>NC_083406.1:10664216-11289216 GCF_020745735.1 Hemiscyllium ocellatum | reverse complement strand
AAATCGATTCATTCTATTACCTTTCTGGTCTGTCTGGCTCAATGGCACTTTGAACAATGCATTTATTAAGGTGCTCTAACTGCATGCATTCATGTATAATTTCACCCCTCCATATTGTGCTGCCAAGTGAATTTTGCTTACAGTCAGGTTTTGCTGTCTCAGCCTTTCATTAGTCAATGAAAAAATTGCAAATGCTCCCATTATGTAGAAAGTTGAATTGTTCTGTTGTTGGAACTACTACATTTAGAGTAATTCAGTTTCCCTGTAACATAGTGTTACTGCATTCACATTTGTCTTCAAAACCATAGCAATCATCATGCAAAGGACATTTTGATCTCGCTGACAGCTTAACAATTTAAATGAGTGACTGCAATCTTTGCATGAGATACAATGAGAAACATTTTTAGCACCAGCCACATAATTTGAAAGCATGTGTAATACAATTAATGCCACAATTGATCTAAGAAGGTGGTTCATGAACTGGTCGATGAATCATAACCCATGGAACAAATTCAGAAACAAAATTTGTGAATAAATAACAGATTTTTGTACTCTAATTTTGTGTCATATGCAAACATGTATCATGAGGGTCTCAAATGTACACATAGATAATTTGACTCATCTTCTGACTCTCTTCCAGAACAATCCTACACTTCCAGCATTGCTGAGTCTGAGTGGTTCTTGTGTAATTCCAGGATATGCATCTTTGCATCTCTTGATTGAGCCTTTCCCAAAGGTTTTACACTTTTATTGTGAATAACTACTTCTCTATCGGACTTAAGATTGCCAATTGTGAGGTTGAGTTACCGTGAACTAGAGCTGAAAATGTGTTGCTGGAAAAGCACAGCAGGTCAGGCAGCATCCAAGGAACAGGAGAGTCGACGTTTCGGGCATGACCCTTCTTCAGGATTGAGGAAAGTGTGTCCAGCAGGCTAAGATAAAAGGTAGGGAGGAGGGACTTGGGAGAGGGGTGTTGGAAATGCAATAGGTGGAAGGAGGTCAAAGTGAGGGTGATAGGCCAGAGTGGGGGTGGTGGTGGGGGTGGAGAAGTCAGGAAGAAGATTGCAGGTTAGGAGGGTGGTGCTGAGTTCGAGGGATTTGACTGAGACAAGGTGGGGGGAGGGGAAATTAGGAAACTGGAGTAATCTAGGTTCATCCCTTATGGGGGGTGTGGACCTGATGAGAAAGTCACGGAGGGAGTGGTCTTTTTGGAACCCTGATAGGGAGGGGAGGAAAATAAATCCCTGGTGGTGGAGTCCGTTTAGAGGTGATGGAAATGACGACGGATGATACGATGTATGAGGAGGTTGGTGGGGTGGTAGGTGAGGACCAGTGGAGATGCCCTCCACCACATCTCCTCCACTTCCCGCTCCTCCACCCTTGAGCCCCACCCCTCCAATCGCCACCAGGACAGAACCCCACTGGTCCTCACCTACCACCCCACCAACCTCCACATATATCATATCATCCATTGTCATTTCTGCCACCTCCAAACGGACCCCACCACCAGAGATATATTTCCCTCCCCTCCCCTATCAACGTTCTGAAAAGACCACTCCCTCCATGACTCCCTCGTCAGGTCCACACCCCCTCCAACCCAACCTCCACTCCCGGCAACTTCCCCTGCAACCGCAAAACTTGCGCCCACAACTCCCCCCTTACTTCCCTCCAAGGCCCCAAGGGATCCTTCCATATCCGCCAGCACGGATGTCCAGGTGGATGGGGTGTGTTGAAGGCGGGAGAAGGGGACGTCAGATGCCCGAAACGTTGAATCTCCTGTTCCTTGGATGCTGCCTGACCTGCTGCGCTTTTCCAGCAACACATTTTCAGCTCTGATCTCCAGCATCTGCAGTCCTCACTTTCTCCTTACTGTGAACTAGTATCACTTTAAAGTTTACTGGATAAGTCTTTTCCTTAACATGTACAATCATTTCTGCCCTATTAGTTCCCTCTGAGTTGCATCCTTTCAAAGCCAAAAAGTCAAATACCCACAGTCTTTCCTCATAGTTCAGATCTTTGGCATGATCGCTCAGTTATGTGGCTTTTTCCTCCCTCCTTTTAACATGTGAATGCTTCTTTTTGCTTTATAGTCAGAACTGGCACAATCCCCTTCCCGTAGTATAATCGAACCAGAGCTTGTCTATTTGTAAATGTTTAGTTAATTTTCATTTAAGAGAGCATAAAATCCCAGTCATATAAATATCAATGAATCAACTTTGTGTTCTGCTCACACATTTCATTCAGTATTCTAATTAATTTTTATTGAAGTCTTTATATCAAGTGCTGGATGGAAATCAAAGCTACACTAACTTTCTTGAGCAGGGTTTGAATTAAGCATTTAAAAAATCAAAGTAATATTGGGTCTTCACATGTTCTGCAGGTTGCATTTATCAAATATATCTGAACAATAACAACAAAAGTGGGGAGACGGTGATACTTATTGGATCATTTCTGGGGATCTCCCAGTGGTTTCTTCAGTTTAGAAATTACTTTTGACAGAAGGTGTAGTAAAAATAATTACAAATATGTATTGCTTCTCTTTTCTCTAATCCATCTTGCTCAATGACACACTGTCTCAAGATGACATTATATTTGAACTCACTCTGTGTAATTTATGTCAGTTTGATTATCTGTTGACTGTTTTTTTCCGTTGTGTTATATGTTTATAAATGCAAATTAATTAGAAGCCAATGTAGTACAAAGCCTTGGATTTCACTGAACTTTGTGGCTTTGTGTGTTCATGTAAATTGGAGCGAGTGCATTGGTAGGTTAATTTAGATCTTCAATCATTGTTTCCTTTGGAATCAAATTATCTGCATGAAATTTTGTGTCACCATTTATGGAGTCCCTCAGTCTGTTTTAAAAAGAAACACATATCCTCATTTTAGCAACAAAGCTACAATCAATACCAGAACCAGATGTAATTCAAACAAAAACATGTAGGCTAAGATTTTGCAATTGTAATGAAAATGAACCATCAGCATTGCTCTTTGAAAGTGATATTTTCCCAGGTGACCACTTCAAGTTTCTTGCGGCATTTAATACCTCAACTAATATGTGATAGAAAGAGTTATAAGGCTATAAGAAATAGGAACAGGAGTAGGCCATTTGCCTCTTCGAGTCAACTCTGCCATTCAATAGGATCATGATTGATCTGACATTTCTCATATCCACTTACCTGCACTTTCCCCATTATCCCTGATTTCCCCAATTGTTCAAGAATTTATTTATCTCAGCCTTAAACATGCACAAACTCTCTGCCCCACAACTTTCTGTGCTAAGGAATATCAACGAGACTCCACTCTCTGAAAGAAGACATTCCTCCTCATCTAAATTTTAAAATGGCACGATGTATTCTGAGACTGTGCCTCTGGTCCAAGCCTCTGCCATGAGGAGAAAGCATCCTCTCTGCATCTACCCTGTCAAGCTGCTTAAGATTCTGATATGTTTCAATGAAATCACCTCTAAGTCTTCTAAACTCCACTGAGTAGAATTCCAACCTTTATCCGTAAGACAATCCCTCCACACCAGGAAAAAGCCTAATAAATTTTCTCTGAACCGTCTCTAATGAAATATTTTTTTTTCATGATCAAATGATGAAAACTGCTCATCGTATTCAAAATTGCTTTTTATTTCCCCAAGAAAACCCTGTTGTGATTCAGTGCTGCTATAGTTTACCTACAATTTAATTGGAAAGAGCTACAGTTTTATGCTTATATTAAAAAAAATATCTTTGTTGCCGATGGCTGTGGAGTTGGAAAAGTGGGTGGTTGATTGACACTTCCTCACCTGGTGTTGGCAAGGTACCGAGGTGAGGAGAAGCAGGTTAGAAGGCCCACTCTGATTCTTAAAGGTAGCAGACTAGCTCTCAGCATCATCCAGATGCCCTTTCAACTCTGCCTCCCTGACCCTTCATCCCACCACCCAGGTCCCTTGCCACTCTATGCCCTATCAATCCCAAGTCACAGTCCATACCATTGTATTTCCCTATACCTGCAATGCCACCCTATCATGCCTCTCAACTTCCTCATGTCAGTCAATGCTGATGCAAAACAAAAGTGCTCAAGAGGCCAGAATTACGAGTACTAATATTTTAGGCTTACTGTTGTCGAAGAGTTGACACAAGTCCATATTTTTAGTAGTGTACTAAGTTATGATTATTGATAAACTCCTTTCTGGTTCTGAAAAATCTAAACTTATTTATGGAATTTGAAGTTCTCCAATTCATGTTTAAAATGTCAAAGATTTTAATATAATACAGTTTTAGAGCTGTTCTGTGAACAATCACATGCATATAGAAACATAGCGGGTGGACTGTTGCGGTTCAAGAAGGCAGCTCACCACCATCTTCTCAAGGGCAACTAGGGATGAGAAATAAATGCTGGTCAGCCAGTGACACCCACATCCCAAAAATGTTTTTTTAAAAATGGACTAGAAGTAGGCTATTCAGCCTGCACTGTCATTCAATATTATCATGGCTGATCATCCAGTGCCTTTTTACCCACTTTCTCCCCTATATCCTTTGATTCCTTTAACCCTAAGAACTATATTTAATATAATCTCGAAAACTTTCAATGATTTGACCCTAATTGATATTCTGTGGCAGAGAATTCCACAGGGTCACCACTCTCCAGGTAAAGAGACTTCTCCTCATTTCAGTCTGAAATGGTGTACATTATATCCTTAGACCCTTGGTTCTGTACTCCAGGTCTTTGAGGCATCCTTCCTGCATTTTGCCCATCTGGTCATGTTAAAAATTTTTAAGTTTCTGTGAAAGTCCCACTCCATTCTTCAAAACTTCAGTGAAAATAGTCCTGACAAATCCAATCTCTCTTCATACATGAGTCCTCCCGTTTCAGTCTGGAATACTTTCACTGCACCCCCTGCATAACCAGAACATCCATCTTTAGAATATGAGATCAAAATTACACAGGTTTGATGTACCTAAGACACAGTACAATTGCAGCAAACTATCTGAATCTTCTCACAATAAAAACAAGACATACCATTTGCTGTTTCCATCGCCTATTGTACCTGTATGCTTTGTTTCAATGACAGGTACATGGATACCCAGGTCTTGTTACACCTCTCCCTTTTCCAATCTATTACCATTCTGATAATCTGCCTTCCTATTTTTGCTACCAAAGCAAATAACATCACATCATACTTCAATATGTATTTCAGTCTTTACTTTGTTTTCAGTGAACTTTTATAAAAAGTGAGCTAGAAAGAAAATTTATGCTTCCTGGTTTGCTGTCTGAATTCAACAATATAAATGGCAGCTTAGCCTGTTTAGTGACACCATTATTGCTGAATGCCATATAAATCCAGTAGTTAATGGCAGATAAACTTAACATTCAGAAAGTGAAATCCATGCCTCACGACTCAGTAGATCTTTGTGTAGTGCTTGCTTTTAGGTCAATGATGATACTGTTAACTCAGTGCTAACTGAAGCTTTTGAGCTGTGTTTACAGCACCAGCCACTTTCAGAATCAAACTATTTTCAATTTCCTCCTATTCGCACAATTTGTCATCCCAGCATGATGTACCTTGAACACTGAACAAGCTGACCCAGTTTCAAATACTGAGAACTTTGGTTCGTTGTCAGTAAGAGCTGAAGAAGATTGAATACTTTCATGTGAAGTCTGTATTTGTAAAGTTTTCTGGGTTTTTTGTTTTCTTCATTGCTAAGTTAATAATTCATTTTGTTATGGTGCACTGGATTGTTTGCAGTTCTGTAAAAATTACAACAAAGCATTCCATACGTTATGCAATATCTTCCTGGAATGGTGTATCATTTCAAATCAATCAATTGAGAGAAGAGAGATAAAGCAAAGGAAGGGAGGGTGCAAGTATCTTCCAATTGTCAATGGGGGGATGGTGGCATATGGCCTTCTGATCAAGAAGCTAATGGAGCTCTATAACTAGCCAATTAGAGATATCTTCAATCTGGTGTTGGCATTTTAACAGCAGGGGATGGGACACTGCATCATGTGGGAGATAATTTATATCTGCTCAGGTCTGGTAGCCTATCCATAAGTGACTCCCCACTCTTCCAAATCAGGCAGTCTGTGCCCTGTGGAGAGAGTCAACGTTGGCAAGTGGCTGCCCTGAGTCAACACCACCCTTGCCCTCTTCAAACAACTCACTCCATGCCTTGCTAGGACGTGCCTGAAGGGTCCTGCTGACCTGATCTCACCAACCTCTGTTCAATTAAAGCATCCATACTACTTCTTCTGACTTGGTGCAGTTGAAGCGGTGACCATGATTCTCAGTGGCACTTTTGGGTTTGATGAGGTTCCCAGCCTCTCGTCGCCTGGCTGTCCTTAGTTTTGGGATTTTGTCTCTTTTAAAGAAAGAAAGTCCTGAAGGCAGCACATTACTGCCTGATGGATATGAAATCAGATCGGGGTTTTCTAAAATGGTCGAGGCAGTATTCTTCTTGAATCTTACATCTATCGTTAGATCCACTGTGGCATTGAGAGAACCTGCGTTCAATCTGCAAACTCAAATTTCACAAATTCTTTAATTCCAATTTACTAAAAAGGAGGGAAGATAAGAAAGCAAATCACAGAATAGCAAGACAAGAAAGGAATTCTATATTATATCTAAAGCCCTGTAAATATAGAGTTTATCAGGATCTACATTTATTCTTTAGAATCAGCAGGATGGTATTAAAATTATAATAATCAATACTAAAGCTGACTGCATAGAATTACATTTTATCTCAGCCAGAGAAAGGGCTATATTAGCCAAAAGCTAAAGTGAGGTCTATGGATGCTGGAGATCAGAGTCGAGAGTGTGAAGCCGGAAAAGCACAGCATTCGAGGAGTAGGAAAATCAAAGGAATTTTGCCCAAAACTTTGATTTTCCTGCTCTTTAAATGCTGCCTGACCTGCTGTGCTTTTCAGGCACCACAATCTCGACTATATTAGCCAAATATGGTCGAATTGTTCGAGACTATTATTGCTAGAGAGAAAATCCTCATTTTTCACAAGAGGACAGTGAATGTGTTGGGACTAAAAAGGTAAGGATGAGCCTTGCAGTAGGAAAAAAAACTCCTCAAGAAGTAGGTCTCTACTTTTAACTCTGGGATATATTTCAATGAATATATGTGGTCTCCCATCCATTATGTACCCACATTAGCAACATAGTGACTGTGCTGGAGTATCTAAATGGTTGACCATAATGTCATCTAAGATAATACATAAGACTTTGTTTCTGTGCCATTTCTGTATAAGGATTCTATTTCTAACAGGGTTACCCATGAGGGGACTGGCAATGACTCTCTTGGTCCGAGGGTTCAGAATAGAGATTCAGTCTTGATGGCATCTTTATCCAATACCATCTGGGTTGTTATATAAAGAACTTGCTTCCTGAGATCTCTGTCAAATGTAGAGCAATATTGGGGAAATTCCCAATTCCTTCGTCAAAACGCCATCCCATATTCCCAATTCCTTCGTCTCCGCCGCATCTGCTCCCAGGAGGACCAGTTCCAACACCGTACAGCCCAGATGGCCTCCTTCTTCAAGGACCGCAGATTCCCCCCAGATGTGATTGACGATGCCCTCCACCGCATCTCCTCCACTTCCCGCTCCTCCGCCCTTGAGCCCCGCTCCTCCAACCGCCACCAAGACAGAACCCCACTGGTTCTCACCTACCACCCCACCAACCTCCGTGTACAGCGTATCATCCGCCGTCATTTCCGCCACCTCCAAACGGACCCCACCACCAGGGATATATTTCCCTCCCCTCCCCTATCAGCGTTCCGCAAAGACCACTCCCTCCATGACTTCCTCGTCAGGTCCACACCCCCCACCATCCCAACCTCCACTCCCGGCACCTTCCCCTGCAACCGCAGGAAATTTAAAACTTGCGCCCACACCTCCTCCCTTATTTCTCTCCAAGGCCCCAAGGGATCCTTCCATATCCGCCACAAATTCACCTGCACCTCCACACACATCATCTATTGCATCCGCTGCACACGATGTGGCCTTCTCTATATTGGGGAGACGGGCCGCCTACTTGCGGAATGCTTCAGGGAACACCTCTGGGACACCCGGACCAACCAACACAACCACCCCGTGGCTCAACACTTTAACTCTCCCTCCCACTCCACGGAGGACATGCAGGTCCTTGGACTCCTCCATCGGCAGAATGTAACAACACGACGGTTGGAGGAAGAGCGCCTCATCTTCCGCCTGGGAACCCTCCAACCACAAGGGATGAACTCAGATTTCTCCAGTTTCCTCATTTCCCCTCCCCCCACCTTGTCTCAGTCAGTTCCCTCGACTCAGCACCGCCCTCCTAACCTGCAATCTTCTTCCTGACCTCTCCGCCCCCACCCCACTCCGGCCTATCACCCTCACCTTGACCTCCTTCCACCTATCACATCTCCATCGCCCCTCCCCCAAGTCCCTCCTCCCTAGTTGTCGTGGTTCTGTTCGCCGAGCTGGAAGTTTTTGTTGCAAACGTTTCGTCCCCTGGCTAGGAGACATCATCAGTGCTGTGGAGCCTCCTACGAAGTGTTTCTTTGATGTTTCTTCCGGCATTTATAGTGGTCTGTCCTTGCCGCTTCCGGGTGTCAGTTTCAGCTGTCCGCTGTAGTGATTGGTATATTGGGTCCAGGTCGATGTGTCTGTTGATGGAATTTGTGGATGAATGCCATGCCTCTAGGAATTCCCTGACTGTTCTCTGTCTGGCTTGCCCTATGATAGTAGTGTTTTTCCAGTCGAATTCATGTTGCTTGTTGTCTGAGTGTGTGGCTACTAGGGATAGCTGGTCGTGTCGTTTCGTGGCTAGTTGGTGTTCATGTATGCGGATTGTTAGCTGTCTTCCTGTTTGTCCTATATAGTGTTTTGTGCAGTCCTTGCGTGGTATTTTATAAACTACATTACACATAGATAAAGAAGAAACCATGATCTCATTCGACGTGACAGCACTGTTCACTTCGATTGACAAAACCCTAGCCAGAGAAACAATAGCCAACCTACTGGACATACATAACTGAAAACAGGAGGCGGAACCTATCAACAAAGACGGTATACTTAAACTACTGGCCTCACTACACACTTTACATTCAACAATCAGATATACGAACAAATCAACGGAACACCCATGGGATCACCAATCTCGGGACTCATAGCAGAGGCAGTTATGCAAAGGTTAGAACAAACAACCCTACCACAAATTCAACCCAAACTCTGGGTCAGATATGTCGATAACACTTTCGTAATCATCAAAAACACGGAAATAGAAAAAATACACCGGATCATCAACGCCACACTCACAGGCATCCGATTCACGAGAGAAGAAGAAAAGGATAGCCAACTCCCATTCTTAGACGTGATAGTACAGAGAACACCGAACGGAGAATTCACCACAAGGGTACACAGGAAAACAACACACACAGACCAAGTCCTAAACTATGAAAGTAACCACCCCAACACACACAAACGAAGCTGCATCAGGACACTATTCAAAAGAGCTACAACACACTGCAGTACACCAGAACTGCAAAAAGAGGAAGAGGAACACCTATACAAGGTATTCGCCAAAAACGGATACCCGCGCAACTTTATCAACAGATGCCTAAGAGATAGACCACGGAACGAGGACATGCCACAACCAAGAGGACTAGCCACACTACCATACATCAGGAGCATTTCAGAACTGACAGCCAGACTACTGCGACCCCTAGGACTCATAACGGCACACAAACCAACAGCCACGCTCAGACAACAACTTACTAGAACAAAGGAGCCAATACCCAACATGAGCAAAACTAATGTAGTTTATAAAATACCATGCAAGGACTGCACAAAACACTATATAGGACAAACAGGAAGACAGCTAACAATCCGCATACATGAACACCAACTAGCCACGAAACGACACGACCAGCTATCCCTAGTAGCCACACACTCAGACAACAAGCAACATGAATTCGACTGGAAAAACACTACTATCATAGGGCAAGCCAGACAGAGAACAGTCAGGGAATTCCTAGAGGCATGGCATTCATCCACAAATTCCATCAACAGACACATCGACCTGGACCCAATATACCAATCACTACAGCGGACAGCTGAAACTGACACCCGGAAGCGGCAAGGACAGACCACTGTAAATGCCGGAAGAAACATCAAAGAAGCGCTTCGCAGGAGGCTCCACAGCACTGATGATGTCTCCTAGCCAGGGGACGAAACGTTTGCAACAAAAACTTCCAGCTCGGCGAACAGAACCACGACAACAAGCACCTGAGCTACAAATTTTCACACAAACTTTGATCCCTCCTCCCTACCGTTTATCTTAGCCAGCCTGGCACACTCTCATCATTCCTGATGATAGGGCTCTGGCCCGAAACGTCAAAAATCCTGTTCCTTGGATGCTGCCTAACCTGCTGTGCTTTAACCAGCAACACATTTTCAGCTCTGATCTCCAGCATCTGCAGACCTCACTTTTTAGTCGAAACAATCTGAATCAATAGTGAGGTGCTTAACCATAAAACAAATGAATTTTACATTCAATTTAAAAGGGAGAGGTGTGTGTCTGAGGCTAGTATTTTAAAGTTAAATAATACAAACCATGGGAACATGAAACCTGAGCTAGCCAAAGTACACTGGCAAATGAAGCTAGGGGATTGTAGGAGGTGCAGTGCAAACCTTAATGAGGATATTGTAGAATATTCAGTATAAATATGATCCGACTATAATGAAAAATACTCAGGGTTGGGTACAGCCTAACATCCCTGACTAATAAAGAATGTAGGAAAAGTTATCAAGGGGTGAAAACTAATGTACAAATGCAGAGTATCAGGTCAGATGATTGGGCAGAACTTAAAAAGTAATACAAAATGTCTAAAAGATTATCAGAAGAAAAGTATTGGAACACTACATTTGTTAATTCAGGCAGCTACAATGACAAGTATAAATCCCCAGTGCACACACTAAGTGTATTTAATTTGAAGTTAGCTGGTATTACATTTAGTTTTAAGTCTATTTTTAAATGTTCATTCACAAGATTAGATTAGACTTACAGTGTGGAAACAGGCCCTTCGGCCCAACAAGTCCACACCGACCCGCCGAAGTGCAACCCACCCATACCCCTACATTTACCCCTTACCTAACACTACGGGCAATTTAGCTTGGCCAATTCACCTGACCCGCATATCTTTGTGACTGTGGGAGGAAACCGGAGCACCCGGAGGAAACCCACGCAGACACGGGGAGAACGTGCAAACTCCACACAGTCAGTCGCCTGAGTCGGGAATTGAACCCGGGTCTACAGGCGCTGTGAGGCAGCAGTGCTAACCACTGTGCACGGACAGCATCTATTACCCACAGTTTACCATGTTGCTATGGGTTTAGAATCACACGTAGGCCAGACCAGGTAAGGACAGCAGTTAGTTTCATTAGTGAAACAGATGGGTTTCCTGCCAGACAATTGAGAATGATTTCATGGTAATCATCAAGCCCTTAATTATAGATTACTATTAATTTGAAATTCCACCAGTTGCCGAGGTGGGTTTTGAACCCAGGTCCCCGGAACATTGCCTGGGTCTCTGGATTAATATATTTGTGATAACACTGTGAGACCATCACCTCCCCTGATGAAGGAAAGCTCCATTTTGCCAGACCAGCGAGCAGAGAAGGAGTGGTGAAGCGAGGGCTGCTGGGAAGGGTGAGTTTTCCCGTATTAAAAGGGACTTAACTCGGGAGTCAGGCCTCCGTTTACCGAGAGGTGTGAGGGAGGAGTGAAGGACTTCTGGGAAGTCATATATTTGTGTGGTTGCGTTACCCGAAACACAACTTGGGTAGTATCTCCCACCCATCCTCCTCCTCGACCCCAAAAAAAGTTCTGTGCACCAGATTGGTAAGGTAACGAGTTTATTTTTTATTCCTTATTTTTTCAACAGTCTCTTTGGGAATTTAAAATAGTGAGAATGTAGTTTAGGGCAGTTGAATGTTCCTCCTGCAGAATTTGGGAGGTAAAGGTCACCGCTAGTGTCCTTGCTGGCTACATCTGCGGGAAGTGCACCCAACTCCAGCTCCTCGAAAACTGCGTTAGGGAACTGGAGTGAGAGCTGTATGAACTTCGGATCATTCGGGAGGCAGAGAGGGTTATTGAGAGGAGTTACAGGGAGGTTGTCACTCCTCAGGTACAAGAAAATAGCAGATGGGTTACAATCAGGGGATGGAAAGGGAACCGGCAGGCAGTACAGGGATCCCCTCTGGCCATTCCCCTCAACAATAAGTATACCATTTGGGATACTGTTGTAGGGGGGGGGGAACTTACCAGGGGAAAGCGTTGGGACACAGGGCTCTGGCACAGAGTCTGTCCCTGCAGCTCAGAAGGGATGGGGGAAGAGGAGCAGAGCAGTAGTCATTGGGGACTCCATAGTTAGGGCAACAGATAGGACGTCCTGTGGGGATGAGAGAGACTCACGGTTGGTGTGTTGCCTCCCAGGTGCCAGGGTTCGTGATGTCTCTGATCATGTTTTTAGGAGCCTTAAGGGGGAGGGGGATTAGCCCCAAGTCGTGGTCTACATAGGCACCAAAGACGTAGGTAGGCAGAGAGACGGGGATTCAAGGCAGAAATTCAGGGAGCTAGGATGGAAGCTTAGAGCTAGGATGAACAGAGTTGTTGTCTCTGGTTGCTCATGCTAGTGAGGCGAGGAATAGGGAGAGAGAGGAGTTGAACATGTGGCTAAAGGGATGGTGCAGGAGGGAGGGTTTTGGATTCTTGGATAATTGGGGCTCTTTCTGGGGTAGGTGAGACCTCTACAAGCAAGATGGTCTTCATCTGAACCAGACATCCTGGGGGAGAGATTCGCTAAGACTATTGGGGTGGGTTTAAACTAATCCAGCAGGGGGATGGGAACCAAAATTGTCATTCGAGTATAGAAAAGGTTGAGAGTAGGAAGGTCCAAAATCAAGTTTCAGGGACGGAAGATGGCACCAGCAAGCAAGAGGTTGGTTTGAAGTGTGTCTACTTCAATGTCAGGAGCATCCAGAATAAAGTGGGTGAACTTGCAGCATGGGTTGGTATCTGGGACTTCGATGTTGTGGCCACTACGGAGACAAGGATAGAGCAGGGACAGGAATGGTTGTTGCAGGTTCCAGGATTTAGATGTTTCAGTAAGAACAGAGAAGATGGTAAAAGAGGGGGAGGTGTGACATTGTTGGTCAAGGACAGTATTACAGTTACAGAAAGGATGTTAGGGGACTCATCAATTGAGATAGTATGGGCTGAGGTTAGAAACAGAAAAGGAGAGGTCACCCTGTTGGGAGTTTTCTATTGCCTCTGAATAGTTCCTGAGATGTAGATGAAAGGATAGCAAAGATGATTCTCGATAGGTATGAGAGAGACAGGGTAGTTGTCATGGGGGACTTCAACTTTCCATATATTGACTGGGAACACTATAGTACGGGTACTACAGATGGCCAGTTTTTTGTCCAGTGTGTGCAGGAGGGCTTCCTGACACAGTATGTAGACAGGCCAACAAGGAGCAAGGCCACATTAGATTTGGTACTGGGTAATGAGCCCAGCCAGGTGTTAGACTTGGAAGTAGGTGAGGACTTTGGTGATAGCGATCACAATTCTATTATGTTTACTTTAGTGATAGAAAAGGATAGGTGTGTACAACTGGGCAAGAGTTACAGCTGGGGGAAAGGCATTTACGATGCGATTAGGTAAGATTTAGGAAGCATAGGATGGGGAAGGAAACTGCAGGGGATGGGCACATTAGAAATGTGGAGCTCATTCAAGGAAAAGTATCTGGGTGTCCTAGATAAGTTTGTACCTGTCAGGCAGGGAGGAAGCTGTAGAGTGCAGGAGCCGTGGTTTATGAAGGAAGTGGAATCTCTGGTCAAGAGGAAGAAGAAAGCTTATGTTAGGATGAGATGTGAAGGCTCAGTTAGGACATTTGAGGGTTACAAGGTAGCCAGGAAAGACCTTAAGAGAGAGCTCAGAAGAGCCAGGAGGAGACGTGAGAAGTTGTTGGTGGATAGGATCAGGGTAAACCCTAAGGCTTTCTATTAAAGAATGACGAGAGTAAGATTAGGGCCAATCTTGGGAAGTTGTATGTGGAGTCAGAGGAGGTAGGGGAAGCACTAAATGAATATTTTTCAATAGTATTCACTCTAGAAAACGACGATATTGTCAAGGAGAATACTGAGATGCAGGCTACTAGTCTAGGTGGGATTGAGGTTCACAAGGAAGAGGCATTAGAAATCCTGCAGAGTGTGAAAATAGGTAAGTCCCCTGGGCCGGATGGAATTTATCCTAGGATCCTCTGGCAGGCCAGGGGGGAGATTGCCGAGCTTTTGGTATTGATCTTTAAATCGTCATTGTCTACAGGAATAGTGCCAGAAGACTGGAGGATAGCAAATGTGGTTCCCCTGTTCAAGAAAGGAAGTAGAGACAACCCTGGTAATTATAGACCAGTAGACTTTACTTCAGCTGTTGGTTAAGTGTTCGAAAAGGTTATAAGAGATAGGATTTATAATCATCTAGAAAAGAATAAATTGCTTAAGGATAGTCAGCATGGTTTTGTGAAGGGTAGGTCGTGCCTCACAAACTGTTTTGCGTTCTTTGAGAAGGTGACCAAACAGGTAGATGAGAGTAACCCGGTTGATGTGGTGTATATGGATTTCTGCAAGGCATTCAATAGGGTTCCCCACAGTAGGTTATTGTACAAAATGCGGAGGAATGGGATTGTGGGAGATATAGCAGTTTGGATCAATAATTGGCTTGCTGAAAGAAGACAGAGGGTGGTGGTTGATGGGAAATGTTCATCCTGGAGTCCAGTTACCAGTGGTGTACCGCAAGGATCAGTGTTGGGTCCACTGCTGTTCGTCATTTTCATAAACAACCTGGATGAGGGCGTAGAAGGGTGGGTTAGTAAATTTGCAGACGACATTAAGGTCGGTGGAGATGTGGATAGTGATGAAGGATGTTGTAGGTTTCAGAGAGACATAGATAAGTTGCAGAGCTGGGCTGAGAGGTGGCAAATGGAGTTTAATGCAGACAAGTGTGAGGTGATTTATTTTGGTCAGAATAACCGGAATGCAAAGTACTGGGCTAATGGTAAGATTCTTTATAGTGTAGGTGAGCAGAGAGATCTCGGTGTCCAGGTACACAGATCTTTGAAAGTTGTCACCCAGGTTGACAGGGTTGTTAAGAAAGCATACAATGTTTTAGCTTTTATTAATAGTGGGATCGAGTTCCGGAACCATGAGGTTATGCTACAGCTGTACAAAACTCTAGTGCGGCCACACTTGGAGTATTGTGTACAGTTCTGATCACCACATTATAAGAAGGATGTGGAAGCTTTGGAAAGCGTGCAGAGGAGATTTACTAGGATGTTGCCTGGTATGGAGGGAAGGACTTACAAGGAAAGGCTGAGGGACTTGAGGCTGTTTTCATTGGAGAGAAGAAGGTTGAGAGGTGACTTAATAGAGACATATAAGATAATCAGAGGGTTAGATAGGATGGACAGGAAGAGCCTTTTTCCAAGTATGGTTTCGGCGAGCACGAGGGGGCATAGCTTTAAATTGAGGGGTGATAAATATAGGACAGATGTCAGAGGTAGTTTCTTTACTCAGAGAGTAGTAAGGGTATGGAATACTTTGCCTGCAATGGTAGTAGATTCGCCAACTTTAAGTGCTTTTAAGTCATCATTGGACAAACATATGGACGTACATGGAACAGTGTAGGTTAGATGGGCTTCAGATTGGTATGACTGGTCGGTGCATCATTGAGGGCCGAAGGGCCTGTACTGCGCTGTAATATTCTATGTTCTATAACATTATCAATAGCTAATACTTCAGTAACTCTTTTAATAGTTGTGAAAATACCTGGACATTGTGAAATTTTATTCTGAAAATGAAACTAAATCATTGACAAGCCAAAGATATGCAGGATTGAATGTTTTATTTTGTCCCGTGACATAATTATAAGTTAGCAATATCCAAATAAATATGTTTACATCATTGTCCATCTCTTACAAATTTCTACATTCTTTTATAGTTTTGATTATAGTCAATACTTTATCAGAACACTAATATCGAAGAAAATACAAGATTTAATGCAGAGTTTTCCAAAATAAATAATATTGGGGAGTTTTGTTTGAGAGACTAATTGTCTCAGTGGACCTATTAGTTTGAACAGCACAGTAACTCTATAATTTGGCATCATATTCTGTGTTTAATACAGCACAAAATAAATATGGACTGATTGCACATTAGAACAGAGTTGACCAAGCACTGAACTCAGATTTAGTGCAAGTGCAGACTTTATGGAACCTTGTCACACTATAGGGAAATCAGAGCAATGTTGTCTCTTAATCTTCGGTTAACCTTTGCTGCATGTCTGTGCGATCGCAAACGTGGTGACTAAAATCATTAACAGTGCTGCTGGCTGTATGGGTAGAATTCTGATGCGTGTTGACAGTTTGTTTATTTTGTGATGCCAAAATCTTCATTATTTCCATTTCAACACCTTGGGATCTAAGGTTAGTGACCAACCAGGAGTCACACCACTTTTATCACGTGGTTCTCTTATCAAATCCATCAACAGATCTTGATTCACAGATTTATGTATTTCTGCATGGTTAAGTCCATCACTGTTTCAACTGGCATAAACTGTCAGGTGTTAGCAGATATGCTGTGACCGTGTTTTGAACCCAGTGAGATGATTGGAGGAGATAATTGTACTTTTAGAAGCTGGGAGGCACCAGTGATTTTGGGTCTGGAGAGAGGGAATTGCTCATCATACTTTAATCTTAAGAAAGTTCTCAAATTTCTATAGCACTTTTCATGACCTCAGGATGCTTCACGTTTCTTTACAGCCACTGAAGTATGTTTTATGTGTAGTCACTGTTGTAATGTAGAGATTACCTGCACTGAGATTCCACATGTAGCAATAAGGTATTCTATGTTATTTTGTCAGGTTGGTTCTATTACACTGGGCACTTGGGGGATTTGTTTGACACTGTTACAAAATGATGCTGAAAATGTGTTGCTGGAAAAGTTTCCTGAAGAAGGGCTTATGCCCGAAACGTCGAATCTCCTGCTCCTTGGATGCTGCCTGACCTTCTGCGCTTTTCCAGCAACACATTTTCAGCTCTGATCTCCAGCATCTACAGACCTCACTTTCTCCTGTTACAAAATGATGCCATGTTATCTTTAATGTACAAGCAAAATGGATCCTTAGTTGAATGGTTCCTCTAAAGGATTGGGTTTCTGCCAATGCAAGATTTACTCAAAATTGAATAGCATTGAATTCAATTAGCTTTATTGTCACACGTACTAAATGAGTACAGTTGGTTCTTCTATTGCGGGTAGTGTCGTTTTTGTACAATCCTGTGATATAAAAAAAATTCCACAGTAGCAGCATTACTTAAACTAATGGGGCCGGAATCATGTTAAACCATTACATGGTTTAAAAGTTTGTGCTTTAGAACAGTGTCCCCAACTTGTCAATCGTGTTGTAGCGAATTTGCATTAACGGAACATGCATTATAGCAGGATGACCTGTGCTAAAAAGTTGTTAAGTTCCACTTCCAGTGCCATCTTTAGGTACAGAGGTACATAGGTACAACTTCTTTAGTTACAAAATTAGTTAAAGTATAACAACTTGACCAACACACAACACCATCTTAGATACATTGTACCCAGGTACAATCCTTAGTCATGGAATAGAGAGACATAGAAGAAAAGTTATTTCACAGCTACGTGCAGTAAAACCATAGGTCAGAAACAAAACAAGGAGTTAAAAAGACAGATATCACACTGTCTCTGCAAGGGCTGTCTGCACGGGGGCAGGGGCTGGAGGTGGGGGGAAGGGGAAGGGGGTGGGGGTGGAATATCTCCATGTAGCCTGATCTCTGGCTTCTGCCACATACTGCATTGGTCCTCTGGTCATTGGCATTTCCGCTTTGGAGGCCAGAAATTGCAGGTCTTGGCTGGGTGTCCGAGGCTGAGAGAAGGGAGGAAGAGTGGGAGTAAAGAAATTAAAAATGCAGATTGAGTGGACGAGCTCCGTCTGGGGTGTCCTACTTCACTGCCACCTCAGTGGTTATCATTGGTTGAGAACTGAGATGTTATTCTAAATTCTGAAGTTAAAAGTATATTTTGGGATCTAAATCCACAACTCCGATGCAAGAATGCTATAAACCAATCCTACGCATCCTTAGCACTATCAACTTAGATGTAAAAAGGCTCATTAATGCTTTACAAATTGTCCATCATTGGACTTCAATAATTATTTTGCCAGTCACAAAGAATTTAACAGTAACCATTACCATCAAAGCAAGGGTTGTAATTTATCTGAAATATAGTATACAAAGCAACCAGGGGGGAAGCAAGTGTTCAGTCAGAGTAATGTCATTTTTTAGTTAAAAATGAAGACATAATCTTGGGATAAGCATAGCATGCAATTCTGTGAATATATCATTTTAACATTAAACACGCAAAGAACGTCATGCAACACTCAACAATTAACAACATAACACTTCAATTTATATTTTAAAAAGGTTTTGAGCATATCTAAAGTGGCATTAGGGTACATTCATTTCACTCGAACTATCATCTGTAAAAGAAACCAGTTGTGCCTCCAATGTTACTATTTGATAATTATTTTTCTGTCACAAATTTGCTATGAACATGGTAACTTGAATATAGCTTTTTGTTTTCCTGAAATTACTCATAATGTAAAGAGAGGTAATGCAAAGCATCTGCAAAAGACTCTGGGCAAATGCAATGTAACAACACGCAAACAAAGACAACTCCAAGACTGACCTCCACCTTGACTGAATTATACAAGCTCAGAAAAAAATGTTCTTCAATCCTGTTGTTATTAACAGAGAGGGAAGGGGAGATATAACCAATCCTGTACATGATTATCTACTGCTGTATACATGGGTATAAATGTTGGATGAAGATCGAGCTGGGCTTGTCTTGATTGAATAGAGTAATCCTCATTACAGAGTCACAGAAATAAAAATTTCTGGAAAAACTCAGCAGGTCCAGCAGCATCTGTGGACAGCAATCAGAATTAACGTTTCGGGTCCAAGTGACCCATCTTCAGAACTGACAGGTTGCTAGGAAAAGGTTGGTATTTATGCGGAAGATGGGGTGGGGCTGGAGTAAACAATAGGTGCCTACATTCTAGTTACCTGTCACTTCAATACACCACAGCATTCCCTGGCCAGCATCTCTGTCTTGGGTTTGCTGCAGTGCTCCAGCGAAACTCAGTTGAAGCAGGGAAGAACCACATCTCATTTCCCTCCTGGGAACTCTGCAGCCTTCTGGACTCAATATCGAGTTCAACAATTGTCGGGCTTAAGGCACCTTCTTTCACATCCTTACCCCAGCCTTATGTAGAAAGACTGAAGAAGTTATGATAAATACATAGAATCCTGGAAAAACTCAGCATATATGGAGAGAGGAAAAATAGAGTTCATGTTTTGGTCGGTCTGACTTCTTCAGAACAGAGGAGTTGCTCTCCTTTTGCAGAGAAATGAAGGGGAGTTTGAAGAGTGGTGTTCAAAATGGTTTGCTCTGAAGAGTCATACTGGATTCAAAATGTTATCTCTGTTTGACTGAGTGCTGCCAGACCTGCTGAGATTCTCCAGCATTCTCTGTTTTTATTTCAGACCTTGCAATGCTTTGGTTCAAAATTATTACTGACTTTGGAAGAATACACAAAAGAGGAAATATTTTCAAGTGCTGGAACCTAAAGTTGCACATTTAAAGGAATTCACAAAAGAACCAGCCGTGATATGAAGTTAAATATTGAGTTGGATTGAATCACAGTTGCAAAATCAGAAACACAGTAATCTTCCACGAACAAATAATTTGTATTTTTATCATACTGACTTAAATACTGAATAAATACAGGCTAGGTCCTAGTCAGGATGTAAGGGATAAATCCTCAACTCTTTTTTAAAGTAGTGCTCTGGAATCATTCCTTCAGAGCCACTCTGGAGAGCCAGCTTTTAATTTTAAAATCTCTGGAGGGGGACTTGAATTGACAACAATCTTCCTCAGGGAAAATGTGCTACTCACTGAAAGTATGGGCATGTAAATCACTCAGGTGGTGTTGCTTTGAACATTTATTTGAACATGTGTAGTACTGAAGTTAATCCTTACCTTCCATAGCCCAAGAAACCTGAAGTGACCCTTTCATGCACCTTAAATTTTAAAACAGCAAGCAATAAGAAGGAAAGTGGGTCCTGTTCAGGAACATTTTTTTTTTCTAATCAGTCTGTTGAGAGATATTATTACACACCTCTGGAACAGGTGGGACTTGAAATAGGGCCTCCTGCTCCAGGGGTGGGGACACTACCAACCAATGAAAGGCCCATCCAATAGGTTGTAGCTGATGCGTTGTTTACTTACCCATGCCCAGGCAAGATTGATGGAAGCACTGAACTGTATTACTGGAGGAGATTGGAGCCTCTTGTTGGCCATGGAAAGGCATGTCCTTGCACAGGTCTGGACACAACAGTAACATGAGCAGGATGTACATAGAAAGAGGCAGTTAACAAATCACCTTTTGAGAAGAGAAGGTGAATTCCTCTTACAGAGCATTCCAGGAGCACCAGTCCTCTTGCTGGGATGAATGAACCATGAGCAATTCCTCTGGATGCTTTGCTGTGATGGCCACTACCTCCATGATGACCTGATGTCTCAAGTCAGGATGAGAACTCTGCTCCCAGTGGCGATAAAGATTAGCATTTCATTTTATTTGTACTTGACTTCCAGGCAAGCAATGTAGACATTAACAACATGTCAGAATTTATTCACCATAAAATGGAAGTATCTTAGCAAATTCTAGGACATCCCTGACTGCAAGTATCTGCCTCTGTGAGCTCCTCACTCAGTCAATGAGCAGTCAGTTTGTGACTACTCATGGTGCTTTTACCTTGAGTAGTTATCCTATCCCAATATTTTCCAATTTCTGTGGCAGAGGATGGCAGCTTGATGCAAGGGCTATCCTATCCCTTTCTGGTTAATGTGAGCTCTGAGGACATTCAGTGAAAGGATTGTTCCTGAAAAGAATGAAACAGAGGAATTAGTAATGAATAAAACATTATGTAATTTTTGTAGAGGATTCAAATAGGACCCTGGAAATAATTCCAGATCAGGAGATGACAGTGGGGAGAAGTGTAAAACAATCACTTCCCTGAGAAAAGGTACTAAGAAAATTATTAAAACTAAAAGCTATAAAGTTCTTAGGCTTGGATGTATTTTATTCCAGGGCATTAAAAGAAATAACTGCTCAGATAAGTTAAAAATCACACAACACCAGGTTATACTCCAAAAGGTTTATTTGGAAGAATTAGCTTTTGGAGCGCTGCTCCTTCATCAGGTGAGATTAGATTAGATTAGATTATTTACAGTGTGGAAACAGGCCCTTCAGCCCAACAAGTCCACACTGACCCGCCGAAGCGCAGCCCACCCATACATTTACCCCTTTATCTAACACTACGGGCAATTGAGCATGGCCAATTTACCTGACCTGCACATCTTTGGACAGTGGGAGGAACGGTGGTTGTGGAGTATAAGATCGTTAGACACAGAATTTATAAAATAGTGGTTACATTTGCTTTAGTTTTACAACATTGCTGAGATTCTGGAAAGGTTTCACCGGATTGAAAAATAACAAAAGTGGTTCCTCTGTTCAAGAAAAGCAAGAGCCCGAAAAGAGGAGACCAGACCTTTCTTGGCGTTAACATATGTAATGGGGGAATGCAGGTATTTATTATTTGGGATGTTATATGACATTTAGAAAATCTCAATGCAATCAATTAGAGGGTTGGGTTGTGAGTTTCTGGAAATGATATCATCCACCTTAAAAGACCAAGACACACAAATAGAAAATGGGACAGAACACCAGAGCTTCACCGGAGGCTCACTGATGATGTTACTGAGCATGGTGATGAAACATCTGAGAACAAACCTACCAGCTCAGTGAGCAAACTTACAACCTGAACCAATCAATCAGAGTCCACATGATTTCGTGAAAGAGAAATGGTATTTGATTTACTGGAGATTTTTTCCTTTGATCATGATCAATGAAGAGAAATGGGAAGCTATGTCCTGTACCTAGGTTTTGAGCACTTTTATCGTGTTATATTAAATGTTGATATATGCAAAAGAAGAGTTTATGCTGTAGAGGGTTATTCATTACAACGGATTGAGGATTGTTTAACTAACTGGAAACAAAGTGGGTATAAATGACAAAATGAAATGTAATGAATGGAGTGATACAGGAATCAATACTGAAGCCTAAATTACTCGCAATAATATCTAATTGATGTGAATGAAGACTTCAAGTGTGGTTGCTAAATTTACTGACCACACAAAGATACACAGAGGAATCTCAATTATCCAGCATTCAATTAACCGGTTTTTGGATTATCCAAAAAAGATTGCAAGGTCCCGATGCTTGGCTAACTATGTTATCCGGTACTCGATTATTCGATTAACTGAACAAAATATTCCCCGCCCAGGTCCTTCAGGGAATCAAAATGTTCTGTACAGTGAAACCAAGTTGTGAAGAGGACATAAGTCGACAAAGTAATTGGTTATGTGGGTGCTGGGAAAATGGTCGATTGAGAATATTATAGGAAAATGTGAATTTGTGTACTTTGGTGAGAAGAGGCAAAAGCAGCACATTTGATAGAGTGCAAAATATTCAAGTTGCTAACATTCACCTTTATGACCTCCATACTTTTGTTACTTGGAAAAATCCCAAGATTTAATAAAGAAACTTAACTGAATGGGTAATCTTCTTTGGAGCAACACAGTAACATTCCACATGCCTAAGAACTTGCAAAAATGTAGAAGTAGGAATGTTAAATAGAATTGAATGTAATCAGTGAAAAATTCAATGTGAATCAATTTGCCCAAGCTTTCAGGCTTACTGACGCAAACTGTGTCCGAATTATTTACTTAGACCAATCCAATACAGATGGAAAATCATAATAATTGTTTAGATGTACATTGTCTTCATTAGGGGAATGGCCGCTTTCACCTTCACATGAACAATAGAACCTGTTTGGAACAATGATGCTATATTTTGATCTTTGACTGCTATTTTCAAAGAGGTTCATAAAAATTGAAATGGAAATTCTTTCTACAATTCCCAAGGAGGAGGCAAAGAAAGGGATGTTTACATAAATTCCCACTTCTTGTTGAACAATAGAAGCTGCAACTTCGTTTGGACTTCAGCATAATTTGATTTGTCAGAAAGCAATCAGATATTTTTCACAACTCTTAGCTCAATGAAGTCTGGTCTGTTTAACTGTAGCACACAGCTACTGTTTAAGCATGAGTGGCAAGGAAGAATAGAACATGAAGCAAAACATATCTCACGGCTTATGTTCTAGGCAAAAATGAATCCATCATAAGTCGAGCAGACAGAGATATACTGACAGATTGGTCCAGGCCCTACAGTTATTTTGTTGGCCTATTCTAAACTTTAATCTGTGCACTCTGGATGAACCCTTGCTGATTCTTTATTTAGTAGTCAGCAATGTATGTGCAGCGCTGTATGTTTGTGCCAGATGGGAAAAACTGTCTTTCTGGGCATCATCTGTCTCAGCAATGTTCAGGAACGCACCATACACTTTCCCAAACCTCACTTCACACTCAGAGACATGTCATCATGGTGGGGCAGACAGAGGGCAAAGCAACGATCAGTCGAGCCAGCATCATGCCCACAAGGCAAACTGTTAGTGCTTTCACTGGTCCACTTTAATCTTTCTATCCTGATAAAACACTCAAATCAGATGAGATGGCATCTGCGCCACTGGAGTGTATGTGAGATAATGAAAGTGTAAAACTAATGTTTACTAGGGCAGAAAAAATGCAGTTCTACAGGAGAGGCAGAGTGTGAGTAATATATTGTGATATGAATGATGTTTCAATGTCTTTGGCTGATGTAAAATCTTTCTACTTGCTCTGATTTAAGCTCAGTCCAATTCTAGGAAATGACATATTGATATTAATCTAATAAATGATAATTCAAGTTTCATCGGCAGGTCAAAAATCATGAATCAATTAAAAGGTGAACTCACTCAAACAGTCTGCTTCAGTATAATATAATGAAAGCAAAAAAAGATTATTATGTTTAAAAATTATCACCTAACGTTTAGAATGGTCACTTTGCTTGAAGGTGAAGTATCATAGTCCAGTTTTGCATCTTCCTTTGGGATGTAAATTGAACTTAAATTACAATTAATATCACAACACTGCGCTAAACATGTAACAGCTAATTTTGTAAACTGTTATTGAACAACACTGAAATTTGGTCTGATATCATTTGACATCACCGATGCAGTTATTTGTTTCTTAAACATCCAGGTTTTAGCAGTAACTAATTTCTTTTCTGTTATATATGTAAGAAGAGATATGCATGAGGTTCATTTGTACTCAGAATCTAGTGGAAACAATAAAATGATAAATAAATGTGCCAACTGTCCAGATTTCTTTGACACGTCAACTCATGCTGCTTACGAGTGACTGAGGATCTGATTAAACAAAAGCTCCTTAAGTTTAAATTGTCCAAAGTAAACTGCCTGAAACTTTCTTTTTCTGTATAAATTACATGATATCTATAAATCAATGTTGGGGGCAAGATACTGAAGAAGAGCTTATTGTATTAAATAGAGCCTTTAACATTCAATAACACTCCACAGGCATACTGACAAGAACTCTTAACGTCTGCTTGCTTTATTCATTTTCTTCCTGAAACAGAATCAAGCACTTTTATCTGAGCTGAAGAGAATATAAGTATCCTTATTCAGCTTTTGTGTGGAATCAGAATTCTTTGTCATGCACTTGAATAATAAAGCACTACATATTTCCTTTGTTGTTACATCAGTGTTTATTAGGATGAAAGGCTTGTTTGTATATTGGTTCAATAGTTCAATGTCATCACAGTAACCTAACCCACTTGCTATTGTTTTGAGCAATACATTCTGTTAATGCAATCTGTCAATCTGTGATTGTTATTTTTTAAATTGGCGTCCAAGGAAATCTCTGTCTTAGCAGAAGAAGGCTCTTTACAGCTGATAGTAGTGAAAGGAATGGAATGAACATGAAAGTGCGCAAGTTTAGATCTAAAACTACATGAATCAAACTGGAAGAAGATACAATTTAATTCATGGTGACCGAAGTTAGTTTCTGTGCATAACAACCTCAATTGAACTGAAATACTGCAAGGGATTAGCTGAGTTACAAGTCTTTCAGATTGCAAGAAATAAAATGGAGATATTGTACAATCGTCATAAGGAATGTTCATATAGGATTGCAAAAAAGGGGCCAACAAAGGAAATTTCCATCTACCCATCATTATTACCCTGCCACCTATCTTGCTAAATGAATGGTTCATTTCATTGAAAATGTATTTGACAAAAAAAAGGTTTTTGGTGATAGTTTTCATTTTGAAGCTTGAAGATGCTACATAATGGTTAGATGAAGCATAGATTTTTGCCTGTGCTCCAGTCAGGGATCAAGGCCATATCATTGTGCATACCATCAAGTGAAGCACAGGTAAGGTGGGCAAAGATAGGTGTGTGGGTTATTCCTAAAAATCCGGTGCTGTGCCCCTAATCTGTTCCAATACAGTTGCAACACTGACATCTTCCTGACAATGTGGAAAATTTCTCAGGTATGTCATGTACACAAAATCAGGACAAATCCAAACAAGTCAATTACTACCCAGCAGTCTACTCTCAATCATCAGTAAAGAGTGGGGAAAGGGGTCATCAACGGTGCTGTTGAGTGGCATATGCTCAGCAATGGTGCTCATTGAAGCTCAGTTTGGGTTCTGTCATGGTCACTCAGCTCCTGACCTCATACAGCCTTGGCTCAAATCCAGCCACAAGTGCGCGAATGCAGAGGTGAGGTGAGAGTGGCTGCCATGACATCAAGGCCATGAGCATATCTTCAAGAAGTGCGAGTAAACGAGAGTCAATAAGAAGTAGTGGGGAACCCTCTATTGACTGGAGTTACCCCGATGAATAGAAAGATGGTTGTGGTTATTGGAGGTCAATCAAAAAATAAAGTGGGTGGCTAGGTGGCTCAGTGGTTAGTACTGCTGCCTCACAGCGCCAGGACCCAAGGTTCAATTCCACTTATGGGCAACTGTCTGTGTGGAGTTTTCACATTCTTCCTGTGTCTGCGTGGGTATCCTTTGGGTGCTCTGCTTTCCTCCCATGATCCAAAGATGTGAAGATTAGGTAAATTGGTCATGCTAAATTGCCTATAGTGTTCAGGGATGCGTAGTTTAGGTGCATTAGTCAGGAATAAATGTAGAGTAATAGGGGAATGGGTCTGGGAGGGTAAATCATTGGAGGATTGGTGTGGACTTGTTGGGCTTAATGGCTTGTTTCCACAATGTACGACCTGGTATGGTATCCAACTATCACACACTTTGGAACAAATGGGACTTGAACTTGATTCTCCTGTGACAGGGTTCCAAGATCCAACTGGAAGAGTACAAATCCAATCAGATCCAAGGAGCAATTTCCATCTTTGTCTGTGCATAACCCTGTCACATTTACAGTGCCTGGACCATATAAAAGGATTGAAATCTGAACATTTATTAGGATTTGCTGGTGTCATTAATTTGCCATTTTAACACAAACATATGCTTTCGTACTTTTTTATCTTCTAATTAATTATTTTCTTAGACAATGGATGTTTTTGATTATAATTAGAGCTGGATTGTGAACATTATTCTGCCTGATCATGTAAAGGAGCTGGATAACGTTGGATGACATAACTGAGATTATTATGACCAAATATCAAACGTGAACATCATCTGCCACACTTAATTAAGTTGTGCCGCAAAATGAGTTGACTTAATGGGCTTGATGCTCTCCAGCTGGAGAACTGGTTTGAAAGAAAGAAAAATGTTGTCAACAGAGCATTCACATTATTTTGCAATTTTGAGTTGAGCAAGGGCTTTGATGCAGCATGTTTTTATTTCAGTTAATTTTCTGTGCAATGTTTCACACTCTGTGTAGGACCATTGGGACCATTGCAGAAAGGGGAGTAGCAAGGAAATGCCCACAGAATTGATGAGTATGCAGTCCTCGAGGTTGGATCTGGACCAGTTGCAATGGCCACTCTGCAAAGTAATTGTGGTTTTCCATTTTGATGATCATAAATATTTCTCCCTTGAAAGAAGATATAAACTAACTTTAGGACAACTCAGATTTTTGATTCAACTACATGTAGGTACTTTCCTTGCAAGATGTCACCCAATAATTTGGAGTTGGACTTGATAAAATACTAATCCCCACTTTTTCCTTCTTGCTAAGTGTATGCTCCAAGGGAAATGAAAGTCTTTAATGAGAAACTAGTCATGCATTGATTCCTTGAGCAATTGCGTTCAGGAATTGAAACTTCAGAATGCTGCAACAATTATTACATTCAGCCTACTCATTAATCAAAAATGCTTAAATCAATTGATTTAATAATTTAGTTTAGGGAACATGAATGGGTTTAATTACTATAGTACTTCCATTACTATTTACATTGAATAGTTCAACTTAACACAATTAAATAGCAAAATTATCAGGATAACTTTTTAAGATTCAACTCACCAAGTTTATCTGCATTTTCTTAATAACTCAGTCTTCTGACATTAATGGATTTCATTTGTGCTGCTTCCAGAGTTTGACTGACAATGCAGGTCTAAATGGACAAATGGAAGAAACACTCAAGGTGTTCTTGAAACCAGCCAATTGTACAATTTTACTATGAACTCCCCAAGCATCTACTATTGGAAGAAGATTATGTCATCAACAGGGGTGAGAGAAAGGTGACTGCCTTTGGCATCAAGGCAGCATTTGACTGATCTATGAGATCAAAAAGCCTTAGAAAAGAAATGAAATCAGTGGGAATTGGGGAAAAATCTCTGCTGATTGAAATCATCCCTGACACAAATGGAAATGATTGTTCTTGGAGGTCAATCATCTCATCCTCAGGATATCACAGCTACAATGTTTCAGGGTAATCTCCTTGGCTCAACCATTTCAGCTGCTTCATCAATAACCTTCTGCCATTCTAAAACCAGAAATGTGGATTTCACTGACTGCACAGTAATCAGCACCATTTGTAACTCCTCAGATAATGAAATAGTACATGTCCATA
Source organism: Hemiscyllium ocellatum (assembly GCF_020745735.1). Lineage (NCBI taxonomy): Eukaryota > Metazoa > Chordata > Chondrichthyes > Orectolobiformes > Hemiscylliidae > Hemiscyllium > Hemiscyllium ocellatum. The sequence goes on along the minus strand of NC_083406.1, from coordinate 11,261,038 downwards.
AGCAGCAAAACCCGACAACATTTCGCCTCAGACTTACAAGTGGCAAGTAACATTCACACTATACAAGGGCCAGGCAGTGTCCATCTTAAACAGGAATGAATCCAACCATCATTTCTTGATTTTTATTGGCATTATCTTTGCTGAATCCCTTAATCTCAAACTTCTGAGTGTTTTCATTGACCAGAAATTGAATTGGACTAGCCAGATAAATACTGTTGCTACAAGAGCAGGTCACAGGTGAGGAATCTTGTAGCAAGTAACTCACTTCCTAACTATCTAAAACAACAGGGTCTCTACTTGTCTGCACAGGTGCAACAGTACTGATGGAGCAGGCCGCTATCCAGGTTAATGATATGTATGCACAGTTGTATGAAGATACAAGGGAGATGCTACTCAATTGGAAATTGAAGCATCAATTAAATTAAGAAGTGATGGAGAAGGAAGTTCTCCCTGAGTATGGCAAAGGACTACAAATGGGATTAATTAGATAGTATTTTGCACATGGTCCAAAATATTTAAGAGCATGGTATGTGTAAATAATTTGATTTATTCCATTTTATTACCTTATGTGCAATAAACGTACACTTTATTGTTCAATCTGAAATATTATGTGCTTGTGTTTCAGTGAAAGACTCAATTTCCAGCTGAAAGCCAATTTACATGGAGCATTCACTGTCCAATTAACATGGGCGGGCATACCTTTGTGATGGCTGTCCAAACAGGGAGACTATCATTCAAAGGACAATTCCACTTGCAGGTATGGATGCTGCTGAGAGAGGCAGGAAACTTGAGGGTGGCTCTAAATGATGGTGCCCTCAGGAATTTCATTAATATTTGAAAAATTGGAATGCCGTCATTAACAACCAGGAACATGTAGAAGAAATACACCACAGGATGGCTTTATGGCTGAGGCTGTAACCTTTACCCTTTTACAATACATTCAAGGGGCCAATGATGGGGGACCACAATGAACATCGCTTTATTGCATGGATGTTGTCTCCTATTCACTAAGTTTCCTCTGTATACTTTGCCCATCTAATCCTATTATATGGAAAATCTGTTCATGTAAGTTTAGCAATTTTGCTTTCTTGTTGTCTGAATGGTTTCATGTTTATATGCTCAGGGTATATAAACCTAAGCAGAGAGTGGCGAATCTGTGGAATTCATTATCACAGAAGGCTGTGCAGGACAAATCACTGAGTATATTTAGAACAAAGATAGATAGTTTCTTGATTGACAAGGGGATCAGGATTTAGTAAACTTTATCAGCCATGATTGAATGGTGAAGCATACTCAATGGGACAATTGGTTACATTTCTGCCCCTATGTCTTATGATCATATGGTCTTTTTTTTTGAGATCCTGACCAATGTTTTACATTATAACAGGATTGCTTCCACTGATCTGATTTCAATCTTTCTTCTCTTACAAGCTGACATCTGATTTAAAAAAAATTCCCTCAGTACTATTTTAATCACAAAAACTAACTTGGGACAAGCTTCAGGTTCAAATCCCCCCATTAATTTATCCCAAATGTCCTATACATTTATCCATATCTTACTTTTCCAAACAATCCAATTCCTCCTGAAGTTTTTCTATCCCACCCTCTTGTATTCTAGTAACCACGTCTGTTGTTTTTGTGCTTATGTCATCTGTGAAAAGTGGCTATCTGTAGGTCATATTTTTTACATTATTGAAAGCATGGCACCAGCAGCTAATCCTGTGGGACTCAACATGTCAAATCTCCATCTTGAATATTTCTTATTCACACAGACAACTTTGAATACATCTTCATCAATAACACCACTGAGAATTTCCTCAAAGCTTCTCATGCTGTGCAGCTGTGAACTATGAGAAACATTCATTTTCAATCACACATTTGATATTAATATAAATATAATGTCTGACAATGTCACATTGGCATAAGAAGTAGAATACATCTGAAAGAAATTCCTGATGGTATTGACTTTGGGCATGACATCTCTGTGGTTCTTAAAAGCTGGAGAATCTCCTTTTATTTCAGTTTTGATCACGTTGTCATTTGTGATCACACTGTCAGCTGTCTCAGCTTGGAGGTCTAGAATTGATTCCCAAAAATGTTTTGCCTCTCTACTTCCCCCTCCCTTTAGGATACGTTTTTAAAACCAACCTCTCTTATAATGTATTTGGTCACCTTTCCTAATATTTTTTAATATGATTTGTTGCCTTTTTAAAATTGACAACGCTCTCCTGAAGCCCTTGGGAGATTTTCCTATATTAAAGGCGCTGTTCATTTGCAACTTACTATTTTTGAACCACCTTATTAAGTGCCTGAGTGAAATCAGCATTAATTATATGTATTTTTCAGCCTTATTCACAGTCTGCAAAATTACCCTGGTGTCAGTCCTGATTTTTAAATGATGGTTGATCCTTTCTGGTTAGCTCTCTCTCTCTCCCTATGGGGCTCACTGACTTGACAATGTGCTCCAATAATGTGTAGGAAGATACGAAAAAGACAGTGCAATACACCATGTATAAAATAAAGTGGAAAGCTGCAACAAAAAGAAGCCACATGAAGATTAAGACTATTTTATAGTCTGACTCTGACCATATAATAGTTCATGAATGAGCTCTGTAACAAGGATTTGATGGGTAGAATGGCCTCTTTCTGCCTGAGCGGGGTTCCATGACTCTGCAAAAAGTGGAAATCTGATAGCGCAGCATTTGACAATTACTGCAAGGAGAGATAGGAACTGATGACATGTGAAATTATTTGGACAGATTTTTTTTTAAATGGCCAGAAACAGATTCTGCAATATTTAATATGCTGTGTTAGTTACATTGCTGGTAAACTGTAGAATAACCTTTTGATATTTAAGATACTTTGGCCTGACCTGAATCAGTTGCCAAACATTGCCAGGAGATGTCACCACTTTTCCTTTAAAAATAAATTTAATAAAAAGAAATCTATGACTGATTTGGAACATTCTTAGTGACAAACATGTTCTAGACAAATAATTATACCTTGGGTAAAACAGATACAGTGAGAAAAATACATTGGAACAATTTAAGATGTGATTACTTTAGGTAAGTATGCATAACTGTTTTGGATGACGCTTTCCTTATATAAAATTATAGGTCCAACTCTGAAATGAGTGTCTGTTGAACACACGACTTGAGTTATTAGTTTCCTGCTATTCCCCGGAAATTGTGGTGCTGCACTATAATTTTTCAAGTGTACTTTGGTTTGCAAATTGATTTAAAGCCAATGTGGCATTACTTCAAATCTGGGATGGTGTGAGTCTAATTTATAATTATGAAGTTAGTTCTATTTTTAGAAATTTGTAGCATTGCAAACATGTATAGAGGAAAGACAGCAAACATGGTTTCTGCTTTTCATCAATAGCTTTGATTTGTACAATTTTCCATAACCTGTATCCAAAATCTCCTGACTGTTTTATTAATTGTGCAATCAATTGGCATGCATTAAATGCTTGAAATGGCAAAATACTCAGTACTATAGAAAGAGAGTGAGTGTGTGATTAGATTTGTATTCCTCAAATAACAAGTTGTCACAGTCTCTTTGGGCTTCTAGATTTCAATATGTAAACAACATTATTTTCATTGTAAGGTCTTCTGTCGATGTGTTTCCTGGAGATAAAGCTAATGACCCAACACACAGAAGAAGATGTTGTGTAAGGCTTGCTCAGAATTCTTGAAGTTGGGCATCAAGAACATTTGCAATTCCTCTGTACAACTGTATTATTACTCCTTCATCTATTATAGCACAGATGTATAGTAAAATACGGGAAACAAAATAAGCCCTAGCTTGCTACACATTGCTTATAAGAAGTGCTTTGTCATTTGTGAAGGGTAAGTGTGGCAAAGAGCAACAGAAGTGAAGCTTTGATGGACTATCCCCTTCCCAAAAGTAAATAGGAAATTGGGAGATTTTGGGGAAATTTTTATCTAACTTCAGCACAATAGCTGAAATACTTAAGAAAAATAATTGTTCCAAAAGCAGGCGAAGGAGGTATGGTCAGCAAAGCATCAAGCGTTCTTTGAGAAATTGAATATAATCCTATTAAGTGAAAAGGTGTTGGCCATTGCCTAATTTTACAAACCTTTAAAAATGTTAATTAATGCTGGTGACTTGGGCTAGATGCAGTCTTGTTAGAAGATGATCCATCAGGAATAAAGAAGGCATTAGACCTCTTTTCCAAGTAATTAAACTAGTATTACAAGTAAAACTCTACAGTGAAAAAGACAAATTTAGGATTGTTCTTGGCTTTTCAGCATTTCAACTCTGTGTTCATCAAAAAGAAACGCTAATATATAATGACGTAATACATTAACTTCTGTGGAGAAATTTACATTTTGAAATGTAGTATTCTTCCAGTGGTCTTAATGAATACATCTGTTAAATTATAAAAATTACTCACACTGCAGCACAGGATAACTTAACATTACATGGCATGGGAGTTGGACCGAAGGGTCTGTTTCCGTGCTGGACATCTCTAGGACGTACTATCAAGAATGTGATTGTGTTGAAGCAGTAGAAGAATTTTGGGAATGAATGACAAAAAAACTGTTTGAATTCTGTCTAATGAATAAGTGGTGGTGAATGAATCTGAATTTCTTGTGTTAATTTGTATGTATGTTGTGTTTATCTGGTGATGAAGCACATTTAAGATGACATTTCTTACCATTTTAAGGTTGAATGCACATAAGAAATCACTGCTTTTTTGAAACTATAAATTGATATATAAGATGCGCTACTGTATAGCTGAAACACAAACTCTCCTGGTATATTTTATATTGGTGTATTACATATTTGTGTATGTTTGAACTATTCAATACAATGAAACTGCGAGGGGGCGGATTTCAGACTGAGTAGTCTGGACAGTCTTTTGAATTAAAGAGATCCTGCTTGATGAGAGTTCTCTGCTGTCCTGCCACTTATAACTTTCAACCTACTGCAGTCAAAACAACAGGGGGGAAAACTGCAGAACCTGCAACCAAAAAGTATCCATCTGTCTCTATTCCACTCCTCCTTCTCCCTCTCTCTGTCCCACTCCCCCACATTCTCTCCCTCCCTCTGCATGTGGGGAACAGATTAATAAAACTAGGAATTATAACAAGAAAAGACCTATGTCTACCTGATCAACTACTGAGTCAAAGAACATCAAGCATCTTTCAGGCAATAGCATGTCTGATGCAGATCCTTGAAGCCTGTCATGAACAGGGTACATCTGAATCAACAGTGGAGAAATGTATTTATATTGCAGGAGTTCTAGCAGCACTGCACCTTTGTAGAGAGATTAGTGGAGTCTTTGTTAAACTTTATCTTAGGATGGAATCTATCAGGGCCAAAGAACTGGTCAACTTCGAGTTCCAATAATGCTACTTCCCTGCTAATTGTAAACTTTCTTGGGTATGTCCTTTCCTTTCAATTGCTGCCTTACATCTATTTCTGGGATGTTTTTCATATCTTCTCTAGTGAAGATGGATGCAAACTATTTGTTCAATATATCGGGCATATCATGAAAAATTCCTCATTTTCTACAGGGTGAACACTTCATGTACTTTTCTTTCAAATATTTTAAACTTTTCCAATCTATTTTTATATTTTTTGTCTAACTTTATCAAATACTCTAATTTTTCCCTCATTAATATTTTGTAATTCTTTGTTGTTTTTTTAAATATATATTTTGTCCAATCTCTTGACTTACCACCTATCTTTGAGTTTGATGCTACCTTTGACTTTTTGAATTAGCCACCAATGGTGGGTCCCACTCTTTGACTATTTCTTTATGTGTGAGAGCCACGTCTCACGTGGCCATCCTTTGTCTTTGAGCAATGTGCCTGTAAGTCTGCTTTGAGGTGTTAGCAGATCAGAAAGGCTGGACTGCAGGAGGATGAAAGGATCATTGCAGCCACTTAATCCCCATAGCAGCACAAAAAGTTTCTGTTTGGTTGCATGCCTGCAGCACACTTTCAGATTGGAAGTAAGTGAGAGGTTCATGAGCTTTACAAACAGATGCTCAGTTTTCTTTGATTGTCAATCACCAACTGGGGAGCAAGTAAAGTTAGGGCACACAGGGAACTTGATTTAGAGGAGTGCAGGGAATTGTGGGGCTGGAAAAAAATTACTGAAGTAAGTAGGGACTCTGATTCAAGGACCAGCTCATAGGAGCAAAGGGATGCTTCAAGTGTTTGATATGTAATACTTGTGAGCAATCCACTAATAATGTGCCAGAAGCAGAGCCACACGGCTACAGTTGAGTGAGCTAGTGCACATCAAAGTTGAACTTTAAGTACCTGGACAGGTCTGGAGGTGGACTTCAGAACTTGCCAACCAGAGTGATAATGATGTGCCGTGTCCTGCACCAAATTGTGTAGCTCAGGTAATCAAAGACAGTGGAGGAACAAGGGATCTATCACACATCTCTAAATGAAGAAAACATTGAGGAAGGTAATGAGAAGAAGGTAGATGGGAAACTCATTACCAGACCAGCCACTTCCAGTGGTCCTCAGGTATCAGGAATGCCTTAATATCACAAAGGTTAATCTTGTGTGAAATATCAGAAATTAAATTCTGAGATCCATTCCCTTGACTTTTCTCCACTTTGCCCTTTCACCCTCTACTATCCTTTACAATAAACAGTGTTTCAACCACTGCTCCACGTATTATTGTCTCACTAAACATTCCATTAAATAACAAGGTTCAACATGAGGAAAATAAAAGCATGAGTTGATAATGGAGTTGATAATGGACTACATATAAAACTAGTTCTAATCCATGCATCTCACTTGTCATTACAACAAAGGGAAACTTATTTACAGAACTGAAAGGAAAGAATTCTGAACAAGAGAAAATGCAATATGTACCAGGAGCGTGTCACAGGTCCATTTAGATTTGCTTCATGACACTAATGGGGAGTCAGATCACAGTTATGAAGGTTGAGGATGGGGTATTGATGTTCATTTTGCAAACCCTTTTGATGATATCTGATCCTGGGAAGGGACAGGGTGCTTGTGAAATCTGAGAGGAAGCATTCTTTGCAGCTCCTGGTCCACACATTATGATGTAAAAGGCACTCATTATCCCCAAAGCTCTCCACATTTCCCATTAGCTTTAGAATTGTTGAAGCCTGAGAATCCCTACAAGTGTTCAATCTGTAAAGCAGGTTAAAATGAGAGTCTATCGGCCTCATTAAACTATTGAAATTACAAACATATTTTGAGTTTGAGATCAGATTGAGATTTTCAGATGTTAAACGCTGATTTGACCCTTGCAGCTCACCCATTTTTCAGCATTGCAATTTGGCCCTTGAGTTCCCTTCTGTACTTCTAATTTCCTTCTCAAGTTTCCTACTTATAAAGTCATGGAGTCATAAAACATGGAAACAGACCCTTTGGCCCAACTTGTCCATGCTAACGACATTTCCTAAACTGAACTAGTTCCATTTTCCTGTGTTTGACCCATATCCCTCTAAATCTTACCTATCCACATACCTTTCGAAATGTATCTTAAATGTTGCAATTGTACTCATCTCTACCCCTTCCTCTGACAGCTCGTTTGATAATATTCTTCCCTCTGTACTTTATGCATTCAGTATGTTTCTCCATTACTGCATTATGAGTTTGACATTTATCATAAGTTCTACTTTAAATGTTCAAATACATTACTGTAAGCTTTTAATTAAATTTATTCACCATATGATACAAACACGTGTTATCATTTCTACATTGGGTATTTCTACATCTGCAGCCTGGCAGCTGGTAAATAGCTCAAATTGTAAAAGCAATGCTGCCTCCAATTTGAACATTTTAATACTTGGATCATCTTGTCTTTAGTTAATAATAACAATGCATCATCAAACCATAATGAAATCTACTCAGAACAACAACATTAATTTTACTTATTGGCTTAATATGTTTTCCAGACAAGAACAACACCAAATCAATTCACACACATTATCTCTGTGTGCTGCATGATAAGACCTCACATGAACATTTGAATGTAAATGTTGTGTAGGAGTGTAAATGCCAGTCATCCAGATGGTGACCAGCAACAGAAATGATTACATTTACTATTTATTCCTAATTCAGTCAAATGAATGCCTCTTATGGATAAAGAAATGGTAAAGATTATGAAATCAACAACCAAATTGAGGAAACAATGGCAAAGGAGTCAGATCACTAGAATTAATTCCTTTTATGAATACTTTTTTGCAAATGAAGTATTGTTCGACTTAAAATGAAGCAACTGGTAAACAGAAATAAAAACCTTTTGTTTATCACACAAACCTTGCTCTAGTTTTAATGGGAATGTTGATTGGTTATTGAAACTACGTGTTCTCAACCCTATTGTTTTTGAGCCTTCTAGCTTCTCACCATCAAAAATAGTTGACGTGAGCCCCATAACAGAGTGCAAACAATTTTTCTGTCAATTGGTTAATAATATGATTAAACACATTTATTGAATATCATTTAATTACTGTCCTTTGGCTTTCACCTTCACTAGCTGAGATGCTGTCTTTTCTCGACTCAAACTGACTCCAACCATCTCACATTTTATAACACTCCAATTTGAAGAATCTTATATTAAGTAAGCATTTTAAAAATAAATTAATATAAATATGGCACTGGACATATTTCAGTTTCAGAATAGTACAGCAGATAGAAATTCAATTGGAAACTGTGGGTTGGGGGAAATGAAATCAGAAACGTGAAGAAAGCATAGTCCCATGGAAAGCTGAACCCAATGGTTTGATGTATATGGGTACCACTGGAGAATGAGAGATACAAATTTCGTATCCTGGTGTCCCTGCCTCTGACATCCATTCTCAATGCTGTGTGCTGGGCAAGGACACAGCATATTGCCAATTACTTCTCCCCCATTTCCTCCCTCAGGGTCTCCCTTTCTGTCCTGAATCCAAGCATCACCCAACACTACTTCCTCACAGGCACCAATTTGCTTTAATTTTTATTTTTTCTCTTTATCTCCAAACTTCAATCCAAACCTCTGCAAACACACAGAGCTTCTAGATATAATGGATAGTCATAGGGTGATGGTGAAGGGGATGGTGATGGGCTAACTGATGGGGAATTTGGTTGCTGCTTGTCTTGATTTCAATTCTGATCTTATTCTTCCACACAATCCCTAGTTCTTTCCAGCAGAAATTTTAAAACCTCATGGAACCTTTTTGACCACTGATGAAAAACCATTGATATGAGTTGCGTTTAAATAGATCTACCATCTAAAATATCTGCACTTTACATTATTTGTTTCAAAATGTCTCACTTGCCTGCTTGCTATTGGCATATATATTGTATTTCAGAATATAGGAGTAGGAACAGGTCTCTAGCTCATTCCTCTGTTCCATGCAAAATCAACCATGCAGTCACTGACTGGTCAACATCAGAAGGATTCTGATATGATCAAAGCATGAAAAACATCTTGATCCTGCCCACTCTCTGTGAACTTCTATAAGTAAAACTGCAACAGGGATGAGGCAGTTTTCCAGCTGAAAGAAAGGCGTTTATTGATCTCAGTCTGCATCGATTTCAGAGAGAAGATTCCCCTCCCTGACCTGCCTATCGGCATTGAGTTGAACACTCAACTCAATATTTGTGATGTTTTGAATTTTTGAATGACCACAATATAGGAAGTGGACTCATACTCTGCCTTTTCTTGAAAAATAAAATCAGATAATACTGGACATAACCACTAAGTCACAAAGCATCTGTGGAGAGAGAAACCCAGCAGGATTAATTCTTCAGGTAATTGGGACATCACTTTGTGGCTGTACAGGGCATTGATGAAGCCATTTTTGGAGCACTGCGTACATACCTGGTTACCCTGCTCTAGGAAGGATGTTATTAAATTGGACCGGGTTCATAAAAGATTTATATATATGTTGCTGGGACTGGAGGGTTTGAGTTATAAAGAAAGGCTGGATAGGCTGAGACTTTTTTTCACTGGAGAATAGAGGGTTGAAAGATGACCTTGCAGAGGTTTAAAAAATAATGAGGGGCATGGCTAAGGTGATTAGCAAAGGTCTTTTCCCTATGGTAAGGGAGTTCAAAACTGGAGGGCATAATTTTAAGGTGACAGGAGAAAGATTTAGAAGATGCCTGAGGGACAGCGTTTGAACATGAAGGGTGGTTCGTATGTAGAATGAACTGTCAGAGGAAGTGATAGATGTAGGTACAGTTACAACATTTAAAGGACATTTGGACAGGTACATGAATAGGAAATGTTTCAAGGGACATGGGCCAAATGTAATCAAATGGGACCAGTTTATTTTGGGAAACTTGGATGAGTTGGAGTGAAGGGTCTGTTTCCGTGCTGTATGGCTCTATTAGTTTATTTGCTTTTTTCTAAACATTAACTTAGTTTTGTTTTTATGTATCTTGATACTGAACAAAAATATCAAAATGTCTGAAAACCTTTAAGAAGAGGAGTTGACCAATCAGTTTAAAGATTGTTTACGATATCCCAAATTAAGTTCAGAAAATTAGGTATGATTCTTTTAGCGACCAATGTCGAAGGAATGCAACTTTCACATAGATATGTTTAATGGAACATTTTAAAAATCTGATCGCTGTTTGCGAATCAGATTAACATGCTTCATCACACCATTTAAAAAAAACACAGAGAAAATTTATTGTCCTTATTTTCATTCTTCCTGAGAAAATGAACCACAATGATTTGCTATACAACTTACAAAGGAATCACTAAAATTACAACCTTGAGCCTTCTATATGTAGTGAAAATTGTTCTAAAATAAGTAATTTATTCCATCTAGGAATCAAACAATGTAAAGCAATAAACTGTTTGGGAATGGAGTCAGGACTGTATCAGTGATTTTGGATGAATATAATGATAAGACTAATTATTACCAACTGTATTGTAAGTTTAGGGAATTCAATCCTCCTCAGTGTATAATAGAATAACACCATCGATGATTTCAGGCCAACCTGCAACTTTTCTTATTGTCTTCTTGAATTAAGTTGTATTCTTTCTCAATCCAAGCCACAACTTCAGTTTAATGGCCTCTGCAAGTTTTGATATTACTTGTTCTTAAGCATAAGACATTCCTATAAATTATCAAGAAATGTGTTCAAACACAAATAATTGTGTGATATCACCTTCTACCTTTCTTCAATCTGAATAACTACCTTTTCCATTTACTCCACACTTTCTGTAGATTTTTTTCAATATGTTACTTATTCAGGTATTTGATCCCTGACTCCACATTCCCTAAGCATTCATATAAACCAAGGATGTAACACCCAAATGTATATTACCTATTCATATTCTAACCATTGCATTTTCAAAGAATTCTATCAAGTTTTTTTAGTACTTAAGTTTATTAATAAATAACTCCTTGGAGGTTGAGGATACATTAATATTCCTATTTTTACGATGGGAAAGGCCAGTTCTTCAGTGCAAATGATAATGTTGGCATCTATCTTGACCATCTTTTGATTCACGCCATACTATATTGAGAAATGGCTGAAAACATGAGAAGCTACAATGGCTAAAGACCATGACTACATTCTGGTAATGGTATTGAAGAAGTATGCTTGAGAACTTTCTGCTCCACTTGACAAGCTGTTCCAGTACAGCTATAACACTGACATATGCCCAACAATATGGAACATTGTGCTGAGCATGAAAAAGTTGGATAAATCCAATCCAGCCAAATATTGTCCACCAGTTTACCTTCTATCATCATAAAGTGATTGAGGGAATCATCAACAGTGCAATCAAACAACACTTACTCAGCAATAAACTATTCATTGGTTTGGGTTCCACCAGGGTCACTTTAAACACTGACAGAAAAGCTGAACTCCAGATCCTGTCCACCATCTCCAAGGCACAAGTCAAGAGTGTGATAGTCTATTATCCAATTGCTAGAATGGGTGCAACTCCAATAACACTCAAGAAACTTGACACCATTCAGGACAAAGCAACTCACTTAATCAGTGCCAAATCCACACAAAGTGACTGCCCTTGACACCAAGGCTACATTTGATTGAGTAGGACATTAAATAGCTTTAATAACACAAATTAACGTGGATCAGGATGAAAGCTCTCGGTTAGTTGGAGTCATACCTGGCATGTAGGAAGATGACAGTTCCAGGATGTTTTTGCAGGAGATCCTTGGAATAGTAGTTCTCAACACAAACATTCTTAGCTGCTTCTTTCATTATATTCCCTCCATCATAAGATCAGAAGCGGGGTGTTTGCTGATGATGCTCAACTCCATTCGCAACTCATCAGATACTGAAGGAGTTCATGTCCAAATGCAGCAAAACCTGAACAATTTCCAAGAAACAAAGAAAATATTGGAGAAATGCAGCAGGTCTGGCAGCATCTGTGAGAGAAAAAAAAGAGTTAACATTTTGAATCCAGTCTGACTCTTCTTACAGAAACTTTAACAGATGCTGCAAAATCTGATGAGTTTCTTCAGTATTTTCTCTGTTTGTTTCAGATTTCCAGCAGCCACAGCATTTTGCTGCTGCTTAAGTGCAGGGCGTTGACACTCTCTAACCACACACAATCTAACCATCAGCTTTTGTCATTCAATTGTACTACTAATACTGAATCCGTCACTATAATCATCCTGGGGTTATCATTGACCATAACATTGTGACTACAAGAGCAGATGAGGGGCTATGAATACTGCAGTGAGTAACCCATCTCCTGACTCCCCAGAGCCTGTCCACTATCTACAAAGCACATGTCAGGACTGAAAGTGTAGCGTTGGAAAAGTACAGCGGGTCAGGCAGCATCCGAGGAGCAGGAGATTTGACATTTCGGGCATATATCCTTCATTAGGAAGGATGTATGCCTGAAACACTGATTCTCTTGCTCCTCGGATGCTGCCTGACTTGCTGTGCTTTTCCAGCACCACACTCTCGACTCTGGTCTCCAGCATCTGCAGTTTATACAAGTCAAGACTGGGATGGGTGCAGCAGCAATAACAACTCAAGAAATTTGAAACCATTCAGGACAAAGCGACTCACTTAATTCATGCCACATCCACAAATATTAACTCAGAAACAAAAAAAAACAAAAGAATCGCTGATGTTGGAAATCAGAAAAATAAACTCAGGAATTACTGGAAAAAAACTCAGCAGGCATGGCAACTCTTGTGGAGAGAAGTCAGAGTTAACATTTCGGGTCCAGTGACCCTTCTTCAGGAAGCCAGGAAAATGTTGTTTTTTGCACAGAAGATCAGATGGAGACAGAAGACAAGGAGTAAATGATAAATGGTGATACAGCCCAATGACAGAGAAAGACAGTTGGACAGACAAAGGGGTGGGTAATAGAACATAGAACATAGAACAGTACAGCACAGAACAGGCCCTTCAGCCCACGATGTTGTGCTGTCCATTGATCCTCATGTATGCATCCTCAAATTTCTGTGACCATGTGCATGTCCTGCAGTCTCTTAAATGTCCCCAAAGACCTTGCTTCCACAACTGCTGCTAGCAACGCATTCCATGCTCTCACAACTCACTGTGTAAAAACCTGCCTCTGACATCCCCTCTATACCTTCCTCCAACCAGCTTAAAACTATGACCCTTTGTGTTAGCCATTTCTGCCCTGGGAAATAATCTCTGGCTATCGACTCTATCTATGCCTCTCATTACCTGTATACCTCAATTAGGTCCCCTTTCCTCCTCCTTTTCTCCAATGAAAAAAGTCCGTGCTCAGTCAACCTCTCTTCATAAGATAAGCCCTCCAGTCCAGGCAGCATCCTGGTAAATCTCCTCTGAACCCTCTCCAAAGCATCCACATCTTTCCTATAGTTGGGCGACCAGAATTGGACGCAGTATTCCAAGTGCGGTCTAACCAAAGTTTTATAGAGCTGCAACAAGATCTCACGACTCTTAAACTCAATACCCCTGTTAATGAAAGCCAAAACACCATATGCTTTCTTAACAACCCTGTCCACTTGGATGGCCATTTTAAGGGATCTTTATACCTGCACACCAAGGTCCCTCTGTTCCTCCACACTGCCAAGAAGCCTATCCTTAATCCTGTACTCAGCTTTCAAATTCGACCTTCCAAAAAGCATCACATCTCATTTGTCCAGGTTGAACACTGTGTGCCTCCTCTCAGCCCATCTCTGCATCCTGTCAATGTCCCGCTGCAACCTACAACTGCCCTCTATACTGTCAATGACACCTCCAATCTTTGTGTCATTTGCAAACTTGCTGACCCATCCTTCAATCCCCTCATCCAAGTCATTAATAAAAATTACAAACAGTAGAGGCCCAAGGACAGAGCCCTGTGGAACACTACTCACAACTGACTTCCAGGCAGAATATTTTCCTTCTACTACCACTGCTGTCTTCTGTTGGCCAGCCAATTCCGATTCCAGACAGCTAAGTTCTGAGTATCCCATTCCTCCTGACCTTCTGAATGAGCCTATCATGGGGAACCTTATCAAATGCCTTGCTGAAGTCCATATAAACCACATCCACAGCTTAACCCTCATCAACTTTTCTAGTCGCATCCTCAACGAACTCGATAAGTTTTGTGAGGCATGACCTGCCCCTCACAAAGCCGTGTTGACTGCATTTAATCAAGCCATGCTCTTCCAGATGGTCATCAATCCTATCCCACAGAATCCTTTCTAACACCTCGCAGACAACAGACGTGAGACTGACTGGTCTGTAATTGTCAGGGATTTCCCTATTTCCTTTCTTGAAGAGAGGAATTACATTTGCCTCTATCCAGTCCTCAGGTATGACCTCAGTGGAGAGCGAGGATGCAAAGATCTTCACAAGTGGCGAAGCAATCACATTTCTCATTTCCCAAAGCAGCTAAGGACAAATCTGGTCTGGGCCTGGCAACTTGTCAATCTTAATGTTTGACAAATTTTTCAGCACATCAGCTTCCTCCATCTCTATCCATTCCAGCATGCACACCTGCTCTTCAAAGGTTTCAATCACTACAAAGTTTGTTTCTTTCGTAAAGACAGAAGCAAAAAACTAATAATCAGCCTTGGATGAATAGCTCCTAATGGAGATTATTCATGGCTAGTGATGGGTCATGTGTCGTAGCAGACCATGTGATTACAAGGCCTGGTAAGTGGGGGTTGGGCTAAGGACATGGGAAAACATACTTCAAGCTCTAAAATTGTTGAACACGATATTGTGTCCAGAAGGTTGCAGAATTCTCAAGTGAAAGATGTGGTGCTGTCTTTCCAGCTTGCGTTGAGTTTCTCTGAAGCACTGTAGCAAGCCTGAGACAGAGATGTTAGCCAGGGATCGGGGTGGTGTGTTGAAGTAGCAGGCAACTGGAAGCTCAGGATCTTTTGTGCAGGCGGAACGTAGATGTTCTGCGAAATGGTCACCCAGTCTATGCCTTGCTTCCTCAATGTAGCGGAGACCACATTATAAGCAGCGAATGTAGTGGACTAGATTGATTTAAGTATAGGTTCCTGATGAAGGGCTTTTGCCTGAAACGTTGAATTTGCTGCTTGTTGGATTGCTGTGCTCTTCCAGCACCACTAATCCAGAATGAAGTATAGGTTCACCCATTACTTCATCTGGAAGGTGTGTTTGGGCCCATGGAGTCTGAGGAGAGACGAAGGAAACGGGTGTAACACCTTCCACAGTTGGAGGGGAAGATACTATGGTGTGGTGGTTGGTGAGGAGTTTGTTACATGCGTTCAGGAAACATTTTGTTACCAATATATAAATGTTCCTACTAGAGAAGGAACAATACTTGACTTCTCTTGAAAAATAAGGCAGGGCAAGTGACTGAAGTATTTGTAGAGGAAGGTTTTGGTACAGTAATCATAATTCTATTAACTTTTAAATGGTTATGGAAAAGGATAAGCCTTCTATAAAAGTTAAAGTTCTTAAATGGAGTAAGGCAAATGTTTGTTATGAGACAAGAACTTTCAAAAGTTGATTGGAGTAGACTGTTCACATTCCACATTCCTGATGAAGGGCTTTATGCTTGAAACATGGACTCTCCTGCTCCTCGAATGCTGCCTGACCTGCTGTGCTTTTTCAGCACCACGCCTTTCGACTCTGTTTGCAGATAAAGGGA
The DNA here is from genome assembly GCF_020745735.1 of Hemiscyllium ocellatum. Lineage (NCBI taxonomy): Eukaryota > Metazoa > Chordata > Chondrichthyes > Orectolobiformes > Hemiscylliidae > Hemiscyllium > Hemiscyllium ocellatum. Next base: position 11,244,970 of record NC_083406.1, on the reverse strand, counting down.
TGACAGACAAGTGGGAGGCTTTCAAAAGTGTGATAACAAGAATCCAGAGGTATTACGATCCTGTTAGAATGAAGGGTAATGGAACAATGGACAAATAAAGATACTGAGGTTCTAGTCAAGAATTAAAAAAAAATCACATTAGATATAGACAGCTGGAATCCAATGAATCTCTTGAAGACAATAAAAAGTGTAGGGATGTTCATAAGAGGGAAATCAGGAGGCCAAAAAGGGATATGAGGAAGCCTTGGCAGGTAAGGTTAAGGATAATCCAAACAGAGCAAAAGAGCAACTAGAGAGACAGTAAAGCCCTTTAAATATCAACAAGGCCATCTTTGTGTTGAACCTCATGTGATGGATGAGATATTAAATGCATATTTTGCATCAGGTATTAATGGGGAGAAAGAAATGGAGGCTTGAGAACTTGGGGAAATAAATATTACTATTTTGAAAACAGTTCACATTACAGAAGAAGTGTTGGAGGTCTTAAAAAAAAGTCAGTAATCTCCAGGAACTGATCTGGTAAATCACAGGACATTGTGGAAAGTTAAAGAGGAAAATGAGAGGCTCTAGCAGAAATATTTGTATCACCTATGACCATGGGTGAGATGCTAAAGGACTGGAGGGTGGCTATTGTTGTGCCTTTATTTGTGAAAGGCTGTAAGGAGAAGCCTGGGAACTATAGACCAGTGAGCCTGACATCAATGGTGGGTTAGTTGTTGTCAGTGACTCTGAAAGATAGGATTTGCATGCACTTGGAGAAGTAAGGAATGATTAGGCATAGTCAGCATGGTTTTGTGTGAGGGAAGCTGTGTCTCGCAAACCTGATTGAGTTTTTTGAGGAAGTAACCAAAAAGATTGATGATAGCAGAGTGGTAGACATTGTTGACTTGGACTTTAGTAATGTCTTTGATAAGGTTCCACATGGATGACTAATTAGTAAAGTTAGATCACATGAGATTCAAATTGAGCTTGCCAATTGGATACGAAATGATGGGAGACAGAATGTGGTGGAGGATTGTTGTTTGGACTGAAGGCTTGTAACCAGCAATTTTCCACAGAGATTGGTATTGGGTCCACTTTTGTTTGTCATTTATATAAACGATTTGGATGAGAATATAGGAGGCATGTTTAGTGAGTTGCAGATGACACCAAAATTGGTCGTACAGTGGGAAGTGAAGAAGGTTAGCTAGGATTACAAAGAGATCTTGATCAATTGGTTCAATGGGCTGAGGAGTGGCAGATGGTGTTTAATTTGGATAAATGCAATGTATTGCATTTTGACAAAACAATCAGGATCAGGACCTAGGCAATTAATTGTAGGGCAGTGAGTAGTGTTGTAGAACAGAGGGATCTAGACTTTCAGGCACATGACTCTTTGAAATTTGCATCACAGGTAGACAGGGTGGTTAAGAAGGCATTTAGCACACTTGCCTTCGTTGCTCAGACCTTTGAGCATAGGAATTGAGACATCATGTTTACAGGACGTTGGTGAGGCCTCTTTGGGAGTACTGTGTGCTGTTTTGGTTGCTCTGTTAAAGGAAGGATATGAATAAACTGGAGGGTTTTCAGGAAAGATTTACCAAGATGTTGCCAGGAATGGAGGGTTTAAGTTATAAGGAGAGGCTAGATAATGGACGGCGTGGTGGCACAGTGGTTATCACTGCTGCCTCACAGCACCAGAGACCCGGGTTCAATTCCTGCCTCAGGCAACTGACTGTGTGGAGTTTGCAAAGTTTGCGTGGGTTCCCTTCGGGTGCTCCGGTTTCCTCCCACAGTCACAAAGATGTGCAGGTCAGGTGAATTGGCCATGATAAAAATTGCCCGTAGTGTTAGGTGAAGGGAAAAATGTATGGGTGGGTTGTTTGGTCGGTGTAGACTTGCTGGGCCAAAGTTTCCACACTGTAAGTAATCTAATCTGGGACTTTTCCCTCTGCAACATAGAAGGTTTAGGGGTGATAAAATCATGAGGCATATATAAGGTGAATGGTAAAGGTCTTTTCCCTGTGGTGGGGGCATTCAAAACTTGGGGTCAGGTTTTTTAAGGTGAGAGGAGAAAGATTTCAAAAGAGCATGGGGACATTTTGTTTTTAACAGAGAGGGTTTAGTGTGTGAAATGAACTGCCAGAGGAAGTGATGGATGCAGGTACTGTTCCAACATTTGGATAAGTAATTGAATAGGAGATGTTTGGATTGACATGGGCAAACACAGGCAGGTGGGACTAGTTTAGTTTGGGAACATGGTTGGCATAGACTAGTTGGACTGAAGGCACCCTGCCTCTATTCCTGATGAAGGGCTTCTGCCTGAAACGTTGATCTTCCTGCTCCTCAGATGCTGCCTGACCTGCTGAGCTTTTCCAGCACCACTCTAATCTAGACTCTGGTTTCCAGCATCTGCAGTCCTTGTTTTTACCTAGTTGACTTTAACCCTACCGCAAATCCTCTCGCAAGGATGCCTGCCTTGAAGAAGTTTTCCTCCTCTCTCTACAAGAATCTGTATGGGCGGCACAGTGGTTAGCACTGCTGCCTCACAGTGCTAGAGACCCGGGTTCAGTTCCCGCCTCAGGCGACTGTCTGTGTGGAGTTTGCACGTTCTCCCCACGTCTGCGTGGATTTCCTCCAGGTGCTCCGGTTTCCTCCCACAGTCCAAAGACGTGCAGGTTAGGTTAATTGGTTGTGCTAAATTGCCCCTAGTGTTAGGTGAAGGGGTAAATGTAAGGGAATGGGTCTGGGTGGGTTGCTCTTCGGCGGGTCGGTGTGGACCTGTTGGGCCGAAGGGCTTGTTTCCACACTGTAAATAATCTAATCTCAGTGAGTCTCTCTCTCTCACTGCAAACCCCAGGTCACCTCCTCTGTCCTGAAGCTCTTACTCTTTGCTACCTTTCCCCACCCTCCTCTCTGACCTATCACCTCCATCCCCAACCGCATTCACCTATTGCACTCTATGCTACTTTCTCCCCACCCCCCTCTCATTTATCTCTCCACTCTGCAGGCACTCTGCCTCTACTCCTGATGAAGAGCTTTTGCCCGAACCATCGATTTTTTTGCTCCTCGGATGCTGCCTGACCTGCTGTGCTTTTCCAGCGCCACTCTAATCTAGTTGGACCGAAGGGTCTGTTTCCATGCTTTATTACTCTATGACTCTATCTGTTACAGTCTAAAAGATTCTTCTATTTCTCTATCTCCTTCTCTCCCACATTAGACAAAGTAGGCCCTGTAGTTCATAATGACCAACTTAATGAGGTCGATCACAACTACATTTGTTTTGCACAACAGTCCATGAAGCATGGTGAGCTACATGCCCATACAATATAGACCAGAACAGATTATTCAGTCATTATCACACTGATTTTGTTGGAGTTTGTTAGTGGTAGATTTGAGACTGCATGTTCTACATTACATCAGTAACTACACTTTTAAAATGTACTTCATTGTCCATGGAGCCCACTTGATGGTCTTGAGAAATGCTCTGTAAATGTAAGGTTATTTTGGTGTAATTTGCTTTGTGTCCATTCCAACATGAACATACTTGGCGTTTGTGTCCAAATTTTAGATCTGAATTATTCTCTGCACAATTAGTTTCATCCATTCTTTATTTTAAAATTTATTTCCCCTTGATAAACTGCACCATGGTCATCACATAATTTAGGAAATATCCTAAAAGGTAAGAAAAAAACTTTGGAGGGGATTGTTTATCAAGCAGGTATATTGCATGTTGAAAAAGTAGTTGAACTATTCTTAGCTACAATACAAATGTGTTTTAAAGACAGTTCACAGAATGGGACTGCATAACAAAGCTGAGGAAAGGGGAATAGAACCTATAAGGAACAATAATAAGCTACATACAAGAGGGGAAACAGGAGCATGATAAAGTAGCAGGAGGAACGCGGTGACTGCCAGATGTTTGCTAATCATTGAGGAGATTTTTCACTTCAGTCTTGGCTTTGCATTTAATTGGACTTTCCTCTTTTCCTTTGTAAAAATGAACAATTCATCACTTCTCCCACTTATTTGTAAAGTATTGTTTTCTTTTACAATTAATCACACATAAAATTTAATGAGATACTTTCTTGGAATAGACTTTCCTATTCTGAGAAGGGAGTGACTCAGGAACCCATATGTTTTCTCTAGTGAGTTAACTTGAGGCAGATGCAGCTAAGGAACAATGTGTATTGAGTGACGAGATATTTTGTACTGTATACTTTAGGCTGCAATGCTTTAGTTTTCCTCCTGCATCTCTCTCTCAAAACAATAAAGGACCTTGAGCACAATTTATTAAAAGAATAGACAATGTATTGATATTAGATTAGATTAGATTAGACTTACAGTGTGGAAACAGGCCCTTCGGCCCAACAAGTCCACACCGACCCGCCGAAGCACAACCCACCCATACCCCTACATTTACCCCTTACCTAACACTACGGGCAATTTAGCTTGGCCAATTCACCTTTGTTTAACATACATCTTCAGGATGTGCTTGCATTTATAAATCTTTAAAATGTAAGAATATTCTAAGACAATTCACAAAAACATTTCTGTCTATAATTTATACTGAGCAAAGGTGGGATGAAAGGAACATTTTAAAGGAAATTAAGAGCCTGAGAGCTTTAGAGAAGAAATTTCAAGGCTTGAATTTGAGACAATTGAATTATTAATATAAAAAAAATTAAAACTAAAAGACTGCAGATACAGGAAATCAGAAACAAATACAAATAGAAATTGCTGGAGCATCTGTGGAAAGAAAATAGAGTTAACATTTCAGGTCCAGTGTCTCTTTTTCAGAACACCCAGAAACACAAGGGCAATGTATGCACAAGAAAATTAACACACAAATTCCACTCCAAATCAAGAGCTATCCTGACTGGGAAATCTATTGACATTCTTACATCACGGGTCAAAATTCTTGAATAGGACCGAGTGAATATTTTCCGATATGGACAGCAGAGTGCAAGGAGACTCACCACCATCTTTTCAATAGATTATAGGAATAGGCAATATATATCCATGGTAATGATGCCCATGTATCAAGAATTAATAAAAAAAACACATATATTACTCGTAAGCCTTAAAAGAGAGTACTTCTATTTATTTAGCACTTCATGTCCTTGGATTATCCCAATTCCCTTCACACCCAATGAACATATCAGTCAGGCTGCCCTGGAACTATATCACCATTCTCTTACAGGGTCAGAATACTAGAACTCACTTCTTAGGCCTTTAGGTACATCTACACTTTGTAGATATGCAACATTTTAAAGAGGAAGCTCACTATTACGTTCTCAGGGATATTAGGAATGGGTAACAAATGCCAACTAAACCTACCTTGTATGAATGAAGAATCTTTAAGAATGACAAGTCTTCTGATTTAAGTTTTGTTGATGCTTCAGTGACATCAATGTTCCTGTTTTCTTGCATTTTCTTTAATGTTGTGATAAAGCCATATAGCAGAGACACACGCTCTTTGGCCCACAATGTCTATGCTGATCAACAAACACCAAATTGCTCTCATCCCATTTACCTGCACTTGGTCCATAGCCTACCATGCCCTGGCATTTTAGTTCTTCGTCTGGATACTTCTCAAATGTTGTGAGAGTACCTGTGAGTACCACCACGCTCTTAAACAGCACGTTCCATATTTCTACCATGCCCTGGTTGGAAAAAAACCTCAAATCTCTCCTAAACCATTTACTCCTCACCTTAAACCTATGCAGTCTAGTCTTAGACATGTCTGCCATTGGGAAGGGATTTTCACAATCTACTCTGTCTATACCATTCAAAACATTTTACACCTCAATCAGATACCACCCCATCAGCAACCTCTGCTCCAGGGAAAACAAATCCAGTCTGTCCTGTCTTTTCTCATAACTGAGGCTTTCCATCCCAGACAACATCCTGGTGAATCTCCACTACACTGTCTCCAGTGCAATCAAGTCCTTCCAATGGTGTGGTAAACAGAACTGTTGTGGTTCTGCTCGCCGAGCTGTAAGTTTTTGCTGCAAACGTTTCGTTCCCTGGCTAGGGAACATCATCAGTGCGGTGGGAGCCTCGTGTGAAGCGCTGCTTTGATGTTTCTTCCGGTATTTATATTGGTTTGTTCTTGCCGCTTCCGGGTGTCAGTTTCAGCTGCAGTGATTTGTATCTGGGGTCCAGGTCGATGTGTCTGTTGATGGATGTTCTTGCCGTTTCCGGGTGTCAGTTTCAGCTGTAGTGGTTTGTATATGGTGTCCAGGTCAATGTGTCTATTGACCTGGACACCATATACAAACCACTACAGCTGAAACTGACACCCGGAAATGGCAAGAACATCCATCAACAGACACCCGGAAACGGCAAGAACATCCATCAACAGACACATCGACCTGGACCCCAGATACAAATCACTGCAGCTGAAACTGACACCCGGAAGCGGCAAGAACAAACCAATATAAATACCGGAAGAAACATCAAAGCAGCGCTTCACACGAGGCTCCCACCGCACTGATGATGTTCCCTAGCCAGGGAACGAAACGTTTGCAGCAAAAACTTACAGCTCGGCGAGCAGAACCACAACAACGGATACCCGAGCTACAAATCTTCAATCAGATTGTAAACAGAACTGCTCACAGCGTTCCATCTGTGGCCTAATCATTGTTTTATAAATTTGTAGCAACACTTTCATGCTCCTTTATTCTATATATTCGCTAATGAATGGAAGAATTCTGTATGCTGCCTTCACCACTTGCCTTGCAGTGCTGATGCCTTCAGGAATTTATGGGCTTGTACACCAAGGTACTTTTGTTACTCAGTACCCTCTAGAGACCTACCATTCATTAGGTATGTCCTTCCCGTATCTTGCCACCCAAAATACATTACCTTACACTTATCAGGGTTAAATTCCATTGCCATTGCTAATTCCAATTTACCAGTCTTTCAATATCAAACTGTAGACTGAGACCATACTCCTCACAATCAACAACATCATCAATTTTTGTGTCATTTGCAAACTTACTAATTATACCTTCTCCACTCACATCCAAGTCACTAATGTACATAACAAACAGCAAGGTGTTTTCTTCTTCTTGGGCAGGCTGATAAATTAAGCAGTAAAGCATTAAACCAAAAGATGTTAACCAATATCAAAAGATATTGGTTAACATCTACATATACACATATAGTTTCCATTATCAAGCATGTAACAAGTTAGTATCAGTATTTTAATTTGCACATTATTCTGGTTGCTTGACCACAACCAAGCTAAGATTAAAACCAGGCTTTGCATGCAAACAGAGAGTCTCTCTGTTATTAGGAAAATTATGAACACAGATCTGAGTCTAGAAGACTCACCCCTGAACACAGTGTCAACCATTTTTGAAGAGGGGTAAATGGGACTGACTCTAATTGCTCATTTATGGTTCAGGGGCAATTGCACGTGGTAAAGTGCAGTTAGCTCAGACTAATCTGATTTTCACTGGACACAGTTCTGTTCACCACAATCTTATGTATTTTATATAAATACAGAAGGATGTGATTGCACTGGAGAGGGTTCAGAGAGGATTCACCAGGATGTTGCCTGGATGAAAGGTTTCAGTTATGAGGAGACATTCAATGGGCTGGATCTGTTTTCCTTGGAGCAAAGGGGGTTGGGAATGGGGAGGATCTGACTGACGTATCTAAAATTATGAATGTCCAAAATATTACTTGTGATGCTTTGACCTGTTAGAATAAATCTTAAGCTGCCAGAGTCCTTTGAGGTGTTACAGTGCACAATAGGAGAGGAGGAAAGTGAGAACTACAGATGTTGGAGATCAGAGTCAAAAAGTGTGGCACTGGAAAAGCACAACTGATCAGGCAGCATTCGAGGAGCAGGTGAGTCGATGTTTTGAGCATAAGTGCATTTCATACCAATAGGAGACGTCAAATTACTATTTTAGATATGGTCCTAACACATCCTCAGTGGAGGTCGGATGCCCTTCAGGAAAAGTAAGGTGTTCTTTGAATAGATTGTGCCTTTTGAGAATTTTACACATAGAAATAAATTTATATAAAATACATAAGATTGTTGGACCGGGTTAGTATTCATTGGAACTATCAGGCTGCATTGTTTAATAAAAAGAAAATTAATGTTTGCTGTTTCATTCTGTCTTTCTACAGGGCTGAATGGTCTACTCCCATTCCTATTTTCTTTGTTCCAATGTTATCATGAACTGCAGACCATGGCCAGAAGGGTTTGGGTTGGTGTAGAGGTTATGAGGGATAATAGGGATGGCCAAACTAGCAAGAATTGGCATGGAGGCTATGAAGGGAAAAGATAGATGGTTAGGTTAAGAGGTGCTATGGATTGGCGTATTCGGGACCTCAAAAGTGTATGGGCTCAGGGGATATGAGGGGCAGGAGCATGTCAGCTGTGTTTTTGTTTTATTGCTTGTTCTTATTCATATCTTCAAAAAGGTGCTGGAGCATCAAGGCTAACATTAGGTCTAACGTGGTTCTGCGCCAGACAACATTTAACTTCCTTTTGGGTTCACCTGCCACCACTTCCATTTCAGTCACCATGCCCCTCCCCATTCCAAGAACCTCAGACTGATAATCCGACCTTCGAGTGAACATTTTCCTGGATGTAAAAAGCAGAGCTGACCATTGTCCTTACTCATGTTGTCAACCCAAAAGTCAAAGGTCGGACTTAAATCTAGATTGCAGGGTACTGTGCATCATTTCCCCTCAAGTAATGTTTGCAGAATATATAACCACACAACTATGTGTATCAAGCATTTATACATTCTGTCTGTATGTTGTTGATATCTTTTGGTAAAGTTAGCTATTTTCAGTTGTCAGGCATATCAATTAATGAGCTCCAGTCTTCCCAATATGTTACTTCCATTTGGCCATCAGTGTCTTATCTCTTGCTTTTAATTATGACATAAGTCCACATCCATAATGCTACGCCCCTCTGTACTCTTGACTGACTTATAGTACCTATCTCTTCATATGAATAGGTGAGATAATAGCATCTACTTATCCTTCTCATCTTTTATTGTTACCTTCCCCCTGGAATCAATGTTCAATTGATTTTCTATAATTCATTCAGTTGGTACACCCATATTCACAAGGGGATGTTGCCCATGTGAACCTTCAGAGTGCCTTCAATAACACACCACATAAAAGATTAATGACAAAGTGTGTGCAAAGCAGAGACAGGGACATGATAGATCAAAGGATGGCTGTAAATCAGAAAGGAAGGGCAGAAGAGGAGAAGCTTCTTAGACTAGCAGATGAAGGCAAGTGGAGTCCCATAGTGATCTGTGATGGCATTACTATTGTTCACTACATTTATAAATGATCAATACACAGGCTTTGGAACTGTTCTGTTGCAACCTATAGGGGATACCAAATTATTGGATGATGGCGGTGTTGTTTTTGGGGTGGGGGTTGTTGTAGGATACTAGGTCTGATAATGTGAAGGATTGAACCAAAATACAGGAAAGGCAAGCTTGTAAGGTGGACAGATAAATGCAGACTAGGTTTGGTACATTGAACATGTCACTTCATTTTAATAGAAGAAATAAGGATGCAGAATATTTCTTGGAATGTAAAATACTAAATGCACAACAAAGAGATCTGAGAATCTGGATGAATAAAAATATGAAATGTAGCAACACATTTGATAATATTAACCAAGCATTGACTGAAGTATTAATAATAGTCAGGGTAGTTCAGCTGATTTTCATCAATATACCATGTTAGGATATGCCCTTTTTCATTGAAAGTGTTTTGCCAATGTAGATTCCTGGAACGCTGGATGGTATGGTTCAGACTGACTTTTCTCATGCAATTTTCCACTCTTCTCATAAATTATGGAACGAAAATATTTACTGACTTGCTTGAGAAGTTGTGTGGCAGAAGAGGCAATGGTGCATATCTGCATTTTGTGTGTCGCTGGGACTATATTTGAAGCTCAGCCAGATACCACTTCAGATAATATAAGCCAAGAACTGGCCCTCACACTTTGGTGCTTGGTCATTTTCACTGAGGTCATTGCGCAGAGGAAATATAAGCTCACTCCCTGGTCCATGCACAGGGATTTGGAAGTGTGGGTGGATGCTGTGTTGGGGAGGAAGACCAGCCTCTTTCTTGTGGATTGCTAAAGGAACCGTACGACCGGACCCGGCTGGTCAGGACACAAATTGCCACTGATTGCCACCAATTGTTCTTCCATCCACTTCTATCCCGCTCCATTCCCTCAAACGTCTCACTGGAGGCAACATTGGCCCACAACTAGACTGAGAGGCCCACGATTGGCATGAAGGTGGCAACACCAGGTTGCTAAATCTTCATGAGGAGAAAATACCCCATCTTTCTGGAGAAGATGATGACCATTTGGCTAACCAAGACAGTAAGGATTATTGTGCAGTGCTGTGCCGCTTTCCCTCATTCTCACCATTTCTAACTTAAGCTGCATAATGTCTTCTCTTCAAGCAGCATCCTGTGCAACTCCACTAAGACATCAGCATTAATGACCCTGAGATCCTCTGAACACTCTGAGCAGGAAATCACTGTTCCCTCAGATGGTGCATTGGTAAGGCTTTCACCTCTCCACTCATCAGCGCAAAGATTTTCTTCTTGTGGTACTCTTTATCTAGATTAGGCAATCTGGTGATTACATCGCTGTAAGTGGGATCACCCAAAGATATCAAGCAGACTATCATAGAGATAATTTTAATAGAATATTTAGCAATGCAAAAGGTTGGAGACTGAAACAATAACAAGGGCTGCATGTCCTTTGCACTAATCTGAGACATTTTAATAACAGAACATCAAACTTTTACATAAAGTCCAATCCTAATACTTTCATCACAAAAGCAGGTCTCAGTGAGGATATCTCTGGTCGCTCAGGTTTGATAATGCACTGCTCTTTTAGGATGTTTTGCATAGCTGCCCTGGTCAATTTCAGGATCCTAAACCTTAATTTTATGCTCAGAAGATTGTTGTCATTCCCTCCTTTTGTTTACATTCAGGACATAAACATGACCGTGGGACCTATAGATGTGGGCACTCCTCTTTCTCAGCCTCCTTGGTAGATCTATTGCTGCTGTTTCTCTCTCTGGAGATTGTGTAGTCACCACTGAAGCTTACTGCTCTTTCTGAGCCTGTCATAGAGTCACTGAGATGTACAGTACAGAAACAGACCCCTCAGTCAAAATCAAGCATGTAAATCAGATATCCTAAATTAACCTGGTCCCTTTTGCCAGCGTTTAACACATATCCCTCTGAACCCTTTCCATTTATATACCCATCCACATGCCTTTTAAATGTTATAATTGTATTAGCTTCCACCCACTTCCTCTGGCAGCTCATTCCAAACACACACCATCCTGTGTGTGGAAAACTTCATTCCTGGGTGTCTTGTAGACAGCTTTGAAATTGCTTTCTCCTCCTGCGTTTCCTTTATTATTGGATTCAAGGCCACAAGGACTTTAGCCACAGTAATATCCATATCAGATTGGTGAGCAGACAATCTGTGGAGAAGTCCGAAAGAGAACACAATTTTATTGAAGAGATTCCTGAGTCTTTGTACTGATTACAATGATGTCTAATGACCTGCCCTCATGCAAGCGGCATGAATTATTTCTAAGGGGGGTCACTGACATGTTGCAAAAGGGTACTCACACATGACAAGGTGATACTTATGTTAGCCCCTGTAACATAACGAAGAGTTGTATGTCACATAGTACTGAAAGGTTAAACTGACTTCTTATAAGCTTCCGGCATGTATACATTTTGCAACCACAGGCACTTCTCTATCCTTGAAGAAGCTCTCTTCCTCCCTCTACAAGGTTTTCAGTGAGTCCCTCTCTCACTGCACCCCCCAGGTCATCTCCTCTGCACAGAAACTCTACCTCTCCGCCCCCACCCCACTCCGGCCTATCACCCTCACCTTGACCTCCTTCCACCTATCCCACCTCCATCGCCCCTCCCCCTAGTCCCTCCTCCCTACCTTTTATCTTAGCCTGCTTGGCTGCTCTCTCTTATTCCTGATGAAGGGCTTATGCTCGAAACGTCCAATTCTCTGTTCCTGAGATGCTGCCTGGCCTGCTGTGCTTTGACCAGCAGCACATTTGCAACTTCTCTATCTGCGACTAATACCGAGAATGATAATGACCCCAGTAATGTGAGGACTGAGACATTTATATCATCAAGTCACTGATACCATGATGTTGTCATGAGTATGTCTCTTAAAGGCACATTGCAATGAGATGTAAGATACATCTCTGAAGAAAAATCTAATACATGTTACTCTGTATGCAGAAAGAGGGTTAGAGGTGGCACAGATAAGATGGATTTGTCATGTCGCGGGAGGAGATTGAACCTTAAATTACATGAAGTGAGAGAAAGTCAGTTTGACTAAAGTATGCAAGCGAGTTCAGGACAGGAACTTGGGATGTTACAGGAACGTCCAAAGAAGAGCAAAAGATCATGTTATGAGAAGGACATTGGACTAGGCCATATCAGGAAAGAGGAAGAGAAAGGGCCAAGAAGGCAATGGATGGACATGATCAGTGAGGATCTGAGACAATAGGGACTCCGAAGACAGGAGAAAGCGAGGTCTGCAGATGCTGGAGATCAGAGCTGAAAATGTGTTGCTGGAAAAGCGCAGCAGGTCAGGCAGCATCCAAGGATCAGGAGATTCGACGTTTCGGGCATAAGCCCTTCTTCAGGAATGAGGAAAGTGTGTCCAGCAAGCTAAGATAAAAGGTAAGGAGGAGGGACTCGGGGGACGGGCGATGGAGATGCAATAGGTGGAAGGAGGTCAAGGTGAGTGTGATAGGCCGGAGTAGGGTGGGGGCGGAGAGGTCAGGAAGAAGATTGCAGGTTAGGAAGGCGGTGCTGAGTTAGAAGGATTTGACTGAGACAAGGTGAGGGGAGGGGAAATGAGGAAACTGGAGTAATCTGAGTTCATCCCTTGTGGTTGGAGGGTTCCTAGGCGGAAGATGCGGCTCTCTTCCTCCAACCGTCATGTTGTTATGGTCTGGTGGTGGAGGAGTTCAAGGACCTGCATGTCCTTGGTGGAGTGGGAGGGGGAGTTAAAGTGTTGAGCCACGGGGTGGTTGGGTTGGTTGGTCCGGGTGTCCCAGAGGTGTTCTCTGAAACGTTCCGCAAGTAGGCCCACAGCTACCTAGACTACATCTCCTCCCACCCTGCCCCCTGTAAAAACGCCATCCCATATTCCCAATTTCTTCATCTCCGCCGCATCTGCTCCCAGGAGGACCAGTTCCAATACCGTACAGCCCAGATGGCCTCCTTCTTCACGGACCGCAGATTCCCCCCAGACGTGATCGACGATGCCCTCCACCGCATCTCCTCCACATCCCGCTCCTCCGCCCTTAAGCCCCGCCCCTCCAACCGCCACTAGGACAGAACCCCACTGGTTCTCACCTACCACCCAACCAACCTCCATATACAGCGTATCATCCACCGTCATTTCTGCCACCTCCAAACAGACCCCACCACCAGGGATATATTTCCCTCCCCTCCCCTATCAGCGTTCCAAAAAGACCACTCCCTTCGTGACTCCCTCGTCAGGTCCACACCCCACACCAACCCAACGTCCACTCCTGGCACCTTCCCCTGCAACCGCAAGAAATGCAAAACTTGTGCCCACACCTCCTCCCTTACTTCTCTCCAAGTCCCCAAGGTATCCTTCCATATCCGCCACAAATTCACCTGCACCTCCACACACATCATCTATTGCAACCGATGCATCCGATGTGGCCTCCTCTATATTGGGGAGACAGGCCGCCTACTTGCGGAACGTTTCAGAGAACACCTCTGGGACACCCGGACCAACCAATCCAACCACCCCATGGCTCAACACTTTAACTCTCCCTCCCACTCCACCAAGGACATGCAGGTCCGTGGACTCCTCCACCACCAGACCATAACAACACGACGGTTGGAGGAAGAGTATCTCATCTTCTGCCTAGGAACCCTCCAACCACAAGGGATGAATGCAGATTTCTCCAGTTTCCTCATTTCCCCTCCCCTCACCTTGTCTCAGTCAAATCCCTCGAACTCAGTACAGCCTTCCTAACCTGCAATCTTCTTCCTGACCTCTCCGTCCTCACATCACTCTGGCCTATCACCCTCACCTTGACCTCCTTCCACCTATCGCATCTCCATCGCCCCTCCCCCGAATCCCTCCTCCCTACCTTTTATCTTAGCCTGCTGGACACACTTTCCTCATTCCTGAAGAAGGGCTTATGCCCGAAACGTCGAATCTCCTGTTCCTTGGATGCTGCCTGACCTGCTGCGCTTTTCCAGCAACACACTCCTAAGACAGGACAACTTAAACCATGCGACCATAACTGTAAATCATGACCCTGCTTATGGGGTAAAGTGAATGCAAAAGAAGAAGAAAGAAAGTCAAAAAATGTTGAACGGGCAACAAAATATGTTGCAATGTAGAGGAGAAGGAAATGATAAAAGCTGCATCGTGCTTGGAATGGGTGAAGAAGGAGAATGGCTATACGAACTGAGAATAGCATGAACTTGAACTATCGGTTGGAGTGTAAGAGTCTAACCTGGAACTGGATAAGAGTATGAAGGGTGGAGGCAATCAAATTAAAGGACAAGGTGATGGAGCTGAGATGGTAAAAAGTCACTAACTGAGAGTATAGAAAATACATGGTGCCATTAATCATATGATGGCTATCCCTCAGTAAGTGGATTTGGAAGTTTGGTTAGGGTTTTGGGAGCTGATATTCAGTGGGGAAATGTTGTAGGGAGGTGAGAGAATATTAGGTTGATTGTGCTTTTAAAAGACGATCAGGTAAAAGAGAACTGAGGATTAGAGTTCCAAGAATTCCCCATCAAGTGCTGGCAAGAGTAAAACAATCCTCTCAATAACAGTGCACTCAAGAAGTTCAGGTAATTTTCCTTACTTGCATAACTATTTGAAACCAAGATCCACATGAGTTGAAAATCCAATTTGCTCATTGGGGAGAAACCACTAACATTTGACTTTATCCATCTTTTGTTTAAGCAGCAACTACCAACTGGAATTGTGTAAGGATAATTTATTTTTGAAAAAGTCCTTCACGCTACCTCTCCCACTATAAAAACTAATAGGGCCATCAGAATAACCCCAACCCAAGTAACCATCCAACAGATACAAAATTAATTCACTATAGCTTTACCAGACCATCAGACTGCTCTTTCATTAAAGAGATGAACGGTGGTGATTTAACCTGAGGGCAAATACACCTCAGATGATGGGAAAGTTGGCGAAGGAGAACCTTTCAATGTAACCTCAGCCAGTGCAGGAATTGAACCAACATTGTTAGCATTGGAAACCAACTATCTAGCCAACTGAGCTAAAGCAACCCCCAAACTCATTAAGGATATGTGCAACTTGTGTCTGTCCTGTTTTTCAGCACCATGACTTATACCTCATCAAAGAACCTGGGAGTTCTTCCTCTGGCCTGTTCTTCTATTTGCTTTCCTCCTATTTCAACCAAAACCTCTTGAGATTTTAACAGAAACTCCTGTAACATGGGTGCATCTCCCCTTTAAGAGCTGTAGGAAAACAGTATGTTGTGCTCGTCAACACAAGCCTGGATGTTCATTTGCACACACGGTCAACTGCATGCTTGATGCATGATTGCACATTATAATCACAAAGATAAGCAGGTAGCACATATTTTGCCTGTCTGAACTAGATCAGGTGTATTGTAATCTTCATAACCAATATCAGTCCAATTTAAATTGTCTACCCATTATCTACCCATTCGTATTGAAATATGTAATTTTGGAATTTCATCTCACTTTTAAATCAGAGCATTGTCTCCAATAATCATCTTAGTAATGCATTCCACTCCCCCAAACCTATAAGAACTTCAATTTTTTTCCAAATGTGATTTCTTGTTTGCCCCTGAATGCTGTACCTCATCATTAATGCGTATGCTTTCAGCTAGCCAGGCCCTATATATGGCAATGTCCTCTTTAAATATGCATTCCTCTCTCTTCCATTAATATGCTTTTTAAAACATAAACTGTTGATCCAATGTCTCTTAGGGCAATTCACCAAATTTCTTGTTCTTTGGCTTTATGTGAATTTTATTGGATTGCACTCCTGTGAAGCAACCTGCTTGTTTTTTCCACATTTCCATATTATATAAAGTTTAGTCCAATGTGAAATAAAACATATGCTGTTTTGAGGTCGTAGCTTCATTTGCTGAGCTGGTGTGGTTTTCTGCAGGTGTTTCATCGACTCACTGTGTGACATTGTCAGTGCATCTACGATATGATATTGGTGGCCTCTCCCACCTGGTATTTATGTCTTTTTTTTTTGTAGTTCCGATTCTGTATCTCTTCAGTTTTATTGAATTGAGTCAAAATCTGGTCACAGTAATGCTGTGGGACTGGTATAATTCAAGAAGAAGACTCTTAATAGCACCTACAACAGGGAATAGAGGTGTCCTTGGCCAACACCCTTTTCATAAGTACGAATATTTAAAACTGCATGTTACAGTTGCTGTTAGCCATAATGGTAAAAATAATTCACACAGTGTATTGGATGTCATAGTAAGAAGGAAAACTAATAAGAATATTGTAGTCACTGTAGTTCAAATTGTTTTTTGGACAGAATTCCAAGCAAAATCACTGCTGAAAGGGAGTAGTAGACAGTTCTAGTGATGTACACATTTTCTCTCAGTGGTTTTCAGCATGAGTTTCATTTTCATTGATGTAAAAATATTGAGAGTCATGTACATACCAGCATCACAGATATCTGACATTGAATTGAAAGAAAGATGAGTTAAAATTTCAATAAACTTCAGTTTGCTGAAGATTTAAAATATGTTTCGTACTTAACAGCCAATGTTCGTGATTATCTGGCTGATGGGTAATTTCTAAAGTTGTTCTGTTCTGGTGGAAAGATGATTTAATGTTTGTGTTGCATACTGACTCATATTAAAATATATAAACAAAAAAAAATCTAATTATGGACAGTTGCACATCCTTTAAATTCACACATCACAAGACAACAAACTGCACAGCACCAAATATTGGTGCAAATCATCCCATGGAGGAACTAATTCGCAAGGTTATCAGCATGGATGTACCTTTTTGATTGGCAATGAAATATAGGAAAGATCTTTCTCAAATAACCAGTTTGTCTTTAAAATTGGATTCAAATGAATCTACTTGTAACATAAAGAGAATTAACTTTCACCTATGAAAATACAAAATTATCAGAAAAAAATGGGAAAATCCAATTTTGTAAATAACTTCAGAACTTTACTAAAGTCAGTATGTTTCCATAAAACTAAATGGTGAAAAATCGAATTAGAGCAGATGTTTGTTTTTGACCACAGCAGAATTGATGAGGCAAAGGGCATTTTTCTGTGCTGCAGATGTCTATGACTACAATCTTAGGAGACACAGAAGTAGAAGTAGGCTATTCAGCCCATTGAGTCCATTCCACCATTGCATGAGGTCATGGATCATCTGATAATCCTCAACCTCACTTTCCCACCTTATCACCATAACCTTCAATTACTTTAATGATGAGAAATCTGTCTATTTTAGCCTTATATACTTAAATGTCCGAAATGGAAGTGAAGTTAATCAATGCAAATACTTGTTTTGATTAGCTACCTGCTGCATTCTTATAACATTAAACTTTGTGCACCACATTCAACTTTTAACTCATAATCTATCACATTTGGACTTTCCTGCCTGTTCCTACTTCCTACTATTATGTCAGCTGGGTCTAAAACTGCTTTAACATTTAGCTGAAAGCCTTACCCTCAAAAGATGTTGAAAATGAAGGGTTCAAAAATGAGAAATAACCAGGTTTTCCTTTGGAAGGCCAGCACAACAACATCTCTTCTTCCTCAGGCAGCTCAGGAAATTCAACATGTCCATGATGACCCTCACCAACCTCTACAGATAACACTATTGAAAGCAGACTGTCCAGATGCTTAAAGGCCTGGGATGGCAACTGCTTTGCCTAGGACCATAAGAAACTACAAAAGGTTGTGTGCAAAGCCCAGACTATCACGGAAGCCAACCTTCCATCCATAGACTCCATTTACACTGCCGCAGAAAGGCTGTCAGCATCATCAAAGACCCATCCCGCCCCGGTAATGCTCTCCTACAACCTCTTCCATCAGGCAGGAGATACAGTAGCTAGAACACTCATACCTGCAAGTTCAGGAACAGCCTTTTCCTGGCCGTTATTAGACCAATAAATCAAATAATGCTGATCTTGCTAATGTTGATCTCACCTAGTGCATGCTCTGTGCCACGTAACCTGCATGCCTCTGTCTAAGTGATTTTACAACCTTTGATCTGTACATCTCTTGCTTACTATGATCTGCCTGTACTGCTCGTAAACAAAGTTTTTCAATATGCGTGACAATAAATCAATCAATCCATCAATCATTTTTACAAGATCACACGAGTATGATGGCATTTTTCTGCATGAGACATTTCTATGATTCACAAATAACTTAAACACATTCCAAATGTGTATCAAAGCAATATTTCAATGTCAGTTCACTTGACTATCAGTGGGATTTTTGTTTGTTACAAGAAACAAGACCAAAGTAAAAAGTTTGATGGGAGATTATTGTATCTTCCTTTTTAATACATGGCAATCAACAGTTCATGAAACAACACAGACAGAAATTTAACCAGGGAGGATTGTATGTCCTATAAGCAGCAAGCCTGACTTCCCAGCTGTTTGAAGTAATGTATGGAAATATGGACAGCTTCTGTTATTTGACTCTCAGTCCTAGTTGCGTGATATTTTCCTTTGATACCTAGTAAAGGATTAACTTAACAAGAGGGGGAGGCGATGATTTAGTGGCATTATCACTGGGCTTTCATTTCAGAGACCCAGATAATGTCCTGGGGTTCATAATCCTAACACAGCAGGTTGTGGAATTTGAATTCAAAGGAAAAGTCTAGGATTAAGAATGCACTGCTGACAAATTGCCAATTTGTTTTTTTATTCATTCGTGGGATGTGGGCATTACTGGCTGGCTGGTGTTTATTGTCCGTTCCTAATTTCCTTTCAGGAGATGGTGGTGAGCTGCCTCCTTGAATCACTGCAGTCCACCTCCAGTGGTTTGAAATCTGAGTGCTGTTAGGGAGGGAATTACAGGGTTTTGAACCAGCAACAACTATTGGGAAAACCCAACAATTCACTAATGTCCTGAGGTAAGAAAATCTGCCATCCTTACCCAGTCCAGCCGACATGTGTTTGACTCTGACCAGCTCTCTGGGCAAATAGGAATGAACTATAAATACTATCCGGATTGGTACATCTATGTTTCGTGAATGAATATGTTTTTAAAAAGTCAGAATTAGATAATAAATAATACAGAGAGAGGGGCATGACAAGGAATTGTTGTATCACACTCCTGAAGGAGAATAAGCTTACTGAAGCTGTTTAGCCACAACATGTGGTATTGTTGTGATATTGTACTTCAACAACATCACAACAGGACTCCTCATATTTGGTGCCGGAGGTGTCCTCGCCCAGAGATGAGGTCTACAATGAAGAACAGCACAAGGGATGAGCGAACCAACAGTGCAATACTACTGATAAACCAAATTCTAGTGACAATGGTCATCTCTGAGGAAAGAAGGATAAAAGGAAGTCTGAAGGCTGATGAGGCAGGAGATCCCAGAACCAACACCCAAGAAGCAATTGGGAAGTTGGATTTCCATAAGCAAGTATCCTGCCAGTCGGCTTGATCAACCTGGGGACAGAACAGGTAATACCCCATTCATCATAGAGAATTTAGTTGCTGTAATTGAGACATTTAGTGATTAAACTAAAATAAAACGCAACATAGAATCATACAGTACAGAAGAGTCCCTTCAGTCTATCAAGTTTGTACTGCCAAAGCTACCCTAAATCTACACAAGCATCATAGAATCCCTACAGTGTGGAAACAGGACCTTCAGCCCAACATGTCCACACTGACCCTCTGAAGAGTAACCCACTCAGACCTATTCCCCTTACCCTACATGACTACATTTACCCCTGACTAATGCATCTACCTACACATCCCTGAACACTCTGGGCAATTTAGCATGTCCAATTCACCCAACCTGCACATCTTTGGATTGTGGGAGGAAACCAGAGCACCAGGAGGAAACCCACACAAACACTGGGAGAATGTGTAAACTCTACATAGACAGTCGCCCGAGGTTGGAATTGAATCCAGGTCCCTGGCATTGTGAGGTTAAAATCAACCAGGCGAAATGAGGACTGCAGATGCTGGAGATTAGAGTTGAGAGTGTGGTGCTGCAAAAGCACAGCTGGTCAGGCAGCATCCGAGGAGCAGGTAAATCGACATTTTGGACAAAAGCCCTTCATCAGGAATAAGGCTGGGAGCCTACGGGGAGGAGAGATAAATGGGATGGGGGTAGGGCTGGGGGAAGGTAGCTGAGAGTGCAATAGGTGGATGGAGGTGAGGATACTGAGGCACCAGTACTAACCACTGAGCCACTGTGTAATCCAGCTTCCAGCACTTGACCCATAGCTTTGAATGTTTTGACATAAGTGCTTTTTAAAGTTTGTGACTACCTTCCCAGGCACTGCATTCCAAATTCCCACCACTCTCTGCAGGTGACAACCTTTCCTCAAATTCCCTCTAAGTGTTTTACTTTAAGATTATGTCCACCTCTTATTTTCTCTTCAACAAAAAGAACGGCTGCTTTCTATTCCATGCCCCTCATAATCTTACACACCTGTATCAGTGCTCCCTCACCTTTCTCTATTCCAAGGAAGACAACCTGGACCTGTCCAGCCTCCCTTCATAGATAAACTGCTCTATACCAGGTAACATGCTGGTGAATCTCCTCTGCACCCCCTCCAGTGCAATCACATCCTTCATGTAGTATGGAGACCAGAACTGCACATGGTATTCCCATCTTATGCAGCTCCACCATAACCTCCCTGCACTTATAATCTATCTCACAACTGATAAAGGTAAGTGTCCTGTATCCTTTCTGAAATACCCTGTTAACCTGGCTTGCTCCTTCAGTGATTTGTGGGCAAAAATCTCAAGATCCCTCTCTTCCTCTGAGCTTCTTCAGGTTCTGCCATTCACTGAGCACTCCCCTGTCTTGTTACTCCTTCCAAAGTGCATCACCTCACACTTACCAGGATTAAATTCCATCTGCCACTGATCTGCCCACCAGACCAATCCATATACATCCTTCTGAGACCAAAGATCTTCTTCCCCACTGTCAACGATCTGGTCAATCTTGTCATCTGCAAACACATTTATGATCCTCCTCACACTGTCATCGACATCCTTTGTACGTTGTTGAAATTGTGATTGTTATCTGGATACCTGTGCATTCTATTGTTGTTGTTTGAAAGCACTGGCAACTGCAAATGTGTTGCTGGTCAAAGCACAGCAGGTTAGGCAGCATCTCAGGAATAGAGAATTCGACGTTTCGAGCATAAGCCCTTCATCAGGAATAAGAGAGAGAGCCAAGCACCCTCAAGCACCCTCACCTTGACCTCCTTCCACCTATCCCACCTCCATCGCCCCTCCCCCTAGTCCCTCCTCCCTACCTTTTATCTCAGCCTGCTTGGCTCTCTCTCTTATTCCTGATGAAGGGCTTATGCTCGAAACGTCGAATTCTCTATTCCTGAGATGCTGCCTAACCTGCTGTGCTTTGACCAGCAACACATTTGCAGCTGTGATCTCCAGCATCTGCAGACCTCATTTTTTACTCGAAGATTTTAACCTACTGCGAATCCTCTTGCAAGGATGCCTTCCTTGAAGAAGCTCTCTTCCTCCCTCTACAAGGATTTCAGTGAGTCCCTCTCTCACTGCACCCCCCAGGTCTATCACCCTCACCTTGACCTCCTTCCACCTATCCCACCTCCATCGCCCCTCCCCCTAGTCCCTCCTCCCTACCTTTTATCTCAGCCTGCTTGGCTCTCTCTCTTATTCCTGATGAAGGGCTTATGCTCGAAACGTCGAATTCTCTATTCCTGAGATGCTGCCTAACCTGCTGTGCTTTGACCAGCAACACATTTGCAGCTGTGATCTCCAGCATCTGCAGACCTCATTTTTTACTGAAAGCACTGGCAAGCATGTAGACTTGACGAAGTTTAGAAGGATGAAGGGGGGTCTAATTGAAACATATAGAATACTGAATGGCCTGGGCAAAGTAGCTGTGGGGAATATGTTTCCATTGGTAGGAGAGACTAGGAGCCGAGGGCATAGCTTTAGAATAAGGGGAAGACCTTTTAGAATGGAGATAAGGAAAAACTTCTTCAGCCAGAGAGTGATGAATCTATGGAATTCATTGCCACAGAAGGTTATGGACACCAGGTCATTGAGTATATTTAACACTGAGAGAGATGGGTTCTTGAGTATCAAGGGGATCAAGGGTTACTGGGAGAAAGTGTGACAATGGGGTTGAGAAACTTGTTAGCCATGATTGAATGGTGGAGCAGACTCAATGGGCTGAATGGCCTAATTTCTGCTCCTGTGTCTTATGGTCTTATGGTAGAACATGTTATACACAAGTCTGTGACCATCTGTTATCTAAATATCACTTCACATCCAAGTGTTTAAAAAAGAATGTTCTGACTGAGAGGATGGGCACTGTGTCCATCTCCTCCAGACAATTTTTTATTTCTGGAAGGCTGTGACCAAAGATTAACATTATAACCACTATATTTTCAACTTATGTCACAGCTGAATGCACTGGTATCTTCTCTGGATGTCGCATTAAAAACAAAACTGTTGCAAATCAATTGTATATGGGAACAAAGGAGTAATGGACATTTGTGCTGAGGATCAAGCTGCCGAAAATTACATGGCTGAAATCAGGCCAAGAAGTTGAACATATAGGGCAGATTTGATTCAAGGTGATAAAAATTGAAAAATGTTTGAGCTTCTCCAACTCATAATATGAGATACCAGTTAGTCTTGCTATGACGTGGCTCTTGATTTGATGTGTAGTCTCAAATTAATTTAACACACGAGCAACTGGAACAATGTACTTCTCATTCCATTCTGCTACCGCTGAAATTGCACCATCTTGTCCCTGAGACAGTATATGTAACAGTGGGCACACTTGGGCATCGATTTCCATTTGCAATTTCTACATTAAAAAAAATCAATATCTCCAATGCCATTGAGGAAGGTGCTGAATATCGGAATTGACTACACTGACTGTTTTCTCCAGATTTACAGATTGGTTGAATCACAGCACATGTTAAGACATACTATTGATCGGAAAGCAGAAACTTTTCCAATGCAGTTATGTCGCGTTTGTTTAGTGTCAGTTCAATATGAAACCTGATATTACATGCCTAAAGAGGTTTCCTATCTTTCTCTGAAAAGGGCAACACAAACTATAATTTAAGGCTGTTAAATGCAAAAGTTCATTTCTAAACTTGTGACAGATTCAGAAAATTCTTCGAACAAAATTGTATTCTGTCATTATATGATTTTTTTGTCCATTAATTAAGACCCTTCAGAGCATTTAATAAAAGCAACAATGCAGTTACAGGATGTTGTAAATCTAACAATCCATTTGAGTGTTGAATGAAATAATGGCTTTGATTATCGGGTAAATTTCAATAATAAACTTGTAGAAGAATAAATGTATGTAAAATACTCCATATAACTAGACAAGATGTAGGTGCAGTGTACAATTTCTTTCTTACTTTATTGGACAAACTGGACAATTAAAGCCCTATTACAAGATAAGCTTGGACCTTCCAAAGATATTTGCAAAGTTCCAGATGAAAATTTATGAGTCAAATTCAAAAGTGATGGGAATTAGTAACATAGGGTGGAATTTAATGTAGGCAATGGAGGTGTTGGTCATCAGCTGGGGAACCAGTGAGAACTCCACTCTGTCTCTTTCCAGGCAAGGCCAATGTTTGAAGTGCCAATCAGACCTCCAAATGGGCATTGTTAGGCCTTCTCCAGTATCAATGAGCTCAGAGGTGGAAGACCGTCTACTGAGAGATTTATTTGTCAGCGAATGTGATAGCTATTGGTAGAAATGCATTTACCTGAGGCATAGGATCACTGAAGGATGCAGAGTACAAGGAGGTGATTACAGGAAGGAAGTCACAGACTGAGAGTTGTGGAGAAGTTGGAGAGGGGAGGACAGCATCAAGACAAAGGGTTGGTTCTTATTGAACACCCATTTCCCAATGCTGCATCACTTGTTTAGGCACTAGACCTTTGAATGAGAGACTGCTCAGAATCCCAGTAAGTACAATAATGTTTACATTATGGGTTTCCAGCATAAGATAGCCCTGCCTGCTGATGTGTGAATACCCAGCAGTGTTGGGATGTGGTCCTTGTGGATAACAATTTCCCATTTAAATACCTCAATAAGCAATGGGGTAGGAAGGCCATCTCCATTCCTTTCTGGCATGGACTTAATTGAGGCAAAGGTAGAAGATGTCAGCATCCCCACCATCACCTCTCCACCCGAATAACTGACCCTTGTACCAAACACACTATAAGGAAGGTTATGAACCTATGCTCATATGAGCAAGATCATGGTTAATCCATGATTTAGCTTTCTAAATCTATTCCACGTCCCTTAATACCTTGGTTATCAACAGTCTATTAATCCCAAACAGAAAATTTGCAATAAATATGCAAACATATTTACTGGAGAAAATT
Organism: Hemiscyllium ocellatum; assembly: GCF_020745735.1. Classification (NCBI taxonomy): domain Eukaryota; kingdom Metazoa; phylum Chordata; class Chondrichthyes; order Orectolobiformes; family Hemiscylliidae; genus Hemiscyllium; species Hemiscyllium ocellatum. The sequence continues at coordinate 11,220,302 of NC_083406.1, read as the reverse complement.
CCAAAGTTCTACCACCAATTATGTGAGAAATGTTTCCTAGCTCTAAAATTGCCCTAGCTTTAAAATCCACAACCAGTTAAAAAAATAGTGTCACTCCATCTGTCTTACCTGTTCCCCTCAAATATTTTGAAGACATCAATCCAAAATGCCTCCCAAAACTGACCGGCTGAGTTTAAAACTCCGTTCTCTCCAAATCTTCATATTGTGGATTTCAGCAAGCTTCCTTCCCCCAGAATTAACAAACAAAAGCCTCCATCTGACTTTAATCTCTGTCCAGCATCAGACATGAAATTGCTCAAATTTTGAATGTTACATCTGAAGTAATTATGGTCCAAGGGGTTGATTTTAGCATGTGTTAATGGGGCGTGGACCTCCTCAAAAAAGGATTAGTCGTTCCCTATCCCCCAAGGTATATTTGGAGAGACAGAAATAGTAGTTCAATCCATCAAAGATTCTGCTAGAAAATAAAATGCCAACAGGAATCTATAAAAAGAAAAGTAATGATGATAAACTCAATTCAGGAGCATTAGCTATCTGAGCAAAAATCTACTGACTTGGTTTGCGAAGGGAGTGGATGTGAAGCTTGTAGGCTCATTGCTATCAGAGTATTCTGATGGGTGTTAATAACATTCTGTTATCGTCTTCATGCTTGAGAAATGCAATCAGTGTGTCCACCTGCCTCAAAAGGCAATGATCATATACCGAACGTAGTAAAGATATTACAGTGAAATACTCAGGCGGTCTGTATTGCTCTGCCTTTTCACACACCAAATAATATTCTTTTATAGGATTTCTGAGGGAAAAGTAATGTCAAACTTATTTTGAATAGATCTCTTCTCCTCTGGCACCAGGATAAATAGTGGGAGCACAAATGGCACTCACACTATGACAAACTAAAATGTGGTTCCCAGGACAATAATTTTCATATTTGCAGAAGCCTAGTATTTGAAACAGTGTCTGGAACTAGTCATTTTTAAAATGCTTCCAACACCACCATTGAGAACAATGTAGGAATAAGGTTACGTTTTGAGACCTTTGCTTTCCCATTGACTCTAAACGGTACAGTGTGAAAGTCAATCCCTTAGGCTTTATTGGGTCTGTGCATGTGCCTTCTGTAAATAGGTGGGTGAATGTCTCTGAAATGGTGAAAGACTATTCTCTAACTTGTCAGTTGGGTTGATGTTGGTTCTGTTGGGGAGGTCATTAGATTGTTGCCATTGACCTTAATTTGTTAGCTCCTGGTTCCAGAACGTTTGTTTTGGGAAGTATGACAATGGAGAGTTTAGACAATCCAGGCTGATTCTAAGCTTTAACAGTGGCCACCATTTCCAATTTGGTATTCAGAATTGAATTCTGGAATCCTGCTGCCTGTGGAATCACCTTGATGATTCTTACTGAGCACGTTGGGCAGTATTTCCAACAGCTTATGTAAGGTTTGTCTTATTCTAAACTATATCCTAAGTCCTTGATTTGTGTGCATTTGCATTTCGCTGGAGGACACCTCAGTTGACAATGATGGTCATTCTGTCATCATTCAAACCAAATGACTGGAATGACATGTAACCAAAACAGTCACTGGGTTTTTCCAGCAGCTTCTGTCTGTATTCATGTTATTCCAGTCATTTAATTTGTCTCCCGCGCCAACTTACTTTTCACTCTTTTGTAATGATCTCTCTGCCTCATTTAATCAGATGATATGTTATCCCTTCATTTTTATTCAGCTGTTGAGACTTTACTCACACCATCTAACAATCCTGGTCAACTGCAGATTCTTATTATTCGACCCTCCACTCACACCATTTGTATGACCTTCTGATCTCTCTGCCCTTAATCTCTCTACCCATAAATTCTGTGTCTGTATGCTTCTCTCTCATTTCACCTGATGAAGGTGCTACGTTCCGAAAGCTTTTGATTTCAAATAAACCAGTTGGACTATAACCTGATGTTGTGTGATTTCTGATGTCGTGTCAGTGGTAATGGACTAATAAATGGACAAATGGACTTATATGATATTTACCCTCTCATATATTTCACTCTTGTCTGAAAAGTACAACAGTCAATATGTTCTCCTATGAAATTAAATGTGACAGAAACTTGAAAAACAGTCATTTTCCAGAACTATAATTAACATTGATTAATCTTGAAAAAAGTGAGTGCACAATATTTACATCAGGAATCTGCCCAACTCATACATTCATGGTAAAACTGGTTTGTTGAGCTCGGCAATGGGAGCGAACGCTTTACTGACACAAGCATTTCAGAACAAAGGCATGTAGCCAGTTCTTTGGAAGGATTCAAGACACAGATCATTAAACTGCTACCTGACAATCTGTTTGGTGCTTGTGAAACTCCCAAAAGAAGAAGGGCCAAAATTTGAATTATTTGTGCATCCAAACTGCATTAATTAAAGGTCTCACACAGTTGCATCTTGCTTCCTAATAGATGCCTATGGGAGACCATTCATAACTGGTAAGAAAATTCCAAGAACTATGTTTTAGAATTTTCTCACAATTAAAGATGACAGTTCACATCACTTGATCCAGTTCAGTGTTTATAATAATTGAAGATTTATAATCTTGGTTATGTGAATAGAGCGGTGAATGAAACTTCCCAGGAGTAATGTAATGCATAAGTCATAAAGCAACACTTAAATCTGAGAGGAATTATCTCTCCTATATCTTCAGTGCCTTTTGCAGCACTTCTATTTACCAGATGGCACTGAATTCAATGCCAACAGTGTCTAGACAAGAAGGAATCTGGACAACAGCTGTCTATTTTCTCACCTTGTTTTGAAAATCATCAACCTGGTGGTGATAATATATGGAAAAATGGAGGCTGAAATACATAACCATTAGAAATATTATTTAAACAGATTTTTGCTTGCAAGACCTGATAGTTTGGTAAGTCTGAAGCAATATTTGCAGATGAATGTTGAGAAGGTGCAGGTCCTAACTGGATATGAACTTTTTTGGAATCTCATAACATCTAGCCTTGAACAATTAAATTGAAACTTGCAAAAATGGACAACGTTTGCAAGATGCAGGAAATTAAACAAAACTCGTTAATATTTCTACTGTAGGTTGGCAAGATGGCACACAATTATCTCACAAGGAGATGATTTTCACTGTCAAAGGGCAAACGTTGCCATGCACTTACTAAGTAAAGGGAGGAAAATAGCTTTTGGTATACAGTCAAAGACCTGTGATGTACAAGGAGAATTTTAATAATCCAACATAAATTATAATTTATGTCATTTCCATGAGCTTATTTAAGAAATAATAGACGCATAATAAACTTACGCTAAATTATCTACCAGTGATTAATCAAGTTATTAACATTCATAAAGAAGTATTAAAACATATGAAGTACCATCTACCCATAAAGAGATTCATACTTTATGATGTATTTAAAATGGTCATAAGTTAGAAAGTCATTTACTGACAGCACATGCCTGGCTTGGTCATATTATCTTTATTAATATAACCTTTTTCTGTTTTGAACTTTGACACTAAATATTGGTTTCCATATTGATACCCTTCAGTATTGCCCATGATAATAGGAAGATCATGAGTATTGTAAACCCTGCCTTCACTCAGCCTTCAACGACACCAACACATCACCCCACCATCCTCCACACCACCACTTTATTCCACTCAACCCCTCCACCACAAAACCCACTCCACCAATCTCATAGCTCCCTCCTTCATTTTCCATAGAATTCAACTGATAAAGACAAACCCTTAGACAAATCACACCAGTCAGGGAAAATCAGGGGAAAACAATAAGGGGAGATATGTGGAGAAAATAAACAGAGTGAGAAACGTGCCAGAATGGGAGACTAAAAGAGGACACAATGGCACCCATTTTTCAACACTGATTTAGACTCTCCAGTGATGAGGGTCTGGTACAATTATTTATTTAGAATTCTTGGGCAGAATCTCCCAACCTCTGACAAAAAATGGGCTACGGCGAGAAGTTTGGGACAATTAAGTGGGATTTTGAGCAAAGCCCTTCTCAATGTTGCCGTCAAATAATTGCATTTCCCAACCTCATCCTGAGACCGGATTCTTGCAAGTGAATGGCTAGAGGCTTAATCACAGGGATTATTATTCATCATACAACCTAACTGCACCTCCTTAATACTCTCTATCCCATCCTGCCAGATAGAATCTCGATGTTGAGAATTCCCAACATTGAATTTTGAGCTCATTGCTTACGCCTCCAGAACTCTATCTGGGATATGTGACACCAACATCCCAGCACACAATCCAAAGACAACACCATATGTCCACAGACATCAGCATCTGACATGCCAACCTCGATGACACATCTTAAATTCAATTACAATATTTTTCTACACTTCAGTGCTGCACTTTTAGTGCATACCTTTTATTGCAGTGATTATTTATTTGTTCTTTTAGCACTCACGCACTTTGCACCTCTCTGAATGACCGCACTATCCATACCTTACCTCTCTCTGCCACATCTTAAGGTTCACAGGTCTTTTGTCTTGTCTTGATGTTCTGCGCAGCCACAAAGCCAAGAATCATGTCATGGTTTGTCAACAGTGGTCAGTCAATTGGTGAACATTTCGTTGTATGGCACTGGGCCATTTCAATCTCTCACCTGAATCATGTGTCAGGAGCATGTGCATCAACCAACTGACCATGTCTCACACTCTAATGGACCTAGTTCACAGTCAATTCAAGGCGCTGCTGCTGTTAGTCAGGGAGTCTCACGGCAAAGTGTCAAGGAGTTTACCTGATATATGTCGTTGGATATTGGCATGGTCCATCAGCTGCTCAGCATAATTATGGTCAGGATACTCTACCTATAGTGGTTAAGGTGCTGAATGTTGGGAAACCCTTTTTGTGTTTTCCTCCATGCAATGGGACATTTTCTCTTGAAACAGGACATAGGGAGGGATTGTGTGAAAATGTTAGTGCTGATACAGATGGAAGACACTTGTAAAAGTTACTATGTAAATGAGTTGAAGGTGCAGATATAGCCTGAGGAGATTAGCGTGGTGAGAGTGCACGAGGAAAGGTGTTCCACGTGACAGTATGAGTGGTAGAGCAAGAGCCTTGATGGGCGGTGGTTGCACTTAAAGGGACAGAGTGACCATAAGATAGTAGAGAGAAGAGGTGGCATTTGCCCTTTCAGAGTGGATAAGATCATTGAACTTCATCTGCCTTTGCTGTTCATTCTTCAAGGTGGTCAACACCACGCTGACCTAGGTGGCAGCCTTGGACCAGATTAGCAGGGTCCAGTGGTATGGCCTCCACTGCTGGTTCTGAGGGAACAGGATAGCCTTTCTTTTCATCAACCAATCTACCAGGACACCAGGTCACCGTGCAAAAAGTACTGCACCAATATCTCTTTATCTGCCATGTCACAAAACATGCAGAGCAGCTGCGGACAGTGTGGGCTGAACTGGATGTGCAGCGATCAAGGATTCTCGGATACCAATTAATGGTGAGTACCTATGGCTGTAGAAACTGGGAGAATCGGGCTGGCATTGAATGACAGGGGCATAGCAGGTAATTAAGGATTAGGATGATAGTGTGAGTGAACCTGCTTGTTCTCTCTCCATGAAACTTGATGAAAATCACATTTAGCTGGTAAGATTCAATTCCTTATCCAACTAGAATTCATATGGATGAATTTGCAAATAACAATTGGGGTAAGATTTTCATGCAGAAGTGAATACTCTGAGAAATGTTAACAATGGAGGGTGGGATCTGGATGAGGGAGCCGTACTCTCACATTCAAGAGGTCCAACTTTTGCTGGTGGCAGAGAAATTGGAACTCATTGGAACCACCTTGGTCCTGTTCACAAAGACCTCATTTTGGAAGAGTCATAACCCCCACTATGTGAGTCACAAATTGATGGAGGAGATGCAAATGCTCTTGAAGGATGTATATTGTCCAGATGTATCATATGTTTTAATGCCCAACTCTATATTTTGGTCAACTGTTTGGAGATGTTATGACTCACCTCTGGAGCAGGTGGAACTTAAACACAGGACACTTGGGACACTTTTACTGCAACATGAGAACCCATTACCCAACTCTTATTGTCCTTTAAAATTTGACCTATTTTTCTAATCAATGTTCAGAGATGTCATTACACACCCCTGGAGCAAGTGAGACTTAAACCCAGGCCTCCCAGTGCTGGTGTATGGACACTACCACTGCATCACAAGAGCCCTTATCCAACTCTTATAAGCTTTCTTCTTAATAGACTCTAGCTGTCAGCTTTTGAACCCTCTGCTGGACTGTTCTGATTGTCAGGCATAGCTTCTAAAATGGACATGGCCTGTGTTTATGCAGTTTCAATAGAATTCTTATTTGTCTTTCCCCCAAAGGTACTTATTATGTCATTATGAATGTTGGTTAAGTTTCAAGCGTTGTAGTCATCTCAGTATGGAGCTTTGAGATCAATGTTTGATTAACAATATAAAGAATCTATTAAAGGATTAGATTTACTTGATGTGGGGTCTAGTTGTTCTTATTAACCATAAGGAGAGTTAAAAGCTTTGAATGAGTTTTATGAATGGGAGATTTTTAATTCAACATTATGTGATTCGAAAACATCAATCAAGAAAGGCATGACAGGAATGCCCCCAATTTAAATTACATATTTTGTCTTTATTTGATGGTAGCCTGTTGTTTACAGTTCCTTTCTAAGTAATCTGTAAAGAATCGAAGCAATACTGATTGATTAAAATGCATTGCTTGTGTTTAGCATCTATTACACAGTGCTTTTACTCCTTAACATATACTGATTAACTTTTTAAAAAATAGTGGGAAGCAGTGGCTTACTTGCTAAAATGCAATATTCAAAGGTTTAATTTTAGATTTACTGGACTTCAACTTCAAGGATATAGCACACAATGCAATGACCCAGGCTTTCCTTTAATGAAAAATCAAATGAGATACATCACAAGCTAGTATCACCATCAGGATTGCTTCAAAGTTTATACAGTTTTGAATCAGAATGTGCAGTAATGCACAAGCTCCAAGGCAAGACGCAAGGGCTCAGATATTACTAGAGCCTAATGATTCTGGAATCATTCAGAATTGGTATTTGAAACCTGACTCCCAAAAGTTAATTTTCTCTGTGGTGGGATTTTGTGTGTGGGAAGCGAGTCTGCAACTTCTGCAGTTCCTGAATGGGTAATCTCCACTGATGGGACGAGCATTCCTCTGATCACCACAATTTTCATGGGTGGATGATGGTGGGAGTTGGGGGAGGAGGGGAGGTAGGGGTCGTGGGATGGATTGAAGTGGTCACCATTATCCAGAAACTGAAATGGACTTGCCACATAATACAAGGCAAGAAGGTGGAAATTCTGTGATGAGTAACTCACCTCCTACCACATCAATCCTTCTACCACCACCATCTACAAGACAAATTCGGCGTCTGATAGAATTCTGTCCACTTGCCAGATGAGTGCAGCTCTGGTCGCCCAGTTATAGGAAGAATATTATCAAGTGCGTTCAGAAGAGCTTTACAAGGATGTCACCGGTGGCTCAGTGGTTAGCACTTCAGCCTCACAGCACCAGGGTCCCAGGTTTGATTCCAGCCTCAGGTGACTGTCTGTGTGGAGCTTGTACATTCTCCCTGTGCCTGTGTGGGTTTCCTTGAGGTGCTCCAGTTTCCTCCCACAATCCAAAGATGTGCATTTCAGGTGAATTGGCCATGCCAAATTGCCCATAGTGTTAGGTGCATTGGTCGGGGGAAATGGGTCTGGGTGGGTTGCTCTTTGAAGGGTCGGTGTGGACTGTGTGTCAGCAGGAACCATCCTGCTTCTCAGGTGGAGCCCGTAATTCACGCACAAGAACACAGAGTTGGAACCTTGCTATCTCCAGTTCAAGTGTACAACAATTGCACACAATCACCGACATTATCTGTAAAATGGCTGGAGTAAATTCTTGTGTTTTTTTGTTGTAAAACATTTGGAATTTGGAGGTGTGTAATGTCTTTCACAATATTCATGACTGCAGTGATTCAGTAATGCCTCATCTGACTTCAAACTACACTTCATCTTAAGTCATTCATTGTCTAAAAATGAACATCAAGAATTAGCACCTCAACTAATCAAGGCTATGGCATTGTGTGCACTAATTTATGCCTTAATTGTTTCCTTGTCAATGTCAGCTAAACTAATGTCATCTGATAAACAATCTGATAAGCATCACCTCAGTTTTTCATTTCGATATAATTCGTGGCTAAACTGGAAGATCAACATTTTGCAGCTGACACATTTTCACACTGAACTTTTTTTTATTGTTCATGGTGAGCAAACATTTATTATCCATTTCTAATTGGTTATGAACTGGGGTTTGCTAGACCATTTCAGAGACAAAAAAGCTCCAGATGCTGGAATCCAAGGTCGATAAGCAGGAGGCGGCGAGAACACAGCAAACCAGGCAGCATCAGGAGGTGGAGAAGTCGACATTTCAGGATTAACCTTTCTTCAAGACTGACCATTTTCAGAGGCCAGTTAAGAATCAACCATCTTGCTATGCATCTAGAGTCATTTGTAGGCCAGGAGAAAGTGAGGTCTGCAGATGCTGGAGGTTAGAGTTGAAAATATGTTGCTGGAAAAGCGCAGCAGGTCAGGCAGCATCCAAGGAACAGGAGATTTGACGTTTCGGGCATAAGCCCTTCTTCAGGGCTTATAAGCCATTCCTGAAGAAGAGCTTATGCCCGAAACGTCGAATCTCCTGTTCCTTGGATGCTGCCTGACCTGCTGTGCTTTTCCAGCAACACATTTTCAGCTCATTTGTAGGCCAGACCAAATAAGCTTTCCTTCCTGAGAGAACATCAGTGAACAAAATGGGTATTTTTGAAGATTGACGATAGTTAATGAAACTAACTATAAATCCCATATTTTTGTTGAATTCAAACATCCCAATCTGTCAAAGTGGCATTCAGACTGATGTCGCCAGTACATCAGTCGAGGACTCTAGATTCCTAGCCCAGTGACATTACCACTACATTGTCATCTCTTTTACTGCTTACTGTAATTTGGAAGAAAATATGATATGGAAGGGTATCCTTTCTTTGACTAGTGTAAAGGAGGTTGTCGGCTGTCCCATTGGTTAACTGGCAGATTTCTCCTCCCTCTTTGTAGCATAAAACCCTTAATTTTGTAACATAGATTTGGATAAGTCTACACATCTCAGAGTTCCTTACATAGGCCATGACTTCCTTGGGAATCTTCTATGTCATACCGTGAGTCATCACGACAGGAGTCTGCATTCTGATGGATATGAGAGCTCAGGAGTTCATTCAATAATGTGGTGTTCTCTTTCTGATCTTCCCCACAGATTAACTGTTCACACATCTGACATGGGCATTAGAGTCGAAAAGTGTGGTGTTGGAAAAACACAGTGAGTCAGGCAAAGTCCAAGGAGCAGGAGAGTTGATGTTTCAAACATAAGCCTTCATCACATTCCTGATGAAGGGCTTATTCCAGAAACATCGACTCTCTTGCTCCTCGGATGCTGCCTGATCTGCTGTGCTTTCCCAATGCCACACTTTTTGACTTTGACTCTCCAGCATCTGCAGTCCTCACTTTCTCCTGACATGGACATTTCTGTGCTGGGGTCCTTTTGTCCTTACTTCAAATCTAAAGACAATGTAAGTGTAGAAGGAGACAATAATAACAACTTCATCAGCAAAGCAAAGTGAGAACAGGAGCCTCCAGGAGTTGCCGCAAAGCTTCCAGATGGAGAAACAACAGATGACGGTCCATCAAGAAGACGATAGAGAATGATGAGACCCTGCATCCACAGGCCTTGCTGACATTTTCTTTAACTATCTCAAAGACAGAGTGTAGGTGCCATTTAAGGATATCCTGGATCATCATCACTGAACTGTCAACTGCTAGAATAGCTCTTGCACTCAGAAGGAGTGAGTGGTCATCTCAGCTCAGAGCTATCAAGGTTAAAGCTGCTTTGCTATTGCATGCCAATAGCTTATTTCAAGGAACATCTAGGGGGGAATGTAATATCTCCTGATCTTCTGCTACTAAATCATTCCGGGTTTTCCTCTACCTGTCTCCACCTGCCCCACCCCCTCTACCCCCTTTATCTGCAGCGCCCCTTACACCCATGCCCAATCCTAAAGAAGGATTATATCCAAAACATTGACTTCTCCACCTTCTGATGCTGCTTGGCTTGCTGTACTTTCCCAGCCTTCTGTTTGTCTGCCTTAGATTCCAGCATCTGCTGTTTTTGTTTGTATGTAACCTTTTTTTTTCAGATTACAATCTTCATATTTTTTGCTGTTCAGGAGAGAGTCAAGCAGCTTGAGCAACAGGATTCTCCGCTTTTCCTGACATGTTCATCAGACCAATTTGATGGAGTGTCACTGGATTTGGTCACTCTGCTTTGAGATCTGGTAGACACATCTGCTACCAGACCTGCTGAGTTTCACCAGCAATGTTTTTATTTTTGTTTCTATGCATAAAATGTTTCACTAATCATTAGAAAAAAAAACAGCAGTCAGTGAGATGAGACACAAACAACACATGGCTACGTAGCTCTTAAAAAATTCCATCAGAATATTGAATGTGTTTTGTGTAGTGAACTCTCTCATGATAGACAGCAGGCTAATAGAAATTCTAAACAATTTCCTTTTCACTCTCTCATCATCGGTAAGCCTCAAAGCTTCAGAGTGCATATAAACAGCTGAGATGCCCTGAAATGCTTGAGGTTTGCATCTTGTGGGATAGCTTTGAACCTGAAAATAGGCAACAGAACATTTAGTGGTGATACATGAGCAGGAGAGGTGTTAAAGTGTCCCAAGTGCATGAGTGGAAAATGGAGAAGGTATGAAATATTAATAGTTTGTGATAATGAGGTGAGTGAAGTCCACTGAGTAAACATGATTCATATAATAGTGAGAATATTAGTCAACGAACCTTGATGAGCATACAGTGATAGAGTCAGAGTGAGTGGTGGCCCTGAAAATGTGAGGTAGCAGAGAGGACATGGCTCAGAAGATCATTAACCTTCTTGCTGCATTGCTCGGTGCTCCTTTTTTCCTGGGACACAACACAAACCTTGGTCATCAGGCTGACTGCATCTGGTACTGTAAGTTTTTGCAAGGGAAAGCTGGACAAAGGATGACCAACCATTCCATCAACCCATCCGCCAAACCCCCGGAAGCCCTTGCCCACCATATGCTGGCTGTCCTTAGTGATAATGGAAGAGCATTACAGTGTGAATGTCAGATCCTGGGCTGCAGCGTCTGAAGTGTCTTTAAGTACAACACCAACAACATTCCTTCTACGCTGCTCTCATGTTCCACACACAGCGATTGCTGACAGCACCAATCTGATTCTAGAAGTCATTGTCACAGAGGCCTGTCTTGCTGGTAAGAACAGTACATGGATGGCCCACATCAGTAGCAAGCATTACTCCCTCTCCTGCCCTACAATTCTACAAGAAGGATATTAACCCTGCTGTTCGCCCTGCTGATACACGAATGTGCAGCGATGCTCATGTCAAATCACATCATCAAATTCTTTGATGATATGACTGCAGTGGGTCTCATCAGCATGAATAACGGGTCAGCATACAGAGAGGAGGTGCAGTGGCTAACAGTCTGGGGCAGAGCCAATAACCTGTCTCTGACAAGATGAAAGAGATGGTTGTTGACTTCAGGAGGGCATGGAATGTCCACTCTCCGCTGGACATTGACTGTTCCCCTGTGGAGATCGTGAAGAGCACCAAATTTCTTGGCATTTCCCTAGTGGAGAATCACACCTGGACCCTCAACACCAGCTCCATAGCCAAGAAAGCCCAGCAGTGTCTCTACTTTCTTCACAGGCTGAGGAAAGCCCTCCTTCCACACACACCCCCTCCCCCCCACACCCCCCCACCCCACCCATCCTCACCACATTCTACAGAAGGTTCATTGAGAGTACCCTGAACTGCTGCATCACTGCCTGGTTCAGGAATTGCACCGTCTTGGATTGTAAAACCCTAAGCAGATAGTGAGGACAGCTGAGAAAATCGTGGGTTCAGTCTTCCCTCCGTTACAGACATTTACTCCACTCCCTGCATCTGACAGGCTAAGAGCTTTGTGGAAGACCCCACACACCCCTCACTCAAACTCTTCTCCCTCCTGCCATCTGGCAGAAGATACCGGAGCGTGCGGTCTCTCATGGCCAGACTGTGCAACACTTTCTTCCCTTAAGGCACCAGGCTCCTTAACACAGTATAATCGGATTCTTTCCCATCTGAAATTCTTTCCTCCACTTTGAGTTGCTGCTAGTAAAATGTCTATTATTTATCATTCTTCTGTTAAACAGTAACTTGTGTGTTTTGCATTTCTTATGCACTTTATGCCGTGTATGATTGTGTAGTTTGTGCTGTCCATGTAGCACCCTCGGTCCTAGAAGAACGCTGTTTCGTTTTTACTGTATCAGTTGTATATGGGAGAAATGACAAATAAAATCTACTCTCCTCTACGCTAAAAGGTCTGGTTATAGAATGAATGACCTAAGATTATTTGAGAAAAGTTACTCCAAACCATGGCAGACCAGATGTCATGAATCTCGCTTGACAAAGTACAAGACTAATGGGAAAATTCTGCCTCCATTTTCTCACAACGTTTTTGCATCTCCATTATTAACCACACCATGAACAGTTGGAAGCTAATTATAATAACTCTCCCCCATTAAAATCAATAGTGATTGTTACTTTTCTCCCTTTAAGCCATTTTTTCAGGCCACTAGTGCTTAGAATTAAAAATAGTGATGCTATTGGTTTCAAAGCAATGTGATTTATCGCTATAAAATCTGGTTCAATTCCATACTTGTTAAAAATATAATACTGTTACAAAAAATAAACAACTGCAACTGGGATTTTCAATTTTAATATTAGTATGTTGAATTTATGAGATAGACTCAGAATTCATATTTCCCTTCTCTTTTCTACAGTTTCCAACCTCACTAAGCCTACTTACATGACAATTTTTTTCTGCTTTGTTTATTAATCACGACCATTTTAACAAACTATGAATAAATCAATGTATATCAAGCATCATATCACTGGAGGAACATTGTCTCCTTTGTCTGTACCTCTCATTATTTTATAAACTTCTATCAGGTCACCGCATGACCTCCTATTCCCCAGTGCAGCGAAATCGACGTTTCGGGCAAAAGCCCTTCATCAGGAATAAAGGCAGAGAGCCTGAAGCGTGGAGAGATAAGCAAGAGGAGGGTGGGGGTGGGGAGAAAGTAGCATAGAGTACAATGGGTGAGTGGGGGAGGGGATGAAGGTGATAGGTCAGGGAGGAGAGGGTGGAGTGGATAGGTGGAAAAGGAGATAGGCAAGTAGGGCAAGTACGAACAAGTCGTGGGGACAGTGCTGAGCTGGACGTTTGAAACTAGGATGAGGTGGGGGAAGGGGAAATGAGGAAACTGTTGAAGTCCACATCGATGCCCTGGGGTTGAAGTGTTCCGAGGCGGAAGATGAGGCGTTCTTCTTCCAGGCGTCTAGTGGTGAGGGAGCGATGGTGAAGGAGGCCCAGGACCTCCATGTCCTCGGCAGAATGGGAGGGGGAGTTGAAATGTTGGGCCATGGGGCGGTGTGGTTGATTGGTGCGGGTGTCCCAGAGATGTTCCCTAAAGCGCGCTGCTAGGGGGTGCCCAGTCTCCCCAATGTAGAGGAGACCACATCAGGAGCAAAGGGTACAATAAATGATATTGGTGGATGCGCAGGTAATGGATATGGAAGGCTCCTTTAGGGCCTTGGATAGAGGTGAGGGAGGAGGTGTGGACACAGGTTTTATAGATCTTGTGGTGGCAGGGGAAAATGCCAGGATGGGAGGGTAGGTTGTAGGAGGGCGTGGACCTGACCAGGTAGTCATGGAGGGAACAGTCTTTGCGGAAGGCGGAAAGGGGTGGGGAGGGAAATATATCCCTGGTGGTGGGGTATTTTTGGAGGTGGCTGAAATGTCGGCGGATGATTTGGTTTATGCAAAGGTTGGTAGGGTGGAAGGTGAGCACCAGGGGCGTTCTGTCCTTGTTATGGTTGGAGGGGTGGGGTCTGAGGGCAGACGTGCAGGATGTGGACAAGATTCATTGGAGGGCATCTTTAACCACGTGGGAAGGGAAATTGCGGTCTCTAAAGAAGGAGACCATCTGGTGTGTTCTGTAGTGGAACTGGTACTCCTGGGAGCAGATATAGCGGAGGCAGAGGAATTGGGAAAATGGGATGGCATTTTTGCAAGAGGTAGGGTGGGAAGAGGTGTAATCCAAATAGCTGTGGGAGTTGGTGGTTTTGTAAAAAATGTCAGTGTCAAGTCAGTCGTCATTAATGGAGATGGAGAGGTCCAGGAAGGGGAGTCTAGTGACCAACACATTCCACCCTGACTTTAAATTTACCTGGACCATCTCTGACACCTCCCTTCCCTTCCTAATATAGGATAATAGGGTAAGGAAATCGGTCTGGGTGGGTTACTCTTTAAGGGTCGGTGTGGACTTGTTGCGTTGAAGGGCCTGTTTTGATTAGAGTTGTCTTGATGAAGGACTTTTGCCCGAAATGTCGATTTTTCTGCTCCTCAGATGTTGCCTGACCTGCTGTGCTTTTCCAGCACCACTCTAATCTAGGCTCTGATCTCCAGCATCTGCAGTCCTCATTTTTGCCTGAAGGGCCTGTTTCCACACTGTAGGGATTCTATGTAGGATGGGCCCTTAGCGTATGTCTTCAGCCCTGACGAATCGCAGTCCATCTTCACCCCACTAAGGGAACTGCCTCATTCCATCTTTCACCAATGGGAACTTGCATTAAGCACATATGATGTGTTTGCTGGCACATGCTCAAAGCATGACATTGGTATATCCTACAGCATACAGCAACATGTTGACTGATCAGTAGTCCCTCTTCATGACCAGTGGACTGCCTCTCCTTCTGCAGTGAGAGACAAGGCAACCTGCAAAGACTGGCAACCTCATAGTAAATGTGGAAAGATGTAATGATTAAGAAAGAGAGTGATGCATCTGAGTAGCTGCATGAGATGTGGACTTCCATGCACAAAGCATCATGGCAGAAGCATGCAGGTCATAGCTGTCCATGAACTCCAAAATAAAGTAGTGTTTGGTCAAACTGATGGGTAAGCTAGTGCGAGAGCATGCATGATGATGTAGTGAGGCTGGTTGTATGCCTTTGCTGACCTGCATGGATGAAGAGCCAAGGTGTATGGCAGCCTTGGTGTACACAGGGATATGGCAGTGAAGAAACAACTGCAAGATAACCAGGACAAACAATTGGGTAAGTGCAAGTGCCAGATACTTCTCTGACCCTTATGACGGGAACTTGCAGTGGCTCGATCCTCTGAGAAGGAGGACAGAATCATAAATAACAACTAAATAAGATGAATTGAGCAAATAATCTGGTACTGATGCATGGAAGTAAGGTAGTCAGCACCTAATTGGCTCAAGTCACCATTTTAAACAAGAGGAAAATTGAAAAGAAGATATATTAATGCAAAGATTCTGATTTCTTTGTACTTACCATATGTTTTCATCTTTCCAGCTGTGACCCACACCAAAGAGGGGAATTTCTGCCCCATGGTGTCACATAATTGACTGTATAATTCACTTTCTCCATAGCATCCTCATCTAAACCCATGCAAGAGTTCCCACAAGCAGTACAAATCTTCAGGAAATTCTGGTCCATCATATTGCAAGGAGCTAACTGATTTAACTGCAATCCAAATATTTTAAGTTTTTAATATTATACAGATTACATGAGACAATTTATCCTGTTGTGGAAATTAAATGATTGTCACCTTGACTTTAAAAAAAATTGTGAAAAATATGTATGAAACTATTTGTTACAAATGAAATAGTGTAGGAGTGAATTTCAGATTAATTAGCTTTGCTTCAAACATATACATTCATCTGTTTCTTAGCCAGAATGATCACTTCTTTCTTGCTAATGTTTTCTTAATCTCAACCAAAGAATCTTACAGCAAGTAAGGATACCCCAAATTCTTTAATGTCCATGCCAGTTAGACTCCTTACAGTGTGGAAGCAGACCATTCAGCCCACACTGGTCCTCTGAAGAGCATCCCACCCAAACCCCGAATTTACCACAGCCAACCTGTCCATCCCTGGACACTCTTAGAATTTTAGCACAGCCAATCCACCTTACCTGCACATCCTTGGTCTGTGGAAGGAAACCAGAGTACCTGGAGGAAACCCACACAGACATGGAGAATGTGCAAACTCCACACAGGCAACCGCTCAAGGATGGAATTGAACCTGGGCCCTTAGCGCTGTGAGATAGCAGTGCTAACCACTAAACCACCCTACTACCACAGTTCTTTGAAAGAATTCTCCAATTAGTTCTGTTCTTCTTACACTTTCCCTGTTAGTGTGCAAACTCAAGAGTATAATCATCATCCCATCATCCATTTAGGTCATATATTCCAGATCATTACAATTTCAGTGTTTTTTTTTCCAAAAAGAACACCTTAAACTGTGTTCTATGGTTCTTATATAGGTGGTTGTGGAAACAGTATCTATTATTTACTCCTTGTAATTTTAAACAGCTCTCATATATCAGCCTTTAAACTTATCTTTCTGCTAATCTCCTCTGCCCTTTCACCTCTTCTGCTCTTGAGAAAACAATTGCAGCTTTTCTATTCTCCCCTCACAACTGAAGACCACCATCTCTGTTTGTGTTCCATTATTGATTTTTAAGTGGACTGTTTTGAAATAATAAACACACTAAAGGTTTTAATTGCAGCATTCAGATCTGTGCCGGTGAAAAGTAAAAGGATTGTTTAAATATTAATTTATTGGCAACACAAAGGCATTATTAGATGGTATAATCAGAAGGAATTGGTCTGTGTTTACTGAAACACATGAGAGGGAAGCAATGAATTTGCCAAATTACTCAAAGTTCCTGACTAATTAACCAATAAGGAGAAAGTGAGGACTGCAGATGCTGGAGATCAGAGATTAAAAATGTGTTGCTGGAAAAGCGCAGCAGGTCAGGCAGCATCAAAAGAACAGGAGAATCGACGTTTCGGACATAAGCCCTTCTTCAGGGATGAGGAGGTGTGCCAAGCAGGCTAAGATAGGGAAGAGGGAAAGGTAGGGAAGAGGGACTTGGGGGAAGGGCGTTGGGAATACGATAGGTGGAAGGAGGTTAAAGTGAGGGTGATAGGCCGGAGAGAGGGTGGGGGCAGAGAGGTCAGGAAGAAGATTGCAGATCAAGAAGGCGGTGCTGAGTCTGAGGGTTGGGACTGAGAAAAGGTGGGGGGAGGGGAAATGAGAAAACTGGAGAACGTTTCAGAGAACACCTCTGGGACACCCGGATCAACCAACCCAACTGCCCCGTGGCTGAACACTTTAACTCCCCCTCCCACTCTGCCAAGGACTTACAGGTCCTTGGCCTCCTCCATTGCCAGACCATGGCAACATGATGCCTGGAGGAAGAGCACCTCATCTTCCGCCTAGGAACACTCCAACCACAAGGGATGAATGCAGATTTCTCCAGCTTTCTCATTTCCCCTCCCCCCACCTTTTCGCTGTCCCAACCCTCAGACTCAGCACCGCCTTCTTGACCTGCAATCTTCTTCCCGGCCTCTCCGCCCCCACCCCCTCTCTGGCCTATCACCCTCACCTTAACCTCCTTCCACCTATCGTATTCCCAACGCCCCTCCCCCAAGTCCCGCCTCCATACCTTTTATCTTAGCCTGCTTGGCACACCTTCCCCATTCCTGAAGAAGGGCTTATGTCCGAAACGTCGATTCTCCTGTTCCTTTGATGCTGCTTGGCCTGCTGCGCTTTTCCAGCAACACATTTTTAATCTCTAATTAACCAATAATAAAGGACAACAAATGGTTACCTGAAATTCTGCAAATATATTAATATTGAAGCATATTTCAATAGTTAATTGTTGAATCTAGATCTTAAAAGGTGAAAGTAAGGTGGATTTTTTGATAGGTTGAAATAATACATGAATTTCAATTGGGCTATAATTGGATGGAATAATAAAGTAGTAAAAAGAATAATTTGATGAAGAACAAGGAACAGTAGAGCACAGGAACAGGCCCTTTGGCCCATCAAGTCTGTACTGACACATAATGCCTTTCTAAACTAAAAATCTTTTGTCTCTAGGTTGAATTTTAGTTGGTGGCTTTGAAATCTTCAATTTTGATATAATTTTTTAAAAATATAAATTTATAAACCTTCATCATTGAGATTTTCTGGAATCTTTCAACTAATTGCACATGACCTATTGAATCTATGCAGATTATTTTTCATTAACTCACCAATTGCTTGTCCTTTTCTTTTCATCCTGCATTGGTTTTTACAAGTAGAGATTCAATTCCTTTTTGCAAGTTACAACAAAAGCAATAGCATACATTCATGTGGTTTCTTTAATGTGCTGAAATGTCCTCTCAGGAGCTTTGAGTCACAGAACATTGAATGTACAACACAGAACATAGAGCATAAAACATTAAAACGCAGTACAGGCCCTTTGGCCCTTGATGTTGTGCTGACCTGTGAGAATACTCTGATTCCCATCTAACCCATACCATTCCATTGTTATCCATATGCATGTCCAATGCCCATTTAAATGTCCTTACCGTCGGCGAGTCTAATACTGTTGCAGGCAGGCTGTTCCATACCACTACTACTATGGATGGCATATGGGCGTCACGGTGGCACAGTGGTTAGCACTGCTGCCTCACAGCGCCAGAGACCCGGGTTCAATTCCCGCCTCAGGTGACTGACTGTGTGGAGTTTGCACGCTCTCTCTGTGTCTGCGTGGGTTTCCTCCGGGTGATAAGGGGTAAATGTAGGGGTATGGGTGGGTTGCGCTTTGGTGGGTCGGTGTGGACTTGTTGGGCTGAAGGGCCTGTTTCCACACTGTAAGTAATCTAATCTAATCTAATCTACTCTCTGTCCTAAATCTCTCACCCCTCAGTTTAAAGCTATGTTCCCTCGTGTTAGCTTTCACCATCTGAGGTAAAAAGCTCTCACTGTCTCATATAAGGAGGTGAGTCAGATGACCAAAGGCTTGGACAATAAAATAGGTTTTAAAAAGTATCTATTCTGTGGCCTGACTCACCAGATTAGTGCACTGGAAATCAAGACACACTATTCCCAGAGTCATCACAAATTTGAAAATATCAATTTAACTACCAAAAGCACACAGTTTACTTGACCAACAAAACCAGTTTAAAATTAAACACTCTTGTTGAGATGTGAAAGTCCAAAATTGGGCCTTTTAGGATCAGGGTTGTGTGCGAGGCTATTTTTTTCCACTCTAGTTGCAATAGCACAGGAAACACCACCAACATCAAAGAGAAAACATGAGAAAACATTAGTCCCCTGTATTTATTTTACAGTTATTGTATATTTTGAAGCATAGCAATGTATTACGTAAGTTTTTTATTGCAATCAATTGGGAAAAAATGCATTTTTCACAGGCAATTGGAATGGACATGACAGTGATCATTGATGGACACAGGTTGGAATGAGAAAGTTATTTGAATTGAAAGAAATTCTCTGTGATCCACCATTTGACTTGCTGTCTAATTACACAGGGTCCAGGATGTGTTCTCCTTGCATACCGCTCTCTTACCTGTTCCCTTTCTTCCTCCTCCTCCTCCTTCCCTTCTTGAAGAACTTACCCACTCCGCCTCCTCCATTGCATGTTGCAGATCAGGAAACAATGGAAGAACCATACTTGGGTCAGATATGCATCTCTCCTCCCTAGGAGAGCCCTGATATATATTTTTTTTAAAGAATGCACATAGCCAGGAAAAGAGGGTGAGTAGACAAGAACAAAGCAAGAGGTCATTAATCGGGTGAAGGTCAGTACAAATTAAGCTGCAAAAATTATGATAAAACTAAGATAAGATGGAATGAAAATGAGATAAGTGAACATCAGAATAGTAGAAAGTGAGGACTGCAGATCCAGGAGAGTCAGAGTTGAAAAGTGTGGCATTGGAAAGGCACAGCAGTTCAGGCAACAGCCGAGAATCAGATACTGCCTGACCTGCTGTACTTTTCCAGTGCCACACTTTTCGAACAGCATAGCAGACATGGACATAAGCATTGAAAATCTGACAAAAAGGAGAAGGTTCCTGTTAAGATTGGAACGAGGTGGATCTTATTGAATATGAGTTCCCTGATTGGGTCTGTTAACCTGGTTCAATCACGGAGTCCGGGCTGACAGATATAAGCAGGAGTATCAGGGATTCTGCACACCCTAAGAACCAGCTCTGAGCTAACTGGGTCAATGTCATATGTTATGCATGTGTAAACAAAGGGTGACGTGGTGATGGAGTACTGGCCTTTGTGGAGTTATTTCAATTCCCATGATTGAGAATGTGTTGGAGAGAGGTGTATTGGTCTCAGAGGTTTGTAGATCACTCCACTGGCTATGCTCTGAAAGGGGCAATCTGACCACAAATTTGCCCATATGCCCTCCTCTTTTGATGTCACTGATGCATCCATCCTCCACTCTGAGCACTTTCTGTCTGAGAAAATAAACCTGAATTGAGATTAACATCTAAGATTCCTAAACTCAATGTTTCCACACGAAGGCTGTAAAATGCCTTTAAATGACTGTTAAATAGAAATATGATATTCTGTTCCTTCAGTTTTTGCTGGGCTTTATTTCAATCGTCGAACAGAGAGATCATAGTGGGAGTGGGACACATAATTAAAATGGTAACCTAGAACCGAGGGTCACATAGACTGAACAGAAGTGGATTTTTTTAATGGACCCTAATTGGGTCCTCAGGGTATCTGCTGCTGTGTTGACTACACCTCTCGCAATAATGTTCAGAAGTAAAAAAATACATCGCTAACCCCTGCTACATGCTAACTTCCAATATTCATCCCAGTTCCACCTTCTACCCTGCCTCCCTGATGCCGGGAACATTCTGACCCACACCACTGCAAGAAATAATGGGAAATATTCCAATGTCTTTAGCCATTAATTCTTGAATCACATTTGGGCAAGTGTACCGAGAAATGTTTATGCAATTACAGAGAAATCAGTTAATTTTCCTAAGTAAAACCTTTAAATAGGCTTCAAAGAAAATGTCTGATGCACAGAATTAACATTTGAAAGGCAAATGACTAATAAGTGATTGGCCTGGTTCCAGGCTCACAGTAGGGTTCAAAAACCTTTTAAGTGCCCTCATAAAAATACATAGCAGATCTACCAATTGCACTTAATTATATATGAGAGTGATGATGGAGCTAAATGCCCAGTAATTTGAGTCCAATTACTCAGCTGTTCTTCCATAAAATTAATTCATCTCAGGAAAAAGAAGAGAAAAAATGAATTCAATCTTGTTCCGTGCTTTTGGCCTTCCTGTTCCTTAATTAGTTGTGACTGAAGCATCTTTCAGCCAATTCACAATCACTTGTGTCTGAGCTAAATTGGCAATATATTCGCAAATCTGATGATGAACAGTGGTGCTGTTAATGACAGAGCACCAGGTGAATAAAAGAGAAATGCATAAATTGTACACTCACTAAAGACATCGTGGGGGTGATTACCAACTGTTACATTCAAAGCCTTTTAAACTTACAAAGTAAAGCTTCCGGTTTACTTGTGATGGCCGATGAGGAGTGAATTTGTATTGACATAAGACCATAAGTCATAGGAGTGGAAGTAAGGCCATTCAGTCCATCAGGTCCACTCTGCCATTCAATCATGGCTGATGGGCATTTCAACTCCACTTACCAGCATTCTCCCTGTAGCCATTAATTCCTTGTGACATCAAGAATTTATCAATCTCTGCCTTGAAGGCATTTAGCGTCCCGGCCTCCACTGCACTCTGCGGCAATGAATTCCACAGGCCCACCATTCTCTGGCTGAAAAAATGTCTCCGCATTTCTGTTCTGAATTGACCCCCTCTAATTCTAAGGCTGTGTCTGCGGGTCCTAATCTCCTCGCCAAACAGAAACAATTTCCTAGTGTCCACCCTTTCCAAGCCATGTATTATCTTGTAAGTTTCTATTAAATCTCCCCTTAATCTTCTAAATTCCAATGAATACAATCCTAGGATCCTCAGCCGTTCCTTGTATGTTAGACCTATCATTCCAGGGATCATCCGTGTGAATCTCTGCTGGACACGCTCCAGTGCCAGTATGTCCTTTCTGAGGTGTGGGGACCAAAACTGGACACAGTACTCCAAATGGGGCCTAACCAGAGCTTTATAAAGTCTCAGTAGCACAACGGTGCTTTTATATTCCAACCCCCTTGAAATAAATGACATGGCCCATTTTAATTTACATTATGATTTGAGACATTTATTTTGAAGAGAATTTTATGGAATAATCATGTCTTGCCCCCACCAGTGTCTCCCTCCTCAAATATATTAAACTATATACACATGGGAATAGATTATTGCAGAGTCAGGAAAGATGGAATTACTTCAAGGTATAAAGGAGGTGATCACAGGAGGTCGAGCATGTTCACATTCTGGGCTTGCCATGCAACATACCCTTTGCACAACTCCAGTTTACCAATCTGCTCAGTGCATTAACAGCATCACTCCATGATTGACATTGTTTCTGATGTTGCCTTTGCCTCCTATTATGCATGATTCACCATCTCTGAGGATTGGTTCAGATTGACATCTGCACCGTCCGTGACCATCTCCTTAACTGACGATATTGTCCCTCGTCATTGTGACCTCCAAGTCTGAACTATCTCTCTGGGATTGTGAGCCTTCCTCATCAACAAGTACTAAGTGCAGCTTAACATGAGCTCATTCTATACTGCATTCAGGAACAAAGGCCATCAATGTGGAAGTGGATTAATTTAGATATTTATACATGTTGAGCTAGACCAACTTGATTGCTTTGTCCATTCACTCATCCCTTAAATACACAAATAGAAAGTGCAAAGTGTGCCATAGCTATTGAGGCATACAGCTGCCATCCATCCTTGGAACACCTCACAGAGGTCTCACCTTGTTAGAGGTCATGGAATCTTTTATCGCTAAATCCAAAATGCAGATATTCACAGTGGCTGCAAACTCCTGTCAAACTGGTTTGGTTGGACTCTGAGTGTTCCTCTTCCTGTGAATGCCTCCCCTTCAATGAAACTCCTAGATCAGAACCTCCAGGTTGTTGCACAGAAGTAGGTCACTGAACCTTTCACACCTGCCCTCCTTCGCACCGTCCTGGGACGACGATGAAGAAAGCATACGGACAAGCATGACATCTCACCTCTGTACCACAATACATGTTTATATGCAGGAACCTGATTCACTAGCTCAGTGCAAACTGATTGAATAGGGGTTGCAGGAGGTGCTGTGTGAATAGTGGGTGTCCTAGAATTTGTACCTGTCCTGTTGTTGTACTATACAGTTCCAAAGACTTACCTCATTAAAAGCCTTTCAGCTTTAAATTAAAACAGGACAGGTCGGCCTATCTGTGGAGAGATTCCCTCCAATATGTTTATCAGGTGCAGGGAGCACACCCTCAATGTCTCAGCCCATTGGCTTCTCAATAAACATGACGGCAATTTGCAAATATAACTGCTTGCATTTCAAAATATTTCTCTTTCTTTTCCTTTCAATGTCTTTTTTCAAAAATTCCCTTATTTTCATTCCATTATCTTACTTACTTGACCAGCAACACATTTGCAGCTGTGATCTCCAGCATCTGCAGACCTCATTTTTTACTCAAAGATTTTAACCTACTGCGAATCCTCTTACAAGGATGCCTTCCTTGAAGAAGCTCTCTTCCTCCCTCTACAAGGATCTTAGCCTGCTTGGCTCTCTCTCTTATTCCTGATGAAGGGCTTATGCTCGAAACGTCGAATTCTCTATTCCTGAGATGCTGCCTGGCCTGCTGTGCTTTGACCAGCAACACATTTGCAGCTTTTTACTCTAATTTGCCTTGAGTTCACCTGACTTCCTTCAACATCTTTCCTTCTGCTTCTTTTATTGTTTAAAGAGAAATGTCATTAGACACAAAAATTACTGAGTCTCTATCTAGCAAATTGCTGTTGCTGCACCATTACCGTATTGTTTTCCATCTATTTGGATGAGAGACATAATGCAATGTTAATGGTAAGGTAAAAACATTCCATTTAATGTTGTTCACTGTGAAAGTCTTCTTGTTACAATTTCTCATTACATGAGACTAAAAGCTGCTAAAACAAAGCACGTGAGCAGCATTTGCTCTGATTATTTTACAAATTGGCTGGCAAACTGTAGTGAGAAAAATATCCAGGAGTTGTAAAACTTCCAAGCTGATGCATCATTTTCTTTGTCAAAGAGTGTAGCTCTGGAAAAGCACAACTCGTCAGGCAGCATTCAAGGAGCAGGAGAGTCGATGTTTTGAGCATAACATATTGATTCTCCTGCTCCTTGGATGCTGCCTGATCGGCTGTGCTTTTCCAGCGCTACACTCTTTGACTCTGATCTCCAACATCTGCAGTCCTTACTATCTACGAGGATCATTACACTCTGTGAAATACATATTGCATTGACACATGCCCTAGTTGTATTCAATTGGAGTAGAATTTGGTTTAATCTAGTATGATTGGGGTTTTTAGCTCTTCTTAGTTTTTGATAGGTTGCCCATTTGGAGGTTTTAATTTGTTAAGGTACAATTTTAGATGGCTCTGCTTTAATTATTTGCTGAAACTGAAAGATGTAAATGTTTTGTCATTTGACAACTTTTCCTTTCATCAACCAAACCAGTTGGGGTAAATGTGATTAAACAATGAAGAATATTGTAAAGATAAAGACAAGTTAAAATTGATTGTTTTGTAACAAGATGTCTAGTTTGTTCATAGTAATACTTGTTCTACCATAATCAATCATCATTGACAAGTTTTCATAAGATTCTGGTGATATGCATCCCAAGTTTTTCTCATTATGTTTGCAGCGAGAAGTAGGATTGGAACAGATGAGCAATAAGCTTAGGTTCTAAACAGAGAAGAAGTCATGATTGTAGTGTTTTACTGTAATCTTCTTGTACATTGCCAATTATAATTACTCAACAATACAGACAGAAATTGCTGGAAAAACTCAGCAGGTCTGGTTACATCTGTGAAGAGAAAACAGGATTATTGTTTCAGGTCCAGTGACCCTTCTTCAGAAGTTGTTTGTGTTAGCAAGTTTTGAGAACGAGCCACAAAAAGACTCTCTCACTAGAATCCTCACATATGGATGAGGAAGGACACCACTTCAACTTGTTCAATACATCCATCCTAGGACAAGCCAAACAAAGACAGGCACGAGAATTCCTAGAAGCATGGCATTCCAACCGGAACTCTATCAACAAACACATCAGGTTAGACCCCATCTACCACCCCCTGAGAAAAGGAACAAGAAGTGACTTCACCACAGGAAATAACATCACCACACGAAATGACATCACCAACTCAAACATATAAATAGAAAGCAGGAATTTTCAGCATTGCTTCGCATGAGGATGTTACCTACTGAAGATGTTACCTAGTAAGGTAACACAATGTCCGGAAATGAACGTTTCAACTCAGCGAGCAAACCTACTTCCAAAAGCTGTTTGTGTTTCTGATTTTCAGTATCTGCAATTGTTTGGTTTTCCTGTATAATTATCTTTGGTGGGCATGTTTTCAGCTGTCGAGATTGCAAGCTCTGGCATTCTGTCTCCGCAACTCTCCACTTCTTTTCTCCTTCAAGACATTTCTTTGAACTTTCCTCATTGAGCAAGCTGTTAATTATCTCACTTAATCACTCCATTATGACTTTATGTTATATTTGGTTTTGCAATATTACTCTAAAACACATTCGTTGTGTAAAATGCACAATGTTAATGTTACCATATTGTACATGTACTGCTAAATGAAATGAGGGGCAAGTTTTATTTATGTAATGCTTCAAATGGCATAAAGTAGGCTACATCTTTTTTCCCAAGAGCAGATAGTTCGCTGACTACCCCCTAGATGGCCCTTGCAGCTGGCACTATTGCATTCATTGATGCCAAAGAATTAATCGTTTTATTAACACAACAGACTCCTTCATTCTGCGAATTCAGTTTTAATTGTACATAAGAAGTTGAGAAATGCTGTATACCATAATACAGGAATCAAGCATGTTACAGTACATTTAACCTCCCCATGATGTTCATGACGTTGCATTTCGATAGGAATTGCTTATTGCACTTCCACAAAAGGTTAACTCAAATAATTAAAGAATCCTTTCAACGACATGATAATTGAGAATGATCACCAGTTAATCTCCAACTCAAAAAATGAATGATTCAAATTGTAAATTTCATCCTTCAGGTAGTAAATAGTTGTTGGACCCTTTCTTTAAAAAATTACAAATCTTACAATGCTCCTTGTCTTTTTTTCTTTCTTACTTGTGTTCTCTTTATTTATTATGTCATTTTATGTGCTGAATATTATCAAAAGTAATATTACTCACTCTCCTTCTCAGTGCTTTCTCTGTTTATTTCAGTATCTTTAAAATTCATTGTGTTAAGAAGTTCATCTCATCAGTTACCACAGTCCAGGATGCTGTCAGCTGTTTTTTTTAAAATATCTATGCAGTAGGGTGCAAGAAACTGCCTATTCAATATTGTTGGCTGCTCTATACCAGGCTCCTTCGGGTTTGGTCTGTTTTTGATTACATAACAACTTATATATTGAAGCCTACATTCATACTTTCCAAAGCATTACCAATTTTTAAAAAATGCTCAATGTTAATAAAATCTAACAACTAAGTACACAGGAATTCATAATGTGAATGATGATGCATTACTTTCTTGCAAATCAGATTAAAATTGAAAATAGTTGCATTAAGTAAAATGAACATATTGTTGCTGTGGATGTATATACAAAAGGAATTAAATGATGATAAATTAACCATATGCATTAAGAACAAATATGTAACATTATTTAGAATTAACTAGATGGTATTTGGCCAAGCAATGCTTAGTTTACAATAGCTATTCTTACCCAGTTCCTGCACAGATTTATATTTAATGTTGTTTGCATTACATTTGGAAGGTTTGCTCCGAGAGTCTAATTGTTATTAAGTACACAAAGCAGTAAGATAATGAGGATTTTTCTTCTGTTATTAAGGCTTGTCCTTCAATAATTTCCTCACAGCTTTCTTCCAATATTAAATTGGGCATTCAAGCCACATTATGAATCATGACTTTCTCCAGTTTCTCCATGCTTTCAATGAAATTTTATTTATCTTCCTGTAAAGGCAGGATCACTGTCTGGGATCGGCTTCTCTGCTATTGTGAGGGATCTCGCCAAGAGGCTTCGATGAAAGATGACAAAATTAATCACAATTAAGATCAGGAGAACTGAATGTTAGGTGAATGTATGAAATGACCTTGAGACCTCTCGGTGATAAATTCTTACAGCTGTGCTACAGGGCTGCGATTGAGATTTGAAAACTTAATTTCATATTTTTATATAAAGGTTCTTCCACATTTTGATCACTCCTTCTGTGATGAAAAGTACATTTGATTTTAGAGCAGTTCAGCAATTTCTTTACCTGCAATAGATTTAAACGGTTTGTAAGATGTAAATGACAATAAGGAGAAAAAAAACTGCAATTGATCTAGTTTACTTGCAGCTTGAAATTATAGCTATTGTGGTCTTTCAGATACAAAATACAGCTGAAGGTATATCTCGTGGCTTGTTTTCTGCATTACATGAAGTCCTTTTGACAACAGAACAGCATTGGTGTCATTTCACTTGAATTATTTCAACTTCTTGTAGCATTTCTTTCTGTCTAGCATTTTTGTGCTGAACTGATGCTTCCTGGCCAAAAGGTCATCCACTGAGTAGGAGTGTGTTTAACCTCTCCAGTCAAGCAGCCCAAAAGGACCTACCAGCAACTGTTACCGATTCGATTAGAAAACAGAAAGAGAATGGATGCAAGCTGAGGAGTAAGTATAGATGGTAAAGATGTCACCATGGTCCTCACATGTAACTGTGCAACAATCCTTGTCTAGCAGGAGCATATATCATGATATCACAGGAGTCCACCCATCGAATATAGAACAGTACAGCACAGGAACGGGCCTTTTGGCCCACTATGCTGCCATTCCAAACTAACCCCATCTGCCTGCGTATGATTTGTATCCTTCTATTCTTTGTCTGTTCATGTATCATGTACACAAGGAGAAAGTGAGGGCTGCAGATGCTGGAGATCAGAGCTGAAAATGTGTTGCTGGAAAAGCGCAGCAGGTCAGGCAGCATCCAAGGAGCAGGAGAGTCGACGTTTCGGGCATGAGCCCTTCTTCAGGAATGTCGATATTTCGGGCATGAGCCCTTCTTCAGGAATGATTCCTGAAGAAGGGCTCATGCCCGAAACGTTGACTATCATATACACAAGCCAACCTTCCATCCACTGACTCCATCTACACTTACCGCTGTATCGGGAAGGCAGTCAACATAATCAAAGATTTCACGCCCCCATTATAATCTCTTCCAATCTCTTCTGTCAGACAGAAGATAAAGCTTAAATGCACTAACCAACAGATTCAACAACAGCTTCTTCCCCGCCATTGTTAGACTTCTGAATGGATCTCTCAAATTTTAAATTTGATGTTGATCTTGCTCCTTGTGGACTTTCTCTGCAGCTGTAACACTGTATTCCTCACTCTGTTCTATTATTCTAATGCAGTTTGTATGGAATGATCTGTCTGTACTGCACATAAAACAAAACTTTTCACTGTACTTAGGTACATGTGACAATAATAAGGCAAATAAGAAAGTGTCTAAAATGTCTCTTAAACTTTGCAAATGTATCAGTTTCTACCACCTCCCCAGGCAGCACATTCTGTGAACCTACCACCCTCCACGTAAAAGAAACTATCTTGTACATCTCCTTTAATCTTTCTCCTTCTCACCTTAAGCCAATGCCACCTAATATTTGACATTTCCACTCTGGGGGTAGGTGGGGGGGTGGGGGGGGGGGGGAAGTCTCTGTCTATCCTCCCTATCTATTCCTCACATAATTTTATGGATATCTGTCAGGTCTAGCAGAAGTGATTCAAGTCTGTCCAATGTCTTCTTATCACTAATGCACTCTAATCTATGCAACATCCTGGTAAATCTCTGTCTAAAGCCTCCACATCCTTCCTATAGCATGGTGATCATACTGCTGATAGGTTGCTGATGGTTTAGAGGGAAAAGTTTCCATCAGTGTGATGGGTTGAAGTGTGTCTATTTTAATACAAGAAGTTCAGGAATTAGGGTGATGAACTTAGAGTATGGATCAGTACTTGGAGCTACAATGTTGTGACCATTACTGAAACTTGAATATCACAGGGGCAGGAATGGTTGTTGGATGTGGCGACCATTCTGCTGATTGTATGTGACAGCTCACCTTCTACATGATTACAGATTAGTTCCACTGCTAATAGTTTGATACAAGTCTTCTGGACATCCACTTGGGGAACAGGCCTCAGGGTGTATTGTGGCATAGAAGATGGAAATCCTTCCATATGGTAATATCCTCTTCACAGTTAACACTAGGGTTTCTGCCAAAATACCAAGGGTTTGAGATATATAAACAAAAGATAGACTGGGACTTTTTTCACTGGAGCATGAGATATTGAGGGGTGATGCTATTGAGGTTTATAAAATCATAAGGGGTATCGAAAAGCTGAAAGACAGGGGTCTTTTCCCTAGGGTGGGGGATTTAATGACAAGGGGACATATTTTTAAAATAAGGGGTGAAAGATTTGTAAAGGACATGAGGGGCAACTTTTTTTTAAAACACACAGTGGTTCATGTGTGGAATAAACTGCCAGGGAAAGTTACAATGTTTAAAAGACATTCGGATTAGTACACAAACAAGAAGGGTTTGGAGGGATATGGGTCAAGTACAAGCAGGTGGGACTAGTTTAGTTTGGGAACATGGTTATCATGGGCTGGTTGGGCCAAAGGGTCTGTCTGTTTCCATGCTGTATCAGTCCATGACCAGGTAAAATATAAATACAGAAAAAAAACTGGAAAATTGCAATGTCTTAAATGAGAAAAGGGAATGTGAGTGGAGATTCTTGGTAAGAGTTCCAAGAAAACTGCATGGCACTCCATTCACAAAGTTTTCAGGATATATTTCGCATATTTGCCCATATAAGAAATCCGCTATGCACATGAATGAAATAAAACTAAATAGCATTGCCAATCAATTTCCAAATTACGATCAAAATCTTTTCTGTGTTCACATAATTAGTAAGCTCATAGCTATCTGGATGCCTAGACTATTGACATCTGTAACAGGCTTGCCGGGAATGTTGTATTTGAGTGTTATTGTAACACTGGGAGTATTAACTTTCTCTCCAAGTCATAAACGATTCAGTAATAAATGAAAATAAAAGGTACAAATGTAAAATCCAGTACTTTATGCTGTTCACGTATGCTGTGTTAGTCCAGCCATGCAGTGCAATTCACTTAGGTGTTAAATTTTATTTTTTTAGTTAATTGGCATCCAATATTTTACAGGATTCTAAGTGAACATCAAAAACGTCTTTTACAAATTAATTATGTCTGAGAAAAACATCTATTAAGTAATGCATTTACGCCCTAAAGCCTGAATAGACTTGATTAATCTCAACAACAACAACAAATTATAAGGTGAACATTGTATCAAGCAAGACTTTGTTAGAATTTAACCACAAACTACTTTGCTACAAAGCATAAAGAGGCTGGTTATTGCAATTGGAGATCAAAAAAGAGTCCACTATGGTTTATGTTATTTTCATCATAAAACTTTGCTGCCATCCAGCTCAGTGAGGTGTGTTGTACCTAGTTAATTCAGAACATGGCTACACTCTTGAGCTGGCTTGTAAGTTGACACAGATTACCAGCATTCCAACAATTGCAATTACAGCACAAATCGCAGCAGAGTGTGAGAAACAAAAATAACTGTTTTTCTATAAATTTAGTGAATCTGACCCAGTTCTTCAGTTGTGATTAAATTTATCATCAGGATTTGTAATAAATTTCATTTTGGTGGTGTCAGCAAAAAAAAAAAACAGGTTGTGCTTTTCTAGTCATTGAGAGATGTGGAGACTGAAAAAATGAAATACAATGTAAAGATGAGGCATATTCAATAATATTTGAGAATAACAAAGGGGGATCTTATCGAAATGTATAAAATTATGAAGGGAATAGATACGAGAGAAGCAGGGAGGTTGTTTCCATTGGCGGGTGAAATTAGAACTGGTGGCATAATGTCAAAATAAGGGGGGACAGATTTAGGACTGAGTTGAGGGGATCTTCTTCACCTAGAGGGTTATGAAGCTGTGGAATTCCTTGCCCAGTGAAGCAGTAGAGGCTTCCTTAATGAATGATTTTAAGGCAAAGATAGATTTTTGAACAGGAATTAAGGGTTATGGTGAGTGTGTGTTGGGGGGGGGGGGCGTGGTGGGGGTGGGGGTGGGGGGTGAGGGGTAGGTGGAGCTAAGTCACAAAAAAATCAGCCATGATCCTATTGAATGGTGGAGCAGGCTTGGGGGCTAGATGGACTACCTCTGCTCCTATTCCTTACGTTTGCATGTTGCTATTTTAGGAAGTCAAAGAAAAGCGGCAATTTGCAGAGTTCAGAGCAAATAGGAAATGAATAAAAGTGGCCAATAGTTGGTAAAGGGAAAAATGATTAATAATCCAAACTGTAAGAACGGAAGCATCCTACAGAGATGTGATTAGAGTGTACAGGAAGAAATATGACTGCAGGATGCATGCAAGAAAATGTGATTGAATAAGATTGTTCAAATAGGATGGAATAAACCATTAGAGACTGTGTTTTTATGCAATTTTGAAAATTCTACTTGCCTTTAAGAAGTGGTGGACTCAACTTGGACTGATGGTAGTAACTTTCCAATTTTTGACATTAGGAGCTTGGTGAGGGGAATGATTTTTGAGGCAATGCCAAACTTAAAGGATCATGAGGAAGGATAAACAGTTGATAGGGCAAAGTGCAGTCAGTGTGACGGGTTGAAGTGTGTCTTTATAAATGCAAGAAATGTCAGGAATAAGAGTGATGAAGTGAGAGCATGGATTAGTACTTCAAGCGATAATATTGTGGCTATTGCGGAGACTTGGATATCCCAGGTGCAGGAATGGTCATTGGATGTACCAGGGTTTGGATGTTTCAGAAGGAACAGGGTGGGAGGTAAAAGAGTGGGGAGGTGGCATTGCTCATCAGTATCAGAGCTGCAGAATGGGAGGTCGTCTAAGAGGGTTTGTCCATTGAGTCAGTATGGGTGGAAATCAGAAACCGGAAAGGAGCAATCACTTTATTAGGATTTTTCTACAGACCTCCCAATAGCAACAGAGACACGAGCAGATTGGGAGGCAGATTTTGGAAAAGTGCAGAAGTAACAGGGTTGTTGTCATGTGTGACTTCAACTTCTATAATATTGTTTGGAACTTCCTTAGTGCAAATAATCATGGATGGAGCAGATTTTGTCAGGTGTGTCCAGGAAGGATTCCTGACTCAATGTACAGATAGGCTGGCTGGCGGGCAGACCATATCGGATTTGGTGCTTGGCAATGAATTAGGTCAGGTGACGGAATTCTCAGTGGAAGAGCATTTTGGTTAATAGTGATCACAACTCCCTGACCTTTACTATGGTCATGGAGAGAGATAGGAGCAAGTGGTACATAAAAGTACTTAATTGGGGGAAGGGGAATTACAATGCTATTAGGCAGGAACTGTGGACCATAAATTGGGAACAGATATTCTCAGGGATATGCATAACAGAAATGTAGAGTTTTTTTTAGGGAGCGCTTGCTATGAGGGCTGGATAGGTTTGTTCTACTGAGGCAAGGAAGGGATGGTAAGGTGGAGGAACCTTGGATGACAAGAGATGTGGAATATCTAGTCAAGAGGAAGAAGGAAGCTTACTTGAGGTTGAGGAAGCAAAGATCAGAGAGGGCCCTAGAAGGTTACGAGGTAGCCAGGAAAGAACTGAAGAATGGACTTAGGAGCTCTGGAAAGGGGGTTTGCATGAAAAAGCCTTGGTGGGTAGGATTAAGGAAAGCGCAAAGGCCTTCTACACTTATGTGATGAACAAGAGGATGGCCAGAGTGAGGGTAGGACTGATCAGGGATAGTGGAGGGAACTTGTGTCCGGAGCCAGAGGAGATGGGGAGGTCCTTAATTAATATTTTGCTTCAATTATAACTTGTGAGAGGGTTCTTGTTGTTTGTGAGGACAGTGTGAAAAAGGCTGACATACTCAAATAGGTTGATGTTAAGAAGGAGGTGTGTTGGAAATTTTGAAATACATGACAAAAGATAAGTTCCCTGGGCCAGACAGGAGGGCTTTTGCCCGAAACATCGATTTTCCTGTTCCTCAGATGCTGCCTGATCTGCTGTGCTTTTCCAGCACCACTCAAATCTAGACTCTGATTTCCAGCATCTGCATCCTCACTTTTGCCTAGGATATACCCAAGGTTCATAGGAGAAGTGAGGGAAGAGATGCGGGGCTTTTGGCAATGATCTTTGCATTCTCACTGTCCACAGATGATTGGAGGTTGGCAAATATTATTCCCTTGTTCAAGAAAGGGAATAGGGGTGACCCTGGGGCTTACAGACAAGTTAGATCTTACATGGTGGGAAAATTATTGAAGAGGATTCTGAGAGACAGGATTTATGATTATTTGGAAAGCCATAATTTAATTAGAGATAGTTAGCACG
Source organism: Hemiscyllium ocellatum (assembly GCF_020745735.1). Classification (NCBI taxonomy): domain Eukaryota; kingdom Metazoa; phylum Chordata; class Chondrichthyes; order Orectolobiformes; family Hemiscylliidae; genus Hemiscyllium; species Hemiscyllium ocellatum. The sequence continues at coordinate 11,186,610 of NC_083406.1, read as the reverse complement.
GCTTTGTTAAGGGCAGGTCATGCTTCACAAGACTTGTTGAATTCTTTGAGGAAGTGAAAAAACACATTGATGAAGTTAGAGCAGTGGATGTGGTGTACATGGATTTTAGTAAGGCATTTGAGAAGGTTCCCTATGGTCGGCTCATTCAGAAGTAAGGAGGTATGGGATACAGGGAAATTAGGATTCTGGATACAGGATTGGCTAGGTCATAGAATATAGAGGGTGGTAGTAGATGGAAAGTATTCAGCCTGGAGCTTGGTGACCAATGGTGTTCCGTAGGGATCTGTTTAGGGACCTGTGCTCTTTGTGATTTTTATACATGGCTTGGATAAGGAAGTGGAAGGTGATTTAGTAAGTTTGCCAACGACACAAAGGTTAGTATTGGGAGGTCATGTTGTGGCCGTACAGGATATTGGTTAGGCCACTGTTGGAATATTGTGTGCAATTCTGGTCTCCTTCCTATCGGAAGATGTTGTGAAACTTGAAAGGGTTCAGAAAATATTTACAAGGATGTTGCCAGGGTTGGAGGATTTGAGCTATAGGGTGAGGCTGAACAGACTGGGGCGTCAGAGGCTGAGGGGTGACCTTATAGAGGTTTACAAAATTATGAGGGGCATGGATAGGATAAATAGACAAAGTCTTTTCCCTAGGGTGGTGGAGACCAGAACTAGAGGGCATAGGTTTAGGGTGAAGACAGGAAAAATATAAAAGAGGCCTAAGGAACAACTTTTTCATGCAGAGGGTGGTATGTGTATGGAATGAGCTGCCAGAGGAAGTGGTGGAGGCTGGTACAATTGCAACATTTAAAAGGCATTTGGATGGGTATATGAATAGGAAGGGCTTGAGGGATATGGGACGGGTGCTGGCAGGTGGGATTAGATTGGGATATCTGGTCAGCATGGACGGTTGGATTGAAGGGCCTGTTTCCGTGCTGTACATCTCTATGACTCTGACTGTATGGTGGAGTTGTGGATAGTGTGGAGGATGCAGAAATAGGCTGAGAACTGGTTAAAACAGATGTAGTTGAATTTGAATGCAGATTAGAGGGCTAAAGGCAGGATTCTTGGCAGTGTGGTGGAGCAGAGGGATCTTGGGGTCCACGTCCACAGATCCCTCAAAGTTGCCTCCCACGTTGATTGTGTTGTTAAGAAGACGTATGGTGTATTGGTTTTCATTAACAGGGGATTGAGTTTAAGAGCCATATTAAAGCCCTGATTAGACCACACTTGTTCAGTTCTGGTCACCTCATTAGAGGAAGGATGTGGAAGGTTTAGAGAGGATGCAGAGGAGATTTACCAGGATGCTCCCTGGACTGGAGGGCGTGTCTTATGAAGAGAGATTGAGGGAACCAGGGCTTTTCTCATTGGAGTGAAGAAGGACAAGAGGTGACTTGATCCCAGGTATACAAGGTGATGAGAGGCATGGATAGAGTGAATAGCCAGAGACTTTTTTCCCAGGGCAGAAAGGACAATCATGAGGGGATGTAATTTTAAGGTGATTGGAGGAAGGTTTCGGGAAATATCAGAGGTCAGTTCTTTACACAGAGAGTGGTGAGTGTGTGAAATGCATTGCCAACAGTGGTAGTAGACTCAGATACATTAGGGACATTCAAGCTACTCTTGGATAGGCACATGGATGATAATAAAATGCAAGATATGTAGGTTAGTTTGATCTTAGAGTCGGATAAAAGGTTGGCACAACATCTAGGGCCAGAGGACCTGTAATGTGCTGTACTGTTCTATGTTACAATTTTAATTTAATGCTGAGTTCCCCATTTTCCCTGAAACAGATTTACACTGTAGCAAAGGCTTTATCCAACAGTTTGGGAGTCACTAATTTAAAGAGAAAACAAAAGTGCTTCTTTCTTTGTGCTTCCAAAAAGTATCTTGGAAAACGTATTTGCAACAAAGGTACTATGTATATTACAGTTAACAGTTAATATTTTTAGCATTGTTTCTTTCTGTAGTCCATACTTTCTCCCCATTTTATGCTCACATTACCTGCCTGTGAAGTAATCATTATTTATTTGTGAGAAAGTGAACACATTCTACACAAGAGCTTCTGTAAATGGTTCAATAGATTGTAAGATAAATGTTAAGTGTACCAGAAAGCACAAAAATACAGATTTCCATTGGGGGTCGGTTCAATCGGCAGGCATTGCAGTTTTTAAAGAAAGACGTGGATTTTCTTGAAACCTAAATGAATAATCAATGTTCTGCAAGCTTATCCTAGGTACATTTAGTTAAAAATTAATGCCTTGAAACTGTTATGATCCCTGCAGAGGTCCATAATATTTAAAAATAAATTTGAATTCCCAGTGACTGACATAAATGCATATTGCACTACAAGATTTCAAGTCTTAAGACTTTTACTGTAACATCGGTGCCTCTACTGTCCTGGAATCAGCTAAATTCTCAGTTCCTATGAATTTTCTTCCTTTTCTTTTCCTTTCTCAGCTGAATAACTCCTACTTTTTGAACTGACTTGCCTGGTCAGGGATGAATTAGAGAGTCTTCCCTCTAGTGAAAGCTAAGGAAATTCTGTGGCCTTGTTTAAATCCTCACAAACTCAATTGCTTTGATCTAAGTGTGAGATCCCAGCTGAATTACTGCGTGGTGAACCACAGAGGCTTGATATCTCTATCTGTTAGGAGCAAAATACTGCAGATGCTGGAATCTGTACTGAAACGAAAAAATGCTGGAGATCACTGCAGGTCAGGCAGTATCCATGGAGAGAGAGCAAGCTAATGTTTCGAGTCTAGAGGCCTCTTCATACGAGCTGAGATGAAGTGTGGAGAGGTCAGCATTTATGCAATAGTAGGGGTTGAAGTGCTGGGAGTGGGAAGGATGTCGATAGTTCAGATTAAGTGTGAGAATGGCAGAACAATGACATGTCTAACTGCCAGGCAGGAAAGGATGACGGGGGGTGGGGGGGGGGGGAGGGGAGAAAAGACGTGATGACAGAGAATGTGAAGTTAAAAGAAAAGGAACGAATGGATCTCAATATTAAGCCCAAAAAGTTGTAAAGTGCCTTGTCTGAAGATGAGATGTTGCTCCTACAGTGTGCGCTGTGATTCACTGGAGCATTGGAACATGCTGAGGACAGACGAGTGGGCAAGACGAGTAGGACGCTGTGTTAAAATGACGTCTATGGGAAGGTCAGGGTCATGTTTGTGCTATCCTTTTGGATCCGTGCAAGCTATCCTTGTCTGTGAGGTTGAGTGATTTTTTTTTAAAAACATCTTGGAATAAAGTTTTACGCTAGCTTCCTATGGACTTGCTCCCTCAGAAGGCCCATCTCCATGGCAACGTTAATCATGAAAGTCTTATAATCATATAGAACTAGTGAACTATCTTCTAAATTTCCAACAATATTCTGATTTGAAACCAAATGGATAGTTTAAATGTCTTTATAAAACCCAGCATTCACCCTCCTGGTGCTTCAGAGACTCACAGCTGATTGATCATCAGTACGTAGACTTTGATCATTGTTGTACCTTTGTACTTGTGAAACAAACTGCTCCCCACTCCCTTTCAACTTAGAACACTCAAACCATCTCAAATACTCCTTTTCTCATTTCAGTCCACAATCAAAAATATGGAAAAATAGAAAAGATACTTCCTTGATAATATATAATAATCATATTAAACTTTACATTTGTAACAGTTGGCTGTCTATTTCACAAGGCCTCTGTAGATACGTTTAACTTATGGTCACACTAGCCACAGTGGATATCCCATTATAGCAACAGGGAATTTGTTGAGCCCTCACTGCATTGATTTCCCAATACCTTCAGTGACATTTCAGCAGATAGAGGTCAGATGCTTCCAGGCAGAGAGGACAAAAATAATTAGACAATGAGTTACAGACAAATGCTGTCAATTTTACACTGGCAACAAGAGAGGAGTGACAATGGTTTCAGTTTAGGATCATGAAATCCATCCATTACATCCTCATAGACACAGGAGCAGCAAGGGAAAGGGCTAAAAGTGTAAATAAATCAAGAAAAATAGAATGAAATGTACCATTCAAAAGGCTTACCTTGGCAGAATTGATCATTTGAGAGCATGATATTTTGGATAGAGATGACTCTTGAGACTGTTATCATTGAGAATACTGTGACATGTCCTTCAGAAAGATAGTCATACAATTTGTAGCAGCCGCACTTGCTATCCATGTCAAATGCAACTCCATAATCTTCAGACACCAAACAGCATCTGGGCAGGTTGTCAAGTGCAGCTATAGTCAGTTTACTGCCCACAGATTATAGCACACTACACTTCCATTGTTGAGCAGTCTAACTGCCTTCATTATCAACACTAATCAACAATAGCAACGTTAAAAAGGGACAGACTGTCCTGCAGGATTGTCAGCATTCTCCATCTACAAAGATCCAGAACACACAATGGAGATTATTGACCACACCGTTGACATTCTAAAATGTTGATGGAGATTCTGATTTGATTTGACTTATTGTAGTCACGTGTACCTAAGCACAGTGAAAAGCTTTGTTTTACAAGCAGTACAGGCAAATCACAGCAAGCAAGGCATACAGATCATTGGGTGCTTCAACAGAGTGAGGCATACAAGGTTATGGCTGCACAGGGCATGCACAAAGGAAAACCAACATTATTAAGATCAGCATTATTAGCAATTAGAGAGGTCCATGCAGCAATCTAACAATGGCAGGGAAGAAGCTGTTCTTGTACATGTTGTGGCATGTGTTCAAGCTTCTATATCTTCTGCCTGATGGAAGAGTTTTGAAGGGGGCATTACAGAGGGGTGAGGGGTCTTTGATGATATTGGCAACTTCTCCATGGCAACAAGAAGTGTAAGTGAAATCGATGAATGGGAGGTTGGTTTCCGTGATGGTCTGGGCTGTCCACACAACTTTCTGTGTTGTCTTCTGGACCTGGGCAGAGCAGTTGGTGTACCACACTGTTATGCATCCGGACAGTATGCTTTCTATGGTGCATCTGTTGAAGTCAGTGAGGGTCCTTTTGGACATGTCAAATTTCCGAAGCCACTTAAGGAAGAAGAGGTGTTGTTATGCCTTCTTGACCATCGCACCTATGTGGTAAGTCCAGGACAGATTGTGGGTTATTTTCACTCCTAGAGGTTTGATGGCCTCAACCCTCTCTGCCTCAGCTCCACTGATGTAGCTGGGGCATGTCCTCCTCCTTTCTTCCTGAAGTCAATGATCATTTCTTTTGTTTTGTCAACATTGAGAGAGAGATTGTTATCACTGCACCACGACACCAAACATTCTGTTCTGTTAAGTATAAAATAATGCACAATATTCGAATGTCAATCACCAGACTTCTGACACTTCAAGTGCAATTGAGAATGTAATTTATTTTCCATTTTGGGAAGTTGATGTACATGAGCAGGATTTTCCTAAGTCACTGATGTTTACTGACCACAATGGATATATCACAAAGTCAGACCTTACTCTTTGAAGCTGGCTAAGTAAGTATCTAATTGCTGAGCATCTTTTTAAGTCTTTTTTTTTGCTGTCACCAGAACGATAAGCAGCACATTTGAAGGTCCTCAACATTGTTAATTCTCTTCAACATGAAAGAGGAATCAAAAATATCTATATGATAAGAAGTATATGATTGAGTCATACATGATGCATAGGAAGCTGGCTGAGCATGTTGGAGGTCAGTCATCTCAGCCACAGGGCATCTCTGCAGTACTTCCTCTGGGTAGTGTCCTAGGTCCAACCATCTTCAGCTGCTTCATCAATGACCTTCCAAACATTGTAAGTTCAGAAGTGGAAATGTTGACCAATGATTGCACAATGTTCAGCACCACTCATTACTCCTTAGAAACTGAAGCAGTCCATGTATAAAGATGGATTGATCTGGACAATATCCAGGCTTTGGCTGACAAGTGGCAAGTAATATTTGTGCCACACAAATGCCAGGAAATGACCATCTCCAATAAGAATCAATCTAACCACTGCCCCTTGATTCAATGGTGTTACCATCACTAAATCCCTGACTATCAACAACTTTGGGTTACCACTGACTAGAAACTTATTGGACTTGCCACATAAACGCAGTAGCTACAAGAGCAGCTCAGAGGCTGGGAATACTACAGCAAGTTACTCAACTCCTGTGCCGAAAATTCCTGGAATTCCCTCCCTCAGACAGCATATGGACTGCAGCAGTTCAAGAAGGCAGATCATCATCACCTTCTCAAGGGACAACTAGGGACAGGCAATAAATGTTGGTCAGCCAGTGACACCCACATCCCACAAGTGCATAAAAAAGTGGAAGTTATATGGATAGCTATTTCCTGTTAAACAATAAAGCTTACATTCTCTTAAGAGAAGGGATTATAGGCACTGTGCCTGAAGGATGGTAAAGTAAAAAGGCCAGTTAGAACATTTGAGATGATGACAGATACCCAACCTACCATGGGCTATAGAGAGGATTAAATGTCTATGGAGCCAAGAAGTATGAAATATTGAATGAAATTTAAGATCAAATTTTAGGACATCTTCAAAACATTGTTTTGTAACTAACTATTGAGACGTTCCTGAAGAAGGGCTTATGCCTGAAACGTCAATTCTCCTGCTCCTCAGATGCTGCCTGACCTGCTGTGCTTTTCCAGTGCCACACTTTTTGACATTTTATTTGCCCAAACTTGATCTACCTTTAATTTAAAAGGAGAACAAACATTTATTGGAAATCTGACTAGATAGTCAATGGTTTAGAAAGTTAGGAAAGTAGAACTATATGAAGAGGATCATTTAAATGGTTAGTACACTTGGGAAATCATTGGTTTTGTAATTATAGATAGAGAATGATGTGCACTCATGTGGATTTAATACTGGTTTTAGCTTAATATTGAAGAAAAAGTGATTTGTTGGGGGCAAGTGTTGCTGGCAGGTGTCCTTCTTTCCCCTGAGAAAGTGGTGGAGGTGGTTAAGACCTTCCTTGAAATGTTGCAATCCATATGAAGTAGGTGCTCTGCCAATTGTGTTGGATGGACAGTTCAAGGACTTATACACACCATTGATAAAAAAAACTGTGTTTGTCCAAGTTAGGATCATGCATTGTGCGAATGGCAATTGGGTATTATGCTTTTCACATGCATCTGCTATTTTCATCTTTCTCAGTGATAAAAATGATAAGTTTAGAAGATGCCACTGAAGAATCCTTGATGAGAGTTATCTGGAAGCTAAAATGATTTTTATTAAACTGTACTGCAAAACATTCAGCAAGCACCAGCAATAGATGGAATATAACAATCAACTTACAAACTTCTACACCTTGTAACCTTAAATTATCTCAAATGTGACTGCTCGTATCCTAAATCATACAAAGTGTAAATCACATATCATCCCTTTGCTTTCTGGCTTACACTGAATTGCTCAATTTAAACATTGTCCTTTCCAAATCCCTCTATGACCTAAATATTTCTTATTCTGCCATCTTCTGCAGACTTACAATACTCCAAAGCATTATGTTTCATAATAATGCTTCTTACACATCTCCCACTTTTGTATTCCCACTGTCTATTAGAGACCACATCTCTGAGGCCTGAAGCTCTTGAATTCCATCCTTAAATCTCTACTTCTCTCTTCTTCTTTAAAATATTTCTTAGAAGCTCCCAAATTGACCACACATTTGGTCATCTATCCAATGTGCTCCTTGTTGTCTCAGAATCAATTTTTGTTTGATTTTACTCTGGCTAGGCACTTTGGGATATTATACTGCATCAAGTTGTTACATAAGTGCAAGCTGGGTTGAATCATGAAGTGGTTATTGCAAAATCACTTTGAGCACTTTTCCAGTGCTGCAGATCTTTTGCAGAAAACCTTTGTGATTCTCTGGTGCAGGTTTTCTATCTAATAGAAAAATATCTTTGATGTTCTTTATGGATGTAGTTGAAGCTGAATCATGACTGAATGAGCAGTCCAACTCTATGTTCCATAACACGTAAATATATTGTCTGCACGTTTTGTAACTAATAGTGAACAAAGATTAGTGCTTGCCAGTAAAACCTGTATGATTTGCATACATAAGTTAACCACCTTATTTTACTGATCATGATGACTTACTAATGCAATGGTTGTCACTTTTTCACAATTGAGAACTCACTCTTAAAAATGAAAAAGTAAACATTTCTCAACATTAAAAGTTATCACTGAGATCATGAAACTATGTTGACATATATTGTCTTTCCAGTTTCTATCTACATGAGCCAGTGTATCAGATGGAATAATTGTAATATGTATGCAATGGGAGCACACTTGTTCCTGGCTCCTGTTTGAAAATTCCATTTACATGTGTAAAGGTTAGCTCCGCAAAAGTTATGGCAGTAACATGTTGAGACACCAAGAAAGTTCACCAATTAATGGCTACTTAATTTGATTTAATTTCTATTTGAAAAGTTTTGTTTCGTGTGCAATACAGGCAGATCATACCATACAAAATTCATTAAGGTAATAGAACAGAGAGAAGATTACAGTGTTACAGCTGCAGAGAAGGTGCACAAGGAGCAATATCAACATTTACATTTAAAATTTGAGAAGTCAGTTCAGAAGTGCCTCATTTTGTCACTACTGGGATTTGAACTGGCACCAATCATCATCCGACCAGTTGAATCTTATCACACTGCTGCCTCAGGACCTCTGGGTCTACTAAAGCCCCCTACTAAGTTAGTTATCACCACTGGGCATCGCCTCAGACCACCCTCACTTGGATGATTCCTTATCTTTCTTTACGCACTCTGCCAGCACTGTCCCAGCAACAGTGTCAGCCGTACCTTTAAGTCCAGCTCTATCTGTGTCTGTACCCTTTTGAGGTTTTGTGGGTCTAATAGACATCAAATGATTGTGAGGTGAATTAATTATGTGAAGCTTGCTCACTACTGACTTACCAGTGAAAGCTGAAAACATGCCTCCACCTCAAAATGGATTTGCATAATTCAGAATTAAAAGTTTTGCGAATACAACCATAGTAACATTCAGTCATTAATTAATCATTAAAACTACATTAATTCATTCAAAGGATGGGGGCATCTTTGGACTAGGCCAGCATTGACTGTCCATCCCTAATTCCCCAGAGGGTGGGTAAGAGTCAACCACTTTGCTGTGGGACTGGAGTCAAATGTAGACAAGATCAGGTAAGGATTAGAGACAAAACAAACAGCAGATGCTGGAATCCAAGATAGATTCCCTCAGCAAGCCAGGCAGCATCAGGAAGTAGAGAGGTTACCAATTCAGGCGTAATCCTTCTTCGGGACCTGACTTGCTGTGTTCTTCCCTCTTCAGACCAGGTAAGGATAGCACTTCCTCCCCTAAAGAGCTTCAGTGAACCAGATGGGTTCTTCAAACAAGAGATTCATGGACTCTTCATTCCAGATTTACATTGAATGCAAATTCCACCAGCTGCTGTGGCAGCATTCAAACCAAAGTTGCCATAACATTACCTGGGTGTCTGGATTAACAGTCTAGCGATAATACCATTAGGGTATCACCCTCCCCCATACAGGAATAACTTGGCAAACAAGATCAGTAAGCAAACGTATGAAATTGATCCAGCCAGCCTGTCCTACAACAAAATGACAGGGAATGATAATAAAATACATCCTCCCCTCAGCCAACTCCAGAAGCGACAAAACATATTGGCGTGTGTTAAATATCTGAAAGATTGCTTTATTCAATTGCTGTAATGATATAAGAAAGTATGTGAAATCTATCAGCTGGTTTTCCTTTTTGAGCTGCTCTGGGAATTTCTGGGGTCTCCAGTGTGATGCTACTAGTCCTCTCCTTGAAGTCTCAATTAATTCAAAGAGACTTTCTGTCTTGCCCACCTCATTCTCTGAAAAAAAATCCTGTTATAATCAACAGGGTCTAGAAAGTATTTCAGAAAAAAGGCTAATGGATCCTGGCCTCTACTTTTGAAAGGCAGTGAGAAAAAGAATCAGAACTTGTATTTCAATCATTCATAATTTTGGTTAGAAAATGCAAGGGGCAGAATCGTTGAAGAGTCTGAATGATGTTGGCTGTGGTGAGATTTGTGGCTGAATTGTGTGAGATGTCTGCTGAGGCTTATCTCAACGTCAGGTACAATTTGCTTTATGGTCCTCCTGAGCAGAGAGACACATTTCTAGCCAGGCAGCAACAGGTTAAGGGGAACTTTTGCTTGTCAAACACCGTATTAATGACACAACCTGCCTCATTAATATTCTCCTTACTACCTTACTAAGCATTTTTAGCATTTTTAATCAACTTCGAGTCATACAGTCAGACAGTCATTGAGCCATAGAGTCATAGAGATGTACGGCATGGAAACAGACCCTTTGGTCCAACACATCCATACCAACCGGATATCCCAACCCAGTCTAGTCCCACCTGCCAGCAACTGGTTCATATCCCTACAAACCCTTCCCATTCATAGACCCATCCAAATGCCTCTTAAATGTTGCAATTGTACCAGCCTCCACCACATCCTCTGGCAGCTCATTCCATACACATACCACCCTATGCGTGAAAACATTGCCCCTTACGTCTCTTTTATATCTTTCCCCTCTCACCTTAAACCTATGCCCTCTAGTTCTGGACTCCCCTACACCAGGGAAAAGACTTTGTCTATTTATCCTATCCATGACCCTCATACTTTTGTAAACATCTATAAGGTCACCCCTCAGCCTCCAACACTACAGGGAAAACAGCCCCAGACTGTTCAGCCTCTCCCTATAGCTCAGATCCTCTAACCCTGGCAGCATCCTTGTAAATTTTTTCTGAACCCTTTCAAGTTTCACAACATCTTTCCGATTTGAAGGAGACCAGAATTGCTCACAATATTCCAACAGTGGCCTAACCAATGTCCTGTACAGTCACAACATGACCTCCCAACGTCTGTACTCAATACTCTGACCAGTAAAAGAAAGCATACCACGCGCCTTCTTCACTATCCTATCTACCTGCGACTCTACTTTTAAGGAGCTATGAACCTGCACTCCAAGGGCTCTTTGTTCAGCAACACTCCACAGGGCCTTACCATTAAGTGTATAAGTCCTGCTAAGATTTGCTTTCCCAAAATGCAGCACCTCGCATTTATCTGAATTAAATTCCATCTGCCACTTCTCAGCCCATCTGGTCCAGATCCTGTTGTATTCTGAGGTAACCCTCTTCGCTGTCCACTACACCTCCAATTTTGGTGTCATCTGCAAACTTACTAACTATACCTCTTAGACTCACATCCAACTCATTTATGTAAATGACAAAAAGTAGAGGGCCCAGCACCGATCCTTGTGGCACTCCACTGGTCATAGGCCTCCAGTGTGAAAAACAACCCTCCACCACCACCCTCTGTCTTCTATCTTTGAGCCAGTTCTGTATACAAATGGCTAGTTCTCTCTGTATTCCATGAGATCTAATCTTGCTAATCAGTCTCCATGGGGAATCTTGTCGAACGCCTTACTGAAGTCCATATAGATCACATCTACTTCTCTGTCCTCATTAGTCCTCTTTGTTAATTCTTCAAAAAACTCGATCAAGTTTGTGAGACATGATTTCCCACGCACAAAGCCATGTTGACTATCCCAAATCAGTCCTTGCCTTTCCAAATACATGTACATCCTGTCCCTCAGGATTCCCTCCAACAACTTGCCCACCACCGAGGTCAGCCTCACCAGTCTATAGTTCCCTGGCTTGTCTTTACTACCCTTCTTAAACAGGGCACCACATTTGTCAACCTCCAGTCTTCTGGCACCTCACCTGTGACTATCGATGATACAATATTTCAGCAAAAGGCCCAGCAATCACTTTTCTAGCTTCCCGCAGAGTTCTCAGGTACACCTGATCAGGTCATGGGGATTTATCCACTTTTAACCACTTCAAGACATCCAGCACTTCCTCCTCTGTAATTTTGCAAGATGTCACCATCTCTTTCCCTACAGTCGATATCTTCTATATCCTTTTCCACAGTAAATACTGATGCAAAATATTCATTTAGTATCTTACCCATTTTGCTGATATTTGAGGGGCCCTATTCTCTCTCTAGTTACCCTTTTGTCCTTAATATATTTGTAAAAACCCTTTGGATTCTCCTTAATTCTATTTGCCAAAGCTATCTCATGTCCCCGTTTTGCCCTCCTGATTTCCCTCTTAAGTATACTCTCACTTTCTTTATACTCTTCTAAGGATTCACTCGATCTATCCTATCTATATCTGACATATGCTTCCTTCTTTTTCTTAACCAAACCCTCAATTTCTTTAGTCATCTAGCATCCCCTGTACCTACCAGCCTTCCCTTTCTCCCTGACAGGAATATACTTTCTCTGTATTCCTGTTATCTAATTTCTGAAGGCTCCCCATTTTCCAGCCACCCCTTTACCTGCGAACATCTGCCCCCAATCAGCTTTCGAAAGTTTTTGTCTAATACCATCAAAATTGGCCTTTCTCCAATTTAGCACTTCAACTTTTAGATCCGGTCTATCCTTTTCCATCATTATTTTAAAACGAATAGAATTCTGGTCGCTGGCCCCAAAGTGCTCTCCCACTGATACCTCAGTCACCTGCCCTGCCTTATTTCCCAAGAGTAGGTCAAGTTTTTCACCTTCTCTAGTAGGGACATCCACATACTGAATCAGAAAATTGTCTTGCACACACTTAACAAATTCCTCTCCATCTAAACCTTCAACACTATGGCAGTCCCAGTCGATGCTTGGAAAGTTAAAATCCCCTACCATAACTACCCTATTATTCTTACAGATAGCTGAGATCTCCTTACAAGTTTGTTTCTCAATTTCCCTCTGACTATTGGGGGGTATATATTACAATCCCAATAAGGTGATCATCCCTTTCTTATTTCTCAGTTCCAACCAAGTAACTTCCCTGGATGTATTTCTGGGAATATCTTCCCTCAGCACAGCTGTAATGCTATCCCTTCTCAAAAATGCCACTCCCCCTCCTCCCTTGCCTCCCTTTCTATCCTTCCTGTCGTATTTGTATCCTGAAACATTAAGCTGCCAGTCCTGCCCATCCCTGAGCCATGTTTCTGTAATTGCTATGATATCCCAGTCCCATGTTCCTACCCATGCCCTGAGTTAATCTGCCTTCCCTGTTAGGCCCCTTGCATTGAAATAAATGCAGTTTAATTTATTAGTCCTACCTTGTCCCTGCCTGCCCTGACTGTTTGACTCACTTCTGTTCTCAGCTGTACCAGTCTCAGATCGATCTCTTTCCTCACTATCCACCTGGGTCCCACCCCCCACCTTACTAGTTTAAATCCTCCCAAGAAGTTCTAGCAAATTTTCTTGCCAGTGTATTAGTCCCCTACCAATTTAGGTGCAATCCGTCCTTCTTGTACAGGTCACCTCTACCCCAAAAGTGATTCCAATGATCCAAAAATGTGAATCCTCTTCCATACACCAGCTCGTCAGCTGTGCATTCATCTGCTCTTTCCTCCTATTCCTGCCCTCACTAGCTCATAGCACTAGGAGTAATCCAGATATTACTACCCTTGAGGACGTCCTTTTTAAATTTCTGCCTAACTCTCTGTAATCTCCCTTCAGAATCTCAACCTTTTCCCTTCCTATATCATTGGTTCCAATGTGGACAATGACCTGTTGCTGGCCCCTCTCCCCCGTGAGAACATTCTGCACCCTCTCTGAGACATCCTTGATCATGGCACCAGGGAAACAACACACCATCCTGCTTTTTCTCTGCTGGCCACAGAAACATCTGTCAGTACCTCTGACTACAGAATCCCCGAACATAATTGTTCTCTTGGAAGCCAACGTACCCCTCGTTGCATTAGAGACAGTGTCAATACCAGAAACATGGCTGTTCGTGCTACGTTCCCCTGAGGATCCATCCCCCCATCCCCTCTACCCCCACCCCCCCTCCCCTACATTTTCCAAAACAGCATACCTGTTTGAAAGGGGTATACCCACAAAAGACTCCTGCCCTAGGTGCCGATCTCTCTCACCCTTCCTGGAGTTAACCCATCTATTTGATTGTATATGAGACTTTCCCTCCTTCCTATAATGGCCATCCATCACATACTGTTGCTGTTGCAAATTCCTCATCACTTCTCACTGTCTTTCTAACTGATCCACTCGATCTGATAAGATTTATAGCAGATACAATCTGCAGTAACCCTTAAACTCTCTTTCAACTCCCACATCTGACAAGAAGTACATATCACTGCAAAGGCCATTTTTGCTCCTTCACAACCTACAGACCCAGAAAATAACACCATCTTAGTCCTCTACAAAGACTGCCCCAGGTTAAATTAATAGCTATGGCTTATATTTTAAGTTTAATCAAGAGACTTATCTCCAAAAACATATAATCAACAAAGAATCCACTATTCTCACTACTGCAGCCTTTCTCTTGGACAGACTTAAAATAACAATTAACTTATCTGATTCTGTGTTGTGAACTTCACCCAACAGTTCCTCCAAGATTAGTTGTGAATTTCACTGTTTGTTAATTTTCCCAGATGCACTCTGATGTCAACGATACACAAATTCAAACAGCAAAGGCGGTAACTGTGCAGGTTCTCTCTCTCTCTCTCTCCTGCACTGTCCTCACCATGTGCTTCCTCAATCTGCTCTTCTCCCTTTTAAAACTGCTGTTGTTTTGACTTTTTTTTCCAGAAGTTCCAAAACAAAGCAACAGCATATAAAACAGCAATTGCTGCTCCTGGAATTCGAGAAAATCACCTCCAACACCTTAAATATCTCAAAAAAAGGAGCGGCTCTTACAGCTAGAAATTTTTCCCATCCTCCATCTTGGATTACCCAGCCATAGAGATGTACAGCACAGAAACAGGCCCTTCGATCCAATTCATCCATACTGACCATATATCCTAAATTAATCCAGTCCCATTTGTCAGCACTTGGCCCCTATCCCTCTAAACCCTTCCTATTCATATACCCATCCAGATGTCTTTTAAATGTTGTAAGTTTATCCGCATCCATCACTTCCTCTGGCAGCTCATTCCATACACGTAACACCCTCTGCATGAAGGAAGTGCCCTTAGGTCCTGTTTAAATCTTTCGCCTCTCACCCTAAATGAGGCCGTCTAGTTCTGGATTCACCCACCCCAGGGAAAAGACCTTGTCTATTTACCCTATTCTTGCCCCTCATTTTGTAAAAATTTTTGAGGTCACCCCTCAGCCTATTCAGCCTCTCCCTATAGCTCAAACCCCCCAACCCTGGCAACATCCTTGTAAATCTTTTCTGAACCTTTTCAAGTTTCTAACATCCTTTGGACATGCCAAGACGCACTTCTGGAGCATGTCATATTTGGACCTGAATCTCCTAGCTCAGAGTTAGGGACATTACCATCGTGCTGCAAGATTCCTTTGACTACGGTAGATGCTGAAAATTCTTGACCCGGAAGCCAGAGCGGGTACCTGGTGACTTTACCTCGCACACTAGCAACACACAGTCTCCTTGTTTGTCTACATGAAACAACATCTTTAAGTACAACCCTGGCCACCAGCTTATCCTGGACACTCCTTATCCTGGACATCGAAATTGAGATTTGCCAACATTTCACAACTATCCTGGCATCTCTTCAGCAGGATGCTTAACAAGCACTTAGCCTCAATGAAGGTGCACCGGCAGCCAGCAGTGACAGGCTCCTGAAAGGTCACTTTGCACACAAGGACAGATTCCCAGGATGCATCTCAGAGCTGCTCACTTGCTCTCTTACTGCTCGCTCACTTGGCAACTACCTGCATGCTCCTACTTTGTCCTGACTGTCTTTGTCAAGCCATGCCAAGCCTATCAATGTGTTGCCACATCAGCCAGATCCAAAGGCAACCTGGACTTCCTTACTGACCCACTTATTTATATGGACACATGGACTTGTCTTGCCTGTCAGTGAGGATCTGTTGACAGAGTGGGAGAGGCTGACAGCTTGCTGGGTGCCACGTCACATTGTCAATCCAACACCAACAACGTGTTCCAGCTACATGTGCAGCAAACACATTGCACGTGTGGGGGTTGCTATCGGTCATGGCAATCCTGATACTGTCAGTCATTAAGTCGCAGTCCACTGAGTCAGTCATGGTCAAGGATATATCTGACTACAGACCAGGGAGTGGTCAACACTATGTCCTGCAGGACCATTACAAGAAGGTTATGGGAATCATATTTCATCTGTCATGGAGCTGCAAACCCAGCTCACCAAAGCCATAATATTCAGACCCTTTTAAGTTCCACGCAAAGAGTTTTACTCCAGCATTCAGAGTTCTGTAACAGCTTCCTAAGGTCTTGTATCTGTGACTGACCATTTGAACTGCTGTCATGTCATTAATACTTTGTTATTTAAAAGCAGTGCATATTTTTTTCCTACCAATCATTACATCGCCCAATACAAAGGAGGATTGGTGGCAGTGATGCACCATAAACATTACTTACCTATTATGACATGCTCATTGTGACATCAAATATCAAATGGAGTCAGCAATAGAAGATATTAGCAACAGAGGGTATTAATTCATATGGGAGGGCATAAGTATGTGTATTGAATTCACAGATCAACCATGATCTCGTTTAATGTTGGGTCAGACACAAATGGTTAAATGGCCTATTGCTCCATTCCTGTGTGATGCCTACTGAAAGTTATTTGCAACCAAATGCTCAAAGAGCGAGGTCGTGTGGTAGGATGAACATTTTGAAAGTTTTTGAATTGCTCTCCCTCACCTGTGATGTTTCTTTGAACATTTTTTGAGATTCCTTATCCCTCTTGGGTCTGCAACAATGTTGCTCCCTCTTTCCTAGTTTTGCTGAAACCAAGCCAGAGGATAAGCCAATGTGAGGAATAATTGCAGTCAAAAGAGTCGAAGGATTTTCTTTTCTCTCAGGGAAGCCCATTGATTTCTTGATATCCTAGAGAAGAAATGTCCCCTTCATCAATCTGTCCTTCAATTCATATTTAACAAGAGAAGCATCACTCACCAGGATGGCATGGTGACTCAGTGGTCAGCACTGCTGTCTCACAGCACCAAGGACCTGTGTTTGCTTATAGCCTTGGGTGACTGTTTGTGTGGAATTTGCACATTCTCACCATGTTCTGTATGCTCCCACAGTCTAAGGCTGTGCAAGTCAGCTGAATTGGCCATGCTAACTTGCCCATAGTGTCCAGGGATGTGCATTCTAGGTGGATTAGCCATGGGAAATGCAGACTTACAAGGGTAGGGTAGGGGGCTAGGCCTGGGTGGGATGCTCTTTGCAGTTTTTTGGTATGGGCTGCATGCCCTTCCACACTGTATGAGTTTTATGACTCAGCTCATCAATGTTGATTCAGTGAGAAATACTTGAAGTTTACAACAGAATATTTAATTGGTTCTTAAAAATACTTTTAAGGCTTTTTTCCTCTCCTTGCTGAAAACCCAGGGTAGACATTAGTTATTCGTCTTACTAAGGACATCTCTGCATTTGAACCACAATTTGATCACGCATGGCGTGAGAATTTCTTTTGAGCTTGAGAAACAACCAAGCCAATTACACAAACAATTTTGAAAGTATGAGTGAAATAATAGAAAAGGAAATAGGATGAATTAGAGACAAATTAGACAGTTAAAGAGAGGGATGTAAGATTGGATTAATAGAATGAAAGAAGAGGCAGGAAGAAAAGACTGTCATTTATTAGTCCATCTCTCATTGCACTTGAAAGGTGATGGTGAGCCAATCCTTGAAATGTAATCGTCATTAAACGGTAAGTAGAACCACAAAATCTTTAGCAAGCAAGTTCCTTGTCCCAGCAAATAGTGACACAGTTCAAGGAATAGTGGCATAGTTCCAAGTCAGAATTGGGTAAAGGTGGTAGAGGCTTGGAAGGTGCTATTAGAAGAACATTGGTGAAATGTTGCAGAACGTCTTGTAGATTATCATTAAATATTGCCAAGTTTGTCCGGATGGTTTTGAGCATCTGGAGTGTTGTTGGAGCTGCATGCATCCAAGCAAGTGAAGACTATTCCATTTCACTGCTGACTTCTGCCTTGTAGGTAGTGGACAAAATTTGGGGAGTTCAGATGCGAGTTATTCATCACACACTTTCCAGCCCCCTGGTCAGTGAGAAGCCCGAAGGTATTGGTATTGGGAGATTTAGTGATGATATCAATTGATTGGCTTGCGAGAATACTTTTCTTTAAATAAAAATCACAGAATTGTTACAGCACACAGGAGACTGTTTATCCCATCATCCCCACCTGTCTCTCTCTGAGTGAACGTGATGCCTTTGTGCCATTCTGTTGCCTTTTCCCTATAATTCGGAATATTTAGACAATCCTGTACTGCCTTCTTGAATTTCTCAAATGAACTTGGCTTCACGACACTTCCAGGCAATGTGTGCTAGGCTGAAACAAGGCATTGTGTGGAAAAAATTGTTCTCATATCGCACTCACTTCTTTCGCAAATTACCTTGTATCTATGCCCCCTTGTTCTTGACCCTTATATATTTTGGGGCAAGTTCAATTAGTAATTAATGCACAAATGCAATTATTCCTGGAAACTCTGAAGCCATTTGAAGGAGTTGTAATTTTTACAAGGCTGACTGTGGAACCATGTGCATTGTGCAGTAAGCTGTGGTAATTTGAATCTCATAGGGCTGTCTTCTTTGCCACAAATTGCTGTTTGATTTGCATATTAATAACGTTATGCCCATTCAACTCACTGTCAATTTTCCATCAAGTTCTGAATGGACATGATTGCAGAGAGTCACAAGTTATTACACCTTGATAATAATTCACCTTGAATGATTTTATTTAAAGACGGGTAAAATGCAACAGTGAGCGCTCCGCACTTCTGACTTCTAAAATAAATCACAACGGTTTTCATATTGTAAAGAATGAATTATAAAGGACTCAGCCTGACACTAAAATCCTTGATACTTGTAGATAGGCAAATCCTTACTGAATTAGTTTTTATTTAGCCATTTATCATTAATTACCTTACAAACCTTCTTTCGGGATGCATTTCTAACAATTTCTTAACTATCAAGGTTTTGCATTCTTGCCAATAGGAGCTGTAGCACAATATAGATTTGAAATGTTAGCTTACTCTCTCTCCATGGATGCTATCTGACCTGCTGTGATCTCCTACATTTGTTGCTTTCAGCCCAGATTCCAGCATCGCAATAATTTGCTCCTAAAATATGTGAATAATGTTGCACTGGATTCTTCTGGTCTTTTGACATTTTTTTAAAAACTAAACTTAAGGTTATTTTACAAATAAGAAGTTTCTATGGTTGTCAGGTCTTTAATTTAGGTTAGAATAAAGGAGTTAAGGGGTCATGTGACCTGACATCAGGTTTGACTGGCTTGACTGTTATATTGGAGACCAAGGTGTCTCACTGGGAAGAAGGTCTGAGATATTCATGCCTGTAAACATTGACCAAATCATCTATGTTGATGACAAGTAGACTATTCATCTCCAAGTCACAGAGTCTTTGAGGGAAGTCAGATTTTGTAATATTTTAACAATCTATTTAATTCCAAGATAGAATGGAGTTGACATGTCAGAAGATGACTAAGTAATATCCCAACATGAATACAAAGCACATGGGATGCACAGTGCCATGGACATTGGTTAGTGAGGGGAAGTCATTGTATTATTGGATTACCATTCTTCTTTCCTCAACTCTTTTGTCACTGATTTTACAGGGGAAGCGAAAGAAGACACCTTAACAAATCCTGAAACTCTTCTTGAAGAGCAGCAACATTGACATTGATAAGCTGAGATGAGCTTGGTAATACTTGTACAAATTGGTGACAACTTGTTCATCAAGCCATCCCACATTTTTCATCTCAAGGTCTTAATGGTGAGGAGAGAATGTCAGAGAAGGAAAAGAAAACAAAGAAACAAAGGCTGCACTCCCATCCTGGCGTACATGTTTCCAAAGGTTTCAATTGATAATGGGTCTGTTCAGTCATGTTTCAGAAAATGATGGTCCTGAGTGGATGTCACCCTGAAATGAAGGGACAGGCATTACTGCCAACTGTAAAAATTTAAAATCTTGGTAATGTTTTCAGTCAGTGTTTGGACTCAGATACTTCTTTATCATCGGTCTCTATAGGGATTATTAGGAGAAAGTGAGGACAGCAGATGCTGGAGATCAGAGTCGAGAATGTGGTGCTGGAAAAGCACAGCAGGTCAGGCAGCATCCGAGGAGCAGGAGAATCAACGTTTCTGGCACAAACCATTCATCAAGCCCTTCTTGATGAAGGGCTTATGCCTGAAATGTCAATTCTCTTGCTCTTTGGATGCTGCCTGACCTGTTGTGCTTTTCCAGCACCACACTCTCAATTCTGTACAGGAATTATTGCAATTAACGAAGACAGGCAAGTGTTTAACTATCTTTGTCCTGTTTTCAATGCATTCATTCCCATTCAAATTCACTCTTATTATTTTATAATACAGAAGGAAATTTAAATTCTAGCTGTCTCACCATATGATAATTAATGTCTAGAACTGACAAGGTAGAAAATCATTGGTGTTTAGCCCTCATTAAAATCGACAGAAGCACTACACATTAAAACTTTAAATGGTACTATTGGCAGTGAAAGTCTCTTCGATCTGCAAAAAGCAATAGTTTTTGTTGCTGTTGTTGTTGTTTCCATGCACTTATTTTGATGATGGCAGCTCACAACATGAGGTTTTAAGTGAAAAATTCAACCTCAGTGTGTTACATTAAAGAGAGGAAAATTGCTTGCACAAAGAACATGATTATGGAAATTAAGTGGCTGCAATGACAGCATTAAAAATGAAAAAAAGTATTTGTCTTGGGTTTCAACATGCCATGGAATAATGTGGAAAAAGTAATCAGTACTTCCACAAAAAATTGTTCTTAAAGTCATATGCTCAATTATATCCAGAAACAGGAAGAAAACCTACTTTATGTTGATTGATAGCATAATTAATATTTTTTTTATTATATGCAGCAATAGATGCATTATTTAAAACTTGTTAAATACAAATGCAGTTCAGCTACATTTAAATTGTTTCTTTTATTTCTTATGACTGTAAACTATGTCTGAAATGTGTTCTGGATTAATTTCCACTCTTTCCAATGATTTGGATGGGAATATAGGAAACACAGTGAGTAAGTTTGCGGATGACACCAAAATTAGTGTTATAGTAAGAATTAACATCACAGAGGTTGATGTCTCATCACTAAGCCACTCTTTATTTACTCATGGAAAGTCATTGACACTGATTTAGGTCCTTCAGAGCCAACTCTCAGAGTGAACTTAACCTCTGATACTCCTCTTTTTATCTGTCAGCCAGGGTTCCCTGATAGGACCAGATTAATGACTCCATTCTATGAGGTCCACTTAGCTGGCATTGTTGCAAACACTGCATAGTAGACATTGAAGCAAGTTATCAAACAGATCTTGATCAATGGGGCCAATGGGCTGAGGAGTGGCAGATTGAGTTTAATTTGGATAAATGCAAGATGTTGCATTTTGGTAAGATGAACAGGGCAGAACTGACACAGTTAATGATAGGGACGTGGGGAGTATTATCAAACAGAGATCTAGATGTTCAAGTACATAGCTCCTTGAAAACCACATCACAGGCAGACAGAGTGGTGGCCCTACTGTAAGAAGGTATTATTGAATTGGAGAGAGTGCAGAAAATATTGACATGGATGCTACAGGGACTGGAGGGTTTGACTTATAAGGAAAGGCACGATAGGCTGAGCCTTCTTCACTGGAGTGTGGAGGCTGAGTGGTGATTCTATAGATAAGGTGAGTAGCCAAGGTGTTTTCCCAAGGGGATTTTAAACCTAGAGCGTATAGGTTTAGGGTAAGAGGGGCAAGATTTAAAATGGACCCCAGGGGCAGTTATTTTTTACACAGAATATTGTTCATCTATGGAATGCATTGCCAGAAGAAGGGGTAAGTTGCAGTATAGTTGCAACATTGAAAAGAGATTTGGACAGAGACAAGAATAGGAAAAGTTTAGAGACATATAGGCCAAACCCAGAAAAATAGGACTAGTTTGGTTTGGATAACCTGGTTGACCAAAAGGTCAGTTTCCGTGAGGTATAACGATGATTCTTTGACTCAATGCACTTTCACCAACAGGTAAGTGGACACAGACATTCCTTCCTATGAGCTCCACTCAGTTATCTTCAAATTCTGATTATACTTTTATGTTAACAATGTCAATTGTGTGATATTATTCTCTGGATATTTGATAACAATATTGTCTGAGGGGATAATTAGGTTTTTCACATATTCACTTCTTTCAGTAGACAGGCTGAACAAACACTTGGTAGGCTGAAGCCTCATGGAAGTTATTCATTTGTTGTTTCTCAATGCAAGAGAACAGGCAGAGTACAAATCAGGATCAAATTCACTCTTTTCAATCAGCGCAATTCTGTCAATTTTCAGACTGCACTAGCAATATAGAACATTTAACCAGAAGCAGCATAAGTGGTGTCCTTTGAAATCAAGGTAGTTCCCAGGTGATATGCTTGTCAATTATATTTTTCAAACCAAATTAACTGTCTGTAACAGGTTTGGTAATGTGCTAGTTTGAGACTATTATTTCAAGACACTTTTGATGATTACCCATTCATAGAATAACAAAGAATTTACCTGGCACTGCTGGGATGGCATTTTTCCCCTTAATTCCTCATATGGTGAACAGTCAATGGTCTATTGTGCAGGGTGGTTCAGGATGGTGAAAAGGCAGAAATTTACGAGTACTCAGTGTTGGTAGACCTGAATTGGCTTTAACTCATATCATGTCAGCAGTATTCATGCGCAGACCAGTTTTCGGCCTTCCAAACCTCCATCTAAACCCTAACAACTTTGCAATGTGAGGAAAACATGCATTCCATCCTGATAAAACAGCAACTCTACCGTGCAGATGCTTCAGCATTTTGTGTTAAATATATGATAGATTTGTGTAATTGCTAGCTACCAGGCTGACCAAAACAAAATAATGCAAATAATTTCTCCATTAAATTATTTTTACAAACTTTTGCTATCATTGGGCCAAGCAATGAAAATCACATCCAGTATATATGGTTAGGATAGAATCCCTACAGCATGGAAACAGGCCCTTCAGCCCAATAAGTCCACACCAACCTTCCAAACAGTATCTCACCCAAACACATTTCTCTAGATTTTATCCCTGACTCATGCGCCTAACCTACACCGCCCTGAACACTTTGGGCAATTTGATGGAGAAATTATTTGCATTATTTTGTTTTAGTCAGCCAGGTAGCTAACTGGCAAAGCTTTGAATTGTGGGAGGAAACCCATGCAGAGATAGGGAGAATGTGCAAACTCCACATAGACAGTCGCTTGAGGGTGGAATTGAACCAGAGTCCCTGGTGCTGTACGGCAGCAGTGCTAACCACTGAGCCACCATGCTCAGTGCGGTTAGCTGATATTTCACACTAAAAGAGCAACAGGGCATTAAAGCCCTTAAACTGCAACGTGGGATTGGAACTGTTAGTGAACCTTTCGCCTGATGCAGGGTCAATGAGAACAGAATTAATTTCTATAAGGTAGTAGTCATTACTGGCTGCATTAAATTTCATAAATCCAAGAAAAAAATGCATTGTTAACCAAGTTTCTTTCCAGGCATTTTCCACCTTCTGGTCTAACATCTCCAAACATTAGGCTGCAGAAGTATGCCCTATCAGCTGTTCAGAGACAATAATTAAATTAAAGTCAATGGCTCCTCATGAGCTTCCCACCTTTTCCCAGACATAGATTTCTGTGAGGGCCGAATACCTCACTGCATTTTTTTTTCTGTGAAGACAGATTATTCCACCAAGAGCGTAACTCCTGGTGCCCCCGAACATGCTTGCATCCATTATGCCATGTCACAGAAAGTGGACTTCAGCAGTTTGAAAGAATTAATGAGAACAGTAACAGAAGTTGCTGCAAACATGCCCATTTGGGATCAATGACTCTGTGTACCACTCATTGGCAGTCAGTAGAGAATCACTGCTGCTCAGACTGACTTAACTCTGGCCCGACTGTTGGCATTGTGCTTTCTAAAATGGCGAACATGCATTCCATCCTGGGGTGGATCAATTTCCCGTCTTATCCCATTTCATAGCCCCTCAAACCTTTTTTCAGTTTCAACCTTTAACCCTACCCCACCTTTGAAAAGTGACTTACTTGCTGCTGAGGAAGGGCCATTCGATCTGAAATGTTAACTCTGATTTCTCTCCACAGGTGCTGCCAGACTTGCTGAGTTTTTCCAGCAATTTCTGTTTTTGATACTCACTGCTTTCTTTTTCTGAGTCATTTATTGTTTTAAAATGTGGGGCAGCTTTTAGTTATTAGGATGAGATTGTATAAATGAATCTCAAATTTGGCAAGTTCTAAAGCAATCAAGTAATACACATCTTCAGGCAGCACCACGTTCAAGAGGAAAGTAGTTTCGTTGTGTGTGGGGTGAGTAGTCTTAACATTGAGTATTGAGGTGTGATTGTTAGCAAGGGGGCTCAACTTGCAGCATTTAGGATGTATCTTCAAATTGCACAGATTTTAAGTACACTTGCACATTGAATATATTGTAGCTGTTGAGAACTTAGCTGAACTTTGATGCAGCCCTTGAGTGTAGAAGAGTCAGACAGCACAGAAAGAGGCTCTCTGGCTCATTACATTTGTGCCATTTATCAAATACCTTTGTACCCTCGTCCCATTTCCCAGCACTTGGTCCATAACTTTACTCAGTCAATTCTAAACTTCTCTTAAATATTGAAATGGTTCCTGCCTTTACCAACTTTTAAAGCATTTTGTTACAGGTACTCATCATCTTTTGAGTGACAAAAAAAAATTCGTGATATTTCCTTTACCCTCTTGCCCTTTAGGTTAGATCAATATCCTGCTGGTTATTGATCCACCTCTTAATGGCAAATGTTTCTTCCTATTCACTTATCTATGCTTCTTCAGAATTTCTTGCACTTCAAACAGGTTCTTCTCTGCTCTGAGGAAAACAATCCCAGCCTATCAGCTGTTTAATAGGGGAGGCATGCAATTAGAAACATAATATGTTCTCAACTAAATTTATTCTATTTTCCAGCTTACTGTTTCAAATCATGTACAGTTCACATCAATATTTTTACACATTAGTTCCTGACAGGGTTTGACCTACTTAGTTTAAAAACAGGGAAGTTATGGTGCAGCTGTAAAGGGTGCTGGTGAGGCCACACCTGGAGTACTGCACTTTTGGTCTCCTTTCTTTACAAAGAATGTACTGGCACTGGAGGGAGAGCAGAGGAGGTTCTCTAGGTTGATTCCGGAGTTGAGAATCGAAAAGTGTGGCACTGGAAAAGCACAGCAGGTTAGACAGCATCCGAGGAGCATCCTTCCTGATGAAGGGCTTATGCCTAAAACATCGATCTTCCTGCTCCTTGGATACTGCCTGACCTGCTGTGGTTTTCCAGCGCCACACCTTTCGACTCTGACTCTCCAGCCTCTGCAGTCCGCACTTTCTCTGGAGTTGAGAGGGTCGGCTTATGAAGAGAAATTGAATACTTTGTGACGGCACTCATTATAATTTAGAAGAATGAGTGGGGATCTTATGGAAACATATGAAATTATGAAGGGGTTAGATAAGATGGAAATGGGGAGATTGTTTCCACTGGGGGGTGTAACTAGAATGGCAGGGACATAACCTCAAAATAAGGGGGAGCAGATATAGGACTGAGTTGAGGAGGAACTTCTTCACCCAAAGGGTTGTGAATCTGTGGAATTCCCTGCCCAGTAAGGAGGTTGAGGCTATCTTATTGAATGTCTTTCAGGAAAAAGATTTTTGAACAGTAAAGGAATTAAGGGTTATGGTGAGTGGCTGGGTAAGTGGAGCTGAGTCCATGGAATGATCAGCCATGATCTTGTTGAATGGTGGAACAGGCTCGATGGCAAGATGCCTACTCCTATTCCTAATGTTCCTATGTGGATTTTCACCACCCACTTGGACACAAAAATTTCAATTATATGTTGCTACTTTCAAAAAGCAAAATTGGCATATCTCCTTTTTTTTCTGACAAACTCTCTGAATACATTGTAAGAGTCAACAACACTCTAAATCAAAGTGTTCTAAAGCCCAAATATTCAGGGATGAAATTGGAGGAAAACACATTTGGTCAATGAAATAGACTACCTGGGGAGGGGAGGGGAGGGGAGGGTTGTGTAAGCCGTGCTGCTAAGTCGTTACTAGTCACTTTGGGTAGCCGTTGAGAACCAACTTCTCTCCAATTCCTTTAACGGGAATTGATAGCTGTTGTCACTTTATTTCCCAAAAGACTCTCAGAAATGTTCAGCTTTTCCCTGGATCCTGATTGGAAACTTGGATGAGCTAAACATGCAATGTAGTTGAACAAGAAAGAAACGGTTCAATTCCTGCCTCGGGCAACTGTCTGCGTGGAGTTTGCACATTCTTCCCGTGTCTGTGTGGGTTTCCTCCGGGTGCTCCAGTTTCCTCCCTTAATCCAAAGATGCGTAGGTTTGGTGAATTGGCCATGCTAAATTGCCCGTAGTGTTAGGTGAAGGAGTAAATGTAGGGGAATGGGTCTGGGTGGGATGCTCTTTGGAGGGTCGGTGTGGACTTGTTGGGCTGAAGGGCCTGTTTCCACACTGCAAGTAATCTAATCTAAAAATAAAGAAAGAATACACAACATGAAGTTATAAAAACTGCTTTCTTAAAATGGAACTTAGGAACTCTGTTGAAAAGACATCGTCATGGAATAATATACCTGGAGATACCATTGGATGGCTGGATGATGTCAAATCTGATGAGAAATGCAGAGGTGAAATATCGACTGAGCAGAAGCAAACATACTTCGCCATACATATAACTTGTTGAAGGTAAAGAATTAGCCATGAATCCAGCACTATAGCCAGTTGAACTAGTCGATAAAATGGGACAAGTATGAAATAATTAAAAATTTGTCAGCTGAGGTTGAATTGGTCATACTCCTGCTGTTAAATCACAAGGTTCAGGATCCAAGCCCAACTCCAGGACTGGAGCACAAAATTAAAGGCAGATAATCCCCTATTTCTGCACTGTTGGAGACACATCTTATTGAGGAGATGTTGAAATAAGGTCCCAGCTGTCTGTTTGGATGGATGTAAAGCTCCTGTGGCAGTACTACATAGAGGAGCTGAGGATATATCCCTGGTGTCCTGACTAACATCTATCCCACAATGAACATTAAAAAAAAATTGGTTATCTGCTCATTACCATGCTGCCCTTTGTGAGAGTTTGCTGGGTACAAAATTGACTGCTGTATTTCCCACAGTATAGAGTAACTATCTTTCAAAACGATTTCAGTGTCGTAAAGTGCTTTTGAGACTTCTGCTTGTCATGAAAAGTGCTATCAAAAGGCAAAATCTCTTGGTTCAGCCGGCTCTGAAGCAGCTAAAATGGTGCGGTTAAGAGAGTTGAAAGCTATCTGTAATTATGCACCAAGCTAATGACCGCAATACATTCAATTTGCCCTCAAATGTTCTCACCATCCATCCTGCCTGCAAGATATATAATGGTCAGATAAGCTAAATGTAAGGTATTAAATCTATGCACATAAATAAAGCACACGTTTAAAAAATCTGCTGGTTGCAACTATATTTTAATGATGACCTTCCTTGCCACTGATAATGCATGACAGTTGCTTGACCAACCCTGCTGATCTTTGTGATTTGAGAGGCCCCATCTGTTACTCCTATCAGTTTGAGATTCCACATCGACAGATTCAGCTTGCTGTCGAAGCAGGCATCACTCTTGACTTATTGGTTACACTTTCACCTCTGAGTCAGAAAGTCTTTCCATATTAGAGACTTGATCATGTAATAGGAGCTGACTTTATAGCTCATCAGTACTGCATTGTTGGAGGTGCAAATTTTTGAATGAGAAATTAAACCGGCACTTTCAGATGAATGTAGCATGGCCCTGTTCAAAGATGAGTGAGGGAGTTCTCTTCGTGACTTGACGGATATTTATTCCACAATCAAATTGGTTATCCAGTCATTATCTTCTTGTTGTATGTAGGACCTTGTTGTGCCTGCATTCTCTGTTCCAAAATTGTTTATTTCATATTTTTGACACAAACCTTTCATTTTCTACCCCCATCCCCTTTATGGATTAAAGGGGGAATATTGGAAGGATTAGTAGGCTGATTATTAGC
Source organism: Hemiscyllium ocellatum (assembly GCF_020745735.1). NCBI lineage: Eukaryota > Metazoa > Chordata > Chondrichthyes > Orectolobiformes > Hemiscylliidae > Hemiscyllium > Hemiscyllium ocellatum. Next base: position 11,158,468 of record NC_083406.1, on the reverse strand, counting down.
CTGGCGCACTGCGCCATAAACACTCCTCCTTGGGCTGACGAGTTCTGAAGTGGGACCTTAGCATGTAACTGCTGGCTCAAAGTCTGGGCCATAACCTACTTCCTCACAATACCCCCTAGATAGCAAAGGTCCACTTGAAAGATACTTTCCTGGCTACAAAGTCCTTTAGGGGTATTTGAAAATTATTGTATGTTTATTCTTTCTTGATTTTGTTGGCCATCCAAACGCAGGGGTTTGTACATTCAATGGCCTTATACATTCTATTCCCCACACTCCCTGAGTTTTCCTCTTTTCTTTCACTACATAGCACATTCAGGAATTGTTGCTTCCAGATAGAGAGGTCTAAATACAATTTATTTTGTTAACTGCTGTAGTATTACTTTATTAAAATCAATATTAAGAGTTGGGAATGTTCAACATTAATGCTTTTCATGAATCATCCCATTTCTCTCTTCTTATCAATAACCATTAATTATATTTTACATAGGTAGGAATCCTTAATACAAGTCAAAGTACAAAAACATCAATCTGAGCTTTTCAAGCTAACATTTCATTCTTTACCCATATCTACTTTATTAGTTAAAATTAGTAACAACAAAATAAATGATTCTAACATGCACGGATATTCAGCTAACCAGATAATGAAAGAAGTACCAGTTTATGGAAAGAATGTGGACATTTTGCACACAGATTCCTTTTTATGCTTCTTAGTACATACTTGACCTTTAAACCATCAACTACGATGATTCTTTATTGTCAGGAAAATCAACAAATCTCTTCAATATGCCCTGCTGCTATTGTGTAGTTATCTTCAATCTGTCTGGACACACCAAGCTACTTGCTGTGATCTGGCATACTTAATCAATATCATAACCAACATAATGAATACATTCAAAATTTCGCTGTCACTTCTAGGTCAGTTGTCTGCCCTATCTGTTACCATGTTATGAAGGATCTAAAGAAAGAACTGTAAATTATGGAAGAACATTCATGTAAAAAGTAAATGCCCACTTGCAAAAGCATTTAATTCATCACCTATATCTTAATTTACTTTTGTTATTATGTATGACTTAGGTATTATGTATGATGTAGGCACTGTGGTAGGTTGGCTTATATAACTTTTCACTGCATTTTTTGTGTAAAAGTGTATGTGACATTACATTTCTATTCTATATCTGGTCATTAGCATTTAGAAGTTTGTCTTATTTCACCGTGACCATTATAACTGGAATCTTGTAATGTTATTGCTAGAGCAGAGTGAATCTTTTTTGGCTGTGATGGGGTTTGTAACTACTTCCATGATACCTCAGTTTCAATTTTTGCTCCAAAACAATGGGGCTCAGATCTAGTCGATCAAGAAAATAGCCTATTTGAACATTTGCTATTCTTTCAAATTTATATTGATGTTCATGTTTAGTATCCACTCCTGCAAAGAAGGTTACTGATAAAATTGTTTCTACACTTCAATCCATTTAACATCATCATTTGATAAGCCACCAATACCATGTCATTATGTGCATTCCAGGTGCTAAATGTTTTCTTATTTACTAAACTGACAAGACTATTGAACTAAATTAGGGTAAAATGAGTTCATATGGAATATGACCTCAGTTCCTCCTGTAAAACTGAAAATTGGTATGTTGTTTTTCTAACTTCATTGAAGTTTGTTCAAATTTTTGACAACTAAGAAGCAAGAAGAGCAACAGAGAGTTATTTTAAGCTATCCTATAATCAGCCAGAAGGACAGATTTTGTTACTAAGTGCTCTGACGAAGACAGTCCTTTGGATACCCTTCAACACAACAGTCAAAGGGAAAAGGCTGCTGTGAAACAGTGCTCAGGAGATAGGTAAGCAGATGTCAAAAAATGACAGATACAGGCTACAAGAATCATTGAACAAGACAAGAGGAACAGAACCAATGTACTCACTGATGTGTATCAGGAAAATTTTTCACTGTTTCTGGCCTGATGCCAATAGATAACTTCACCAACAAAAGAGCCTTAGTCAAAGCAGGTCAGTTAATAACTGTGCAGGGAAAAGGAAGGTAAAAGGTTTCAGTTGATTATCTTTTCGGCATAATGTTTCTACTTTATATCCTCAGCATGGTAATGGAAAGTACCATGAAGTGGGCTGGAGAGTACACATTAGTTTCTACCCTAGGCAGCAATAAGAGGAATCTTTCCTACCTCTATAACAGAGAACATTTTAATCTGATCAATGAACTAAGTAGCCTCCCATCTGTAATAATATGCCCTCAAGGCAGTATGGCTGTGCAGCAACTCGAAGGTTCCTGTGCAAGTAAAGCAAATGTCAACCCCTTATATCCTCATCTGGACATGTCATTGTATGAGCTCTTGCTCATGATGAAGGTTACAGTCACTGATTGCTAGGTCTAATGTGGTAGAGGAAAACCACTTGCTGGTCTGAAAAATCTCTTTTTGTTAATCTCATATAGATTATTGCATGCCAGCAACTAGTTACAGGTCACATTGATATGATAGACATTATTACAGAAATTTTGATAAGCATCAGACGTTTCGTTCCACTCCTCAGAGATCCTAATAAATTCATTCCATAGTCATTGTAGACTGTGCTTCTGATGATCCTCAGTATTAACCCTCTCAGATCCTTCACAATATCTCTGCCCAGGATTTTCTCTCATTATTAAAACTGTATGAATGTGCATAAGATTACTTTTACTATTACCTCATGTCCCCTCCACTTTCTAACTTTATAAGTTAAGGTGATCTAGAGATTTCACTATTCTCCAGAGTGTGGTCTTTTTGAACTTAACAGATCAGTGCAGATCTGAACGACCTTAATCTCCTTTCTCTTAATCTTTTTGTTTTGCTTTGGCTTCTGTCATGAATCTAGTCAGCTGTATGAAATCTCATTCTGGATATCCTTTTAATGGTTGTTTCTTTACTTTAAATAACTCCACTCCTTCTACCACTTGAAGAGGATCGAGGTAAAGAACAATTTTCTACTCCTGAGTGAGAATTGTCATTATGAAGTACATTTAGGTGTTCCACTTTTTGGCACCAAGTATATTGGAGAGTCACTTGTAGTATACTTTTGACCTTATATGTAATAACTCCTAGACCACATACTTGTCAGCTGCAAACACTGTTTTCTTAACCAGGGATCATTTCTTTTAACATAGTCTATTTCACCCCATAGCTAACTTGAATTTTGTGAGATGATCATTCACATAAACATCAGCTTGCAAAACATAAGGTGCAGGCTATTTAATTATCCGAGTAAGATATTAGACTTTTCTTCTGTTGTGGACAGTTCTAACTTATCAACCTCTTTGCATGAATCACCATGTTATTTCTTACTTTTCTGAAACTGTGTCACATTCTTGTACATTTTCTAAGAATGGCCTATTGTGTGATAAATAAAGCTTTCCCTTTCAGAGTCTTGTGAGGCTTCTTTCTGCCAAAGTGCTGACTAGGACTTTCTGCAGATGGTGGTTTTCTTAATCACTGTGCCAGCTTCTCACAATGTGTTGTTTGTGGCTTGCTACCTTAAGAAATGAACTGAGACTGCTGACAGCCTGTGCCACGTTTCATCTTCTTCTCTGAGTTTGCTTCTGGGCTGGTGCTTCATTCTGCATCTGAAAGGCATTCTTTAGAGTCTGCTGTTCCTTAGACTGCAATAAATCTGTCAAAGCCTCAACCAACAATGCAGGACTCCGGCCCAAACCGTCGATTTTCCTGCTCCTTGGATGCTGCCTGACCTGCTGTGCTTTTCCAGCACCACACTCTCAACAACTCTTGTAACCAATCTGTCCCTTATGAATTATGACCAGAAGTCACCATAGTTACATTTCCCCAACAATCTGTAGGCATCATGAATTAAACCATTTATGGATTCCCCTGGATACTGAACTTTTAGTTTAAATCTTGGTCCTTTCATAATTTTGTTAGTTCTAGGGTTGAAGTAAATGTAAAAGGCTTTCAGTATCTCTTCAAAAGTATCAGCTTCTGTTTTTACCTTTTAGCAAGATTTAATGTCATCAGCCATGCTTCTAATTGTGTTTAAAAGCATATTTACTTGTTCAATCCCTGATTTAGTATCAAATTTGGAACCTTGCTGTATCTTAAAAATTATTTTCTCCAAGATGTGCAATCTATGTTTGAACTGGTTCATCTCTGAAATAATGTCTTCCTGATAATATGATTGTATAATTGACTTATTTAAAAGACTTTAATCTTATAATAATGACGTTAATGCTGTTTGTGGTTGTACTGGAGGCTTTTCTTGGGTTTTATGACTAAAATTGAGTTTGAATGCTTGTTGCAGCTAAACTGGAGGATCCCAGCCTCTTGCAGCTAAAACTTAGGATTCTAGTTTTCAAAGGTGGAATGTCATTCTCAGAAAAAAAGCGGGTGGATTCTTAAATTGTTTATATTTCTCTGTATGAATTTCACTATTTTCAGCTTTAATAAACGTTCCTGCCTCAATCCCACTCCTAGTTTTAAATGAATGATTCCTTCAGATGCCTCATGATGCCACCTGTATCTGTTTTGGAGTTGCTAATTCTCCTCCTCCATGGAGTTGGTAACTCTTCTGTTGCTGCATTTCTCTTACCATTTCGTAAATGCTTTATTGTTTACTGGAATAGTACTGAGGATAGCCCAGAGGCTTTTTTCCATCGGGTTCATAAATCTTCAGCTCTTCCCTGCTACCAGCTGTGCCCTAGGAGCAAGTGACCTCAGAATATCACTGATCAAATATGGTGTCAGATCAATGTGGTGTCAAATCAAATCCTGGCCGATGCCGACTAAGTTGTAAGGCCCCATCAGCTCACAAAACTGTATGAGCAGCTGATCATGACAAAGATTGCTGGAACATCCTCTTTAATTGTAAGAAACTACAAGTCTTGCCTTGTATAATTTGACAGAGGAAAACTATTTTCTGACCTAACCAGAAAACAGTTAACAAAATATAACTTATTGCATGGTGACAATCAGTTATAGATTACATAGATATGAGAACCACTATTACATGGACTTTGAGGGGGATCACAGAACCCCTACAGATAGAGGTCATTCAGTCCATCAAGTCTGCACTGACCCTCTTAAAAGCATCCCACCCAGACCTATCCTATCCCCGCATTCGCCATGGCTCACCCACCTAGCCTGCACAGCCCTGGACACAATGGGCAACTTAGCATGGCCAATCCACCCAATCTGCACATCTTTGGAACATGGGAGGAAACTGGAGCACCTTGAGGTAACCCACACAGACAGAGGGAGAACATGCAAACTCAACATAGGCTGGAATCGAGTGTAGAACCCTGGCACATTGAAGCAGTAAAATGTTAGGCCTCTCTCCTTTGACTTAATTTACTCACATGTCCATGCAACATACTCATAGTAAGTGTCATTTATAACATAATTCAATATGAACCATTTCAGACTCATCTAGACTCTAGACTCATTGACAATTAAGTTACCATGACCATGCAATGAAATGTAAAAGGCAGTGCACATAATTATTAGGCTCTGCACAAAAGCAAAAGATAATTAAAGTGGTTGTTAATCTCAGGGACTAATCATTCCTGAGCCAGCGTGACAGTACACTCAGAGATATCAGCCAAGCACCATTAGTAACGTCGTTAGTGGCAAAACAGCTGCAGATGGATATGCTTCTCAAACTGTTTTGGCCTCTTTCCCATTATGAGAGGCTTTCAATCATGGATATTGCCTTTGAACTTAACCCTTTGTCAATGCTGTGGTTTTAAGAGTTGTGTTTTGTTCTAGTTTCTTTTAGAGAGCAATTGGAGGACAGACACTGAGCAATCCATGAGATGATAAGCAACTTGTGAGGCCTTAGGTTTTTTCTTAAATTGGAATAATAGAAGCATCCTGAGTGGGTGTGGTCCAGCTGTTGCAGATCCAGGATTTTTAGTGAGTTTTCAGCAGTTGGTGTTGGCAGTCTGCAGGCCTAGAAGGCAGTGATTCACTCCCAGCTGCTACACGCTCTGTCTCTCTCAACCCTTTAGTACCTAGCCCTCACCCACAAAATGTCCCAAACAACATTTGAAATACTTCTCCTATTGACTATGTAGAGTTCCCATTTAATGATGGTGATTCCATTAGGAACACATTCTGAGCAACTAATGAGCCCTGACCCAGAGAAATGGATCAGTATGTCGGGGAATGTTGGTGTGGCAGTCATAAGTTCCACAACAGCTTCCCTTTGAAGTGTGATCTCACATCAAAATCCAATTCGTCATGGTTCGTGGAAAAGAACAAGCTGAACATTAGCATTGCATAAAATCATAGTGATACATAAATACGCCCGATAACTCAACAAACTATAAAAGGTCCAGTGAGGTTTGTGATGATGGGAAAAGCGTTAAATTCCTCCCCATTCAGGTGCACACAATCTTCTGAGTTATCCACTATTTAAAGCACAAATCCCAGAGTTAACATGACATCATTGATAAGCACTTTAGGCTGAGAATTTTTGCAGTTCCTGTCTTAATCGGTAAAGTTACTCTGTTAAATAATTACCCTTGAAATGCTAATGCAGATATGCTAATTGGATGTACATTGCACAATGATTGCACTACATTCAGCAATTCATTACTGTTGTAATTTTGGTCTATTTTTTAATGATTGCCTTGGACTGCCCTCAACTCCTTAACTGAAGGCGATGGGGTAGCTTGTCATTACCATCCCAATAAATTCCTTTGTTTCCAAGGCAGGATGTCAAATCATATCATGTCATGGAGTAGCCATTGTCCAGTTACTGAAACCTTCCTGTAGAATGCTCCTGATAAGTTTTCTGCATTCCCGTTGCTTGACTTTTTTTTCTTGGTAATAATAATGTTGGTTTTCACAGAAATTTCTCATAAATCAATAACACATGGAAACTCAAGCTAAATATTGGTGATTGTGCTGAAAACATGATTCCTTATATTTGAAAAAAAAGGCCAAGCAGATTTGGATTTTTTTCCGGTTACAGACTTCAAGTTAATGATGTATCTTAAAGTAAACATTTGGGTCATGCACTAACATTCAAATGATTCCTGAAGAAACATATCTTTTCAGACAGATTAAAAAAGTACAATTGGTACATTTGAGAAAATGAATGAAGATCACATGCAATAAAGGTATTTTCTATCTGTATACTCACAAGTAAATTGTTAAATGAAAAATCAATGACATGGTGAAGATTGCATACAGAACATCACTCAACAATCCCCTGAATTCCCAAAATACATTTCTTACCAGTGTACATTTTCTCAAAATATTCCATTGCTGAATCCCCTGGAATAACTTAATGACAATAGAATCTTTCCATTAATTGCTGCAGATTTTACTCATTGCATTCAGAAATTTTATTTTCATTGCTATTTTACAGTTTCACAAATAGAAGCAGTTTGCAGATACTGCACACTGGTAATAAATCATCCTCCTACTGAGACAAAAGCTGGAAATCTGAAAGAAAAATGCAAAACTTTTCTCAAGGATATTCTCAAAAAACTCTGTAGGTCTTGCAGCACCTGTAGACAGAGAAAAAAGAATGTTTGGAGTCCTGTATGATTTAATTTCAGAGTTTTAGTTCTGAATATGTGGCCTACAATTCTGAAGAATTCCTGATGAAGGGCTTATGCCCGAAATGTCGAATTTCCTATTCCTTGGATGCTGCCTAACCTGCTGTGCTTTAACCAGCAACACATTTTCAACTGTGATCTCCAGCATGTGCAGACCTCATTTTTTACCCGAAGATAGCATGGACAGCCCTTCACTTCTTGGTTGTCTCCCTTAGAGTCTTTCACATGTGCTTGATCTGACAGAAGTGGTGAACTGTCCCCACCATCCACCAAGCCAGCCAAGAGGGGACATCGATGGAAGTGACCATGGATAGCTGCAACTGGGCAGTCATCAGGCTGGTGTGGGCACAGTTCATAAATAAATCACTATGATCTGGAATGGTAGGTGGCAAGCAACACCTGAGTGACAGATCTTTGCTACCCCTGCAAACATCTCTATGCATGTGAGCTGAGTATACTGAGTTCCCATTGGTTTCTGTTCCATTGTTAGAACAAGTGTCGAGTTACATCATTGAAATGTCAGTAACTTCAAATAATCAGTGTTCTTCTGAAAAATGGGACATTTTAAAAATCCAGTAAAGGGATGTGGGTGTCTCTGGCTGGACCAATGTGTATTGACCATCCCTAATTGCCCTTGGGTAGGTTGCCCTTCTTAAACCACAACAATCCTTGATGATTAGGTGTCCACAATACTGATAGGGAGGGAACATTTCATCTGAATGTGAAGCTGGAACAGATGAAGAAGGTTGATCTTCTCATACATCTGGCTTGCTTCACCCTAGTACAAGATAATACATAAACGCTGTAAGTTGTGGGTTTATATACAGCACTGGTTCCAGTGAATTTTTCTTTTTGAAGTGCTTACTGACTTTGAGAACTGCAGGCTGCCTGTTATCTGGTGCTCGTCTTTAATGATGTTGCATCATTTCCCGACGGGTGCAACAACAGACAAGCTACCAACTGTAATCATGTTTAGTTGATCTGCTTCTGCATCGGAAGTAACAGCTTAGGTTTAGTGAGCATTGTGACCCACTTGCCTGTTTTTGGGAGCAATCACGTTTCACCGTCTCTCTGTTTAATTGATGCAGTGATCTTATCGGGGAGGAGAAAGTGAGGACTGCAGATGCTGAAGATCAGAGTCAAAATATGTGGTGCTGGAAAAGCGCAGCGAGACAGGCAGCATCTGAAGAACATTTTGAGTGTAAGCTCTTCATCAAGAATGAGGTTGGGTGGGCGTGGGGGAGCCAAGATGTTGAGAGATAAATTGCAGGGGTGGGGCTTGGGGGATGGTAACTGAGAATACAATAGGTAGATGAAGGTGGAGAGGTAATGGTGATAGGTCAGAGCAGAGGGTGGAGCGGATAGCTGGGAAGGAAGATGAACAGGTAGGACAATTTAAGAGGGTAGTGCTGAGTTAAAGGATTGGATCTGGGATAAGGTGGGGGCAGGGGAAATGAGGAAACTGGTGAAATCCATATTGATCCTGTGTGATTGACAGGTCCCAAGGCAGAAGATGAGGCGTTCTTCCTCCAGTGGTTGGGTGGCTACAGTTTGGTGATGGAGGAGGCCAAGGACTTGCATATCCTTGGTGGAGTGAAGGAGGAGTTGAGTTGAAGTGTTCAGCACAGGGTGGTGGGGTTGGTTGGTGCATGTGTCTCAGAGATGATCTCTGAAACAATCCAACTTGCAGAGTGTTGTCTCTCGTGCTCCTCGGTTGCTGCCTAACTGGCTGTGCTTTTCCTGCATCACACTTTTCGGCAATGATCTTATCAGCCAAATGACCATAACTCCATAAGTTCATAAAAAAGAAAACTTGCATTTAGATAGCGAAGTCTATGACCTCAAAGGACGTTAACACTAATGAAGTGCTTTTTCAACTTCATTGACTGCTTTAGTGTAAGAAAGACAACAGCTATGCAAGCTTTCACAAGTCAAAATATGCTAACAACCAGATAATCTGTACTTAATGTCTTAATGGGGGAGTAAATGAATCAAACAGGCAGCTTAAAAAAAACATTTTTCACACCTTATTTAAACGTGGCATTTTGTGATTGTATTTTATCCTCTTAAACTAAACTGTAAAGCATTATAAAATACTACAGATTTAAAAATTAATAGCACAGTTTGTTTAAAACATTATGTATAATAGATTAATAATAATATAGGAAATACTAGCAATATTTGATGGGTCTGGCAACATTTGTAGAAAAAGAAATAGAATTGATGTTCCAGGTCAATGGTCTTTCATTGATGTAGATTAGTGTCTTTTGTGGACTTGACAGCATGGGATCTCCATTGATCTGATAATGTTTGTTGTGGATTTGTCCCTAATGTGAGGTTGTTTATTATGTATTCACTACTGATTGAATTAAAATAAAAATCAATTATGATAAATGACAAAAGTACTGATTGAGGAATTCTGAAAATGGAGTGATCTCTGCAGAATCTGCTGGACTTACTAAGTGTTTCATCAATTTTTGTTTTTAGTTTTCCTGTTGTGAAAAAAGCAAAGGCCAGTTTTGTATTTGTAGTTTTTTTCTGTTGATTTTAAGACCACAAAATCCCCTCTGAGCCAACAGGTCACAAAATGATTAAGCCCACCCCATGCCTGAGTAAACACTCTAGCTTGTGACTTTAGTATTGAGGGAGAGCTGCCTTATTCATAATGTAGGCAGTGTTATTTCTCTCATAAGCGCAAAGAGAATTGTTCAGAATCTATTGTGAGGGTACAAAACTTTCTGCCTAATTTTCTCATGTACGCTCTTCTGGTTTTTCCCTTATGTGCAACAGTGATAAAGGAAAAAATGCCCTTCATTTCAAAAATTGGCTGTATTGAAAAATAAAGCATTGGTCTCTTGTCAGAATATGGAGTTATATAGCCTCCATTACTTTATTATTGCTTTTCTGTAAAACAATTATCTCTGACATCCTTAAAATAATGAGTACATGTTAGTCTATTACTGCATCTATTTTAAACAATATAGTTTTCTAACATATTTGCTTCAAGCAAAAATATACATTAGGAGTATAGAGTTTCTAATTCACCCAGATTGTCAAGGAATCTCTATAGAAACGAAAGGTTAATCTTTTAATCTCCTAGTAGTCAGTACCTAAATCAAGGTACATAGTGCATGAAATTATTGTGGTCGGACTAAAGACAAAATGCTGTAAAATACTATTTGTCGTGATCGTGAAGAGGTCAGCTCAGTGGGCCTCAAAAAATATGTGTTCCCTTATCGGGGCTGTTATCTTGGTCCAATCAGGGAGCTGACAGATATAAACAGGAGTGTCGCCCATCCTGTTCACTCTGAGAGCTGGCTCTGTGGAAGTTTGATCAGTGTCAAGGGAAAAAAAAGTGTTCCAGGCACTCCAAGTAACTGACGTGGACAACAGAGTCGACAAGACCAGGTTATACTCATTGAAAGATGAAGTGAGGATGATCAAGGGTGTCCTGGCTCTCAAGTCTACACCAGAGCTTCTTTGTTTCCTTGGGCTGGTGAATTATTACAGAAAGGTCAGACTTAGCCTTGCAAATACCTTGATGCCTTTGCATTAACTCTTATAAAAGGGTCTGTGTTGGAAATGGGGGTTGAAAATGTGTTGCTGGAAAAGCGCAGCAGGTCAGGCAGCATCCAAGGAACAGGAAATTCGACGTTTCGGGCATAAGCCCGAAACGTCGAACTTCCTGTTCCTTGGATGCTGCCTGACCTGCTGCGCTTTTCCAGCAACACATTTTCAGCTCTGATACTCCAGCATCTGCAGACCCTATTTTCTCCTGCGTTGGAAATGGTCATGTAGCCAAGCCATAACGTTCAGGGAAGTGAAGAAACAGCTATCATCCTCAAAGATTTTGGCTCATTGTGATCCCAAGTGAGATCTTGTATTGACATGCAGTGCCTCCACATACAGCATTGGAGTTGTATTAGCTTAAAGATGGTCCAATGGAAATGAATAGTCGATAGCGTATGCATATAGGGTTTGGCTCATGTCTATAGCTTCAGAATCAGAGGGGTACAGATATGGTGACTGTAATAAGTTCAGCCAGGTGCACCTCAAAGAATATGAAATCCTTGATGGGGCTGTTAATCTGATCCAATCAGAGAGCCGTAGCTGATAGATAAGAATAGAAATGACTGAGGTTCTGTTCACTCTGAGAGCTGAATCTGAGGGAGCTGGATTAGTGTCAAGGACTCTCCACATGTAAATAAAGGGGGATTTGGTGATGGGATACTGACCACTGTGGAGTTATTTCACTTTTGAAATCCAACAATATTATGATGTCATATTCAAGTGAGTAATGTGCATGCAACTAGATAGGGGCACAGACAGCTCAGTTGAGTGACTGGTTACCAATACAACGTGACCGTAATAGTGGCAGTTCAATTCCCACACTGGCTGAATTCACTTTGAAAGTCCTGTATTCTCAAACTTACATCTCACTTGAGATGTGGGGAGGCAGTGTCCTTGTGGCATTATTGCTAGATTATTAATCTAGAAACTTGGCTCATGTTCTTGGGACCTGGTTTCAAAACCTGCCACAGCAGATGGTGGAATTTGAATTCAATAAAAATCTAGAATCAAGAGTCTAATGATGATGATAAATCCATGGTCAATTATTGTTTTAAAAAAATCTGGGTCACTAACGTCCTTTAGGGAAGGAGATCTGCTATCCTTATCTGGTCTGGCCTGTATGTGACTCCAGACCCACAGCAATGTAGTTGACTCTTAAATTCTCTCTGGGCAATTAGAGATAGGGACTAAATGCTGGCCTAGCCAGAGATGTCCACATCCTGTGAGGAAATTAAGAAAAAATGGTGACATTCAGGTTCAACTCACCCAGAAGTCATCTCTTTCTGTTGATGATAGAGAAGCCCTTTGGTCCACTGGGACAATAGTGACTTGCCTTTTAACTTACAACTCGACATATTAGGGAAGCCTTTCTGAGAGGAGGTAAAGATAGGGCTTTTTTTTTCTGGAGACAGAATAGGATTCCATCAGGTAAATGCCTTCAATGCAATTTCTTCAATCAGGGAACCTTCAATGAAACAGAATGAGAATGACTTCGATATAACTAATGACTGAGGTTCCCAGTTCCAATTGAACACCTTCCTGGAGGTTTAGTTACACAATATTTGATTACATGATTTCCAATTCAATTATGAATCCCGACTGCTTTAACCTCAGAAAGGCCAAGACCCTTACAGTAAATATCTTTGCTTATAATCTTGAGCCAGCAGTTGCCATATAAGAATGTCTGAGAACCAGGAAACCAGCTTCAATTAGCTGAAGGAAGTTCACAAGTGTAAAGCATAGGAGCAAAATTCCTCATCCATCCTACTTTATGTTTAACAGTGTTCGAGCGATTCAGCTTTCACTGGGAACGTCTGGGCAATCCAGGAGATTTGGCAACTCAATACTCCAAGCACATCAAGTGTTTCTTGACAGTTTGGCCCCACTCTCTCTGATCTGTCAATCACTGGCACTTTAACAGAGAAAACACACACTTAGTAACAAAAGGCAGCTTCTAATTGTTTACATAATCCTCCCCCCCATACATTAGCTCACAGCCATACCTGCTTAACAACTTTGCAATCTAAAATTTCCATTTTATTTCCAAATTTTCTTTGAGCAGAGTGTAACTTCAGTAATAGGCTGTATTACTGAGCAGTAATAGGCTGTATTACTGTTCAGTAATAGGCTGTATTACTGAGCAGTAATAGGCTGTATTACTGAGCAGGATTAAATTGTTTAAGGTAAAAGTAAAGCTGAGGAAATGCATCGACAATTTACATTGATATACTGAAAGCCTCCAAAATTAAGGTATAATGAATTGAGAGCTTTGCAGATGAAACTGATTGGATTATTTAAGCTATATGAATGAAAGCAAAATTTTCTGGTTGAAAGATTGAGTTGTTGAAAGATAGACTGACAGATGAAACACACAATGCTCAAGAATAGCAGATGGAGAGAGAGGAATGGAATCAGAACTTGCATTTGCAATGTGTCTTCAACATAGCACAATATCTTAAAATGTTTCACTGATGCAGAAGTAGACAGCAATTGGGGTGGGTAAAAACAATGACTGCAGATACTGGAAACCAGACTCTGGAGTGGTGGTGCTGGAAGAGCACAGCAGTTTAGACAGCATCCAAGGAGCAGGAAAACATTTTACTGCTCCTCGGATGCTGCCTGAACTGCTGCGCTCTTCCAGCACCACCAATCCAGCAATTGGGGTGACATGGTGGGTCAGTGGTTAGCACTGCTGTCTTATAGCAGCAGGGACCCAGGTTCAATTCCAGCCTTGATCAAAAGTCGGTGTGGAGTTTGCATTTTCTCCCTGTGTCTATGTGGGTTTGCTCCAGTTTCCTCCCACAGTCCAAAGACATACAGATCAGGTGAATTGGCCTTGTGAAATTGCCTGTTGTGTTTGGTCCATTAGTGAGAGGGAAATGGATCTGGGTGGGTTATTCTTCAGAGGCTTGTTGGACTGAAGGGTCTGTTTTGACACTGCAGGGAATCTAATCTAATCAATTCACATTAAGTCAAAGAAGGAAATTCTAAGACAGCGTTCCAGGATTGAGAGAGGTTACAGGGGACCAGAAAATGACCAAGCAGTAAGATGAATTGAGGATGAGAATCAACTCCCAAACAAATAGACAATGTTGGTTTGGGGGTTGAAGGCGCCAGCCAAATTTAGTGATGAAATGATGCTGGGAATATACTAAATGGTGGAAATGGGTGTAGACCTACCAGTTATATGGTTAGGGTTTAAAGAATGTTTCAAAAGGGCGAGAAAGAAGTGGAGAGGCTTAGGGAGTGAATTTCAGAGTTCAGAACTAAGACAGTTGAAAAAATGCCTTCCAAAAGTTGAATAGAATGAGTGGAGCATATACAAAGGCTAGGATTAGAGGAACAGAGTTTTCTTTGAGCATTGCAGGGCTGGAGGATGTTACAAAGATCCAGTGAATGACCAAGCAGAGACATGAACGTGAAGATGGGAATCAACCCCAAAAATTGAGAATATCAGTCTGGGGTTGGAAGGCGTCATCCAAATGTAGTGATGAAATGATGCTAGGAATATACAGAATAGTGAAAATACGAGAAAACTGCAAAAGGACAGGGACAAATTGATGGGTCCACCAAAAGCTGATCAATGCAATAGGATATGACGCAGTGCATCTAATTAGTAATAATAGAGGATGGAAATATTTCAAACTATTTGTTGTGTAAGGGAGAAGATCAAAACAATGTAAATGCTTGGGTTTGTAAGCTGTCACAAGGTAGCTCCCAAAAACAAAAAACAACGTTAAGCAGGCGAATGGAATTGTAGACATCAGGACAAGAGATTTTGAATTTAAGAATAAGGCAATACTCCTCCAGTCATCAAGATGATATTTTACGTTCTGTCAGCTTGGCAGCAGGTTGAAAGTGGGAGAGGGCAGGTAGGGATGGGTGATGTGCTATAGCGCACAGGAAACTTGATAGGCCGGGTCTCTTGCCAAGCTTTCTAGTGATTACTCAGCAGCACGTGAGCTTTGGCACTGTCAGGTGTCTGGACACTCAGGTCAGCCTGATTGACAGGCCTGGTGTATCATTGGGTGGGGAGCACCAAGATGGATTCCAGAGAACTAGTACGTCCAATTACCAATGCAGTTAGAGTAGATAAGGGGGTGGGTGGAGGGGTGCTGCTGGTTAAGAGAGAAAGTTCACGCCCAAGGGATGTTCAAACATGCAGAGAATCTGATCCCTGAACCTGGTAGGTGT
The DNA here is from genome assembly GCF_020745735.1 of Hemiscyllium ocellatum. Lineage (NCBI taxonomy): Eukaryota > Metazoa > Chordata > Chondrichthyes > Orectolobiformes > Hemiscylliidae > Hemiscyllium > Hemiscyllium ocellatum. The sequence goes on along the minus strand of NC_083406.1, from coordinate 11,143,131 downwards.
GTGATCCTGGGTGACCATATGTTGATCTGACCCCCAATGGGAGTCCAATCTTTCACCCTAAGGGAGAGAGTGGGGCATTCCATTCTCTTAACCTAGAAGTTCAATTCCTGGCAATCAGGGCGGTCCAACGGTCAGTGATTCAATTCCCAATCCTGGAATGAGGGCGTAATCCCAAATGTGCAGGACAAGGCTTTCCTTTCCCCAGGAATAGATCAACTTCAGAAGAGATCCAGTCCCCAACTTTGGGTGTGGTCATGATCCCTGACCCCAGTGGATGAAGGGCAGTTAAACCAATGTCCATATAGTAGGGATGGGAGCATGACGTTTCATTCTGACAGAGCATGTGAGTGGTGACAGGGTGAATGCCTGAAGATGGATTTAGGGGATCAGGAGGAGGTACTGTTAATCACAAGCAGTGAATGTACTTGCTCCCTCTCCAAGGGTGTCGTGACCGCGATCCAGCTGCTGGAATCTGGGGGCCTGGATAACTTGTCTGACTCCAAATCAACCTCCAAACCAGGTTAAATCTGAGGCTTCCAATCTTATTAATGTATGTACAATGCCTCCTAGGAGGAAGGAGGCTGCCCATCCATTGTCCTAGACACCTGTCTTAGTAAAATACAAGTCCAGGTGGAAACGCTGTTCGAGTCATAGAATCTATTAATCCTTACTAAGGCTGAGTTGTGTTGACTTTTTCTGGAGGGATTTTTGCTGCAAGGTTGAGCATTTTTTTCACTGTCTCTTACCAAACCTGACTCACTAACTTCAATCCCCGTCCCTTTTGCATTGTTCACCTCTGATTCCAGCTCCATCTGACCGTGTGTCATTCCCAGAAGAGCTCATCACTCTGGGGATGCAATGGAAGTCCCTGGCATCTATTGCACCCGTATCATGTTTAAAAGCCCAATGTCCACCCAGGTAAGCAATGTGGGTCTGGAGCTGCCCTGCACCTTTCCTGGATTTTGCCCTGACTTAGCAGATAGGGAGGAAATTAGTCCTCGCGATGTTAAGAGGGAGGACCTGCTGATGGGTGGTACCGAGGAAAGTCTTTTTCTTTCTCTGGGACCAGCAGTGGGTGCTGTGGTGTAAGCCCTTGCCAGTGTGGTCTAAGATTGTTACCCAGGTGAAAACAGTCTCAGCCCTCTGGAGGAATGACAACTCAGTCAGAAGGAGGTCAATGATCTTTACCAGATTAAGTTCCATAATCTTGTGTCCAATACCTTGTACTCCCTCTGACTCTACCTCTGTACCCTGCACCCCCCTCTCTGCAGCCCCCAACCCCTATCCACCCTACACCTCCAAAACTCAAATCTACCACTCTCAATATTACCAGCAACATCTTCTATCACTCACTGTCACCCACCCAATCTCCTGACAATACTAACCCTGCATGCCATCTGTGCTGCCTACACACTCATTTGGGGTACCTCCCCATCTGTACCAACAGAAACAGCCGTGTACACACTTTTATCTCCATTAACAGCTGCCTATCTCTCATTCAATGAATAAAACAGCCCATAACAGGACAGAAAGACAAACGATAGGTGATAGAATACCAGCCATTTGACACCTCACTCCTAATGTAGATGGCATCCTGACTCTGGCCAAACCAAGTGTCTGACTGGCCATGTAAAAGTCCCTAGACTGGTATTGGAAGGTTGCCTTTATCTACTATACCGGGACTCCCTGACCAACATCTGACTGAAGTCTGTCCTTCATGACTTGACTCAGGCCTGTTGACAACCATGACAACTTTCATTCCTTTGTGTCTGTCCTTCACGATAAAGCTAGTCAGAAATAATCCAAGTATGGCATCTCCAGCTGAGAGGGCAAAAGGCAAAAAGACAAGGCAAGACAATTGGAGATATGGATGCAGTGAGCATTCAAGTAAGCTCAGAAGTAGTGAGTGCTGTGACAGAAATCAATGATGCAACTTGGTCCGTTTCATGAGGGAACGGGATGGGGTTCGGGTGTGGGGTGGGAGTTTGTTACTCTGAGAGCACAGTATTCTTGCTGCAGCATTGAAATGGAGAAGCGTATTGTCAGTGAATTGTAGTTATCATGAAGGTTCTTAGAGCTTGGTCCTTATCAGGTGTCAATGTCTGTAGATATGCAGTGTTGGTGGACAGGGCTGATAGACTGTGCCCTGAGGTGCTGGTGCCCAGTTTCCAGCATGGAGATCCTTTGGAGAAATTGATGAGATGAGTTTACCAGCTATCCGCTCTGGTTTCTCTGTCAGGCTTTCTCAATATCTAGCTTGTTGGTGTGTTAAGTAATATAGGAAGATGAATATAAGTCAAGTGAGTTGAGCCATTAACAAACAATAATCCCTGTTATTTGCTAGCGCGTAGTAAGAATCTCACCACATTGATTGCCTGAGGCATAAATGATTTAGCAAAGTGCTCCCAGCATCAAGATGGGCTTCACCATGTTTTTCATCAAATTCTACCACTAACCTCAACAGAGCACCAGTCGTTCAAGCTCCTTTAATGTTCCACCGGCTGCAGTGTAGGAGTAAGTCATTCAATCTATCATGTTCATGCTAACTCTCTCAATGAGCATCCCAGCTCAGAACCCTGTCTCTCACCCGTATTAACCACCTCAGGGTTATTTAAATGTTTAGTTCTGGCTCCCAACATGAGTGTTGTTCAATGCACCAAAAAAACAAACTCTTGCAGTCTGTTGACTGAATCAATCTTGGCATCAGCCATAGATCTACCCAAACTGAGATGTGCATGAAATGTCAGCATTTAATCATTTTAATCTTGAGGCCATACATATGGAACCAATTAGCAGAGTTACATGCTTCACCCGACCATCAGTGGAAAACCTGGAAGCATTCAGTCCATGAATATATTGTGTCTGCTGTAGTGACTGTAATGAGGTCATAATAGAATATGAGTTCCCTGATTAATCTGGTCTAATCAAGGAGCTCTGGCTGACAGATAAAAAGAGGAGCATCAGAGGTTCTGGCACTTTGACAGCTGACTCTGAAGAGGCAGGACGTGAGTCAAGGACTTTCCATGTGCAAGTAAAGTGTGACTTGGTGACAGGATACCAGCCTCTGTCGAGTTATTTCATTTACAGTGCCAACAGTGGTTCAGAATTGTGGTTCATTCCTGTCAGGATTGGCTTGGTTCTGTCCCTGTTAGGGAGATCCCTCCCTCCTCACAAAGTTGCTGTGCAAACTTCAATCTTGCTCAGAATTAACAATCAGATGCTTTCTAAACACTGTGTGGAGTGAATTATGTTGTTTAAGAAATGGATGTTTGTTCCAAGATAGAGCGAGGAAGTGTCTCATCACTTGGATTCAATTTTATGCCATAAATTTCATTTTTCTTTTTCCAATGATAAGTTCAATGAGGGCTGAAGTGAACCATCTGCCTTTTAAACACTGCCAGGTTGTTTCCAAAAGGATTAGCAGCTCTCGTTGAGACTGAGCCACTGTTTATAAGAGTTCATATCAGTTAATTATTGTTGCAATCAAAGGCAGAATTTGTCTCTTTCTGATGTGATGATGCCAAAGGTGAGAAAGCGTGAAAAACATGGCGAGAATGAAATATGTTGGAAACTCATCATCGAGAATCAGAAACATCGACATGTCACTGTCTAGGTTATGTCAACACCCCATCCGCAGCATGTACCAATGGCTTATGTGACAAATACATGTAAATGTTTCATGCAAATGGCCTTGTGTGAAAGTCAAAGGGGAGCAGTGAGTGGATGAGAACCAGAGTCAGAAGATGCTGTCACAGTCAGACAAGAGGCATATCTGGTTCAGGTTCAGTGAACTGCCCAGTCTACCACCTATCCCTACTCGGGTTTCCTGCAGGTTAAGTGCAATCAGTCCAGGAATTACAGGTCAGTAAGTTGGGGTGTTTTGGAGAAATCGGAGGTGGGTTTCGGCAATGAGGCAAATGGAGGGATTGAATATGATGAAAGTGGGCAAAAGGGTGGTAAGTGAAGATTCAGAAAAAGCGAGGTGCAGAGGTGCCCCTAATGAGTGGGAAGCACAAAGGGCAGAAAAGGTTGGGAGTTTGGACAGATAAAATGTGTGAGAGTTGTTGAGTTGACGTGATGCATGTGTTAGCATGCAATGTAATTTATAAGCCTTGGTAAAACCTGTCTGCAGTGGTGAAGGTAGTGTAAATGGTGGACTGTGAGTGTGAAGAAGCAGAGAAAATGCAAAGTGCAAGAGATCATTGACCATCTTCTTGCACTGCACTTCTTTTAACCTGAGGCATAGTACTGTCCTGGACACCATCTGTGCCCAGGTTACCGACATCTCATGGTATGGTGTCCGAAAGCAGTCAGTTGGATAAAAGATGCCCAACTTTCCATCACTCCAATCCACTCCCACCTTCAGTACCTGGTCTGTATCACAAAGTACAAGCTCTTAGTTCTTGGCCACGTGGTTGGTGTGAACGATGGAACTCCACTGTGTGAGAGTGCTCCTGGCTTGCAGCACCCAAAGTGATATGGAGCTGAGTTTTAAATATGGAGTATACACCAAGAATGTCACCAGTTCCTGGCAGTGACAAGCATTTCCACCTTTCCTATCATGTGACTCTGGGAGACCCTCAACCTAGCCGCTTCAATGGTAAGGTGAAAAAGGTTTAAGAAAGTTTGCTGCATCCTTGCAGGACTGGAAGCCATAAATCTCACACAACAAAATACCTGACTTGAAATTGGAAAAAGTCTGCATTATTTCCATTATGAAGCCATAAGTCTTTTTGAACCTGTCCCTTCGTCGGACTCAAAACAGAGCATGGTGAGCTCTTCCAATCACCCCAAATTGCAAAGCCTGTTAAGCACAATGCAAACGTTATTGCACAGTTCCATTTGCCCAGTTATATTGTCCTTCACCCAAACAATCCCAATTTATAAATGTACTAAGAACATTTACAGCATGTTTAAATTGTGCTTTACATAACCAAATATTTGGTTGAATATAAACCAGTGATTATTATTGTTCTTTAAGTATATACATATTGAGTAGTTAAATGTAGCCTTCTCTGTCCTCTCATGTGAATTTACAAGGTCCCCTCTGGAACAATTTGTAAAAGAGAATGGGTTTCTTCTTCAATACCCTGGCTCACATTCAACCTTCATACAACATAAAACAAAGACTATGTCATCCGACGTTACAACTTCAAAAACCACTTGAGTGTCTGTAAAGTCTTTTCGAGCATCTCAATGTTATGAAAAAAAACAAGTTCTTTCTTTCCTTTTATAGTTTTAGTTGCCCAGCTACAAAACATAATAGAATGTTTCCAATTCACCTCTTGATTGTAAACGACGCAATTTATATTTAGTGCAACAATGCATCATCGTTTTTTTTTTCATGTGAAGTCGAAGAGAATAAGTCAACTCTTAGAAGTTAATGGACTAACTAGTGATAAATAATTGCTTTGATGAGCCAAATGGATCTTGTCTGATTAAATCCTGGTTTGTGCAGTGTAGCTCAGCATTTTGTATCAGATCATTCACCATCAGGTTTCACAAAACACCATCTGCATGTTGGAAGAGGTCTAACAAAGTGCTCAGTTGGCAGAGTAGCAAATCAATAACACAGCAGGAAGTTATTCCAAAGGAGGGTAAACAGAAGACATTCAGTGACTGCCTAGTGGGTGGTGGAGCATAGATCTTTCACTCCAATACAGAAGAGACATCAGTGGGATGCATTTTTTTTTCTTAATCTAGATTATTAGACCAAGACATAGCAAAAGATATTAAATAATTAATTCAATACATAATTTTCCTCTTAAAGCAGAACATGTTCATTAAAACTGCATTAATCGCAGCTGAAATTTGCCTTGTGTTTTACTTTCAAGAACAATGTAAACCACAATTTAGTTTAAACTTTCTATTGTTCTTCTCCTATATGTTGGAAGTGAATTTGTGCTTCAGTCTGTCGAGTTTTGACCTTGTTCAGATGTTCAGGCAAAATTGGAAGGATGAGTGAACCAATTGTTAAAGGCTGAATGGAGTCTCATGGGGAGGATGAGAAGATCCTAGCTTTGCAGAAACACATTAGGTGGTTTAAATTGTTATCATAGTACCCATAATATTATTGCTTCCATCTGAGATCTCAGAAATAATGCTCAAATCTTTGCCATCTTTTCTTTGAGTACTTGAAAGAGCAACCTTTTGTGTGAAATATCACATCAATATAACTGCACTCATAAAACCCAGTAGATATGTTGTTATTGCAAAAGTGGTGTTGAATTTACAATTGCACTCTGCTACATTTGATGAGGACATGAAATGCACACTGACTTAAATCTTCAGAGTGACACTCAGGAATAAAGGGATATCGAAGTGCACTAATGCAATGGGGCTGCTCACAGTCTCAGACTTCAGGTGATCATCCTGACAGCAATGCCTGACCTTAAACTCTCCACTCTCCACCAGAGTGCAGTAAAGCAATTAAAATGAGGATGTTTGCTGTTGAGTAGGAAGTTAGTGAAAAGATAAACCAATCAATGAAGTTTATTTTTGATTGAACACTTTCATTCTTAGGTCCTGTTTCATAATTATTTACATCAAGCATTTCTTCATATCCTTGCTCAAAAGCTATTAAAGTGTGGCTGGAACAATGCAACAGTATACACTTGGATAATGAAATAATCAATATTGATGCAGGATACAGTTTATAGTTCAATAAAAGGAGGTAGACAATTCAGTAACTCGATCTTATACATGGTTGTAATTTATGATTAAATTTGCTCACACCTTTGTCCTGTTGAAATGAAGATTAGATAACTGCAAAAAGTGAAGATTTCAGTTAATAAAATAAGGCTACCAGGTCCATAATGGATGTCATATTCCCTAGCCCTGCATTCATCCTGGGAATATCTGGACAGCAAGGACACCTACATCAGACTCCTGGTCATCAACGACAGCTCCGCTTTCAACACCATTATTCCCTAGACAGATCTCAAAACTCCATTACCTCAGCTTTGGCTCTGCTCTCCACAACTGGACCCTCAGCTTCCTGACCCACAGACCACAATCCGTGAGGATAGGTAACTGCACCTTCTCCATGATAATCCTCAACACTGGAGCAACCCCCCGCCTTTTCCTCCCCCCCCCCCCACCCACCAAGGATGCATTCTCAGTTGCCTACTGTACTCCCTGTGACACATAACTGTGCTATCAAATTCCAAATGAACACCATCTACAAGTTGGCTGATAACACTGCCATGGTAGGACGGATATCAAACAACAATGAGTCAGAATACAGAAAGGAGATAGAAGGCTTGGTGGTGTGGTATGATGCCAACAATCTTTCTCTCAATGTTGGCAAAACAAAAGAACTGATCATTGACTTCAGGAAGAAAGGAGGAGGACATGCTCCCATCTGTATCAACAGAGCAGAGATTGAGAGGGTTGAGACTGTCAAGTTCCTAGGAGTTACAATAACCAACAACCTGTCCTGGACTTCCCAAGTAGATATGACGATCAAGAAGGCACAACAACACTATTCTTCCTCAAGCCGCTCAGCAAATTCAGTATGTCTATATGAGCCTTCATCAACTTTCACAGATACACTATAGAAAGCATACTGCCTGGATGCAAAACAGCCTGGTACAGCAACTGCTGCCTCACAGCACCAGAGTAAAAATCTCAGCCTGCTTGGCTCTCTCTCTCTTATTCCTGATGAAGGGCTTATGCTCGAAACGTCGAATTCTCTATTCCTGAGATGCTGCCTAACCTGCTGTGCTTTGACCAGCAACACATTTGCAGCTGTGATCTCCAGCATCTGCAAACCTCATTTTTTACTCGAAGATTTTAACCTACTGCGAATCCTCTTACAAGGATGCCTTCCTTGAAGAAGCTCTCTTCCTCCCTCTACAAGGATTTCAGTGAGTCCCTCTCTCACTGCACCCCCCAGGTCATCTCCTCTGCACAGAAGCTCTTCAGCCACGTTCTCAAACAGACTCGTTACCACAGCCACATCTCCTTCCTCACCGCCCTCCTAACCTGCAATCCTCTTCCTGACCTCTCCGCCCCCACCCCACTCCGGCCTATCACCCTCACCTTGACCTCCTTCCACCTATCCCACCTCCATCGCCCCTCCCCCTAGTCCCTCCTCCCTACCTTTTATCTCAGCCTGCTTGGCTCTCTCTCTCTTATTCCTGATGAAGGGCTTATGCTCGAAACGTCGAATTCTCTATTCCTGAGATGCTGCCTAACCTGCTGTGCTTTGACCAGCAACACATTTGCAGTCACAGCACCAGAGACCCGGGTTCAATTCCCACCTCAGACGACTGACTGTGTGGAGTTTGCACATTATCCCCGTGTCTGCGTGGGTTTCCTCCGGGTGCTCCGGTTTCCTCCCACAGTCCAAAGATGTGCAGGTCAGGTGAATTGGCCATGCTAAATTGCCCATAGTGTTAGGTGAAGGGGTAAATATAGGGGTATGGGTGGGTTGCGCTTCGACGGGTCGGTATGGACTTGTTGGGCTGAAGGGCCTGTTTCCACACTGTAAATAATCTAATCTAATCTAACTGCTCTGCCCAGGACTATAAGAAACTACAGAAGGTTGTGAACACAACCCAGACCATCACCGAAGCCAACCTCCTATCCATGCATACTATCTACACTTCTCGTTGCCGTGGAAAGGCTGTTAACATCATTAATGACCCCTCCCACCCCAGTAATGCTCTGCTATAATGTTTTCTGTTCAGCAGAAGATATAGATGTTTAAACACACAGACACCACACACACACACACACACACACACACACACACACACACAATCAACAGGTTCAAGAACATCTTCTTCCCTGTTGTTATTCAACTGATGAATGGACTCTCTAACTTCAAATAGTAAGTTGATAGTGTTAATGATCATCTTGCTTTGTGTACCACCTGTGCAGTGTAACCTTGTACGTCTCACTCTGCCCAAGCACTCTGTGATCTGTATGTCCTTGATTGTTATGATCTGCCTGTACTGCTCGCAAAACAATGCTTTTCATTGTGCTCAGGTACATGTGACTACGATAAATTAAATCAAATCAAATCAGGTCCAGTTGCTCGGAGCAGCAGCAATGATGGCGGTGTTGCTACTAAGCTTAAAAGATTCTCGGATTTAACGCTGTTACATCTTTCTTCCTGTGTCTGCAGATCACAGTTTGCACAGAAATGTGCAACATCAGTTGGGGAACTCTATCGGAGAGGAATAGAGTTGAAGGAATAAGTATGATAAACACTCTTTTTATGACAATAACCGCTATGCGGTAAGATTATTTACGAGAATAAAGGGAATTATAGCTATAGAGCATGCTCGAAAAGAGTTATGCAACATTGATGTCAGATCACTTGGGACTCGAAAGTGGCTTTATACATATTCAAGCATGCCATCCTCACTTCCCAGCCTCCATATAAAGTTAAAACTGTTGTTCACTTGCAATAGAGTGGATCTCATGCTTGTACATGAAAATTCAGTCTTAAGGTTAGTCAATCAGTGAATGGATGAATGGGTATAGTCAGTTCTGCTAAAACACTCGTTTCTTCAATGCAAATTGGCGAGAACGCAATTGATGAATTTAGACGATTATTTGTAGAATGAAGGCTTTCCTTACCTATATTGGCTATAATTCAATTCCGGCCCTAAGGGTTTAAATGGTGCTGCTATTACACAATTTTCTTATAAAGCGGGATCACATGAGAATGGAACAATCACGTTAGATCAGAACAGACTGTATTTCTCTAGGGAGTGTAAGATGGGTGAGTGGGTTCTGCAGGCAAGTGTGTAGGTGGATAGATTTGGGTAAGTGGATAGGTGAGTAGAGGTAAGTAGGAAGATGGGTGAAGTTAGTGGATGTCTATAAGCTGGACAAGCAGGGTAAATAGACAAAGTAGATAGTGGGTATAATAACTCAAGAAGCCTGACTGGAAAGGAACATCATTTATTGTAGAACACCAAAGTAGAGCCAGTACTCGTGGTATACACAGGTTTTTCCCAGTCAGGACAGATGGTTCTGCAGATCCCTGGGTCTGCTTTATTATTTTTCAAAGCCTAAATAGTTTCAATTGCTATTAGTTATTTATAATCAACCTATTCAGAGATGTTATTACATAAATCTGGAGCAGGTGAGACTTGAATCTGGGACACTACCACCGTGTCATAAGCAGCACTTGGAGCTGCTCTTTCTTTTATACCCTGAAATGCTGTCACACAAATCACCCAGGTAGCCAAATGGATATTTACATACAGAGCCTGTTATGGCAACACATCGATAATAAGTGGAGGATATACTATTGTTTTCTACATACTGAAGTGCTCATACACATAACTGAATGGTTTTTCCCATCACCACATCACTGTGACTTTTTTTTTTGATTTTAACAAATTACCATTACCAATACATCCATGTAGCCAATTGACAGATCTGCTTTCTTCTTTGCTTTCTTTTATATACAGAGAAGTGCCACCCTGGCCTTAAATTTACCTGGACCATCTCTGACACCTTCCTCCCCGTCCTGGACCTCTCCATCTCCCTTAATGACGACCGACTTGACACTGACATTTTTTACAAACCCACCGACTCCCACAGCTACCTGGATTACACCTCTTCCCACCCTACCTCTTGCAAAAATGCCATCCTGTATTCCCAATTCCTCCGCCTCCGCTGTATCTGCTCCGAGGAGGACCAGTTCCACCACAGAACACACCAGATGGCCTTTTTCTTTAGAGACCGCAATTTCCCTTCCCACGTGGTTAAAGATGCCCTCCAACGCATCTTGTCCACATCCCGCACCTCCACCCTCTGACACCACCCCTCCAACCGTAACAAGGACAGAACGCCCCTGGTGCTCACCTTCCACCCTACAAACCTTCGCATAAACCAAATCATCCATCGACATTTCCACCACCTCCAAAAAGACCCCACCACCAGGGATATATTTCCCTCCCCACCCTTTTCCATCTTCCGCAAAGACCGTTTCCTCTGTAACTACCTGGTCAGGTCCACGCCCCCTACAACCCACGCTCCCATCCTGGCACTTTCCCCTGCCACCGCAGGAGCTGTAAAACCTGTGCCCACACCTCCTCCCTCACCTCTATCCAAGGCCCTAAAGGAGCCTTCCACATCCATCAAAGTTTTACCTTCACATCCACTAATATTATTTATTGTATCCGTTGCTCCCAATTCGGCCTCCGCTACATTGGGGAGACTGGGCGCCTCCTAGCAGAGCGCTTTAGGAAACATCTCCGGGACACCCGCACCAATCAACCACACCACCCCGTGGCCCAACATTTCAACTCCCCCTCTCACTCTGCTGAGGACATGGAGGTCCTGGATCTCCTTCACCGCCTCCTTACCACCAGACGCCTGAAGGAAGAACACCTCATCTTCCTCCTCGGAACACTTCAACCCCAGGGCATCAATGTGGACTTCAACAGTTTCCTCATTTTCCCTTCCCCCACCTCACCCTAGTTCCAAACCTCCAGCTCAGCACTGTCCCCATGACTTGTCTGGACTTGTCCTACCTGCCTATCTCCTTTTCCACCTATCCACTCCACCCTCTCCTCCCTGACCTATCACCTTCTTCCCCTTCCCCAATCACCCATTGTACTCTATGCTACTTTCCCCCCACTCCCACCCTCCTCTAGCTTATCTCTCCACGCTTCAGGCTCACTGCCTTTATTCCTGATGAAGGGCTTTTGCCCGAAACATCGATTTCACTGCTCCTTGGATGCTGCCTGAACTGCTGTGCTCTTCCAGCACCACTAATCCAGAATCTGATTTCCAGCATCTGTCGTCATTGTTTTTACGTTGCTGTTGCACACAACTGTGTTACATACCCACCACCAGAATCACAGTGACTTTTACCACCAACAATCACATGTGCAGCCAATTAAACTTTTACAAGGAAAGCCCATTATGGGCCTGGATCTGCTTTATTTTTATATACTTATTTCTAATCAACCTGTTCAGACATTATTGCACATCCTCTGGAGCAGGTGGGAACTGAACCTAGTCCTCTTTGTCTAAATTTAGAGACTCTACCACTACACCACCAAAGCCATCACAGATCTTACTTTTCTTTCTTTTCCCGCCCAGAAGTATTATCACACACAGCTGAGTGATCTTCCCACCAGCAAAATCACCATGACTTTCCTTTTGCATTTGTTTTTTTATACTTCCCCACCACCACCAGTAAAAACACTTGTGTAATCAATTTGATATTTATATCCAAATCCCATTAATCTTTTTTTAGTTAACCTATTTTTCTTCAACCTGTTCAGAGATGTTGTTACCTCTCTGGACTTGAAGCTGGGCCTCCTGGTCTGGGGTATGGGCACTACTACAGTGCCACAAGACGGTCCTATAGATGTGCTTTTTCTTATTTAACCTATTTTTCTAATTATCCTGTTATAACACACCTCAGGAGCAGGTCGGACTTGAACCTGAAAATTTTGGTCCCGATGTAGGAACATTGCTTTATATAGGGCTCAGGTGATGAGTTCTGGCTGGACAGGCTATTACCAGTTTTCAAATGAACTCATACTCAATGAGCTCCATAAGATTGCTTGGTGATCCTCCTGGGGCCTTGTGGGGGTTATCATGGTGGATCAGTTTGTAAGTGTGTTCAATGGGTGAAGTTGGTGTAGGTAAGTGGGTATAAAGTGATGTGATGAGAGGTTGGCCAGTGAGTGGTGTCAGATCAAGGACTAATCGGCTTGGCTTACGAGGGGTGTTTTCCCAGGAGCGTCGTAGGCTGAGGGGTGGCCTTATAGTGGTTTACAAAATTTTGAAGGGCATGGATAGGATAAATAGACAAAGATTTTCCCTGGGATTGGGGAATCCAGAACTAGAAGGCATAGGTTTAGGGTAAGAGGGGAAAGATATGAAAGAGACTTAAGATGCAAATTTTTCACGCAGAGGATGGTACGTGTATGGAATGAGCTGCCAGAGGATGTGATGGAGGCTGGTACAATTACAACATTTAAGAGGCATTTGGATGGGTATATGAATAGGAAGGGTTTGCAGGGATATGGGCCGGGTGCTGGCAGGTGGGACTAGATTGAGTTGGGATATCTGGTCGGCATGGACAGGTTGGACCGAAGGGTCTGTTTCCATGCTGTACATCTCTATGACTCTATGGTTGGATGATAGTCGTGAGGGGTAGTCAAACTAGTGAGATGGTCAGGATGGGAAGTAGTCAGTTTGGGAGAGATTGTCAGAAGTTTCTGACTCTGACTGAGTTGAAGATGGTTCTGGGAAAGCATAAACCTCCTGGATAATGTTCATGCAAAGTCATCATGTGGGAATTTCAAAAGTGCCATTGTACATTTTGGGTTGTATGGCCAGTCACTGAGAACCCAGAGAATGAAAGACTTGGGCTATTTTTAAAAATGCACCTTAAATTCTGTGTTTGTACTGCACTGATCTGTGATCACACACACAAATTGGTACACACACACACACACACACACACACACACACTCAGGTACAGAACTGTGTAAAATATTTAACAACACAAATCTTGGAATTATTAAGAACTTTAGCAAGCTAATGATAGACATCAGGGCAACATAGACAGATTGATGGAATGGATGTATCTATGGCAGGTTAAATTTGATGCAATTATGTGTAAAGTGATGCACTTTGGTAAGAAGAGCAAAGAGAGGAATTACAAATTCAATGGTAGGATTCTCAAGGGAGTGCAGAAACAGAAAGCCTTGGCAGTGCTTTGGACAAATTGCTGAAGTTGACAGGACCAGTTGAGAAAGCAGTTAATGAACCATTTAACAGTGTTTCCCTAACTAAATTCCAATGTGACCTCATTCTAACATTTGAAAATTAATATGACCACAACCAAAATTGAAAAATCAAAATCAAAACTGCAATAAAGCAACATATTAGCATTCAGTACATAGCCATTAAATATTGAGCATCATTGATCAAAACAGTTTCATATTTATATGGTGTTTTTGAAGGGTTTAGTAAAATTGATTTACGTATTCATATAGTTTGAGTCGAGTTCTCCGTATTTTCCCCAGTTCCCGAAGATTCAGTGAAGCCCCTGTACCATCCTCACCCCATACGGAAATCAGTCTCCCTCCACCTTCTTACACAACAGAGGCCCCTCTACCTACAAATATCAGTCCCCGTCCACCACCAGCACATCCACACACATAGAAAGTAATCTCCCTCTTCCGATATCCATCAAAACCCTTTATTGGTTTTATTGCTCAGAAAAGAGAGTCACCAGCTCAGGATAAATGAGTCTGTACAACAGATAGACAGGAGACACAGTAAGATTTGAAGATGTGTGATCTCTCAGTTTTTTTCCAAGGCTAATGATGCTTATCTGCCTCTGATGAACTAAGTTGGTGCACAAGCACATGGAGCCTCATGGTTCTTGCACTTAAAGCCAGAGGCTTTTCAGTCTCCATCCACCACTTGCTCGTTGGTGGAATTGATCCAATGAGTCCAGGCATGTGCCTCCATTGTCACTACTGCTGTAGCAAAGGAGTAGGGGTCTGTGACTGCAACTGGTGAAAGTTGTGTCACTCAGTTTAGGAATCTCTGCTGCAAGGATGCTAGACTTTATTAGTAGATACATAGAACACAAAAGCAAACAAGTTGTAATGATTTTGTTTTTCTAAAGCAAAAATTTAGTTTGAGCTGAAATATTGTACCTAATTCTAAGTGTGACACTTAACAATGCCTTTTTAGGATGATGAGGGATTTCAGTTATGTGAGAAACTGGAGTTTATTTGATTAGAAAACAAGAAATTAAGAGGAAATTTGACAGGTGTGTTCAAAATCTCAAATGGCAAGGTAGATACAGAAATGCCATGTTTATTGGTGGGAGTGTTGAAAAACGGGAGAGACTGGATCAAGATGATGAACAAAAAAACCTCATGTGGGAAAGGTTTATTTGAGTGGGATAGATTGACTGAAGAGTGCAGAAGGGAATATCAAGAGTAGCATCAGGTACATATAAATGCAGAGTTAAAAATCACTCAACACCAGGTTATAGCCCAACGGTTTATTTGGAAGCACTAACTTTCAGAGCACTGCTCCTTCATCAAGTGATTGTCCTGAAGGAACAGCACTCCAAAAGCTAGTGCTTCCAATTAAACCTGTTGGACTATAACCTGATGTTGCATGATTTGTAATTTTGTACACCCCAGTCCAACATCGGCATCTCCAAAACATATAAGTGCAGCACTTGCTGTGTGCCAAGTAGCAAAGGTAGCATACTACAGACAATATCAAGTGATTCCACAGCCCTGTAGTCCTGCCACATTCAGTTGTGAAGTGTGCCTCTATTCCTGATGAAGGGCTTTTGCCCGAAACATTGATTTTCCTGCTCCTCAGATGCTGCCTGATCTGCTGTGCTTCTCCAGCACCAGTCTAATCTAGACTCTGGTTTCCAGCCATCTGCAGTTCTTGTTTTTACCACTGTGGTGGACAATGAAACATCTCACTGGAGGAGGACCTTCAATTAATATCCCCATTCTCAATAATTTAGGATCTCAGCACGTTGATACAAAAGACAATTTACAGCAACCTTCAGCCAGAAGACCTGAGTGGATGATACATTTTGGCCTTTTCCTGAGGTATGCAGAATCCTCAGGTTCCCAGATGTTCAGTAAAAACCAGAAGGACTGCAGATGCTGGAAATCAGAAACAAAAACATAAATTGCTGGAAAAGCTCAACAGGTCTGGCAGCATCGGGGAGAGAAATCAGAGTGAACCTTTCAGGCCGCGTGACCATTCCTCAATTCTGAAATTTTAATTTTGATTTCTCTCCACAGATGCTGCCAGACCTGCTGAGCTTTTGCAGAAATTTCTGTTTTTACCCAAATATCGTCTTCAACCAATTCAATTCACTCCACATGATGCCAAAAAATTTCAGAAGGTGCCACGTATGTAAACTTACGGGAGAAAGTGTGGACTGCAGATGCTGAGATCAGAGTCGAAAAGTGTGATGCTGGAAAATCATAGCAGATCAGGCAGTATGCAAGGAGTAGGAGAGTGGATGTTTCGAGCATAATCTATTTGTTAGGAATGGTGAGGAAGCAGTGGGGGGGGAAGGGGACTGAGAGATAAATGGGAGGGGGTGGGGCTGAGGAGAAGGTAGCTGGGAATGAGGTAGGTGGATGAAGGTGGGGGGGATGATGGTGAGAAGTCAGAGTGGAGGGTGCAGCAGATAGGTAGGAAGGAAGATGGACAGGTAGGGCAGTTCAAGAAGGCAGTGCCGAGTTGGAGGGTTGGTTCTGGGAAAAGATGGGGGGAGGGGAGATGTGGAAACTGATGAAATTCTTATTGATCCCGTGTTGTTGGAGGGTCCCAAGGTGGAAGATGAGGTGCTTTTCCTCCAGGCATCAAGTGGCTAAGATTTGGCAGTAGAGGAGGCCCAGGACATGCATGTCCTTGGTGGAATGAGAGGGGAAGATGAAGTGATCAGCCACAGGGCAGTGGGTAATGTTCTAAAAATAGTCCTGATGACTTGCATTCCATCCCAACAAAGCTGTTCCAGTGCATTCACAACACTGACATCAACTTAGCAATATGGAAAATGGCCCAAGGATTTCCTGTGTACAAAAAGGAGGACAAATCCAACCAGCAAATTGCTGTTTCTTAAACCTGCTCTTGAAAACCAATAAAGTGTTGAAAAATGTCATTGACGGTGCTGTTAAGCAACACATGCTTAACAATAATTTTCTCACTGATGCGGGGTTTTGAATCTAACTAGCTCATTCAGCTCCTGACCTCATTACAGCTCAAGTCCAAGCATGGACATATAAGCTGAACACCAGAAGTACGGTAAGAGTGACTTCCCTTGATATCAAGATAGTATTGACTATGTGACATCAAGGAACCCTGGCTAAACTGAAGAAAATGGAGATAATGGAAAAAATATTCCACTAGTTAGAGTCATAGAGTCATCGAGATGTACAGCATGGAAACAGGCCCTTCGGCCCAACCTGTCCATGCCGACCAGATATCCCAACCCAATCTAGTCCCACCTGCCAGCACCCGGCCCATATCCCTCCAAACCCTTCCTATTCATATACCCATCCAAATGCCTCTTAAATGTTGCAATTATACCAGCTTCCACCACTTCCTCTGGCAGCTCATTCCATACACATACCACCCTCTAGAATCATTTCTAGTGCAAAGCAAAATGGCTGTGATTGTTGAAAGCTGAAAATGTTTTGCTGGAAAAGTGCAGCAGGTCAGGCAGCATCCAAGGAACGGGAGAATCGACGTTTCGGGCATGAGCCCTTCTTCATGAAGTCAGTCATCTCAATCCCAGATTGAGTTCCTCAAACAGGAGCTCCTCAGAGTTGTGTCCTCGGCACAACCATCTTCAACTGCTTTGTCAACAGCCTCCCTCCTTTACAACATCAGAATCAATGTTGTTTTCTGATGATTATACAATATGCAATCCCATTCCACCTTGGGATGCTGCCAGACCTGCTGAGCTTTTCCATCAATTTCTGTTTTTGTTTCTGATTTCCGGCATCTCTGCAGTCCTTTCAGTTTTTACTGAACATCTGGAAACCTGAGGATTCTGCAGACCTCAGGAAAAGGCCAAAATAAATTATCCACTCTGCACTTCTGGCTGAAGATTGTTGTAAATTGTCTTTTGTATTGATGTGCTGAGGTCTTAAATTCTGCCTTGCGACCCTCCAACCATCAATGTGGATTTCACCAGTTTCCTCATTTCCCCTTCTGTCCATCTAATCCCAGATCCAACCCTCCAACTTGGCACCACCTTGGCACTGTCCTACCTGTCTATTATACTTCCCACCTATCAG
Organism: Hemiscyllium ocellatum; assembly: GCF_020745735.1. NCBI lineage: Eukaryota > Metazoa > Chordata > Chondrichthyes > Orectolobiformes > Hemiscylliidae > Hemiscyllium > Hemiscyllium ocellatum. The sequence continues at coordinate 11,125,336 of NC_083406.1, read as the reverse complement.
CTCCACTCTGTCCTTTCACCATTATCTCCTACCTTCATATACCTATCGCATTCTCAGCTACCTACCCCCCCAAAATCTGTCCTCCCACCCACCCATTTATTTCTCAGCCCCTTAAGCCACCCCCTCATTCCTGATGAAGAGCTTATGCTTGAAATGTCAACTCTCCTGCTCTTCGGATGCTGCCTGACTAGGTGTGCTTTTTCAGCACCACACTCTTCCACCCATTCATAACCCGTCCGACACTTAAATGGTCCATTTCCATATGGAGCAATCCTTGGACAGTATTCAGACTTGGCATGTTAAGCTGTAAGTATATTTCTATTCGGTCCAACCTATCCATGCTGACCAGATATCCCAACCCAATCTAGTCCCACCTGCCAGCACCTGGCCCATATCCCTCCAAACCCTTCCTATTCATATACCCATCCAAATGCCTCTTAAATGTTGCAATTATACCAGCCTCTACCACATCCTCTGGCAGCTCATTCCATACACATACCACCTTCTGCATGAAAAAGTTGCCCCTTACGTCTCTTTTATATCTTTCCCCTCTCACCCTAAACTTATGCCCTCTAGTTCTGGACTCCCGACCCCAGGGAAAAGACTTTTCCTATTTATCCTATCCAAGCCCCTCATAATTTTGTAAACCTCTGTAAGGTTACCCCTCAGCCTTCAACACTCCAAGGAAAACAGCCCCAGCCTGTTCAGCCTCTCCCTCCAACAAGTCCACACGGACCTCCGAACAGTACCCCATCTAGACCCATTTCCCTCTGACTTAAGCACCTAATACGATGGGCAATTTAGCATGGCCAATTCACCTAACTTGCACATGTTTGGATTGTGGGAGGAAACCCGAGCACCTGTAAGAAACCCATGCAGACATGGGGCGAATGTGCAAACTCCACACAGAGAGTTGCCTGAGGTGGGAATTGAAACTGGGTTCCTGATGCTGTGAGGCATCAGTGCCAACCACTGAGCCACCGTGCCACCCACGTTTGAGATGTCTAAGTGCCACATGACATGCATCTCCAACAAGGGACAAGCAAATCATCACTCCTTGAGATTTAATTTCTTGTCATTGCTACATCCCCATTATCAACAGCCTGGGGATTCCCATTGGACAAAAACTGAAACAGAACAGCCATATGAATACTATAAGTACAAGGTCAAGTTGAATGTTGGGACTTCTATTGTGGGTAACTCTAACATTAAAAGACACAATCAGGAGTGTATTGGGGAACTCTCTTCTTGTCAGGATATGTGCAACTCCAACAACATTCAAAAACTCAATACCATCCAGGACAAAACTGCTACTTAACTGACACTCCCATAGCCACCTTAAACATTCCCTCCCTCCATCACCAATACATAGTGGGTGCAATGTGCACCATCCATCTACAAGGTTCACTTGAGCAACTCACAAGAACATTTTCAGACAGTACCTTCTGAATCTGTAACCTCTAAAAACTGGAAAGACAAAGACAGCAGTTGCATGGGAATGCCAGCAGTTGCAAGTTCCCCTCCAATACACACCATGCTGACTTGGAATGATACTCCTGTTAATATTGACAGCATCTGTTCAAGGTAGCAACACCTTGCCGCCTTCTCAAGGGCAATTAGTGATGGACAATAAATGATGACCTTGCTGACTCTACCTGCATCTAGAGAATAAACAAATTAAAAATGAATTATAAGAACCTGAAATACAATGAAGACAAATTTGATCATAACTTTTAAATAGGAATTGTGTTAGCTCCTGAACAGAAGAAGTTGATTGAGTTGGTGAGAAAAGGATGTGATTCTTGATGTCTCGATAATTGATAAATTCTTGATGTCTTGAGGAATTAAGGGCTACGGGGAGAATCTGGGTAAGTGGAGTTGAAATGCCCATCAGCCATGACTGAATGGCGGAGTGGACTCGATGGGCCGAATGACCTTACTTCCACTCCTATGTCTTATGGTCTTATGGTCTTAAGGACTCGAGGAGTTTCATTTCCAGAAAAAAAGCATCAAACCTATCAGTGGATCCCAATAAATAGTCACTTATGTGGGACAAATTAAGGGACCTACTTTCTTCTCTAATTACTCTTCTAGCAGCAAGATTGAAAGAGTTTCAATACTTATGCCAACACAGACTATATGTTTTATCCATGGGTGTTTACAGTGTGTAGTCTTTTCACTAACTTGTACTTCTGTTATAAATGCTGCCAAAGGTTCTGCAATCACTCTAAATCAAGGGTGCAATGAACTATATTCTTTATAAAGTTGTTTCTGCTCCTCATCAACAAAATTTGAGGATTGAAAATTTGCCAAAAAAATTCTCAAAACCATAATACAAGCGTCAATCCACTTGGGATAGCATTGCTTGGAACAGAACAAAGACCAGGGATTTTTTTATTTCTTTCACTTGTGTTTGTGATAAAATAAGTGAAAGAATAAATTAGGAAACCTGATTTATAATGACAGCAGTTCTGAAGAAAAGTCATTTTAGGTTCAAAGTGTTAGCTCTGTTTCTCTGTCCACAGTTACTGCCAGACCTGCTGAGTTCCTCCAGCGCTTTCTGCTCTTACTTCAGATTCTAGTATCTGCAATGTTTTATTTGTGTCACAATGATAGCACCTTGCCCATGAGTAAAAAGTGAGGACTGCAGATGCTGGAGATCAGAGTTGGGAGTGTGGTGCTGGAAAAGCACATCAGGTCAGACAGCATCTGAGGAGCAGGAGAATCAATGTTTCAGGCATAAGCCCTTCATCAGGAATGAGCTGGAATCATCATGAGGCGCAATCCTGATGAAGGGCTTATGCCCGAAACGTCAATTCTCCAGCTTCTTGGACATTGCCTGACCTGCTGTGCTTTCCCAGCAACACACTCTCATCTTGTCCATTAGCAACTGTTAGGATCTGAGAGAAAGCCACTAAACTTGAGTGCAAATAGATAGGACAGTTTTTTTAACATGTATTGTTAACAGTTGCCACAGTACCAGGCTAGCTTTGGAGAGAAACACTTTTTGACATTGAACTGAAGTTAAGATTGTGGAGCAAAATCAAATTGCTGGAGAAACTCTGCAGGTCTGGCAGCATCTATGGAGAGAAAGCAAAGTCAATGTTTTGAGCTCAGTGACCCTTGTTCAGAATTGGAGTTCTGCTTTCTCTCTGCAGATGTTGTCAGACTTGTTGAGTCTCTCCAGAAATGTTAGTATTTGTTTCAGATTTCCAGCATTTGTAATTCTTCATTTGAATTTAAGACTGTGGCAACACACTTTAACTGGAACAGAATTGAACCTGTGTTGCAGTGCCTGCTTATATTTTCATTGCAGATGCTATCACTTTGAAAGAGCACTGAATGTGACAATGTAGACGTATATAATATGTAACTTTGGGACGTATGGTGAAAGCTGAAAATGTGTTGCTGGAAAAGCGCAGCAGGTCAGGCAGCATCCAAGGAATAGGAGATTCAATGTTTCGGGCATAAGCCCTTCTTCAGGAATGAGGCTGGTGTGCCAAGTGGGCTGAGATAAAAGGTAAGGACGAGGGAATTTGGGGGAGAGCCCCTCCCCCAAATTCCCTCCCCCAATACCTTTTATCTCGGCCCACTTGGCACACCAGCCTCATTCTTGAAGAAGGGCTTATGCCCGAAACGTCGATTCTCCTGCTCCTCGGATGCAGCCTGACCTGCTGTGTTTTTCCAGCATCACATTTTTCAATTCCAGTATCTTAACATTCCAGTAATCTTTTCTTCTTTTGGAACAGGAGGCCATCTGCAGACCCTGCTTGTCAGCCTCCGAAATAATAGAAAATGAATTCTTGAGTTTGATCAGACACCAACAGGAAACAGAATGAAACTCAAGTTCCTTTCCAAGATACACACCACCTTGACTCGGAAATATATCACTGTTTCTTCGCTCTTACCGGGTCAAAGTCCTGAAACTCCCTCCCTAATAGCAAAGTAACCTGTAGCAGTTCAAGAAGGGAGCTCACCACAGCCTTCTCAATAGCAATGATGGATAGGTAATTGGAAAATATTCAGCTTGCTTAAGGGTTTCCAGACTAATTTGCTGAGAAATACATACTTGTAGGATACTGTTTGCTTGGCATGGAGTGACTGTTCTATCCAGAAAGATAGAAGAGTCTTGGTTTAGAGATACTAAATCATGAAGAGTGTTACAGATGATACAAAGTTGTCTGGAGATTTCAAATGACAGTGAATAATATGTCAGGAAACCTGATGAAATTTGTGTGCAAGCTAATAGCTGGATGGCACAGTGTCTCAGTGGTTAGCACTGCTGCCTCACAGCGCCAGTGACCCAGGTTCAATTCCACTCAAGGATGACTATCTGTGTGGAGTTTGAATATTCTTCTCCTGTCTATGTAGTTTTCCTCTCACAGTCCAAAAATGTGGTGGATTGGCCATGTTGAATTACCCTTTATGTAAGGATGTATAGACTTGTAGGATTACCTATGGGAAATGTCGGGTTCTAGAGATAGGGTAAGGGAATAGATCTTGATGGGATGCTCTTCAGACGGTTGGTGTTTTCCCAATGGGCTGAATGGTCTGCTTCCACACTGCAGTGTTTCTGTGAAAAACTACATTTTTTATGCATAAATAGTGTGGTTAAAATTTGCTTTGAGTCGGGAACTGGGCACTACCTGAGAGATTGTGACCATCCAAAATTGGACTGCATGATAATATTCCACAGTTAAGCCACTGAGTGTCCTGTGTAATGGATGTAAAGCCTGTTTTATGTGACTGCCAAGCATTGGAAATATAATCCATCCCTGGGTCAGAGTCTTTCGAGTGGTCTATGGGGCACAGGACTTTCATCCTTGAAACTGAACACTCAAAGATGAGACTATTCAAGCACTTAAATTTGTTTTAGAAAAATGCCATTGAAGAAGCTACATAAAGACATTTTATTAAATATTGAAGGTAGTTGTCATGTGGCTCATGTATTGTAAAATTTCCGTTGTAAAAATGTATAAATAAATCAGCTATAATAATGTGTCAGATTATTGATAAAATTGCATTGTAACAAATGCTGTTTTCACATTGTATATAAATTAAAAGAAGTAGAAATTTAAATGTGTTTAATTTTATAGATATATTGTTAAAGCATGTCATTGTATTTTATCACTCATCTGACACATTCATTAATACATTTTCTTCATAAAGATTTTACAATGTACCAGGCATAAACAATCTGCATGTCATATTGAATGAAATATAGTCATTGTTTTAATTCTGCACTGAAACTAGACTAAAGCATGTCTGCTTTGTTTTGTTCTGACAGGATAATATTAAGTTCCATTAAAAATGAGTAGTAATGGTCATAGAACATAGAACATAGAACAATACAGCGCAGTACAGGCCCTTTGGCCCTTGATGTTGCGCCGATCCAAGCCCACCTAACCTACACTAGCCCACTTTCCTCCATATGCCTATCCAATGCCCGTTTAAATGCCCATAAAGAGGGAGAGTCCACCACTGTTACTGGCAGGGCATTCCATGAACTCACAACCCGCTGAGTAAAGAATCTACCCCTAACATCTGTCCTATACCTATCACCCCTTAATTTAAAGCTATGCCCCCTTGTAATATCTGACTCCATACGTGGAAAAAGGTTCTCATGTTCAACCCTATCTAAACCCCTAATCATCTTGTACACCTCTATCAAGTCACCCCTAAACCTTCTTTTCTCCAATGAAAACAGCCTAAAGTGCCTCAGCCTTTCCTCATATGATCTTCCTACCATACCAGGCAACATCCTGGTAAACCTCCTCTGCACCCGTTCCAGTGCCTCCACATCCTTCCTATAGTACGGCAAACAAAACTGCACACAATACTCCAGATGCGTCCGCACCAGAGTCTTATACAACTGCAACATGACCTCAGGACTCCGGAACTCAATTCCTCTACCAATAAAAGCCAGTAAGCCATATGACTTCTTCACAGCACTATTTACCTGGGTGGCAACTTTCAGAGATCTGTGTACATGGACACCAAGATCCCTCTGCTCATCCACACTACCAAATATCCGACCATTAACCCAGTACTCCTTCTTCTTGTTACTCTTACCAAAGTGAATCACTTCACATTTAGCGACATCGAACTCCATTTGCCACCTTTCTGTCCAGCTCTGCAGCTTATTTATATCCCGCTGTAACCTGCCACATCCTTCCTCACTGTCAACAACTCCACCGACTTTTGTATCATCCGCAAACTTGCTCACCCAACCTTCTAGCCCCTCCTCCAGGTCATTTATAAAAATGATAAACAGCTATGGTCCCAAAACAGATCCTTGCGGAACACCGCTGGTAACTGCACTCCAAGATGAACCTTTACCATCAACTACGACCCTCTGTCTTCTTCCAGCCAGCCAATTCCTAATCCAAACCTCAAACTCACCCTCAATGCCATACCTCCGTATTTTTTGCAGTAGCCTACCATGGGGAACCTTATCAAATGCCTTACTAAAATCCATATACACCACATCTACCGCTTTACCCTCGTCCACCTCCTTAGTCACCTTCTCAAAGAATTCAGTAATGGTCCTAATGCTGTGAAATCTTACTCCTACTGCAATAATTATTCCTTATCTGAGCTTCAGGATTCCTTTGCTGTTATAATTACCCTTTTGCTTCTATCATACAATTCATCATCTTATTTTCAGGTTTAATTCTTTCAACAATTTTAAGGAAAAGAATAAGGTGAGAATTGCATAAACACAGAGAGTGGTCAATCCCTAGAGCATGGTTACTAGGAAGAGCATACAAAGTTAAAAATCACACAATACCAGGTTATAGTCCAACAGGTTTATTTGATGAAGGGCTTTTGCCCGAAACATCGATTTTCCTGTTCCTCGGTTGCTGCCTGACCTGCTGTGCTTTTCCAGTACCACTCTAATCTAGACTCTGACATCCAGCATCTGCAGTCATCACTTTTGCCAGGTTTATTTGGAAACACTAGCTTTCGGAGCGCTGCTCCTTTATCAGGTGATTGTGAAGAATAAGATTGTAAGACACCGAATTTATAACAAAAGTTTTGCTTTAAATGAAACTAAAAAGTAAACTTTTGCTATAACTTCAGTGTCTTATTGTCCACAATCACTGATGAAGAAGCAGCACTCCAAAAGCTAGTGCTTCCAAGTAAACCTGTTGGACTATAACCTGGTGTTGTGTGATTTTTAACATTGTACACTCCTGTGCAACACTGGCGTCTCCAAATTAGGAAGACCATGTAGAGCTAGAGTACTAGAAGTAATTTGTTTAGCTAATGCATCATCATACTGAGACTGTACCCTGTTCTGGAGTACTCTGTCCAATTTCTGGTCGCCCTGTTATATAAAGGGTGATAATAAACTGGAGGTGGTTCAGAAAGATTTACCAGGATATTGCTGGGAATGGAAGGTTTGAGTCATAAGGAGAGGTAGGTCAGACTGGGACATTTTTCACTGGAGCGAAGGAGATTGAGGGGTGACCTTACAGAGATGTATTAAATCATGGAAGGGTGTAAATAGGGTGAATGACAGGTGTATTTTCCTTAGGGTGGAGGATTGTAAGACCAGGGGGCATATTTTTAAGATGAGACAGGAAAGATTTTAAAAAGACATGAGGGGCAACCTTTTTACACAGAGAGTGCTTTGTGTGTGGAATGAACTTCCAGAGGAAGTGACAGATGTGGGTACAGTTAGAATATTTAAAAGACATTTAGATGAATACATGAATAAGAAATGTTTGAGGGCTATGGGTCAAGTACAGGCAGGTGGGACTAGCTTAGTTTGGGATTATGGTTGGCATGGACTGGGTGGACCACAAGCTCTATTTCTGTGCTGAATGACTCTTCAATTATGTACAGAACAACCTCAGTTTTTACAAATAAGGAGAAAGTGAGGCCTGCAGATGCTGGAGATCAGAGCTGAAAATGTGTTGCTGGAAAAGTGCAGCAGGTCAGTACAGTATTGGAACTGGTCCTCCTGGGAGCAGATGCGGCGGAGACGAAGGAATTGGGAATATGGGATGGAATTTTTACAGGGGGCAGGGTGGGAGGAGGTGTAGTCTAGGTAGCTGTGTGAGTAAGTCAGTTTATAGTAGATGTCTGTGTTGATTCGGTCACCCGAGATAGAAATGGAAAGGTCTAGGAAGGGGACGGAGGAGTCTGAGACGGTCCAGGTGAATTTGAGGTCAGGGTGGAAGGTGTTGGTAAACTGGATGAACTGTTCAACCTCCTCGTGGGAGCACGAGGCAGCGCCGATACAGTCGTCGATGTAGCAGAGGAAAAGGTGGGGGGTGGTGCCAGTGTAGTTGTGGAAGATGGACTGTTCCACATATCCTATGAAGAGGCAGGCATAGCTGGGGCCCATGTGGGTGCCCATGGCAACTTCTTTGGTTTGGAGGAAGTGGGAGGATTGGAAAGAGAAGTTGTTCAGGGTGAGGATCAGTTCAGTCAGTCGAAGGAGGGTGTCAGTGGAAGGGTACTGGTTGGTACGGTTGGAAAGGAAGAAGCGGAGGGCTTTGAGTCCTTCGTGATGGGGGATGGAGGTGTACAGGGCCTGGATGTCCATCGTGAAGATAAGACGTTGGGGATAGGGGAAGCGAAAACCATGGAGAAGGTGGAGGGCGTGGATGGTGTCCCGAATGTAGTGTCGCTACCTACATTCCCTGCAATCAGCCCTACCCCAGCTCAGGACAACACTCTCACAAACTTGCGATGGACCTCTACTGATCTTCATCTACAGAAGAATCCATACACTAAGCAAACAGGTCTTCCTAGCCATATCAGAAATTAAAGACAGTAAGTACCAAAAACTTTCATGTACTTATCCCCACACTCTGGGTTCCTCAACTGTTCCAGAATCTTCCATCAGCCTCCGTAATCAGTCAGGCGCCATTAACCACGCGGCCGCTACAGCGCCCGCGGCACCAACTGCCGCCGACGACCGTGACGTCACTTCTGCCCCCACCGATCTCGCAGCCTCCGCAATCGCCACCCAGACAACCGCTTCCACGATCGCCAGGAAGACCATCACCGACGGATCCGCGACTCCCGCGGCTATCAAGAATAACAGCATTTCTTTCGTCGCCACAGCCATTTTCGCCCCTTGGGTTGCCGTTGCCGCAGCCGCTTCCACCCCCAGTGACATCACTAACCTGCACGACCACAACGCCTCATGTGTCTCCGCCCCCACACCGACCTCCGTCACCACGCCTAACTCCGCCCCCACGCCGATCTCTGTCACCACGCCTAACCCCGCCCACACGCCGATCTCCATCCCCGCCCCTGCGCCTAACCCCGGCCCCACTCCCAGCTCCAATCCCACAGCAGGTCCTAGCTCCCAGCCCTGCCATGTTTTCAACATCCCTCCAGACCTCCCCCTCTCTGAGGATGAAAGATCAGTCCTCAGCAGAGGCCTCACCTTCATTCCCCTATGCCCTCGGATTAACGAGTTCAACACGCGGCGAGACATTGAACAATTCTTCCACCGCCTTTGCCTCCGCGCCTACTTTTTCAACCAAGACTCTTGCCCACCCTCTGATGACCCCTTCTCCCGCCTCCAACACACCCCATCCACCTGGACACCCCGTGCTGGCCTCTTACCTGCCCTCGATCTCTTTATAGCCAACTGCCGCCGCGACATTAAACGACTCAACCTGTCCACCTCTCTTACCCACTCCAACCTATCACCCTTGGAACGTGCAGCCCTCCACTCCCTCCGCTCCAACCCCATCCTCACCATCAAACTGGCAGCCAAGGGAGGCGTGGTAGTAGTTTGGCGCACTGACCTTTATACCGCTGAGGCCAAACGCCAGCTCACGGACGCCTCCTCTTATCCCCTTTGACCATGACCCCACCTCCTACCACCAAGCCATCATCTCCCAGACCATCCATAACCTCATCACCTCAGGGGATCTCCCATCCATCGCCTCCAACCTCATAGTCCCACAACCCCGCACCGCCCGTTTCTACCTCCTGTCCAAAATCCACAAACCTGACTGCCCCGGCCGACCCATTGTCTCAGCCTGCTCCTGCCCCACCGAACTCATCTCCCAATACCTCGACACGGTCCTGTCCCCCTTAGTCCAAGAACTCCCCACCTACGTTCGGGACACCACGCACGCCCTCCACCTCCTACATGATTTTCGCTTCCCCTGTCCCCAACGCCTTATCTTCACGATGGACATCCAGTCCCTGTACACCTCCATCCCCCATCACGAAGGACTCAAAGCCCTCCGCTTCTTCCTTTCCCACCGTACTAACCATCACCCTTCCACTGACACCCTCCTTCGACTGACTGAACTGGTCCTCACCCTGAACAACTTCTCTTTCCAATCCTCCCACTTCCTCCAAACCAAAGGAGTTGCCCCAGACGTGATCGACGATGCCCTCCACCGCATCTCCTCCACTTCCCGCTCCTCCACCCTTGAGCCCGCCCCTCCAACCATCACCAGGACAGAACCCCACTGGTTCTCACCTACCACCCCACCAACCTCCATATACAGTGTATCATCCGCCGTCATTTCCGCCACCTCCAAACGGACCCACCACCAGGCATATATTTCCCTCCCCTCCCCAATCAGCCTTCCGAAAAGACCACTCCCTCCGTGACTCCCTCGTCAGGTCCACACCCCCCACCAACCCAACCTCCACTCCCGGCACCTTCCCCTGCAACCGCAAGAAATGCAAACCTTGCGCCCACACCTCCCTCCTTACTCCCCTCCAAGGCCCCAAGGGATCCTTCCATATCCGCCACAAATTCACCTGCACCTCCACACACATCATCTATTGCATCTGCTGCACCCGATGTGGCCTCCTCTATATTGGGGAGACGGGCCGCCTACTTGCGGAATGTTTCAGAGAACACCTCTGGGACACCCGGACCAACCAACCCAACCACCCCGTGGCTCAACACTTTAACTCTCCCTCCCACTCCACCAAGGACATGCAGGTCCTTGGACTCCTCCATCGCCAGACCATAACAACACAACGGTTGAAGGAAGAGCGCCTCATCTTCCACCTGGGAACCCTCCAACCACAAGGGATGAACTCAGATTTCTCCAGTTTCCTCATTTCCCCTCCCCCCACCTTGTCTCAGTTGAACCCCTCCAACTCAGCACCGCCTTCCTAACCTGCAATCTTCTTCCTGACCTCTCCGCCCCCACCCCACTCCGGCCTATCATCCTCACCTTGACCTCTTTCCACCTATCGCATCTCCATCACCCCTCCCCCAAGTCCCTCCTCCCTACCTTTTATCTTAGCCTACTGGACATACTTTCCTCACTCCTGATGAAGGGCTTATGCCCGAAACGTCGAATTTCCTGTTCCTTGGATGCTGCCTGACCTGCTGCGCTTTTCCAGCAACACATTTTCAGCTCAGTTATTCAAATGTCAATTATCCAAATTTTGGATTATCTGAACAAGCTGTCAAGGTCCTGTAAAAATGTTTTCCATTATCTGAACAGTCACTTATTCAAACAATCAGTTATCCAACCATGATACTCCCTGACCGTCTCATTTGGATGATTGTATTTGAACAACAATTAAATTGTGTGTTGTTTAGGCAGTTAGGTTTGTGTTCTGGAATGATTTTGTCAAGTGGTCTGAAGGGCTTCCTTTATCTGAACTTAGTATCCAATATTTCAAAGATATGAAATAATGGGAATAAACCTGGCACTACAATCATTTCAGCTTTCCATTCATGCTTGCTATTTAGCTAAAATCAATGCAAAAAGAGAAACTTGGTCCTATATATTTTGAAACACTAATGAACAGTTTGATATTCAGGTGGATTAATTTCTTTTAATTAAAAGCTATACGTTAGTTGGCTTTGTTTTTGTTATTAGAAATTAAAGAAAGTTTCTCAATTAAATCTGCAACTATGTTTTAAAAATAATTCCACCAGGATGCAAGACATATACTGTTTAATAAAAATAGACTGCCTTGCACATTATATGTGAACAGACTATATCTCCTAACAGATCCACATAAAGCTGTTGTTTTTGTTGCTCACTAAATGCTGCGTATGGACCATCCACAAACTAACCTGTCATAATCAGTGTACACATGGCCTATTTTTTTACACATTGAAAATATTTTTCAGTTAGTGAATATTCAATTCAGTAACAGTGCAGGTATCAGAGAATATGAAACAGAGTATAAAGTTTTATTTTTAATGGAAAACAAGAGAATGTTTATTTCCTTTTTATGGATTAGCAATCCTTTAAAGACCCTGCTCTCCATGTATTTGGGATAATGTGAAGCTTTTCTCTTCCTGCAATTCAGTGAGCAAGTTATTAATTATGGAACAGTTTTATATTTTTCATTTGAAGGAGTGATTTTTATTTCCCCAGAAATTCACATGCAGCACATGAAGGAAGCAGACAGTGCAAAGATAAAACTAGGGAAGGCATGACAGAAGTAGAAGATACACAACCACAATATTGTGGATCTCTAGTGCTATGCAGAGATAACATTGAGGATCAGGACAGTACCCAGTGTACCCCATCCACAATATCTTTGACTTCCTAGTTAAAATCAGAACTAAGAAAATCAGGAATTTCATTGACTACTTGTGTGACTCTGGCTCAAAACCTTTGTTCTGGAAGGTATCATTAGACAATTGTTGTATCTTAGTCTCAAGATCATGCATGGTTGGTTGAAGAAATACAAGGATATAAGGAACAATATAAAGAGACCATTCAGACTCTTGAACTTGCTCTCTAATTCAATACAAGCATGACTGATCTGCTGCCTTAATCCTACATTCTTTTCCAATTCCCATAGCCTTTCCTACCTGAGAGACCAAAGATTTATCGATCTCAGCCTTAACTCTACGCTATTATTGAGCATTCAGAATAATTTGCAGTAGAAAATGTTACAGATTCATGACCAATAATGTGCACCTATATTCTGTATATATCTCTATTTGAATGCCAGTATCGAGGGTATAGTGCTAGAAAAGCAGGTCAAGCAGCATCCGAGGAGCAAGAGAATCGACATTTCGGGCATAAGTTAATTTTGCTGAACATCCTATTGGTTGAGACCATTCTATGAACTATTTCTGCAGGTGCCCCTTAAAGAACAGTAGGATTCTGTCCATTGTGGTGATATTGATATGCATATACGTTTAAGAGAGTGAATCTTAAACTACTGTCAATCATCAGATACGAGATATTAGTCCCATCACTAGTCAGATTTGTCTGAAATAACACTTCATTTGATGTGGAGGTGCCAGTGTTGGACTCGGGTGAACAAAATCAGAAATCACATGACACCAGATTTACTTGAACAAGCTTTCAGAGCATAGCCTCTTCATCAGGTGAAATGAGAGGAAATCACACAGACCACAGGATTTAAGGGAAGAGAGATCAAGGGCAGAGAAATCAAATTATCATACAAACCATGTGAGTGGAGTGTCAAATAATAAGTCTCTGCAGCTGACAAGGTGGCCACTTGTATAACTATTCAGAGTGTTTGCATTTTTAGAGTTTGTGTTTGGGTTGGTCAGTTGAAGATAGTTTGCTCTAGAATAAGGAGCTCAGCTTAAGTGTCCTTTCTCTGAAACATCGCTGACAAGTGTGAAATCTCATTGCTTTCTAGATGTGTGAGAGAAAGAACTTCATAATCTATTTTATGGACAAGCTTTTTGTACTAGGACTCCAGAGACAACTGCACATGATTAGTGAGTTGATTACACTGCAAAAAGAATTGACTGACAAACATCATAACATTGTATCTTATCTTTCTTTTTGCCAGAAAGTGTTTTCTTTTCCAAAGTGTATCTCTACTGAGAGAAATCCATTATTTCCCCTTTCCCTGAAGTGTCTTTATATGTTTATGCTTGTGTTTTGGGTTACTGAAAATGTATATTTTCATACTACAAATTATGTTTGTTAACAAATTTGGAGTCTTCAATCAATGAGTTTTGTTTCATCCTACATCATGAATTTTGTACATGATAAAGGAAGTTAATGGATCTTTTCATTCAAAGTCCAATAGAGAGAAGAATTTTGTTTGGCTGATGTAGAGGCATTTATTACTTGATCAATCAAAGGAAGATCAATATTAACCAAATAACCATAGAGACTATTGACTAAAATAATAAAAATGGAGCGAAAACCAGTTCTACTGGATTTGGCAGGTGAAGAGTAATTTTGGAAGCTGTACTCTCTAGGGTTATATCCAGTTAAAGAATTGTTGAATGTTCTGAGAAAAGAATCTTAGTCTGTAATAAATAGTAAATTCTCTTGAAGTTTATAAAATATTTACATTCACCAGTGACAGACAAATAGACAGTCTTAGGTCTGTGAACAACTCATTATCCAAGCATTGCATGAAGGTTGGGCATCCATCATTAGCAACTGTTTAATTATAATGGAAAATTACAATTTTCTTTCTTTCTAATTTATCCCTTAACCATGTCTGTCCATGTGTAAATGAACAAAGAAAGATGAATTTAAATCATGGTTGGGAATTAGACTACCCTGTTGTTCACCTTCGTCCTGCTAAAGTTATGATAATAACAATTTTTTTTTGTTTAAGTTATAAACGGTATCAAAGGTTTGTTATTCTAAAGTCTGATTAGGAATAATTGTACAATTTTGCGGGTCATTGAATATTTTAATTTCACTGTTGTGAAAATCTAATGAGGCTGATTTGTTTTGACTTGCTATCCCTGTGTCAAAGAATACAAAGAGTACAAAGAGCAATACATCACAGGAGCAAGCCTTTCTGCTCACCAAAATTGTGCTAACACATTCAAAGCTGAAGAACCTTTTGCCTCGATGTGATTTGTACCTATTCCCTGCCTGTTCACATCTCTGTGAAGATCCTTTTTAAATATTGCTGTTGTATCTGTCTCCATCACTTCCCCTGGGCAATGCATGACCACTCTGTGTTAAAAACTAACTCCTCGCATCTCCTTTAAACTTACCGCTTTTACTTTAAGCCAATGCAGCCCAGTAATTGACATTTCTACCCTGGGAAAGAGACTCTGACTGTCCATTCGATCCATGCCTCTCATAATTTTGTAAACTTCTGTCAGATAGCCCCTCCATTCTTCGACATTCAAGGGAAAGCAAACCAACTGTGTCCAATCTTTCCTAATTGCTAATACTGTCGAAACCAGGCAATATCCTGGTCAACCCTTTCTGTATCCAATCCAAAATCTTTACATCCTTCTTATAGTGTGGCGGCCAGAACTATATGCAAAATTCCAAATGTGACCTAATTAAAGTTCTATACAGCTGAAACATTACTTGTCAATTATGTCTGAGCATAATATCAAGATTTTGATATAATATTTTTATTTTTCTAGTTAAATAAACTAAACCAACAGCACACTGATCCCTCCCAGTTGTACCGTAAACTTGAGGGATTTCAGTAGAATAACAAATGCTGATGATATGTCATTGCAAGACCGTTTGAAATAATTTGAAAAAGATACCAAGAATGAAACTTCTTGTGCATTCTTAGACCAAAACATCTTTGTCAGCTGATAAGAGGTTGAAGATAGATCTTTAAGTGATTTGAAAATGACACCAAATCTAGGCTGTTAACATTGACAGAGAAGTTGAAGGTGATGATTATGATCTGTTCCAAGTTTTTTCTTGAGTTGACCTACTCCTATGGAATAATTTAGCAGGAGTGAAGTTGATATCATCTTCAATCATGACAGAAAAAACAAGGTGAGGTCAAGATGACAGAACAATTACAAAGAAAGTATCCAGGACTTTTTTCCTTCAAGTGACCCAGACAATGGCTGAACAAAGTGCACTGTTGGGTGTTGAATTGGCACATTTCTTCAGATATTTAATTATCTGAAACTTTCTTTGGGAATTTTATAATCTAGAGGAAAACTTTGATTGGTATTCTCTAATCAAGGCTCAGCAAGCTTGATCCTAAAGTTAAGTAGCCAATTTGACTCAAACTGACATTGAAGCTGAGAACAGTCCAGAATGCGACAAAGTTGAAGATGGGATTCTGATGAGGATGTGGAGATCTCTTCACAGTCCTGCAGACAAAGAGTAGTTTCTGGTGCAGCCCAAATATGATCAAAAAATATGAAGGATAGTCCATTAAAATTCTTTAGAGGGCACGTAGGTACATAGGTGACCCAAATACATATAACTCAACATTTTTACCAACCAGATACATGATGCAGTTTTGAAAAATGTACCACACATCCCAGATGATGGGAAAACTACAATATGCAATCAGACTCGTACCTCCATTTCCTGTAATAGATTTTTGAGAAACCAGTTACCAGAAAATTAATAGACAGTGTAGGACCCTGCCAAAAATCAAAGCAGAACACCAGTATATCTTTATTTTTAGGGATATTTGACTACTGGATTCCCAGAGGAGATTCCCTTGAGGACAATAACTGCTTAACTAATATCAGTGAAATTAAACCAGTTCTTGACTTGATATGGATTTGCAGTGGAGATCCAGTCTAATTAAGGTCAGGAAGGAAGATGCTGAGAGTGGAAGCAATATCCAAAAGCATAAATGGTTTCATTGCAACTTTTGTGCAGATTGCTGGAAATGGTAGAGTAAATCTCTGGGAGTCATTGGAATATAGAGGTCAGTGCAGGAAAAGGAAATCTAATTGGAAATCTAATTGCAAGTACAGGTACACAATCCTTTATCTGAAATCCTTGGGGCCAGTTGTTTTGCAGAATTTGGAATTTTTCAGATTTTGGAATAGATGACATTTTCACAGTGAAATAAAGAAAATTACCTAACAGCAGATGCACATGTGAATAGTACGAGTGCTGAGACATGCCAGTGCTAGGCCATGCCACTACCTGTGTGATATGGTTGGAGTAGGTGTGGAGTGGGGTCATCTGTTCGCATGACAAAATCCAAAAGATTTCAGATTTTGGAGTTTTTCGGATTTCAGACTTTCAGATAAAACATTGTGTACTTGTACAACAAAGTAACTTGTACCTCTGACTGAAGCTGTCTAAATCTTTTAAGGAAATTATGAGTAGTCTTTACATAGCAGTTAAGGTGTTCAGCGTATCACCCACAGATGCAAGGAGCTCTAGAAAGACACTATCAAAGTCTGAAAACAATGATCAGGCCATACTGTTACGAATGTCCTCATCCTGGAGATTAAGGATTGAAATCTCTTTTACCTAATGCGTCCACTCATTTTAGTCTATTTGAATTAATTTGTGGATTGAGAGAAGAGGTCTCCTCAAACTAAGGAAACATTTTAATGATGGTATAAGGGCTTATGCCCGAAACGTCGAATTTCCTATTCCTTGGATGCTGCCTGACCTGCTGTGCTTTAACCAGCAACACATTTTCAACTGTGATCTCCAGCATCTGCAGACCTCATTTTTTGCCCTATAAATCCTATATGTTGGGCTATGTACCTGTTTTCAGGAAGCAACTCACAGGAGCCTCTAAATCAGCTCAAGTCCACCTTAGGTCATCACAAACGGCCATGAAACAATGGAGCATCAAGCATGTCAAATTCCCAACTTTTCAACAAACAGATATGGTGTTAATATTACCCATAGAGTCGTGCAATTTTCCAGCATGGAAAGGGACACTTTGGCCCATGGTGTCCACACCAATCATTAAATAACTTAATCCCATTTTCCAGGACTTTGGCTTTAGCCTTGTCTGTAATGGCACCTCAAATGATAATTTAAATACTTCTGAAAAGTTTTTGTTTTCCATTTCTAACTGTACAATCCTTTCAAACATTCAGTTCCAGATACCCGCCTCCCTGAAAACATCCTTCCTCAAACCCTTTTGCCTTTTACCTTAAATCTATGCCCCTGGTTATTGACCCCTCTGCTAATGGGAAATGTCTCTTTCTTATCTATCTATCCAGATTCTTTTGACCTCTACACAATTAAATCAGCATGCAAATGCCATGGCTATCCACGGATGTAGCAGATGTACGTCATTATGATGCTTTGGTTGCAAATCAAATGCACATTAATAAGGGAGTGATAGTCCTCTCCAGTTAGAGAGAAGAATCGTAGAATCATGGAATCCCTACAGTGTGGAAATAAGCCCTTCAGCCCAACGAGTCCACACCGACCCTCCGAAGAGCAACCCACTCAGACCAATTCCCCTACCCCATTACTCGACATTTTACTTCTGACTCATGCACATAACCTAAATATTCCTGATTACTATGGGCAATTTAGCATGGCCAATTCACCTAACCCGCATATCTTTCGATTGTGGGAGGAAACTGGAGCACCAGGAGGAAACCCACGCAGACATGGGGAGAATATGCAAACTCCACACAGACAGACTGAAGTATCTCTTAGTTACAGGATAATGAGACCTTTGAAATGCATTAATGCTTGGTGAACTCAAATATTGTGATGACACTATGGCTTTAAGAGGTGCACTTTGTCCTGGCTTTTTTTATGATTAGAGATTGAGGCACAGGTGCTGAGTGGCCAATAAGCAACTTGTGACACCTTGTTTTTTTTAAAAATTGGAACAATAGAAGCAGCTTAAATGGGTGGGTCAAGTTCCCACAGAGCCAGGATTTTAGTAGCTGTTAGGGTTTGGAAGCTGCAATACAGTACTTCCTACTACAACAAAGCACTTGAGTTCCTTCTCTCTTTGAGTTTTCTCTTGATATTCTTTCCTCGTGGACAGGAGAACTGTATGTGAGAATCTATTTTACTGAATTTGCCCTTGCCAAGGCTGTGTTTATGGGATGTCACTATCTTGGAACAGTTGCTGTTTAGTAGTTAAATAATCTATCATTCTGTTAAATTTTCCAGTCAAATTAACTTATTCCAATCCTTCTTTCTTTTGTTTGTATTTTAACAATAGATTAAGAATAAAGTGTATTTTGCTTCAAGCCTGGCAGTTTGTTCAATGAATTACATCCAGAACACAATGCCTTACACTTGCCTTTTAAAAATAAGACAAACTTGGGGTCTAGGCTGTCTTCCTTATCTATTTTGAGGTGGTACTAGCCTGGTCCATAACAATGTGCTGGCAGTCTCAGCTGGAAGGTTTTGCCTGCATTAAATAGAGGATCACATTGATCTTCATGGCAGCCAGCAGACTGTCCCAATGTTGCTGTGCTGCTGCTGATCTGGCAGATGAGATGGGATGTTCACTCACAGCTGTCTTTATGAAACATGGCCAATTCAGACACAATTCCTGGCTATGGTGAAGAAAACACTACTTCCTGAATAACATGGCTGGGTAAACTTTTTTATTTAGGCCTATCATCCTTCAATGACCTTGGTGCATTGTGTTCTATCTCAGCATTCTAATCTATGTGGCCCTATCATACTACCATTCAAGAGGGACTGCAGTGATAGCTCCCATGAGTGATTTGAGACTGAGTGCTAATAGGTCCCCTTTAGAAAATAAACAGCATTACTTCCTTCATTTCATATCAAAAGTAGTGCACACATCCAATACCAAAAGATAGTTCGAAGTACCACACCCTCAGTAGTACTGGGGAAAAGTAGGGACAATGGTTTGGATTTCCCTTGAATACGTGTCAAAGAAAGTCTTGCAGTTATATGATTTGGAGATGCCGGTGTTGGACTGGGGTGTACAAAGTTAAAAATCACAGACATTCTGTGTAACGATTGAGCCCTCCCCTATCACCTGATGAAGGAGCGGCACTCAGAAAGCTAGTGTGCTTCCAATTAAACCTGCTGGATTATAACCTGGTGTTGTGTGATTTTTAACTTTGCATTTATATAGCACTTCTCACAACTATTGAATATCTTAAAGCACTTTATAGCCAATTAAATACTTACTGAGGTGTAAGTCACTATTGTAACGTAGGATGCAAATGCAACAATATGTCATGCTTGCTTGCAAAAACATGAATATGATATTGACCATATAATCTGTGTTTTTGTTCTGTTGCTGAATGAGAGATAAATATTGGCCAGATCATCAGCAATATCTCCTCTGATTTTATTTGAAATAGGGTTTTGGGATCTTTTACAGTCACTGAACCAGACTGACAGGCCTCTGTTTGACTTCTCCTCCAATAGAAGGCAGGGTAGTGCTCCCTCAGTAATGGTGTGTCAGCCTTGATACCTGTACTCACATCCCAGAGTGCATCTCGTGGAACCTTATGATTTAGAGTCCAAGAGAATTACAATTAACATGGCTGTTGAATTGGGAGTGTTTAAGAGAGGATATTAACAGAACCTTTGAGAACCAGAATGACAGACCTTCCTGCAAATTGAGATTTGATTGCTTGCACTGGACTCCTTACTAAAAAGACATACAGTGAAACGTAAGCACTGGAAGCATTTGACCACCATTTTCTGTTCTCCAGAGTTTTGTAGCACTAACACCAACATGACTTCTTGGTGTGAATCCCATTGGTTTGAGAATTTAAATTCATTGTTTGGATATATGGCAATAAAACCTGCATTAATAAAAGTGGTTTGAATTCAGTAATGGTATTTTGTTTATGAAACATATTCACAGCCCAAATACTGAACTAGATTGCTGTAAAAACATAACTGGTTCACCAATGCCCTTCAGGGAATGAAAGCTGTCAGTCTGTCACTTCTGGCCTACATGTAGTCCAGTCTCACAGCAATGTGGCTGAATCCCAACAGCTTGATGGCCTATCAAATAACTCAGCTGCACCACTTGCTCGAGTGACTAGGGATTGGCATTAAATGCTGACCTTGCCAATGACACCAACATCCTGAGAATGAATTTTTAAAAACTGACTTTGTTAAATTATCATAGACAAACACAGAGAAGTCTCCTGCTAGCGTTTTAACCAGAACATTAAAAGTAGTGTACAAAGGAATTTCTACTTCCAGAAAAGCTTCCAACTTGCCACATGATTTATTGAATACAGAGATATACAATTGCCTGAAATATGGAGAGCACTGGCTTTTTAAGCAAATGTTCAGAAACAGATTTGACTGAAGTTTGTTTTACGTTCTCCAGACTGGATGATTTACTGTATTATTGTCATTTGAAGTTTCCTTATAATCAAGACACCTCTTTTAAAGGTCTTTATAAAATTATAATACAGTAATTTGTCAAAACGTACAGCTGCATTGGTCAGGAACTTGTCATATAAACATTGCTGAGTAGGAAGAGTTCAGTAGAAGGATAAATAAGAAGTGTTCTTCTGAAATGTGAGAGCATAAACTAAATAAGAGGGACCTTTTGTCTGTGTTCTTCATGATGGATATTAGAACTTCACCTTTTATTCCTCACCCTCAGACCTGCATGTTTTTGTTTCAAATAGCAGACCCTTATATTTCAAGACTGTTGTCCTGAGCTTCAAAACAGGATATGTTTCAAGGCTGTTTGGCAGATATATTAGATTTTCTCCAAAAGCTAAGTAAAATAAACTGACATTAACACTGACATTCTTAAACAAATTCAAATATGTGAGACCACCATAATTGTAAACCTGAAACTTTTGCAACATCCTGACATCATTCACAATATTTTATGTGCCTCAAGACTGATGCTATTTCTGATTATGTATCAGTTATGTTAATTGGAAGAGAGGCATGTAGGCAAAATTGAAAGGAGACACATTTTGTGATTTTGAGCAGAATTCATACAATACGTTGTTTACTGAACTAGAAAAAAAAAGACAATTTCTCGTGGCTTGCAGTGAGACTGTAGTCACAGTGTATAAATAGCCTGATAGTTTTTGACCTGACCCTCGAACAAAATAAACTGAATGTTCTAGCTCAGCTGCACTGAATTGTGTCAAATTAGATTTACAGAAGGATAATTTTAACTTCAGTACCACAAGAGGCAATGTTGGATCAGCTGTCCATTATAACTTTTTCATTAAAAGTTGCAAAATTTAAAACCAAGTAACATGGATAGCAGGCAGCTGAATCGATACTGCCCATTTAGATTAGATTCCCCACAGTGTGGAAACAGGCCCTTCGGCCCAACAAGTCCCTCCGAAGAGTAACCTACCCAGACCCATTTCTCTACATTTACCCATGACTAATGCACCTAATACTACAGGCAATTTGGCATGGCCAATTCACCTAACCTGCACACTTTGGATGGTGGGAGGAAACCAGAGCACCCGGAGGAAACCCATGCAGACACAGGGAGAATGTGCAAACTCCACACCGACAATTGTCCAAGGCGGGAGTTGAACCCAGGTCCATGGTGCTGTGAACACAACTGCACAATCATATTTGTTCTCCTCCACCCTGTGTGATCGAGTCATCGTGAAGGTATTACTGCTTCTTGTCAATGATAAGCTTGTAGGATACAGATTTTGGAGCAGAATGTTCCTCTAGATCAACAAATAAAAAATAAGGCCACCTCAATTATGCTAATTATTCTGCTGAAAATATGGAAACTAACCTGAAGGATTGAGAGGAACCTCACCAGTTGCAGTGTGCATACCTCATTAAATTATTTATTACGTGTAGAAGGTAGTTGTGTATGTCTAGTTTTTCTGATATAGAAGCTAACATTAGGATTACCTGATTCTGATGAAAGGCTTTTGCCTGAACCGTCGATTTCATTGCACTTTGGATGCTGCCTGAACTGCTGTGCTCTCCCAGCACTACTAATCCAGAATCTGGTTTCCAGCATCTGCAGTCATTGTTTTTACCTGATCAAATACAAATACCAATATGCAAAAGCTGACACCTTGGCGACAAATCATACATCTCGCAAAAATAAAAGCTGTTGAAAATATCAGATTTCCCACTCTGGGAAGACAAGTGTAGCTTGGATTTGGGCCCTGTATCCCCAGAAGCTGAGCATAGGCTACCACAGAATCAGCCAAGTCTTGGTTTGAAGACGTGCCTCTGTTCGCTTGTTCCATATTGTGTTATAGCAATTAAGGCCAACCAGCACTTGCTCATCCAGCATCTAAGCCCTTTATTCCTATATGCCAACTCATCCCAAGGAACATCCACTACCTGCCACTAAACACATTTAGATCACATGCCAACTGATATTGTTATGTAACCACCACACAGAAGCCCCTTTCTATGCTCTGTCTCCATTCACAAAAAAAAACTCATGCCCCCAACTCATCTCCAATGGCCTCTTATCCCTAATGCCAAATCATGTCCCCCCACCCAACTAAATTGCCTCTTATACCCTCATGCCAACTCATGCCACATTGCCTACTATCTATTCACAGTGATCCTCAAAACCTAAAATCCTCAAAATGTAAAATCCTCAAAATCCTTCAACTTCTAAAAATGTATTCCTGATTTCATTATATAGATTTGATGTTTAAACACGCTCTCCTTACGTAAGCTTATTCCAACTTTTTCTTGTTCTGGCTTTCTTCATTTCTTTTACAAATGGAAACAAACTTCCATTCAAATCCTCCATAATAAACAACTCTCATTTTAAGCCGTTCATCAGAATTGAACTCAGAGCATCACCTCACACCCAACTAATTTAATTGTAGCTTTAGAATATTAGCTGGAAATGTGTTGCTGGAAAGGTACAGCAGGTCAGGCAGCATCCAAGGAGCAGGAGAATTGATGATTCGGGCATGAGCCCTTCTTCAGGAAGGCTGCGCCTTACCAGCAACACATTTTCAGCTCTGATCTCCAGCATCTGCAGTCCTCACTTTCTCCTGCTTTAGGATATTAATCAAGCATTCATAGGGAAATCACAGCTACCCTGAAACCAAGAAAACAGTTTTATTAAACACTCGTTAACAGACATAGATTGACTTTTATTTTTAAAGGCTTGAGATATTATAAACTTCACATCATAATATTTGAACAGGCCTTAGATGACTTGCTATGGCCTTTACACCTATTCCATACATTTGTGACTCCAACATTATGATGTAAGTCCTTTTAACGGCTAAAATGGCGTCAGTTTGACTCAGCACCATGTTCAAGTGGTCAGACGCATTTGGAAATAGGACACAAATTCCACAATTATGTCTCACCATTTTGGAAGATCTATGGACTTCTATCACTGTGTTTGCTCAATTAAACAATTAATGAATTGTTGCCGAAAACGTAAAATGCTATCTACTGCACTGCTGTTTAAAATGTAAGGTTTTTCAGTGTTCTTTCCAATTTTATCCCAGAAGATTCACACCATTGACTGAAAACCAACTTTGATGTCCTCCCATCAGCTGTGGCATGACTTGTGTGACAGGTTTTGAAATATGGTAGGGACTCAGGGTTGGCATGTACAGACTAAGTTCAGACAGCCAAAAGCATTTCATAGCCATTCTCTTGAAGATATAATTCATTTGCACAGCACTCGTTCAATATGCCAGAACATCCGATGGAACAGTATCGTGGCAATAGCTCCAGAATGTGGATCCTAAGACTTTAAGAAGGAAGTTGGCTGACCTAAACCTTTCTCCGATACAATTAGGATAGCCTCCTTGCCAGTGATTTCCATGATCTGAAAATGAATCAAAACAAATTTGCACTGGCCAACGTCCTTTGCGATGGTAGAGTGAAGAGAAGCATTGAACATCAACCATTTCAGAATGCAAGAAAAATGCCATAGGGCACAGTTTTGAAATCAGATAGGATAGTCAGGAGGCCTCTTATCGGAGCAGGAGTAGGTCATTCAGCCCCTTGAGCCTAGTCGACTATTCAATGAGATCATGGTTGATATACCTCCCTTTGGCCCATTTCTCTTAATATCTTTGCTTAACAAGCCTTTATCTAACTCAGATTTATAATTAACAACAAATCCAGCACCCACTGCCATTTATGGAAAAGAGTTCCAAACCTTGATCACCCTGTGAGTGTAGAAATGCTTCCGAAAGTCTCTCCTGAAAAGTCTAATTCTCCAACTATGGCCCCTTGATGTAGAATCTCCAACCAGTGGAGGAACTTTATCCCTATCTATCGTATCCTTTCCTGTTAGTATTCCTCTTGACTCTCAATAAATGATTCTGCAAGTGAAGTATTAGCTGAAAGCAGATGGCTGATGTCTGGTTCTGCTTTTTTTTCAAGAGATTAGGGAGGCAAGCTTTTGAAAGACCATCTGAGAAGCCAGTTGATGTTATTTAATTGCACGAAAATGATCTTTACAATAGTACCACTGTGATTCATTGTGACACATATAAAGGATATTTTTAGTGCGACAACGCAATAAAAAGATCAATTAAATGGGACAAATTAGATATCTGTCAAGCTCCCTAAGAAAAATCAGATCACTTCAAGAATCAAATCTCTCTGATCTGCTCTGCAGTCTCTCAATCAATTTCATTAAATCATTTACTTTGTCCAGGAATATCACTGATTAGTAATTATACATGAGTACGATTGTGGTTGGAGGTTAAGCGATCAATTTTGCTGTTGATTAATCTTCTCTAATAGTCATATATCATTGAACTAATCAGTGTGTAAAGATAGACTCTCACAATTTTCTACGTGTTCTTGGAAACTAAGAGATAGACAGAAATATACCGGAAGAGGTTTCGATACATTATAAAGTCTCTCCATCAAATGGCTTGAGTAAACCATCTAAGCTGACAAACCAGTACAGAATGAGGAGATAAATATACTGACAGAAGTGTTACCTTTTGGGCAAACTGTCAAGCCAAGCCACCATCTGCTCTGTCGGGCAAATTTAACACTTTTCCAACATGAGTGGTGGGTGTTCATGGCTGTCCAGCAACCAAAACCATCACAAGCATCTATGTAGTTTTTTTTTTGGTCTATTTGCAAGCTCTGTGATGTGGAATCTGCTGTCATATTACCCCACTCTATAACATTGACTACATTTCAAGGACAACTAATTGAAATTTTGGAGCATTTGAAGAGCGGTGTGTGAGTGCAAATTCATTCATGCGTAGTCATTGAACACTTCATTTGTGGAATTTGACTTCACTTTCAGCACAGAGCACTGGAGGATTTCTTGCCTCTGATAGGGAAATAGGGCCTGTAGGTAATAAGTCTCTATCGAGCACACTTCAAAAAACTGTTCCCCATAATTTGGCATTAGATAACATGAAAAGGCTAAACTTTCCTGTTGTGTGTTCCTGACAGAAAGACATGCCCATGTGGGAATGTAGGAAGCTTATGATTTAATGCCCAGACAGAAAGCGGTGAGCTGTGGCTATGTGTTTCCTTACTATGCATTCATGATGAAAGAGACTTCACATCATCAACCCACAGATGGTAAATTTAACTTGCAATGTATTTCACTTGAAGAGGTTATAGTCTTTATTGGTGTACATTGGGATTAAAGTGAACTGTTGAGATTAAACAGAAAAAAACCTTTTGCTAGCAGTCATAAACAAGGGAACGTGCATTCTTAATAATGAAGTGCCAATTTAAACTATGTCACATTGACCAGAAATAATGTTCCTAAACTTGATTTTTAAAAAATCCACCATGCCCCATAGGTGCAACTAACCATAACCATCAGTCTGTTGTTGGAAGAAGCCAAAATGAAGGGCATTGACCAACATGATTTTCCTACCTTTAAATTAAATAATCTGAACTACTTTAAGCAAATGTGGTGTCAAAAATTATGGCTATAGTATATATTTTGAAAATAATTTTAATCTGTCTTTAAAATTAACACAAAGCATCTTATAAAATGGCTCCCAGATGTCACATGATTGTCATTGTGGACTTCCACTGACATCAGGATCAGTCTGCATTTTATCTCAGGGAGAAATCACTGGAGAGCTGTTGAAATTCAGTGAACATTTCCCAAAAATAAACACAACTTTCTAAGTATTTGTTCAAAAACATGACAGAATGAGAGTCATCCAAACTCATAACTAAGACAGTTCAGAGCTTACGCTTGAAATGCTGATTCTCCTTAGATGCTGCTTGACCTGCTGTGCTTTTCTGGCGCCACACTCTTGAAAGTTTTTTAAAAATACCCAAACTAAAAGACTATGGATGTGTATGTACCTCAAACATAGATAAACACAATATCGAACCCAATATCTAATATTGAAGTATAATAAAACATCTAAAAGCAGTCATTGCTTCTTGACAAGATGACAAAAGAAGGTACAGGATCAGTGGTGCTGGAAGAGCACAGCAGTTCAGGCAGCATCCAAGGTGCAGCGAAATCGACGTTTCGGGCAAAAGCCCTTCTTCAGGAATAAAGGCAGAGACCCTGAAGCGTGGAGAGATAAGCTAGAGGAGGGTGGGGGTGGGGAGAAAGTAGCATAGAGTACAATGGGTGAGTGGGGGAGGGGATGAAGGTGATAGATCAGGGAGGAGAGGGTGGAGTGGATAGGTGCAAAAGGAGCTAGGCAGGTCGGACAAGTCCGGACAAGTCATGGGGACAGTGCTGAGCTGGAAGTTTGGAACAAGGGTGAGGTGGGGGAAGGGGAAATGAGGAAACTGTTGGACTCCACATTGATGCCCTGGGGTTGAAGTGTTCTGAGGTGGAACTTGAGGCGTTCTTCCTCCAGGCGTCTGGTGGTGAGAGAGCGGCGGTGAAGGAGGCCCAGGACCTCCATGTCCTCTGCAGAGTGGGAGGGCGAGTTGAAATGTTGGGCCACGGGGTGGTGTGGTTGATTAGTGTGGGTGTCCCGGAAATGTTCCCTAAAGCGCCCTGCTAGGAGGCGCCCAGTCTCCCCAACGTAGAGGAGGTGTCAGAGATGGTCTAGGTAAATTTAAGGTCAGGGTGGAATGTGTTGGTGAAGTTGATGAATTGCTCAACCTCCTCGTGGGAGCACGAGGTGGCGCCAATGCAGTCATCACTGTAGCGGAGGAAGAGATGAGGAGTATCCAAGGCTGTTATGCTGAATTAGGCTACCCCCCAAAAAAATACAACCTCAGGTACAACATAATTCTGAACTCTTCTTTTTTCATCTTTGCCTTTGTGTCCATTTTCTTGGAGGCAGGAGTCCTTTTACCACTCCACAGACCCTTCCACTCATCTCCAACTCTCTTCCTCCCCCTGGACTCCAACCTTTGGTCTGTATCTGCTGTTGATCTTTTGATTGAGAACTGATGGTGTGACATTGTCAGCCTGAATTTTTCTGTTCTTCCCATACACTCGAACCTGACTCTTTCTGAAAAGCTGCTCTGCATTCTCTCAGGACAAACTCTGACTTAGTTTTCAAACCCACTAACAAAAGTTGATGCTGGTGTCACCTGGTGTACACCAACCTGTACCTCTCAGACGTTGAGCACCATCTCTCAGACACTTCTTTCTATCTCTCCCAGACTGAGATTGCATAACTGAATATCGAGCCATTGTTTTGAGGACTGTCACTCACCTCACCTCATCTGGAGATCTTTCTTCCAAAATGTCCCATCTTAGAGTATTCCAGCACCCTCTTTTCTCCTCTCAACTCAACTGCCTGAACTGCTTCGTCTTCACAGTGAATGTGAGAGTCCTCTATACCTCAATGCCTCACCAAGATGGTCGAAGGATCTCCACATCCTTGTGAAATAGAGACTAATCACTCCATCTCCAAAACCACCTTCTTCCACCTGGCTCAGTTTATTCCCATATTGAAATACTTCATCTTTAACATCAATCAATTTTCCAAAAAAGAAGGGGCTATGCCTGCAAACATGCTTGCAAACTCCAAACTCATCTTCACATACCTTGGTACTGTCTTATGCCCCCTGGTCTATAAAATCCCCACATACACCCATGGCCTCCACATCCTCCAAGTATTTTGTTTCCCTGGCTCCTAATGCCTCATCTTCACCATGGACATCAGTCCCTATAAACCTCCATCCGTCATGACCAGGGTCTCCCAAGGCCTCCATTTCTTCTTCTCCTGATGTTCCTACCAGTATCCTTCTACTGGCACTCTTATTCGTTTGGCTGAACTGATCCTCACCCTCAACAATTTCTCCTTTGAATCCTTTCACTTGCTCCAGCCAAAAGAGGTAGTCGTGGGCAACCGGATGGGCCCCAGCTATGTCTGTCTCTTCGTTGGCTACATGGAACAGTCCATCTTCTGTAGTTACACCAGCACCGTGGTCCACCTCTTCCTCTGCTACACTGATGACTGGATTGGCGCCACCTCGTGCTCCCTCGAGGAGGTTGAGCAATTCATCAACTTCACCCATACATTCCACCCCGACCTTTAATTCACCTGGATCGTCTCAGACATCTTCCTCCCCTTCCTGGAGCTCTCCATCTCCATCAACGGTGACCAACTCAACACAGGCATCTTCTACAAACCCACCGACCACTGCAGCTATCTGGAGTACACCTCCTCCCACCCTGTCTCCTGTAAAAACACTATCTCTTATTCCAAATTCCTCCACCTCCACCGCATCCGCTCCCAGAAGGACCAATTCAACCATGAAACACACCAGAGGGCTTCCTTCTTCAAAGACCACAATTTTTCCTCCCACGTAGTTGATGATGCCCCCCAATGCATCTTTTCCACTTCCCGCACCACCGCCCCTGAACCCCATCCCCCCAACTGCACCAAAGGCAGAACACCCCCTGGTCTTCACCTTATACCCCACCAATCTCCGTATACATCACATCATTCTCCACCACCAGGCATATATTTCCCTCCCCACCCTATCCACTTTCCATAAAGACCATTCCCTCCATGACTCCCTTGTCAGGTCCACACTCCCTTCTCGGCACCTTCCCCTGTCACTGTATTTCTATTCCACCTTCTCATTCCAACTTTCCCTACGTCTTTGCCACCTCTCTTCGGTTCGAAAGAAGAGTTTTTGCCCTCAAACCGGTAACTGCGTTTCCCCCTCTGCAGATGCTACCGGATTTATTGTGTTTCTGCTTTACCAAAAAGCCACAAACAGTTGGGTGGTAAAAGTGAAACAAAGGCGTTTCCATTGGTCACAGGCCTCAAATAAAACAAAGAAGGTGGATGCTGGAGATCTCAAAAAAAAATCAGAAATTGGTGGCGAAATTGCAGCATTGCATTCAAAATGTTAACTTTGCTTTTGTCCCACAGATGCTGCCAAGCCTACTGATTTTCTGATGAAGCAACCACCTGGTGAAGGGGCAGCGGTCCAAAAGCTAGTGCTTCCAAATAAACCTGTTGGTCGCTAACCTGGTGTTGTGTGATTTATAATTTTGTCCAACACCGGCACCTCCAAATCATGAGCTTCTCCAGTAATTTCAGTTGCTTTGTTTCAGTCACAGGACTCGTTCTCCTTAACCTTGAGAGTAACCTTAAATTTTCAACTGTAGAAGTTATTGTTGCTGCCGAATCTGATTTCAAATTTTCTTCCCCTTCTCTTTGGAGACAGAATCTTCAGCAAACTATCCATAACTCATTTTCTTACTTACTTTAAGTTGTTGTAGCCCTATTTTAGCTAATAACTTCATTACTTTTTATGTAAAACAAAATTTCTAGAAATAGTTGCACAGTCAACTAATATTTTAAAGCACAAAGGCTGTAGGTTAATTTTAAATTGAAACATTTGAAAGCTGGATGGGAGCAGAAAGAAGCGTCGATAAATTCTTATTTCATGGACTACTCTGAGGACACATCTGGTGTGTGGTTGTTTTAATAGAACAACTGACTTTTGAAGATAAAATAAAAGTAGTCATCTCATAAAAGTGAGCCTTTGGCACAAACTTATTCTTGTTGAAAGATTCAATGCCACTTCTAATTATTTTAATTTCATTCATTGTGCCCTCAAGTGAATGATAGAGCTTACTGTTTGTAATTCTAAAATAGTGTTAAGCTGTTGACCATAACATCCTGCTGCAGTTAACATTGTTAAATATCCACAGAATCTGTGACTGTTACGTGAATGTTTTTCATCAAGTGCCACAGTCATAAACGTTCTGTCTGGCTTGTCCTCTGCTATTATAAATTATTGGACATACATTGCAAACCTTATTGAAGTGGAGAAACCAACCATACTTCAGCTCTAGAGGTATTATGGGGCAGAATGGATTTAAGGATCCTTTCACAGATTCCAGATTGTGAGAATCGCCCCACCATAACATTCTCAGCATCTGGTAGTTGCATTTATTTTAACCATCCCACTAACAATTGGGGGGCCAAGGATCCAATTCATTATGATGCTGACATCTGGAGTTCATTTCTCTGAAAGGCAGCAGTTGGTGTTTGAGCACAGAGTACCATGCCAGTATAATATGGGAAGACAAAATGTCCCAAAGAAGCACTTTATGGGTCACATTTCCAGTCCAGATGCTGGCTGTCTATTTAGAATAGTTAATGTATCATAGCAAAAAGATCCATGAGCATCCATGCTTTAGTCCTCTGATGGCA
Organism: Hemiscyllium ocellatum; assembly: GCF_020745735.1. Classification (NCBI taxonomy): domain Eukaryota; kingdom Metazoa; phylum Chordata; class Chondrichthyes; order Orectolobiformes; family Hemiscylliidae; genus Hemiscyllium; species Hemiscyllium ocellatum. Next base: position 11,094,201 of record NC_083406.1, on the reverse strand, counting down.
CTTAGAAGGGATACTCTAATAGGTGATAGAAATGTAATTGTGGACACACAGAGGAGCATAATGTCAGCAAAGGTTACGGCAGCTATTTGAACTTTGCAATTTTGCATTAAAGTATACTGTGCATTGAAAAGGTGTTTTTTATTCATTGCTGCAGGAAAGGGAGCACTCATTTGGTGCTAGATGAAGTTTCAGTTCAGTTGAAAACCCAATCACTTACCTGGAATTAGGATTTGGCCCATTCACTCAGATGACTGACATGGATATCACAATAACAGGATCTGATGAATTGTTTGATCCAGTGGATGGCTGATTGAGAGGGTATCCCTTTTATTGACCATCAGGGATAGAGAGATGCGATGCTAAAGGTGAAGAGTGAGGCAAAGAAGAAGAATACTGAGATGAGCTGCTTGCAGCCATGATCGGAGGTCAGTGTTTGAATCATGCGGTTATCGATTTAATGTGGTCCCGGATATCAACAGCCCAGCAAAGCTGTGAAAGCAGAGAATCTGAGTAGGGTAGAGAAATTTACATTAGCAGCTTTTTTTCTATGCAATTGTGTAATGGGGAATTACAATAGAAAAGAAAATACAGGTTTTGTTGAAATAACTCCATTAGCACAATGCTGTAAACCCAATTAATATGAATACACAGGAAAATTTAAAAATGCATGTTGAGTCTGTCATAACACTGCACAACCAACACTATAACTTCTGGTCATAACCATTCATACAGTATAATCCTGGTGTCACTGTTTGTCAAGTTATTTCAGGGTATTGCTCAGATTCCATGCTGTAATGACCGGTCTGTAATAATATTTCTAATTAATTTTTAAATTTGCTGTTAATATAATATTGTTTGCAGTTTAGTAATACCAAGTTTACATTAATGGCAATTTAGTTCAAATATAGAACCATATGCAATTGGTTTGAGTATCAATATTAATTTAATTTATATACAATGACAATAATTTATTTATGAAAGTAAGAATATTGAGGACCACTGAGCTACAGTTTTCCCAGTAAGCTGTTGGAGTTTAGCCAAAGTACAGAGGAACCTCGATTATCCGAATTTCAGATTGTCCAAAGAAGATTTTAAGGTCCCACAAAACATTACATCAAAGAGGTAAGTGTATTCCATTCACCTGGACTGAAGAACATGTGAAAACACTGGCAAAAATAAAAAAAAACACAAGCAGCTCAAGCATGAGCAACTTGATTTTTTTTGGTAAGCATTGTTACACAAAGTAAGTGTTGTACAGTATTCCCGTCACTTTACCAGGCCAGTCATGAAAAAAAATGGCAGAGGACATAAACGTATGTGTGAGGCGGTGCTTCTGTCTTGCTATCATGAGATTGAGTTCCCAAAAACTGACAAGTGCTCTTACGATTGTAGAAGCCGTTCAGGATCTTGTTTAATGCTGCCTTCCCCACTCCTTGCCAAGTGCTAACTACGTTGTACAGTGTTATGACAAAATCAACATGCATTTTTTTAAAAAAATCTCATGTTATCATTGCTTTATTTTGTTCATCATGTACAATCTGTGTCCTCATGTGCTCAATGCAATAAAATTATCGATTTAAACAAATTCTCCAGTACAGCACAGCGTTAAATCAGCATGGCTTCCCTCGTTTAAAGTAAAATCGATTATCTGAATAATCAATTATCTGAACGGAATAGTGCCCGCCCATCTTGTTTGGACAATCGAGGTTCCTCTTTACATTGTTTTAAAAATACAAAGTAAGATAAACAAAAAGTGGCTCTGATTACATGGCACAACACACCTATCGTGGGCTGTGGACCTGGTGCATATTGAGGTGGAATAGCAATGCAGTAATGTAGATGCCACAAAAATACATTCAAATGTGTCTTGTTGGGTGCAATTTGGAGCAATTCTGGACAGCCCAAGTACTCTGGAAATTGACAGATTACTCTAGAGGATAAAGAGAAGATGCAATTGGAGGGTTTCATGTGAGGTAGTGGGATCATGTTTGGAAAAGGCAGAAAGAGCCTTCAGCAACAGTTTTTCACCTTATCCTCGCTTGCCCAGAGAAGCACTGCTACTGTTCTTGACTGCAGAAAAATAATTATAACACTTACCTTTACTGGTCTCTTTATCCTGACCACCAAATCAGACTGGATGAAGCATCCACAAGGCTCAGCTCTGTGGGCTGTTAAATTTCTATTAGGGAGTTAATGTATATAATATGACCCAAATTTGCATAGACTAATGAGGGTTCTGCTTCATTCAGACAGACCTCAGCTGTCCAGGGGGTGGGTATGAAATGAATGGGTATGGAATAGCAAATGCATGGCTGCAATTTGAACTTGGCTGCTCCTCCATTTCTGCCGGCTGAAGAGATTTAATATCAGGCTTTACATATCCTCCAGCTATAAAATGGGTCTGGACATATGTTTCAATCTAGCCTCATTAAGTCTTTCATTCATTTGTGATGTTCTGCAGCTGCATCACAAATTGCATGGCATTGGCCAATCCAAGCATGCATTTTTTTGAACATTTTTGGCATTTCTTCACCTTACTCTATTCCAAGCGTTCACCCACCCGAACTCATTGTCCGCCATTAAACAGGGGCAGGCAACAAATCCATTCTAAGGAGGTGAGATCGGTGTTGAAACCTTTGAAAGAGGCCTTCTGCCTCCGTTTTAACAAGGTTTGTATTGTTTTGCTGCCACCACATATTCTACCTGAGATATGAGAAAGAACGGCTGGATGTGTTAATACTTTTACAACATGGCTCATGAGCCAGAAAGAAAATTGCAATTATCAGGGAACAAGTACAAACTAAACCCAAAATGGGACTGTGAGGTGATAAACGGATTCCAGGTTCTAATGGATTCCATCCTATAGTCTTAAAAGAAGTAGCTAATAAGATAGTTGATGCATTGGTTTTAACATTCCAAAACTTATTAGATTCTGGGAAGATTCCTCTCAATTCAAAAATAGTAATGCAACACCTTTATTCAAAAATTGCATTGAACTGAATGATTTATTGTCATTTGTGTTTAACAATTAAATACAGTGAAAAGTGTAGCATGTCACCATGCTCGGGAGCCATTTTGCATTACTGAAGATACTGAGAAGTAACGAGAATATAACTACAAACAGAGTTCTTCCTCTCTCCTTGTGGTCTGCTTGACATGGGGGCGGGGAGAGTTCTCCACAACAGACTCCATGCCCACTAATGCCCCAGCAATTGCATTCCAGGAACACCACTCCGGGCCTAAGACACTGTTGCTGATGCAACCACTGCCCCAGAAAAAGTTAAGTAAAAGTCAAAAGAAAAGAAAGGAACAAAGAAATCAGACAGAAGTGGATGAACCCTGGGCCAGGAGCTTGGAGGAGGAAGGCAGGAAGTGGAAACTTTAGCTTAGTTAACTTAACGTATTTCAGAAGAAAAATGTTGGAAGTTATTTTTAAACACATTATAATGGACAACTTGGTTAATTTGCAGGCAGTCAGGCAGAGTCAATATAGATTTAGCAAAGGGAAATTAAGTTTAAATAATTTATTGGAGTTCTTTAAAGAAATAATGTGATGTAGTGGCTCAGTGGGTAGCACTGCTGCCTCACAGCAACAGGGTCCTGTTTTAAATACAGCCTTGGGTGTCTGTCTGTGTGGAGTTTGCACATTCTCTCCATGTTTGCGTGGGTTTCTTTCAGGTACTCCGGTTTCCTCCCACAGTCCAAACATGTGCAGGTCAGGTGAATTGGCCATGCTAAATTGCCCATGGTGTTAGGTGCATTCGTCAGAGGAAAATGAGTCTGGATGAGTTACTCTTTGGAGGGTCAGTGTGGACTTGTTGGGCTGAAGGACCTGTTTCCACACTGTAAGGAATCTAATCTAATCTAATCTAATGTAGATAAAGGAGAACAGTGGATGGAATGTATTTAGATTTCCAGAAGGCATTTGATAAGGTGCCACCTCAAAGGTTATTGTGGAAATTGTTTAAGGGGATATTCTGTTGGCAAGGATTGAAGAATATTATGAGTGGAGGAGAAGGGAACAAGTCAGTGATGCACAGATTTGGTTCCAGTTCAGATGATACGCTTCGCTGAGAGGTTTCCCTTCTGTTTCCTTGAGGATCCTTCCTTTCAATGTTTCTGAAGGTGGTTTTCCTCTTTTCCTTTTAACAAGGGAATCTACAGGCAGAGAGAGTAGCTAACTGCTTGGAATGTTTGTGTACTACTTCAATCACTGAAGGGACAGAATTATTTTCACCTTCATAGGTTCGATATTTCTGCTGTATTGTATAAAAACAAAGCTGTCACTAATTGCTCAGGGCCAATCAAGAAGTTTCGCTATGTTGAGTACACACACACACACACACACACACACACACACACACACACACACACACACACACACACACACACACACACACAACTGGCGCCAGCTAAAATAACGAATCAAGAGACTGTCATTGGGCACACCTGGCCTGAGTGCACCCCCATGGAACCAAAGTGTGTAACAGCCTCCCAACTGCATGAATAAGGCAGCATTGGAGCTACAGTGCAGCATGAGTTCCAATAACTCAGTTGCTTTGAAGAAACTGCAACACAACATCTCCTTCCACACTCTGTTGCTTTAAAGCAGTAACGTTTCCCATGTTTTAGCCTACAGTCCATAAAGTAAAGGTGGTTATTGCACCCTCACCTAAAGGACATTGGTGAACTCACTCCCAGAAACACTTGTGGATTGCTCCCAGTTAGCCTCTAGATGAAGCCTCTGGTTAGGGAGTTCAATTCTGGTGTCTTTTTCAGGTACAAAATCATAACATTCCCTTCCAAGCCTGGCAGCTGCATATCTCACTGTGGGAGCTAACAGATGCATGTGACATTTTCGGTAGTCATGTGAAGACATCTCCCTCACAGTCCTTCACTCATCTGGAATTACTGACACTGTCTCTGTATTTCCTTTCTCTACAGGTTGTGAAGAATTGTTGAAGACCTTTGGTCTCTTCTTCATGAACTGCTGCTCATCCACAGCTGCAGCTCTCTGAGCCTCATATCTTTAACACTCGTCATTGCTCTACCCTCCTTCTTCTTATGATAATAAATAATAAATAATAGACAATAAGTGCAGGAGTAGGCCATTCTGCCCTTCGAGCCTGCACCACCATTCAATATGATCATGGCTGATCATTCTTAATCAGTATCCTGTTCCTGCCTTATCTCCATAACCCGTGATTTCACAGTCCTTGAGAGATCTATCCAACTCTTTCTTAAATGAATCCAGAGACTGGGCCTCCACTGCCCTCTGGGGCAGAGCATTCCATACAGCCACAACTCTCTGGGTGAAGAAGTTTCTCCTCATCTCTGTCCTAAATGGTCTACCCCATATTTCTAAGCTGTGTCCTCTGGTTCAGCACTCACCCATCAGCGGAAACATGTTTCCTGCTGCCAGAGTGTCCAATCGTTTAATAATCTTATATGTTTCAATCATATCCCCTCTCAGTCTTCTAAACTCAAGGGTATACAAGCCCAGTCACTCCAGTCTTTCAGTATAAGGTAATCCCGCCATTCCAGGAATTGACCTCGTGAACCTACACTGCACTCCCTCAATAGCCATAATGTCTTTCCTCAAATTTAGAGACCTGAACTGCACACAGTACTCCAGGTGTTGTCTCACCAGGGCCCTGTACAGCTGCAGAAGAACCGCTTTGCTTCTATACTCAATTCCTCTTGTTATGAAGGCCAACATGCTATTAGCCTTCTTCACTACCTGCTGTACCTGCATGCTTGCCTTCATTGACTGGTGTACAAGAACACCTAGATCTCTTTGTACTGCCCCTTTACCTAAATTGATTCCATTTAGGTAGTAATTTGCCTTCCTGTTCTTGCCACCAAAGTGGATAACCATACATTTATCGACATTAAACTGCATCTGCCATGCATCTGACCACTCACCTAACTTGTCCCGGTCACCCTGTAATCTCCTAACATCTTCACCCTGCCACCCAGCTTAGTATCATCAGCAAATTTGCTAATATTATTACTAATACCATCTTCTATATCATTAACATATATTGTAAAAAGCTGCGGTCCCAGCACGGATCCCTGCGGTACCCCACTGGTCACTGCCTGCCATTCCAAAATGGAGCCATTTATCACTACTCTTTGTTTACTAACAGCCAACCAACTTTCAATCCAAGTTAGTACTTTGCCCCCAATACCATGCGCCCTAATTTTGCTCACTAACCTCCTGTGTGGGACTTTATCAAAAGCTTTCTGAAAGTCCAGGTACACTACATCAACTGGATCTTCCTTGTCCATCTTCAGAGTTACATCCTCAAAAAAATTCCAGAAGATTAGTCAAGCATGATTTCCCCTTCATAAATCCATGCTGACTCTGACCTATCCTGTTACTACTATCCAGATGTGTCGTAATTTCATCCTTTATAATAGACTCCAGCATCTTTCCCACCACTGAGGTCAGACTAACTGATCTTTAATTTCCTGCTTTCTCTCTCCCACCATTATTAAAAAGTGGTATAACATTAGCCACCGTCCAATCCGCAGGAACTCATCCCGAATCTATCAAACTCTGGAAAATAATCACCAGCGCTTCCACGATTTCTTGAGCCACCTCCTTCAGTACCCTGGGATGTAGACCATCAGGCCCCGGGAACTTATCAACCTTCAGACCTAACAGTCTCTCTAACACCAATTCCTGGCAAATATAAATTCCCTTCAATTCAGGTCCTTCAGCCACTGTTACCTCAGGGAGATTGCTTGTGTCTTCCCCATTGAACACAGATCTGAAGTACTAATTCAATTCTTCTGCCATTTCTTTGTTCCCCGTAATATATTCCCCTGTTTCTGTCCTCAAGGGCCCAATTTAGCCTGCTGAAACTTCCTACCTTTTATCTTAACCTGCTGGACACACTTTCCTCATTCCTGATGAAGGGCTTGTGCCCGAAACGTCGAATTTCCTGTTCCTTGGATGCTGCCTGACCTGCTGCACTTTAACCAGCAACACATTTTCAGCTCTGATCTCCAGCATCTGCAGACCTCACTTTTTACCCCAATTTTAGTCTTAACCATTTTTTTGCCTTTCACATACCTAAAAAAAACTTTTACTATCCTCCTTTATATTATTGGCCAATTTACCTTCTTTATCTCCTTCTACATTATTTTGATTCCAACATGGATGAAGAATTATCAGGAATGAAATAAATGAGTCATATTTGAAATCTTATTGTTGTCAATGGCAACTTTGGGATCTTAGTGAGCAGCTTTCATCTTCCATCTTCATTGAAACCCTGTTCAGTTGCCATGTAGGTGCGTGATATCAATAACTCATGCCTGGTTCCTCCCTTCCCTGTTGCTGAAATTTGGGAAGATATTTGTGCTCTTTAACCTCACTTGCTTGGTGTGCATATGTCAAATAGCACAATGTGTATCTATTCCCCTTTGTAACTATCTGTAATGCAGCCCCTACAAAATCTGAAGGTTCATTCAGTATGCACAATGGTTTCACGACCAAGTCACTAATTCTGATATGAAAAAGCCTCTGAATAGTCCAACACAAATGACTGTTCTTTAGTTTCAACTCCCGCAAACCTCTACCATCAGTACTGCTGCTGCATCTTAGATCCCTTCTTGTGAAAAGATAAGGAATGAATGGAAATACTTTGTAAACATTTATATTGTTTGCTGCTTTTAGACCTTAATTGCTCTTCACTTATATACATCGTATCGCATTCCAAATGCTTTCAGGATATTCTCATGCAATAGCTTTTGGCACTTCCAATTTTGATAACTTCTTAAGAGTGTATGTTGGCTCTGCCTAAACACATGCAAGTACATCAGGAGCCCCCCCCACCCCCCGTAACACTGCCAAACTTTCATTTGGAAAACAAACTGGTGCAAGATGGCAATGTCAAAATTCCACGTTGGCTGTTTCACCTTCTACTCTCATTTTGAATTTGATATCCTCCCCACTTCATAGCTTTTGATGGCTTTCTCCTTCTGTCTCCCATCTCCTCTATCCCTCTTCATTTCTCCAGCCCCCACTTTCAACTGTGAGCCTGAATTCCATCTCTTTGAATGTTCCTGCTCTGTTATGTTCAGAACGTTCACTGGCTTCTTAGCATCTGTGATTATCGAGTCAATACCTGGAGACCTTCAGGCCATTCTCGATGCATTGCGAGAGATGCGCTGAGGGACAGACAGAGAAACATTCACCTGAGCAATGCCAAATTATGAGGTGAGGTCAGCTGGTTTACGCACAGACACTTCAAGCACAGGCCCAGAGTTGGTACCAGCCACCCTCTGAAAGAACTACTTTCTCATTCCCATATCATGTTACATAAAACAGTTGACATGAAAGAGTTAGCTTTGAAGCCCTTGCATAGCTCCACTCACTGACTCTTAAATGAATAACCCTCGGAAGAACTAGTTAGCTCCAATTGTCAGTTTCAGTTCTAATCTGTTCATTTTACCTCCACTATTAGCTGAACAAATTACTTTAGCCAGATCTCACTTCAGAAATATCAATGTTTCTGACCAAGTGTTATATATCTAGTCTTAAGCTATTATATAACCCACTATCTTAATTGCTGTGTAACATACAATTTCATGTTACATAAGTACACCCATCTTCTGTTAATACACATTAGTAGTTAATCCTTTATCACTGAATATGCATAAGTCCCTTAAACCAATACAACAAGAATGATGGGTGGTAATAAAGGAGATGCCAGCAGAAACAGGCCAGCTGAGAATATCACTTACATGAATGCCTAATTCCTACATAAGAATTAGAATCATATTACCATGACGTAATATTCCATTGTGCCTTATAATAAAATAATGTAAGTATTCAATTCATGAATTTCAGAGGAAATAGACAAGATAGCAAGTTTGCAGATGACACCAAACTTGGAGGTGTAGTATTCAGCAAAAAAGGCTGTGTCCAACTACCGTAGTTGAGCCAGTGGGCTGAGGAATGGAGCTGAACTTTAATTTCAGTGAAGGTGAGGTGTTTCATTTTGGTAGGACAAATTGAGGCAGGACATATAAACTTAATGGTCGGGTCATGAAGAGTGAACCAAAGAAAGAAACCTTGAGGTATAGATTCATAGTTCCTTGAAGGTGGAGTCACAGGTAGGCAGGGTTGTAAACCTACCACCCCACCAACCTCCGCATACAACGTATCATCCGCCGTCATTTCCACCACCTCCAAACAGACCCCACCACCAAGGATATATTTCCCTCCCCTCCCCTATCAGCGTTCTGCAAGGACCACTCCCTTCGTGACTCCCTCGTCAGATCCACAACCCCCACCAACCCAACCTCCACCCCCGGCACCTTCCCCTGCAACCGCAGGAAATGTAAAACTTGCGCCCACACCTCCACACTCACTTCCCTCCAAGGCCCCAAGGGATCCTTCCATATCCGCCACAAGTTCACCTGTACCACCACACACATCATCTATTGCATCCGCTGCACCCGATGTGGCCTCCTCTATATTGGGGAGACAGGCCGCTTATTTGCGGAACGCTTCAGAGAACACCCCAGGGATGCCCGGACCAACCAACCCAACCACCCCGTGGCTCAACACTTTAACTCTCCCTCCCACTCCACCGAGGACATGCAGGTCCTTGGACTCCTCCACCGGCAGAACATAACAACACGACGGCTGGAGGAGGAGCGCCTCATCTTCCGCCTGGGAACCCTCCAACCACAAGGTATGAATTCAGATTTCTCCAGTTTCCTCATTTCCCCTCCCCCCACCTTGTCTCAGTCGGTTCCCTCAACTCAGCACCGCCCTCCTAACCTGCAATCTTCTTCCTGACCTCTCCGCCCCCACCCCACTCCGGCCTATCACCCTCACCTTGACCTCCTTCCACCTATCCCACCTCCATCGCCCCTCCCCCAAGTCCCTCCTCCCTACCTTTTATCTTAGCCTGCTTGGCTACTCTCTCTCATTCCTGATGAAGGGCTTATGCTCGAAACGTCGAATTCCCTATTCCTGAGATGCTGCCTGGCCTGCTGTGCCTTGACCAGCAACACATTTTCAGCTGTGATCTCCAGCATCTGCAGACCTCATTTTTTACTTAGTAAAGAAGGCGTTTAGTACATTTGTTTTTATTGGTCAGTGCATTGAGTATACGAATTGGGAGGCCACGTTGCAGCTGTGCAGGACATTGATTGGGCTGCTTTGGAATATTACATTCAATTCTGGTCTCCTTACTAGAAGAAAGATGTTGTAAAATTTGAAAGGGTACAGAACAGATTCAGAAGAATGGTGTCAATGTTGAAGGGCTTGAGCTATAGGGAGAGGCTAAATAGGCTGGGGCTACTTTTCCTGGAGCGTCGGACGCTGAGGGGTGACTTTATAGAGGTTCATAAAATCATGAGGAGTTTGGATAGAGTCGATAGACAAGGTCTTTTTCCCAGGGTAGGAGAGTCCAAAACTAGAGGGCATAGGTTTAAGGTGAGAGGATAAAGATTTAAAAGGGATTTAGGGGGAACTTTTTACATAGAAGGTGATGCATGTATGGAATAAGTTGCCAAATGAGGTAATGAAGGCTGGTCCAATTATAACATTTAAAAGGCACCTGGATGAGTACATGAATAGGAAAGGTTTAGGGTTTATTGGGCAAATCCAAGATTAATTTAGGATATCTGGTCAGCATGGATAAGTTGGACTGAAAGGTCTGTGTCTGTGCTTTACAATTCTATGACTCTATGATTTTAAGACATAGGTACGTCAATAATATCTTTTCTGCATCCCTCTCATGATGATGTTGATAAACATCGCAATTGGATTTTCTTCTTCTTGTTCTTGGCTGAAAAAACTTTGACTGCTTTCTGCCCAACTAAGCAATCACTGGAGAGGAAAATCTGCTGGTCTGTATCAGAATCATCATCCATTTTCAGATCCAAATCCAAGCATTTTGTGAAACCTTCTCCCTCTCCACCCTTGCATTAACAGTAAAATGTGGGAGAAATCTCAACGAAATTCATCCTTTCCTTGTGAGGTGTTCTGTAATCCCTTGCATCAACTGAAAAAGAAACATAGTTACATTCCAAAATAAAAGTAAACATCATCTTCAAATTTACGCAAGACTTTCCTTTATGCCTTCCTTTCCAGACCATTCATTCTAAATGAAGAATCCCTGCTTTAAGTCATTCAAATATGCTGTAAATGCTTCCATGCACATCCTTAATTACAAAACTGGCTGTGAATTGTGGAAGCCGGGATAATATAAGGCTAATCACACAGTGACTGTGAAGATAAAACTTTTGTTTTCACAAGCACTGGGTCACATTTATGTTTATAATACTATTAGTAGATTAAATGAGTCAAACAATCCTATTAGATGAGTCAATGGGCTAAATTATGATTGAACTGGAATTCCTAAACTGAGTTTTCACTGTTAATAATGCTAATGCACATCTTCTATGACTACAACATCTTAACATGATTAAAGCATTCTGCTACTACTCAGTGTTTTTCATCACCACTGTTCATTGTAGGGTAAAACACTCTATATCTTTATTTTGGGCATTACTTTATCTTTCAATGACTGATTAATCCATTTAGTACAAATTAATGCAATTTTTAAAAAAAATAAGCATAGCATAGCATGTTCCTTAAATGTCACTGATCACTGGGATTCTATTCCTCTCTCCTCAAAAGAGTTGATTTTTGGTTTGGGTATATTCTATGGGAAATGCAACCTTCAAGTATTTTATCAAAAGCATCAAATATTAACTCTGATACTATGTGTTAATCATGCGATCTATGATCATAAAGAGGACCACATAATTTTCAGAAAACTCTGTTCCACTTGAGATCAGCTTATGCACATAGCGCTACATTGAAAGTATACACCAGATAAAACCATAAGACCATAAAATATAGGAATAGAATGAGGTCATTTGGCCCATTGAGTCAGTTCCATCTTTCCTTCATGGCTGATTTGTTCTCAAACCCAGTCTCCTGCCTTCAACCCATAACCTTTGACCTACTTACTAATCAAGAACATATCTACCTTGGCCTTAAATACACTCACAGATGGTTCCGAAACTCAATCTATTTAGTTCGATTTTACATGCAGAGTCGGAGCTGTCAACTTGATGAAAGGTTTTTTTTTATATAGAACTACAAATAAAGAAATAGAGAAGAAATATCTGTCAGTGAATTTGCAAAAGCATGAAGGAAGACCAGGATAGAAGAATGAGGAAATTTCAATGTCCTGACTCTAAGTTGGGAAAAAAAAATATTGTGGAGAAAGTGAGGTCTGCAGATGCTGGAGATCAGAGCTGAAAATGTGTTGCTGGAAAAGCGCAGCAGGTCAGGCAGCATCCAAGGAACAGGAAATTCGACGTTTCAGGCATAAGCCCTTCATCCTGATGAAGGGCTTATGCCCGAAACGTCGAATTTCCTGTTCCTTGGATGCTGCCTGACCTGCTGCGCTTTTCCAGCAACACATTTTCAGAAAAAAATATTGTGCCAAGGGTAAGAAAGGAAAGAACTATCATGGTCAGTATGCTCCAATCCAACAAGAGAAAGAGCAGTATTGGGTCTGGCGCGAGTGTAACAAATTAAACTCTGCTGATACAGATGTCATATAAAGGTGACCTTGACCACCTGAATGTCATCATAGGACTCTTTCTATCTCCACTGTCATGTCCTCAAGGCTAGATATTGGAACCGACCTTCCTAGCCGTCTGACATATTCCTAATCTCTTCTAAGGATGGCTTCTCAGGTTCACCTGAACATTCCCCCTCTCCAGCTGCTGAGACTCCTCATGTGGGCCTTCACTCTCATACCTTTGACCCTGTCATCCTCTTTCTAACCTGCTGCACCATTTTTATTGCTCACAAATACGGTAACTGGCTGTCATCAGCAGCATCCTGGAAATGAGTATAGATTTATTTTATGATAAATACATTGCTTTGCCGAGAGAAAGCGGTCTTTTCTATTTGATTTCTCGAAATGCTGCTCATCTTTTTTCTGACCAGACAGGCAGCTAACAATATGACTGTACTTTAAACCCAGGCCACAATCACACAGATGAGATGGTAGCATAAGATATGTGTTTATTTCAACTGGAATGAATGTTGCATGTTATGGCCCCACACCCAGAAATTGGGAAAACAAATTTTTAACCCATATAATTTAGGCAATTAACTGAGGAAAATGTAGAGTCTGAGTAGCTCAATTTAGCTCACCACCACCTTCACTAAGGCAAATAATGAGTGACAGTAAATGTTGGCCTTTTCAACGATGTCTATATCTCATGGGAAAAAAACTGTAAAAGGAGAGAGATAAAGTAGGAAACAACTGAGGAAATCATTGCCAGGAAAAGAAGTTAATTCTCATTTGAAAAGATATTTATTAATCAGGAGAAACCAGCATGTTGTTGTCACCTGAATAGACTGATTAAACTCTGTGGAGAAAGTGAGGACTGCAGATGCTGGAGATCAGAGCTTAAAAATGTGTTGCTGGAAAAGCGTAGCAGGTCAGGCAGCATCAAAGGAACAGGAGAATCGACGTTTCAGGCATAAGGTTTCGGGCTTTCAGGTTCCTGAAGAAGGGCTGATGCCCGAAACGTCGATTCTCCTGTTCCTTTGATGCTGCCTGACCTGCTGTACTTTTCCAGCAACACATTTTTAAGCTCTGATTAAACTCTGTGCTGAGGAACCAGAGGAGGTAGATCAAGGAAGTGCAATAGATGTTGCATATGTGGACTTTCGGAAGACTTTTGATAAAATGAAATAGGAGGCTCTTTACGAAAATGGAATTAAAGGGGGAAGTGGAGGTATGGATCCAATTGGATCAGTGACAGAATAATATCGAGGTCTATTTTTTGAGCAATAATAATCCGCCATGATGGAAGAAGGCCTATTTATGGATATAGCAGAAAAAGATAGTTACAAATTGCAAAGGAAATATTTTCTTTTCCAAAGCTCACAAGAATGATCTACTGGATTCCTCTGATATTCAGCCAAGTTCTCAGTCTTAGAGATAGAAATATGGATGTCACCAATGCTGACATTTCACATGAGTCCACTTTGAGTGGAAATCCCATGACTGTGGGACAGTTGGTCATATCTGGACAGTAAGCAAGAGTATACAAAACAGTCTCGGTTTAAGACATGGTAAATTTCTAGGCCTCAACCATGCACCAGCTGATGGTAAATTAATACAAGAATGTAGAAATTCTCCAAAGTATCTGTGATTAGTACAGAAGCAGACAGGTTCTGAAAGAGTTAACTCTGAGGATTGCCATAACCGCCACCTTCCATGATGATGTTATATGGACCAATGAGCAGGACAACTTTTGATCGAGGAGGAGGAAGACTTACTATCCAAGACTTACTAGTGTCTGTAATAATATCTATCATATTGAGACAAGTTGTAACTAGTTTCTCACATGCAATAAATTTATTCAGAATACTACAACAGACTCATCCAGGATTTCCTATTCCATACCAGATCAAGAGGTCTTGTAGTTCCCCACATTTAAAGTTGATGGTGGCAATAACATTCTTCATGAGTAACAGCTTCTGAAGCACAGTGGGTTGGCATGTACATACAACAGATGTTATCCAGCAGAAAAATTGAAAGTTGTGCTCCGTGAGAAACTAATAAAAACAGCAATGGAAGATTAACAAATCTGAAGATATGGAAGCTGGTGTTTCACAACTTCATTTAATCATTGATACACCAGCAGCACTGCCTCTTATCTCAGAAGAAGAAAACAATAAAATCTCAAATCATCTTCCTTTCTTAAAAAAAATGTGGAACAGTCTATTTAGTCTAATGACTAATATACTGGCAGGGAAATTTGCCAGAACTGCTTGGGAGGATTTAAACTAGTAAGGTGGGGGTGGGACAAAGAGAGATAGTGAGGAAAGGGTACAGCTGAGAACAGAAGTGAGAGAAACAGCCAGAGCAGGCAGGGCCAATGGGCTGAGAAGTGGCAGATGGAGTTTAATTCAGATAAATGCAAGGTGCTGCATTTTGGGAAAGCAAATCTTAGCAGGACTTGTATACTTAATGGTAAGGCCCTGCGGAGTGTTGCTGAACAAAGAGACCTTGGAGTGCAGGTTCATAGCTCCTTAAAAGTGGAGTCGCAGGTAGATAGGATAGTGAAGAAGGCGTTTGGTATGCTTTCTTTTATTGGTCAGAGTATTGAGTAAAGGAGTTGGGAGGTCATGTTGCGGCTATACAGGACATTGGTTAGGCCACTGTTGGAATGTTGCGTGCAATTCTGGTCTCCTTCCTATCGGAAAGATGTTATGAAACTTGAAAGGGTTCAGAAAAGATTGACAAGGATGTTGCCAGGGTTGGAGAATCTGAGCTACAGGGAGAGGCTGAACGGGCTGGGGCTGTTTTCCCCGGAGCGTCGGAGACTGAGGGGTGACCTTATAGAGGTTTACAAAATTATGAGGGTCATGGATTAGATAAATAGACAAAGTCTTTTCCCTGGGGTCGGAGAGTCCAGAACTAGAGGGCATAGGTTTAGGGTGAGAGGGGAAACATATAATAGAGACCTAAGGGGCAACTTTTTCACGCAGAGGGTGGTACGTGTATGGAATGAGCTGCCAGAGGATGTGGTGGAGGCTGGTACAATTGCAACATTTAAGAGGCATTTGGATGGGTTTATGAATAGGAAGGGTTTGGAGGAATATGGGCCGGGTGTTGGCAGGTGGGACTAGATAGGGTTGGGATATCTGGTTGGCATGGACGGGTTGGACCGAAGGGTCTGTTTCCATGCTGTACATCTCTGTGACTCTATGACTCTATGGCAGTGTTCCAGTGCAGGTAATGGTAACATTAAAGTATAATATAATGACACCTCCTTCTGCTTGCCAGTAGAAGTAGGGGGCAAAGTCTCCCTGACTGAAATAAATTTATTTAAGAAGATATAGTTAAATTGGGTTGAGATATTTAAAACAAGGATCAGTAAGAGTACATCAGTTACTGATAAAGTGTTAGAGTTGATGCATACTATCATCATGAATTAGGATGGGCCGAATGATGAAAATAGTCCTCATAATGTTTAGGCAAGATAAATATTTATGCATAGCCAATCTAGGCTTATGCCTTATGCACAGTTAGAAATAATAGTAAAGATATGACCAGAATAGAACAAACATTGACAAGTAAGAAGGTGAAAAACATGAATGGGCCTCGCCAATTTTGGGTGTCTCAAAAAACATGTCCGTTTGGCTTCATAGCGGTCATAGATGTTTGTCAATAAGATGATTGAAAAATATGCTTATCAGTGAAAACTTGTTTACTAACTTAGCCAATTGAAAGCTGTTAA
Organism: Hemiscyllium ocellatum; assembly: GCF_020745735.1. Classification (NCBI taxonomy): domain Eukaryota; kingdom Metazoa; phylum Chordata; class Chondrichthyes; order Orectolobiformes; family Hemiscylliidae; genus Hemiscyllium; species Hemiscyllium ocellatum. The sequence goes on along the minus strand of NC_083406.1, from coordinate 11,077,890 downwards.
ATAAAACAGATTTGAGACATGCAGATTTGTGAGTAGAATTCACTAGCAAGAGCATAGAATTCCTTGATTTGGAAATGCCAGTGTTGACTGGGGTGTAAAAGTTAAAAATCACACAACACCAGGTTATAGTCCAACAGGTTTAATTAGAAGCACACTAGCTTTCGGAGTGTCGCTCCTTCATCAGGTGGTTGTGCTGGATGAAGGAGTGTCACTCCGAAAGCTAGTGTGCTTCCAATTAAACCTGTTGGACTATAACCTGGTGTTGTGTGATTTTTAACATAGAATTCCTTGCCATTCTTACACACAAAGAGATGTATTAATGTTCACGGTTAGTGAGATTTTTATGGAGTAGATAGAGACATCTAATTCTCTCTGGTGAATGAGCCATTAACTAGATACTAGATTGTTTGTTATCATGTAAAATGTAATGCAAAACAGAAACTGAATCGACTTTGAGCAACATGATGTCACAGTAGGTGATGTCTTCATTCAAGTGATATTCTGAGAGCTCCTGTGCAGACTACTCAGACTCATTGGCATCATGGTAGCCCAGAAATCCACCAACACACTAAAACAGCAGCTAATGAACTTGAAAGACCCTATACAGGCAATGAGCAAAACTAAGGTCATTTACAAAATACCGTGCAAGGACTGTAACAACACTACATTGGACAAACAGGCAGAAAACTAGCCACCAGGATACATGAACACCAACTAGCCACAAAAAGACATGAATCTCTCTCACTTGTATCCTCACATACAGATGAGGAAGGACAACATTTCAACTGGGACAATACATCCATTGTAGAACAAGACAAATAAAGACATGCATGAGAATTCGTAGAAGCATGGCATTCCAACCAGAACTCTATCAACAAACACATCGAGTTAGACCCCATCTACTACCCCCTGAGAAAAGGAACAGGAAGTGACTTCACCATAGGAAACAACATCCCCAAAGGAAATGACATCACCAACCCAAAGAAACTCAAACATATAAATAGAAAGCAGGAAGTTTCAGCATTGCTTTGCATAAAATCCACTGAAGATGTTACCTCATAAGGTAATGAAACATCTGGAAATGAGCCTTTCAGCTCAGCAAGCAAACCTACATCCAAAGCTCCTGTGCAATGTAGTGAGCAGTTGAATGATAGAAAGATAGAAAATTGGAGTAAGAGTAGTCCATTTGATCCATCGAATGTGCTCTGCAATTCAGTACAATCATGGTTAATCTTCTATCTCAATGCCATTTGCCTGCTGTCTTCCCACATCCTTTAATCTCTTTATTATCATAGAATCATTCAGAATAGAAGATGCCTTCAGCACATTGAGCCTGTACTTTACAAAGTTGGTGAAGTTAGCTGGCTCTACTAACCTCCCAGATAGTACATGCCAAACTTCCACCGCTCTATGTGTGACAATAATTTGCCACAAGCCCCCTTTACACCTCTTGCCTTTCACCTTACTGATGAGCCCTGTTGTTATTGACCATTCAACTAAAGGGGACAGCTGCTTTCTTTCCATGTGCCTTCATAACTACCCTATTAACATATCCTGGTGCCTTCAGGGATTTGTGGACAAACACTGCAAGATGCCTCTGTTCCTCCAAAGTTCCTAGTGTCCTGTCATTCATTGAGTACTCTCTTGTCATATTACTTCTTCCACTGTCTGAAAATCTATACAATTATTTCTTGAATGTATTCAGTGACTTGGCTTCCAGGAACTGTCTGAATTAAGAAATGGTTTCGCATCTGAGTTCGAAATGGTCAACTCAGTAACCTGAGGCTTTGACTCCTTATCATAGAATCCCCAGATTCGGGGTGGGGGGAGGCATCAGCACTGCATCCAGTCTGTCCAGCCCTATCGGAATGTTATGTGTTTAATTCAGATCTCCTCTCATTCTTCAAAACTCCAAGGAGTTGGAGCCCAGTCAACCGATTTTCTCCTCCTAAGGCAAATCTTCAGTCTGGTGAGCCTTCACTGAACTGCCACTATGGCAATTAAATCTTTTCTTTGGTGAGGAGACCAAAACTACACACAGTATTCCAGATGAACTCTCACCAAGACCCTGTACAGCTACAGTAAGACTTCCTTGTTCTTGTATTTAAATATCCCTGCAATGAAGACCAGTATCCCATCTTTCTTCCTCACCTGCTTGCATGCTTTCAGTTAATTGTGTATGAGGACACCCAGGTTCTTTTGTACATTAACATTTCCCAATCAATCCCACTTAAGTGATACTCTGCCATTCTGCATTCTCTGCCAAATTGAATAACTTCATCTTTATCCACATCACATTGCACCAGCCATATATTTGACCATCCACTCAACTTCAAAAATTGTGGTGTTACAAATGCACAGCAGGTCAGGCAGCATCCAAGGAGCAGAAGGGCTCATGCCCAAAACATCGACGGTCCTGCTCTTTGGATGCTTGCTGACCGGCTGTGCTTTTCCAGCATCACACTTTTTGACTCTGACCTACAGCATTTGCAGTCCTTGCTTTCTCCTGCTCACTCAACTTGTCTGAATTACTTTGACAGCTCTTTGCTGCCTCATCAGCATTCACAACCTCTCTCAGTTTTGTGCCGTCTCCAAACTTGGGACTATTACATCTGATTCCTTCATTCAAATCACTGAACATAGTTTGAATTGGTAAGGCCAAAGCACTTATCTCTGTGGTGCGCACTAGTCACCTCATGTCTTCCTCTTCTCTGTTTCCTTTCTGCTGAACAATGCTCAATGGGAAACAAAAGGAAATGAGCCATGTGAAATCTGCAGGGGAATCTAAGGAATCTGGCATTTCCAGCAGGCAAAATATCTTGGAGAATTACAAGTAAGCAGCTGGTGATTTTCCATTCATTGAATGCTTCTGTGTCTAATATTACTTAAGTGTTATAAGTCAGAAAATATCACAGATCCTGTGGTGTTAAATCTAGCAAGCATTGAGAAAATGTCAGCAATGCACAACAGGTCTGGCAGTGTCTGTGGAGATGGAAACAGAGTGAATATTTTAGGTTAGTTGTTTCCTCTGATGGAAGGTCATAACCTAATAGTTCTGTTCTATCAGCCACAGCTTCATTGCTGACAGTAAAATCTAACTAAAAAGCTAGAGGCAGCGAAAGACAATAACTATGTTTTTGTAATGTTGATTAACATGTTTGTTTGTTACTTGGCAACAAAACGTTAGCACTTAGGGTGCTGACAAATAATCTGCATCACAAATTTAAGAGGAGAGATTTACATAAATATAGAGTTATAAATTCAGCTACTGTAAAATGCCAAACAGACCAGACCAAACCTGCTATTTCTAATTCAATTAGCCTAACCTTGGGTATTCTATGTAATCATTCAGGGATAAGCCTTCAATCCCAAGAAATGCTGTAGTAACTTCTAAAGACATTTTGATAAACTGATGCAGAGCAAACGTGGTCTATTTCCTTTTATTGTCTTTTAGTTATTAGTACTCCACCTCTAATGGAACAGTGTTCTCATTGAGATCATGGAAGAATCCTCCAATGATGACAAACTAAAAATGGAAAGAACTGTGAATGCTGTGAATCAGCAACAACACCAGAAATTGCTGGAAAAGCTCAGCAGGTCTAGCAGCACCTGTGCAGAGAAATCAGAGTTAACGTTTCGGGTCCCCAGTTCTGAGGAAGAGTCACCGGATGCAAACCATGAACTCTGATTTCTCTCTGCAGGTGTTGCCAGACGCTGAGCTTTCCCAGCAATTTCTGTTCTTGTCCCCACTTTGATGTTATGGTCGATTCTCATTCTTGGTCTATAGTCCCCAATCTCAGCCTCAGTCTTTACCCCCATTCCCAGCCTCAGTCTTTACTTCCACACTCAGCCTCAGTCTTTACTCCCACTCTCAGCCTCAGTTTTTACACCCACTCCCAACTTCAGTCTTAACCCCCACTCTCAGCCTCAGTCTTTATCCCCACTCCCAACCTCAGTCTTTACCCCCACTCCCAGCCTCAGTTTTTACACCCACTCCCAACTTCAGTCTTAACCCCCACTCTCAGCCTCAGTCTTTACCCCCACTCCCAGCCTCAGTTTTTACACCCACTCCCAACTTCAGTCTTAACCCCCACTCTCAGCCTCAGTCTTTATCCCCACTCCCAACCTCAGTCTTTACCCCCACTCCCAGCCTCAGTCTTTACCCCCATGCCCAACCTCAGTCTTTACCCCCACTCTCAGCCTCAGTCTTTATCCCCACGCCCAACCTCAGTCTTTACCCCCACTCTCAGCCTCAGTCTTTACCCCCACGCCCAACCTCAGTCTTTACCCCCACTCCCAGCCTCAGTCTTAACCCCCACTCCCAACCCCAGTCTTTACCCCATTTCCAGCCCCACTCTTTACCCATTACCAGCCTCAGTCTTTACCCTGACTCCTTGCTTCAGTCTTTACCCTCACTCTCAGCCTCAGTCCTTATCCCAACTCCCAGCTTGTCTTTACCCCATTCCCAGCCTCGGCCTTTACTCTCACTCCCAGCCTCAGTCATTGCTCCCACTTCCAGCCTCGGTCTTAATCCCACTTCCAGTCTCAGTTTTTATCTGTCTCACAGCCTCAGGCTCTACTCCACTGTTGAACCCATTCTTTACATCACTCTCAGCCTTGTTCTTCATTCAACTGTTGGCCTGACTCTTCCTTTCCCACTTAGCTTTAGCTCTGTCAAGGCCTTCATCTCTCTCCTGCTCTTTTTCGCTTTGCTTTGGTCTTTATTCCGGTTCTTGGCCTTGGTCTTAAATCTGTTTTTATTTATCCCACTCTCAACCTTGCTTTTTATTTTGCTCTTGGCTTCAGTCTTTATTTCACTCTCAGGCTTGGCCTTAATTTGTAATCCAAACTTGTGCATTACATTTGTGTTGAAATAAATAATTGAAGAATGCATTGTGTGGTGACATCCCATTGTGCGTAAATGGTGTCTGCATTCAATCGAATGAATGGGAAATATTTTGAAAGTTAGCAGCATGAAAGCAGCAGCTCATCACTGAATTCAGCTAGGTACAGAGTCTTATACCTTCATCATATTGGAGAATTGGATCCAATTTCAGAATTTGCAGATTATACAAACATTTGGAACCATTATAAACATTGTGGTGATTAATGTGGAATTTCTAAAAGTGTAGGTGGAATGGGTGGATATGTGGCAGATGAAGGCTAGCACAACACCAAAGGCTGAAGGTTCTGTACTGTGCTGTTACAAGTTCTATGAAGCTCAATTTGAACAAATGTAAAGTAATTAATTTTAAAAAGAAAATCATGAAGAGGCAATATAAAATAAAAGGTACAGCTCTAAAGGCTGTGCTGAAATAAAGAGACTGGATGTACGTCTGTATAATTCATTGAAGTTTGCAGAGTAGTTAATAAGTCAAATAGTGTTCACGACATTATGCTCTTATGAACAGAGTACAGCAGTAAAGAGGCTATTTGAAACAAGACAAAAATTATTAGTGAAACTCAGCAGGTCTGTGGGGAAAAAAAGCAGAGTTAACATTATCAAGTCCACTGACTCTTCATGAGAACCACCTCCAAACATTAATTTTGCTTTCTTCCCACAGATGCTGTCAGACCTGCAGGGTTTCGCTAGCAATTCCAGTTTTTGCTTCACATCTCCAGCACCTGCAGGTCTGCCTTATTGTAGTAGAAAGGTTGCAGTGGATTTCAATAAAGCAATGATTCAGCTTCAGCGAAGTATCGTGTCAAGTTTTGCATATCACCTTTTACGAACGATGTGAAGGCATTGGTTAGAATGCAGAAAAGATTCACAAGAATGGTTCCCACGGTGAGGAACTTCAGGTTATGAAGATAGTTTGGAGAGGTTAGAAACCTAAGAGATGAGATTTGAGAGAGGTGTTTAAAGTCATGAGGAGTGTGAAAAACATACATAGGGAGAAAATGTTCCCACACATGAAGGGATCAAGAACGAGAGGGGATAAATTCAAATTACTTGGTAAAAGAAGTAAAAGTGACATGGCTATAAGCTTTTCTTTTTCATTCAGTAAGTGGTTAATGTCTGGAATGTATTGCTTAAGACTATGATGGAGGCAGATTCAACTTTAATATTCAATGAGGATTTAGGCTACTATCTGAAAAAGAAGAACATGTAGGGTTATGGAGAGAAGAGAGGAGAGTGGGATGAGGTGGAGTGTTGATTCAGATAACTGATGCAGATATGCTAGGCCAAATAGATGACTTCTGAGTTGTAATAGTTCTGTGCTTCCTTAATGCCAGTCTCTACTGAGCCAAGTCTCATTGTTAGTATGTCAGAGCAATGTTTTCAACATTCTACAGCCTCAGAATTGGGGTCTCTTATAATGTGGTGATGGTACCATTGCATGTTCTTCAAAGTCCAGTGAAATTAATCCATAGATTTCAGTCCAGTGTTGATTTCAATGAACATATCATGCCTTTGATCTTTGTCCTGTTATTTTTCTGACTTGCCGTCATTAACCTAAATGACTTTTGACTGTAATCATGACACACATTTTACAATATATCCCTTCCTTCGATGAATTGAGCGAATAGCACTTTTGAGAAACCATCTTTCATTAGCTGGTGACAGAATTATAGGACTTAAAGTAGATGTGGTGGCTTAAAAATAATGAGTGCATTTAGTAATATGCAATCAACCAGACTGCCACTTCACTAAGTCTAAGATTATGTATCTCTTCACTTTAAATGCACTATCTTTGATTTTGCATTGTCATTTCTTCAGTCTTTCAGGAATATTTATTCCCCACTTTTATTTTCAAAGAACAGCTGAGGTACTCTGACTGGGATGGGCCCCACTCATGTCAGCTTTCCTGCTGCTGCCCCTCCATTTGCTTTCAAACACCATCGTCATCTCGCAACAGTGCAAAAGGAAAAGGAAGCACTATGTTATCAGCATTGCACCAGAGAGTTTTAAGAGCCACATCATTAAGCAGAACATCAGGGACAAGTTCCTGCTCTGAATCCTTGCTCGGGTGATAGACAGTAGCAAGACTCCATTCGACACAGCCACCGTTGTACTCAAAGCAGGCAGATTGAATTTGCACAAAAAATGACATTTCCTACTGATATTGTTTGACTTAACCTTTGCCCAACTTACAACATTCTCATTTTTATTTGATTGATGCAGTTTTAAAAAGATTTTTTTCCTTCAAGCTATGGAGAAATACTTAAATAGGGGGGCTTATTTTATGGACATGCTGCATCAGGAGTATTTAACTGTGTTTTACTTCATTTCACTCTTTGCTGCAGACCATTTGTGCAAACTAAGTAATTTAGTTTCCATTTAAATGCGAGGGATAGTACATTTACAGATATATTATTTGGTGAATCAGGATCATTAATCTCTTATTGACTAATTAATCTATCCTTCATCGTTCCTGGATGAAGACTAAAACTTCAAATACTTCTGCACTTCATTTATTACTGCAGTGAAAAGGGTCATTAAGAACTAGAAAAGAAGATTATGAATCAATCAATCCTTTTTAACTGGCATAGAAAATAAATTCTGGATCACTTGCAAAGAAGCATTACTTCATATAATTATAAGGTTTATTAAGCAGCAAATGTTTAAGATTATCAACTTTAAACTGTAGAATGTACAAATTCATTTTCCAATGGAAGTATGAAGATTGCTCAGTGGTGTCAGTGAATTCAAAATTAATACAGCTCCAAAAATGCTACCATAATTAAAAGTGACTTGTGACTGAATCTGATTTTGAGTCCTCAGACTGAGAGTCATTTGAATCTGCAGGCCTCACTCAAGTGAATCTGTTAATTTTGCACTTCTGGGTCTAGTAGCAACATCTTCAGGAAACAAAAGGCTAGATGTTGAAGGAGCAATAATGTTGAATGAGGCATTGAGATTTGAGAATTGAGAGCCCATTTTCCATCTGTTTTTTTAAAAAAAGTTCTATTTGTCTTCAATTTTAGGCTGTTAATCCAAAATGATTCATTTTACACTATCACAATTTTATGTGGTGGATGCACTGAAAATGGCAATTGTTATTGAATTTGCCTGTGCCACCTGCTAGGCAGGATGGGTATGGCAGTAATTACAGTTCTTAATAATGTCTAGGAGATCTAACATAATGATATCATGATGAGTTGGTGAATTTTTGTATATTTTTATATAGGGAAGTTTGTGATCTATAATGTAGAAAGTGTTATCAAACCAGCAAGGTGAAACTACATACACTTAAGGGAGGAAAATATAATTGTTGACTGAAGATTGACTGAAGAACTTTTTAACATATTCCTTTATTTCTCTATTTCTGTAACTAAGATTTGTATCTAGATACTTTGTTTCTAAGATGGCACTTTGTGTGGGGAATTTGTACAATTTTCTCTGTACTCTTGTACACTATACTCTTTTACTCGACAATAAAACCTAAATCTATATCTGTGATGTTTTATTGTTAGGTGAGGGATGTTTGGACCTATCCGACATTCAGTGATAAATATTGCTCCATATCCATTAATCAAATACTTATTGCCTCCACCATTAACACACAATGATAGCACATGCAGTAACTATATATAATATGACTCCAGCAATTTAGCAAGGGTCCTTCGACAACATCTTCCAAACCTATCGCCTCTGCAACCTGGAAGGACAAAGCCAGCGAACATACAGCAACAGCACCACTTGCAAATTTATCTCCAATTACACAGCATCCTTACTTGGAAGTATGTTGCCTTGTGTCCACTGTTGCTGGACTAATATCCCTTAATCACCCCTCCCAACAGCACTAGGGATGTACCCACACCACATGCGCTGCTGTGTATCCAGAAAATGGCTCACCTTGGCCTTCTTAAAGGTAAATGTATAATTAATGTTGAGCTTACCAACAAAGCCTGCATACCTTGAAATATTATTTTAAAAATTGATAGGAATATGGAGTTAAAAATAATCTGGTATTTTATGTGTGACCTGGGAAGGGAGCTGCACACATAATTATGTGGGCAGCAATCAACTGACTTTATATTCATTTTTCATGACTAGGCAAAATCCCAGGTTAGAGTCTAGAAGTCTGGAACTCAAATTGATGTACATCATAATTGTGTTGTATATGAAATTTTGGAAACTCCTGTTAGTAGTAACTCATTGTGACAGTGCTGTATTAGTGCTGAGCTAACTACTGGCAAACTCTTGAACATTACTTTTCCACTGGTGTAAAGTATTTGTTATTATTACTAAATAGAATCTTTAAAATGCAATGAAGAATAATTCTTCCCCAATGGTAGATAATAGCTTTCAGTATTTTTTTCTAAGATGAGAGCGTGTATTGTCTCCTGTTTGCTATGCATTTCAAGGTCAGAAGCCACATGACACCAGGCTACAGTCCAACAGGTTTATTTGAAATCAGAAGCTTCTGGAGTGTTGCTCTTTCATCAAGTGAAGTGATACATTTCAAAATACAAAATAAACCAAAGACATGGTCCAAACTAATATATTATCTTTCAGATCTGAGAAATAAATCTGCACCTTCTTTACTTCCAATTTTCTAGTATTGTTGACTTGCTTCCAATGCAAGGGAAGCAATATTGGGTGTACACTTATATATCTCAATGCAATTTCAGTATAATTATTTGTTTATACATATCCTCAAGCTTTCATTCAGGGTGTGAGCTTTTTAATGGCCTTGTCAGGTTTTGATAAGTGTTGGTCAGCTTGTACTAAATCTTTTGGACTTGAATTTGACTGTCATAGCATCTGGTGTAGATTTTATGTTGTAGAGACCCAGATAAATAATGGTGTCGAATAAAATTGTGCAATAGCTAATTTACTTAATTCTCAAATGTAGGTGTTCATATTGATATCAGAAGAAAATATTTAAGGAGTATTTTTCATGCATTCAGCTGTGTCCTTTTGTCAGGCTCTTTAAAAATTAACTTGTTTCAACTTGTGTTTGGTTGTTAATAAATAGTCATAATTTCTGAGTTGGAATGGCTGAACTGACCATGAATAGCCATGATAGTCATAAAAGAGGCCTGCAGAGAATTGTGATAAATGAATTATGTAACATTTATATGTTTTGTTGAATTGAGATTCTCATGTGGCAGTTGTTGGAATAAGCAGTGTCTCGAATCAGAGAGGACAAGACAAAAGATGGAAAATTTTAAGCCGATTAGCGCAACGTCAGTTGTAGGTAAAATTCTAGAATCCATCGTTAAGGATGTCATTTCTAAATTCTTGGAAGTGCAGGGTTGGATTAGAACAAGTCAGAATGGATTTAGTAAGGGGAGGTCATGCCTGACAGACTTGTAGAATTCTTTGAAGAGGTAACAAGTAAGTTAAACCAGGGAAAACCAGTGGATGTTATCTACCTAGACCTCCAAAAGGCCTTTGATAAGCTTCGTCATGGAAGGCTGCTGAGTAAGGTGAGGGACCACAGTGTTCGAGGTGAGCTACTGGCATGGATTGAGGAGTGGCTGTCTGACAGAAGGCAGAAAGTTGGAATAAAAGGTTCCTTTTTTGGAATGGCAGCTGGTGACAAGTGGGGTCCCACAGGGTTCAGTGTTGGGGCCGCAGTTGTTCACTTTATATATTAATGATCTGGATGAAAAGACAGGGGTCATTCTGGTGAAGTTCGCCGATAATACGAAGTTAGGTGGACAGGCGGGTAGTTCTGAGGAAGTGGGGAGACTGCAGAAAGATTTAGACAGTTTAGGAGAGTGGTCAAGGAAATTGCTGATGAAATTCAATGTGAGCAAATGTGAGGTCTTGCACTTTGGAAAAAAGAACACAGGCATGGACTATTTTATAAACGGTGAGAAAATTCATCAAGCCAATGTAGTACAATGGGATTTGGGAATGCTAGTACAGAATTCTCTAAAGGTTGACTTGCAGGTTGAGTCCATGATTAAGAAAGCAAATGTAATGTTTTCATTTATTTCAAAAGGATTGGAATGTAAAAACAGTGAGGTGCTACTGAGACTTTATAAAGCTCTGGTTAGGCCCCATTTAGGATAATATGCCCAGTTTTGGACTCCACACCACGTGAAGGACATATTGGCACCGCAGCGTGCCCAGAAGAGATTCACACGGATGATCCCTGGAATGGTAGGTCTAATATACGATGAACTGCTGAGTATCCTGGGATTGTATTCATTAGAGTTCAGAAGGTTGAGGGGACAGCTAATGGAAACTTACAAGATAATGCATGGCTTAGAAAGGATGAACACTGGGAAATTGTTTCCATCAGGCGGGGATACTAGGACCCATGGGCAAAGCCTAAGAATTAGAGGAGGTCAATTTAGAATGGAAATGAGGAGACATCTGTTCAGGCAGAGAGTGGTGGGCCTGTGGAATTCATTGCCACAGAGTGCAGTGGAAGCCGGGACATTGAGTGTCTTCAAGGCAGAGATTGATAAATTCTTAATCTCGCAAGGGATTAAGGGATACGGGGAGAGTGCAGGCAAGTGGTGTTGTAATGCCTATCAGCCATGATTGAATGGCGGAGTGGATTCGATGGGCTGAATGGCCTTACTTCCACTCCTATTTCTTATGGTCTTATGGAATCATAATTTCAAAGCGAGATTTACCATAAATTAAACAAGTTTTCCAAAGGTCACCTGTCAGGAGAAATTGCATAGACCTGTATACCTTGGGATTCTGGATGGTTAAACAGTTAATTGTATTTGTAATTTGTCTCAGATATGCTACGTTGCTCGATTGTTTTTGTGAATTTTCTGTATGTTGCTTCATATTGTTGGATCTTCACTCACCCCACCAGACTTTGTTCCATGCAACTCCATGCAATATTCTCTCCACGTCCTATTTACATCGATTATAACATAGTCACTAAATCACTTTTTGTGAATGTATTGCATTGAACTCAAATTCAAGATTACTACTAGTCTTTAAAATTAAAGAAAGAAGTGTGGACACTGTGAATCTGAAACAAAAATGAAAATTATTGGAAATACTCAGCTGATCTATCAATATCTGTACGGACAAAGCAAAGTTGCGTTTCGAGTCCGGTAACCCTTCTTCAGTGCCCTCTTCCATCTAAATAAAACCAAATATATTCTAATTTATTCTAGTTAATATTATCTGGCTCCTGACTTATTCTACCAGCTTCTTCAGCTGCTCTCTTAGATAAAATTCTATGGTCAACTACTTTGACATTTGAATTTAATTATTCATTTCTGGGATACTATATCACAGATGAGGCAAGCAGTTAATATACATTCCCAATTGCCCATGTGAAGTCAATGATGAACTGACTTCTTGATTAACTGTGGTCCACATAGTGAGGATACTTCTATACTGCTGTTAGAGAGGGAGTTCTCGACTTTTGACCCAATGAGCATGAAACAACAGCAAGGTCATTCCAGGAGAAGACACAATGTACTTAGCAGGGAACTTACAGGTCGTGGTGTTCCCATATTTTTGCTGCCTTTGTCCTTCTAGATGGGAGAAGTTTGAGTTTGGAATATTTAGGTTTGAACCTGAAATGAACTTTTCATACAATATCTAGTCCATTCCGAAGATTGCTCTCTGTCCATGTACAGAAAACCTTCAAGTTCCTGTTAACAGTCAAACAAAACAGCATCATTTCCATTACTGAAATCCTCGGTTATATCATTTCTTTACTCTCCTGTTTAAGATTTCTTCTAACCCAAAGCTCTGCATTGCTTAGTCTCTCTCACATTAAAATCTGTCCTTAAGACAGACAAACAAGATCCTCCAACACTGCAAAGTTGCTCAGCAGATCAAACAGCATCTATGGAGAGAACGAGCAACAATATATGGAATCTTTGATCTTGAGAGAAAGTCATCATGCAAATATTTTGTTTGTTCTCTCCATAGTGACTAAATAACCAACCAACTGGGATTTTCTGAAGCTTTTCTATTTTTGAAGCCATTGTCAATGAACTTAATTGATTTCCAAAGCTGCATCAAATTGATTTCAAAATCCTCACCTTTGTCTGGCAAGTGTCTCCATGACTTTGTGTTCCTACATAACAACTCTCCAGTGAAGCCCTTGCCAGGGTCCTCAGCTCCTTTGTTTCTGGATTATTTTTTGCTTTTGCTTCAAACATTTCACCAGGTAGGACTGATCATTCAATGTTCGCCTATACAATTCCCTCCATAAAATATTTTTCTTTGCTGCAATCTTTCTTGCATTAAAGATCATTTAAAAATCTATGTCTTATCTTTCTCCAGTCTCCCCTTCTCAACAAGGTGAAAGTAAGGACTGCAGATGCTAGAAATCAGAGTTGAGATTAGAGTGGTGCTAGAAAAGCACAGCTCATTCCTGATGAAGGACTCCTGCTTGAAACATTGATTTTCCTGCTCTGGATGCTGCCTGACCTACTGTGCTTTTCCAGCACCACATGAATCTTGCCTCCCTTCTCAACAACTTGCTAAATGCCTCAACTTCTTGCTTGGTGAACTCCTGAGGTTTGAAGATCTATTATATGAGGAATACCAAATAACTCCAAGCACAGTGGCTCAGTGGTTAGTACTGTGCCTCACAGTGCCAGGGTATCAGGTTCAATTCCAGCCTTGGGTGACTGTCTATTTGGAACTTGCACATACTCCCCATTTCTGCATAGGTTTCCTCCAGGTGCTCTGGATTACCTTGCACAGTCCAAAGATGTGCAGGTCTGGTGAATTGGCCATGTTAAATTGCCCATAGTGCTAGGTGCATTAGTCAGGGGGGTGGGTTGCTCTTCAAAGGTTCAGTGTGGACTTGTTGGGTCAAAGGGCCTGTTTCCACACTGTAGGGAATCTAACCTCAAAGTAATGCTGGGGGCTATAGTAGGAAATCATCCTGAACCCATCTAATAATTTTTCAAAATTATCTTTCGGGTTTTCTAATGTCAGCACTTACTGCATTAAACCAAATGTACATGGAGGTGAGCACTACACATGTATGTAATCACATATTGACTGCAAATAGCACAGCACTAAGCCTCCAGAATAATTGTTATTTGCACTTGCATTGTTTTATACAATTAAAAATCTGAAATACGTGCACGCAACTTCTCGCTCCATCTCAGGTTTTTCATTCTTGACGAATGAGGAGTTCCTTGAGTTAATGTTTTCACTTTAATGTTGCATGGCAAAATTTTATTTCAGAAATAGGGCACTTTAGATGTGTTTGAATTTTCAAAAACTGAAGTATTAAGGCTGCTTTCAAAAATTAACTAAAGCTCTCCACTTAATCTGAAACGAGTATGAAAAGTAATCACCCATGGAACATCAAGAGTAATGGGATCCTTAACAAGCACTGATATTAAATTACATGTTTATTTGATGTAATACTCGTTATGGGCCATTTAACTCCTCCCCATTTTTCATTATTCAGAAAACAATTAAAACATTCTTTCAAAAGAAGCAGGTGGTTTGTCTGCAGCATAGGCCGGCTATACTATTATATCTGTATCCTTGACGACAATGTCATTTGGGTCACAATATTCTTTTGAATTAATTCTTCTTACAACATATTGTTAAAATGAAATGGATATCTGCTGTCTCGTAAACCAATACTTATTTACAGTACATAACACATGCATGAAGGCATTTTGATAATTGGTATTATTTTCTTATATTGGACAGTGTTTTACAATAAACCCTCAGTATTTGAAATGCAGATCCACATTGTGGCTACACTGAAAAGCTGGAAGTCTCTGTGGAGGAGTACTCTGTATCTACAGTTGCTTTGGCAATATGCGTGGTGCTTCATATTAAGAATAGTGCTAACAGTGGTATTTCCAGGGTAACTGCTGAACTGATGTTGGCTTGAAGTCACTGATTCAATGCTCTGTTTGTAAATTTGGATCAGGCAGGTCCGTTCACCGTATTCACTTGTCACCCATCAAAAGACCTGTGTTCAGCTCAATGAGAGGCTCAACACAAATATCATTTACAGGACCAGGCACACAGATTGCAGGCAAGTTAATGTAGGATAACTTCCATCATTGCAAAGAATCAGAAAATCATTGTGGAGTGTTTCTGTTTGGTGGGATTATGGTGAGATCCTGGATTTGGCAGGGAATTCTGCTCCATCGTTAAAGGGGGGACAATTGTTTTGGTGACCTGCTTCAATACATACATAGCTGCAATTGCATTTTCTCTAAGTCAGCAACAGAATAGGCACATAAAGAGAGGGTAAGCTCAGCACAACATGCTTTGGTAAGTTGAAGCAGGACATCTCCATGCTTCTTGATGGGACAGGCCAGCCAAAGCACTCAGCATCTCAATAAGAATCCTCATTTGTGCTTTCCTATATTTTGTACCACAAAAGTCCTGAAAGTGGCATGGTTGCTCAGAGAGCACTGCTGCCTCAGGTACCAGGGACCCGGGTTTGTTTCCAGCCTCGGGTGATGGTCTGTGTGGAGTTTGCACATTCTCCCCGTGTCTGCGTGGGTTTCCTCTGGGTGCTCCGGTTTCCTCTGGGTGCTCAGGTTTCCTCCCACAATGCAAATATGTGCAGGTTAGGTGAATTGGCAATTCTAAATTGTCCACAGTGTTCAGGGATGTGTAGGTTGGCTGCATTAGTCAAAGGTTAACTGGATGGAAATGGGTCTGGGTAGGTTCTCTTTGGAGGGTCAATGTGGACATATTGGGCCGAAGAGCCTGTTTCCACACTGTAGGGATTCTATATTAAAAAATTTGAGACTCCTGTATCAGATCCCAAGTCTAACCTGGTATATTGGTGACACAGACTCAGGAACCTCCCTCTACCCGAGCCTGCCTGTAACCAACATATGGATCTCGAATTCATGCCCTCTGAGTTAGATGCCATGTCAATAACTAAGCTGGGGGTGTGAGTAACTGCCCGAATAAGAGGACCTGTTCCTCTGTGATGTGGACAGACTGGCAACTGTACTGAAGTGTCTGAAGCTGGAAATCAGAAAGATTCATATTAGTCTATGTGCATTTGGTGTGAGATGGCTATCAAAAGGTTCATGTTTCTAAAAGCTTTCTCATCATGCCAAGTAGACCTTTGCGAACAATGTGAGAGTTCAGAAGAGGTATAAGACACACGCATTATCATCATCATCATCATCAATGATCTCTGTGACACCAAATGACACAGGCTCTGTCTCAACTAGCACAGCAATTTGGAGAATCACCTCTTTCACATAAAGAACTGTTTCTGTCTTGTAGGGAACCATTTATTTCATGTGGAGAATTGTCTCTTCCATGTAGAGAACTATTTCCTCCTGACATTCTGCCCTCTGTCCTGCAGGACAAGGGGACATGCAGTAGAAAGGAGCAGAGCAGAAACCCTGGGGTTCAGGAACCCTGCATCACCTGATTCCGAGAGATAGAGTTCTGTCATCTGGTATCACATGACCGTTGATGGTGATGTTTGGGAGTAAGTGCGAAGACAATAAAAAGTGTACAAGTCATCATATCCAGCCATTTTAATTACAGAGAAAATAAAAAGAAATAATTGAGACAAGATTTAGACAAAGTTCATCTTTTGTTCCCTCTGTGGCTCCTGGGCTTCTGAAGTGGCTATGGGGGACTACCTACAGGGTTACAGGTGGTGGTGTGGTGTGGTGGGGAATACACATTGGAGGGTTGATTGGCTGAATGGGGGAATACTCTTCAGTGGACTCAATGGGTCGAATGGCCTGCATCCACACTGTGGCATGGAACAGTGGCTCAGTACTTAGCACTGCTGCCTCTCAACACCAGGAACCTGGGTTCGAATCCAGCATTGAGTGACTGTGTGGAGTTTGCACATTCTCCCCATGTTTGTGTGGGTTTCCTCCAGGTGCTCTGGTTTCCTCTCACAATCCAAAGATGTGGAGGTCAGGTGAATTGGCCACGCTAAATTGCCCATAATGTTCAGGGATGTGTGGGTGTGGTGTATTCATCAGGAGTAAATATTAGGGTAAGGGAACAGTTCTGGGTGGATTAAATTTTGGAGGGTGAGTGTGGACTTGTTGGGCTGGAGGGCCTGTTTCCACAGTATAGGGATTTTATGAGTAATCTATTTGACCCTCAAAGCCTGTTATACCACTCAATGATACACAACTGGTTCGGTTATTGTCTCAGGTCTCCTGTCCTATCTACATGTTTGATTCCCTTGTCCATCAAATATTTATCTAACTCAATTTATCTAACTTGAATAATTTAAAACACGCAACCTGCATTATATTCAGGGAAGAAAATTTTACACTGTAATAATACTTTGAGACAGAAAAATCTCCTCATCTCTGTCTTAAAAGAAAGAACTCTTGTTTTAAACTGTGCCCCCGAGTTTTGTTCTCCCCCAGGAGGGGGTCATCATTTGGGTATCCACTCTATCCGATCGCTATGTGACATACATTTCATAAAATCCACACTTATTCTGCTAAACTTAATGGATATAAACCTAATTTGTTTGATCTTTCTTCATAACATAAGCCTTTCTTATGAATGAACCTTCTTTGAACTGCTGCTAAAGCAATTATATATATCCTTTCAAATATGGAGCCCAAAAATGTAAACAATACTCCAGATGAGATCTCAGCTGCAGTTAAACATCCTTGCTTTTTAATTCCACTTTACTTACAGTGAATGAGTACATACCATTTATTTTCCTAATCATTTACTCAACCTAAATGCTAACTTCATGTGATTCATGTCATAGATCTCTCTACAATGAAGAAATGCAATTCCTCTCTCTCTCTCTCTCTCTCTCTCTCTCTCTGTCTTATCATTTAAATAGTAGACTGTTTTTCTATTATTCCAAAATTAATAAGTTTGCATTCATTCCCTGTTATCCATCATATAAAACATTTTTGCTCACTCAAACTGTCTATGTTCATTTACAGATCCTTAGCCTTCTCTTACCAACTTACTGTCCTAGCTATTTTGATGTCTTCAGCAAATTTATTTTCTCTCTTAACTTCTTGCCTTGATACCTCTACTCTTTCCTTCATAAACATCATTAAGTATCTCTCATTTCGCCCCCTCTTTTACCTCTTTTAAAACATTCCCATTTTATTCCTTACCCACTATCTTCTCCAACCAGTGGTGCCAATGCCCAGTGTCCACTCAGCAGTATTCACTAATAGAGTCATAGATTCATATAGTTACACAACACCGAAGCAGACCCTTTAATCTAACTCATCTCGTCAATCAGACATCCTGAACTGACCTAGTCCCATTTGCCAGCATTTGACCCCTATCCCTGTAAACTCTTCCTTTTCATATACCTATCCCGTTGCCTTTTAAATGTTGCAATTGTACCCCCTCACACCACTTCCTCTGGCAACTCATTCCATACACACACCACTCTCTGCATGAACAAGCTAAACCTCAGGTCTTTTTGAAATCTTTCCACTTTCACTTTAAACCTATGCCATTTAAGTTTTGGACTCCACACCACCACCTCCCCACCCCCCACCCCCCCTCCACCCCCATCCCCTCCACCCCCCCAAAAAATCTTGTCTGTTCATCCTACTAGTGCCCCTCATAATTTTATAAACTTCTACAAAGTCACCCCTCAGCCCCTGGCACTCCAGGGATAACAGACCCAGCCTATCCAGCCTCTCCCTATAGGCCAAATCCTCCAACCCTGGCAACATCCTTGTCAACCTTTCCTGCACTCTCTCCAGTTGAACATCCTTTATGTGAAAGGATTTAGTCATATCTGTTTACTAATAAGAAAGATGACAACAAACATCGTCTTCTGTAACATTTTTCACATTCTCAGGGCATCCCACAGCCCATTACTGCTAAAAGAAATACCTCAGTGTTTGCACAGCAGCCAATATGTTCACATTTCTATTTCGAGTCATTAGTCAAAGCTGCTTTGTTTGTTGCTGTTGGTTGAGGACGAAGTATTGGTCACAACACAGGGAAAACGCCTCTGCTCCTTTTTGAGTTCTGACATTGACCTTTTTTTGTCCATATGCAAGGGACAAAAAGGGGCAGAGTTGAAGAAATAATTGGAGGCAATTTTAACCTAATCTCCTGTTGTGAAAGGATCGGCTACAGTGCTTGATTCACATACCATTTGATTCCACCCTCCACTGAAGTACGAATTGAGCAGAGTGTTCAACTGGTACCTTCTCATTCTAACTTCCTCACCTGGTTTGCTGGCCTATAGTTATTTCCCTAAGAATATGCCACGCGCGACAGTTTGATCACTCTACACTCCTTTCTAAAAGCTCAGTGTAAAATAGAGATAAACTTATCACTAATTTTTCTTCGCAAACCAATTCAAACTGATTATGCACTCGCGCTGTCAAATTGTCATGGATTTCCTGGTTAGAAAGCACAAGTCTTACTTAACATTGCCATCAACTCATGAGAATTCAAAGAAGAGAGACAAATAATGAACTGTAATCATGCAGGAAAGAACTTAAGTACAGTGTTTAGTTTTCAGGTATAACAATTACAGACATCCCAAACAGTTTGCTCTTTCTTTGAAATATGGAGCACACTAAAACCTCAATGTTTAGTCTTTATTTTACATTCTTTTGAACCACAAAGCTTCTGTACTCTTCATATAAACTTACATAACCCCTGAATTCCAATCCATCATTTTAAATTCAATAGATCTTTATGGGTTTACTTTAAGACATGAGCGTTGAAGCAGAAACATCTTTTTCTATTAGTTTCTCATTTCTACAGAGAAAAAATAAAGTTCTCAAAATGTTTATACAGATGTAAACAAGACTATCTTTATTCCAGTTTACTACAGATGTTCTGAGGTCAGATCAAATCCCTAACTCCATAATCTCAGTAAGAATTTATTACTTTGCCAAATGGGTGCAGTACTAATCCAAATTTGTCTAGAGCATAGCTCTCCTGTCACTGCGCATTCATGCTGAAGATAATATGGATTAAAGGAATATGAGTCACTTAATTTGCTGTCTGGCTTCATCATCTCTCTATCCCTCAGTTCCTTTTTAATGTTTCTCACACAAAAACAATGCAGACATCATATTTGGATACAACCACATTTATACATCGTGTAGCCCAAAATGAACTTGGCATCTGTCAAGTGGATAATAGAAATAAATGTGGAATTAGAAAGAGGAATGAAGTCCAATGTGGAGGCAAGGCAGAGTTAACATTTCTGCTCCAGACCAGCCACTTTCTCCCTTCTTTCTTTACCCTTTTTGTTTTCTTTCCTTTTCTTTTTCTTCGCCTTCTTTCTGTTAGCAGAAGGGGGGAAGGTGACATCACAGAAGAGGGCGGCCAGAGGGGGACTCTTGTGAGGGGGCAGTGGCTTAACCTGTCAGGGGAGTCAAGGACTCTGATTATGGTAAGCCTGGAGCCAGGGACTCTGATTGTAGTAGGGTTGCAGCTTGGGACTCTGGTTGTGGTAGGCCTGGAGCCAGGGTCTTTGCTTGTGGTTGGCCAGGAGCTGGGGGCTCTGGTTATATTAGGGCTAGAGCTTGGGATTCTGCATGTGGTAGACCTGGAGCCAGGGACTTTGATTATGGTAGGGTCAGAGCCAGGGACGCTGATTGCAGTGGGCCTGGAGTCTGGGACTCTGGTTGGGGTAGGCCCAGAGCCGGGCACTCCTGGTGTGGTAGGGCCGGAGCCAGGGACTCTGGCTTTATAAGCTTCTTGTTGCGGTCTTTATAAGCCTTCCTGTCAAAATTGGTAGTCCCAGTCCTTCTATATCTTTACCTTTTCCTTGTCTTTTCTTCCTCTACTAGACTCTTATTAGATTTCTTTAAGTTTTGAGGCAAAAAAAACTGCAGATGCTGGACACCAAGGTAGACAGGCAGGAGCCTGGGAGAACACAGCAAGCCAGGCAGCATCAGGAAGTGGAGAAGTCAATATTTCAGGTGTAACCTTTCTTTAGGACTGGGGATAGGCGTAGGCGGAGCAGCAGATGAAGTGTGGGGAGGTTGGAGAGAGGATTTTGGATGGGGAAACCCCAGTCTAAATTTCATTCTTGTGTTTTCAATCTTTTGGTGTGCAGCTATACTTCAAGGAGGTGAAACCTGAGAGCAACATTGTGGGAATTGACAACTCTCTTTCACACTCCTTTGCCTTCTCTTTCTGGTTATTTTTCCCTTCTTCATAAAGCTATTCATTTTTCCTCAGGAATCTCTAAATTTGTCTCCTGATTGCTCCCTAAAGGGACTCCTTTCCTTATGCCTCCAGAGTTTCCAAATATGATGAGCTTCTACCACTGTTTTATAGTCAACACGCCTCAGCAAAGGTTTCTTATCAGATACTGAATGATAGAGCCATCGAGTCATAGAGATGTACAGCATGGAAACAGACCCTTCCTTCCAACTCTTCAATGCTGACCAGATATCCTAACCTAATCATTTGCCAGCACTTGGCACATATCCCTCTGAAACCTTCCTACTCATATACCCATTCAGATGCGTTTTAAATGCTGTAACTGTACCAGTCTCGATAACTTCCTCTGGCAGCCCATTCCATACACACACCAGCGTCTCTGTGGAAAATTGCCCCTTAGGTCTCTTTTATATCTTTCCCCTCTCACAATAAACCTATGTCCTCTAGTTCTGAGCTCCCTCTGCCCAGAGAAAATACTTTGTCTATTTATCCTATCCATGCCGTCATGATTTTATAAACCTCTTTAAGGTCACCCTTCATCCTCCAATGCTCAAGGGAAAACAGCCCCAGCCTATTCAGTCTCTCCCGGTAGCTCAAATCTTGCAACCTTGGCAACATCCTTGTAAATCTTTGCTGAATTCTTTCAAGTTTCACAACATCCTTCTGATAGGAAGGAGAATAGAATTGCACATACTATTCCAAAAGTCCTGTACAGCCTTTACATGACCTTCCACCTCGGAAAGCATACCAAACACCTTCTTCACTATCCTATCTACTTGTAACTCTACTTTCAAGGCATTATGAACTAGAACTCCATAGTCTCTCTGTTCAGCTACATGCCCTAGGACCTTACCATTAAGTTTATAGGTCCTCCTCTGATTTGCTTTTCCAAAATGCAGCACTTCACATTTATCTAAAAAAAACTCCATCTGCCACTCCTCAGCCCATTGGCCCATCTGATCAAAATCCAGTTGTAATCCAAGGTAACCTTCTTCGCTCCACCTCCAATTTTGGTTTCATCTGCAAACTTACTAACTATACCTGTTATGCTCACATCCAAATCATTTACATAAATGACAAAAAGCAGTAGACCAGCACCGATCCTTGCGGCTTACCACTGGTCACAGGCCTCCAATCTGAAAAGCAACCCTCCACCACCAGCCTCTGCCTCCTACCTTTGAGCCAATTCTGTATCCAAATGGTTAGTTCTCCCTGTAATCGATTAGATCTAACCTTACTAATCAAACTCCCATGGGGAACCTTACTGTCCATAGAGATCACATCTACTGCTCTGCCTTCATCAATCCTCTTAAAACTCAATCAAGTTTGTGAGACATGATTTCCCACGCACAAAGCCATATTGACTATCCCTAATCAGCCCTTGCCTTTCCAAATACATGTATACCCTGTCCCTCAGGATTCCCTCCAATAACTTGCCCACCACCGACATCAGGCTCACTGGTCTATAGTTCCTGGCTTGTCCTTACCACCTTTCTTACCACTGGTCACAGGACTGCAGTCTGAAAAGCAACCTTCCACCACCATTCTACCTTTGAGCCAGTTCTGTATCCAAATGGCACCACATTAGTCAATCTCCAGTCTTCCGGCATCTCATCTGTGACTATCGATGATACACATATCTCAGTAAGAGGCCTTTCAAACACTTCCCTAGCTTACCACAGAGTTCTAGGGTACAACTAATCAGATCCTGGAGATTTATCCCAGGATTTGCATTTCAAGACATCTAGCACCTCCTCTTCTGTATTATGGACGTGTTTTTTTTTAAGATTAGATTAGATTACTTACAGTGTGGAAACAGGCCCTTCGGCCCAACAAGTACACACCGACCCGCCGAAGCGCAACCCACCCATACCCCTACATTTACCCCTTACCTAACACTATGGGCAATTTAGCATGGCCAATTCACCTGACCCACACATCTTTGGACTGTGGGAGGAAACCGGAGCACCCGGAGGGGACCCATGCAGACTTGGGGAGAACGTGCAAACTCCACACAGTCAGTCGCCTGAGTCGGGATTTGAACCCGGGTCTCAGGCGCTGTGAGGCAGCAGTGCTAACCACTGTGCCACCGTGCCGCCCACACGGTTTTAAGATGTAACCATCTATTTCCCTACATTCTATATCTTCCATGTCCTCTCTACAGTAAACACTGATGCAAAATGCTCATTTAGTATCTTCCCCATCTCCTGCAGCTCCACACAAAGGCTGCCTTGCTGATTTTGAGGGGACCTATTTTCTCCCGAGTCACCCTTTTGTCCATAATGTACTTATAAAATCCTTTTGGATTCTTGTTAACCCTATTTGCTGAAGTTGTCTCATGCCCCCTTTTTGCCCTCCTGATTTCCTTCTTAAGTATATTTCTAACGCCTTTATCCTCTTCTGAGGATTCACTTGATCTCTGCTATCTATATCTGACATATGGTTCCTTCTTTTTCTTAACCAATACCTTAATTTCTCGTCATTCAACATTCCCGACATCTACTAGCCTATCCTTTCACCCTAACAGGAATATACTGTCCTTGGACTCCCATTATCACATTTCTGAAGGCTCCCCATTTTATAGCCATCCCTTCACCTGCGAACATTTGCCCCCAATCAGCTTTTGAAAGTTCTTGCCTAATATGTCAAAATTAACCTTCCTCCAATTTAGAACTTCAACTTTTTGATTTGGTCCATTCTTTTCCATCACTATTTTAAAACTATTCTAATTATGGTCGCTGACCTCAAAGTGATCCCCCACTGACACCTCAATCACCTGCCCTGCCTTATTTCCCAAGAATAGGCCAAGTTTTGCACCTTCTCTAGTAGATACATCCACACACTGAGTCAGGAATTTTTCTTGTACACACTTAATAAATTCCTCTCCACATAAACCCTTAACACTATGACAGTCTTAGTCTATGTTTGGAAAGTTAAAATCCCCTACCATAACCACCCTATTATTCTTACTGATAATTAAAATCTCCTTACAAATTTGTTTCTCAATTTCCTGCTGACTGTTAGGGGTCTATAGTACAATTCCAATAAAGTGATCATCCCTTTCTTATTTGTCAGTTTCACCCAAATAATTTCCCTGGATGTATTTCCATGAATATCTCCCTAAGTACAGCAATCATGCTAACCCTTGTCAAAACTGCCACCCCCCACCCCCTCTCTTGTTCCCTCCCTCCCCCCATCTTTCCTATAACATTTGTATCCTGGAAATTAAGCTGCCAGTCCTGTCCATCCCTGAACCACATTTCTGTAATTGCTATGATCTCCCAGTCCCATGTTCCTAACCATGCCATTAGTTCATCTGCCTTCCCTGTTAGGCCTCTTTCATTGGAATAAATGCAGTTTAATTTATCAGTCCCATCTTGTTCTCTGTTTTGTCCCTACCTGACCTGACTGACTCACTCCCTTTCTCAACTGTACCAGTCTCAGATTGATCTCTTTCCTCACTATCCCCTAGGCCTCCCCCCTCCTCCTGCCCTCCACTGGCTTCCCCCCGGCCTCCACTTTACTAATTTAAATCCTCCTGATCAGCTTTAACAAATGTCCATGCCAATATATTAGTCCCCTTCCAATTCAGGTGCAACCTGTCCTTCTTGTACAGGTCACTTCTACCCCAGAAGAGATTCAAATGATCTAAAAATGTGAGTCCTTCTCCCATACAACAGCTCCTCAGCCATGCATTCATCTGCTCTCACCTCACCTCACCTCACTATTCCTACCTTCACTAGCTTGTAGCACCGGGAGTATTACGAGGAACGGCTGAAGATCCTGGGATTGTATTCATTGGAGTTTAGAAGATTAAGGGGAGATCTAACAGAAACTTATAAGATAATACATGGCTTGGAAAGGGTGGATGCTAGGAAATTGTTTCTGTTAGGCGAGGAGACTAGGACCCGTGGATACAGCCTTAGAATTAGAGGGGGTCAATTCCAAACAGAAATGCGGAAACATTTCTTCAGCCAGAGAGTGGTGGGCCTGTAGAATTCATTGCCGCAGAGTGCAGTGGAGGCCAGGACGCTAAATGTCTTCAAGGCAGAGATTGATAAATTCTTGATGTCACAAGGAATTAATAACTACGGGGAGAATGCAGGTAAGTGGAGTTGAAATACCCATCAGCCATGATTGAATGGCGGAGTGGACTCGATGGACTGAATGGCCTTACTTCCACTCCTATGTCTTATGGTCTTAATCTAGATATAACTACTCTCGAGGACCTCCTTTTTAAATTTCTGCCTAACTTGCTATATTCTCCCTTCACAATTTCATCCTTTTCCCTTCCTATGTCATTATGCTTTAACTTTTGAGTGTCCACGTTGCCTGCTGTCTCACTGTATTGGTAACTGTGCTTTGGCCGCTGACTAGTGTCTTCTTAAAGATGTACTGGTAGTTACTCAGAGTCAAGACTGTTCGAACTTATCAGCAACCTCCACTGCAGCAGCATGAGCAGTGAGAGCACCAACCAGGGGGCTGCTGGGAAGGTAAAGATTAGATTCCCTGCAGTGTCGAAACAGGCCCTTCAGCCCAACATGCCCACACCAACCCTCCGAGTAACCCACCCACACCTATTTCCCTCTGACTAGTGCTCCTAACATTATGGGCAATTTAGCAAGGCCAATTCACCTGATCTGCGCAGTTTTGGATTTTGGGAAGAAACTGGAGCACCCGGAGGGAACATGTGCAGACGTGGGGAGAAAGCGCAAACTCCACACAGAGTCACTCGAGACAGGAATTGAACCCAGGTCCCTGGTGCTGCAGGCAGCAGTGCTAACCACTGAGCCACTATAAACACTTACCTGGTGAATAAGTAAGGTAATAAATAAAGGAATCACATAAGTAGACATGTGATTTTATAAACTTCTATAAGATCACCTCTCAGCCTCCAATGCTGCAGGGAAAACAGTCCCAGCCTGTTCAGCCTCTCTCTGTAGCTCAGATCCTTCAACCCTGGCAACATCCTTGTAAATCTTTTCTGAACTTTTTCAAGTTTGACAACATCTTTCCGATAGCAGAGGGACCAGAATTGAGCAAAATAATCCAAAAGTGGCCTAGCCAATGTCCTGTACAGCCACAGCATGACCTCCCAGCTCCTGTACTCAATACTCTGAACAATAAAGGCAAGCTTATCAAATGTCTTCTTCATGAAGAGCTCAGTGTAAAAAATACATTGCATTCTCTGATTTCTCTGACAATCATGCATGTCTCATGGGAGTTCTGAGCTAGTCACTGAAGCATCTGTGTGCTTAAGTATCTATTTGGTGAGTCCCCCTGAATCCTTGAGCCTGCTAATCTCAGTTTGCAGTATGAAGGCTGCATTGTGAAGTAGGTCTCAGGAGGGACAATGACTGTACTAACCTCACACTCGACATAGAATGGAAGAAGACACCACAGCAATGTTTGTTAATGGTGGTAACACCATGACGACCGAACTGATGAAGTTAATACAATCCTTCCACCTACAATTACACTTGGTAGCTGGTTAGTGTGTTTGTCAGAAGGAGCCTCTTCAGGTTGACATAGTCCTAGTCCACTATCGCTAAATCGTCACTTACATCCCCAGTGGTTAACTTCATGGGCAGTCTTATCATACTTCCTGTATGCGAGATATTTCAGGGGGATTGATAAGAGAACACAGATTCCCTAAGGGACAGAAATACAATCTTTGTATTCTGTTGTCAGTCCTAGTCACCCAGCTTGACGATTTGTCTTCAGAAAATTAGACTCAGTAGATCGGTGATACCCAAAGTGCTGCTCATTCATAAACAGTTCCTCAATCTGCTGAATCTGGGAAAGACGGAACTCTGATTTCTTACCTAAGACTCAACTGGTGGTAGTACCTTAATCAGGGACCACAAGACACTGTTTTGGTAGCCTCCATTACAAATGAGCTTTAACCTGCCCGATGCTGTCAAGGTCTCAATGCTATGAAACAGTCCTCTCTTGTCATGTAGGTGAGCTGCCTGACGTGGTTCACTCAATCAAAACCAAGACTGACAATCTGTTAAATATCATTCTCTTAAGTCTCAGGTCAGCAAACCACCTGCTCTCAGTGACAGCACTTTGAGCGATTGAGTGATCGCTGATTAACCAGGCTGTTCACTCTTCTAACTAGGAGCTGCTGTCCTGGACTCTACAGCATTTGATCACAGATGAGCTAGAAAGTCATGGATTGGTGAAACTGTTTCAAAGGAAGAATTAGACTGTCCCTCTTCCTATGCTCCCATGACTAACTGTTTTGAACACCACATTGTAACGTTATTTAGGCATGAGTTAAATCCAGTAGTCAATCACATTTACCAGATTTGCTGTTTGTTGACAATAGAGGGGAGGGGCTGATGTATTTGGTTGTGGCATCCAGCTGGAGATGGCAGAATGGTGGAGGATTATTATTTGAATGGGAAGGGTGATTGAGTGGAAAGTGAGGACAAGGTGAACCTGATAATTGTGAGGAAGTGAAATGGTTAGTGCATAAGCGTGGGAAATGGGTTGTGCACAACTGACGACCTTGTCAGTCATAGCTGGGGAAAACTTCACTTGAAGACAAACAAAGACATGACTGGTTGTGCTGCAGGACATTTCAATCACAGGACATGGTATGTTTATTCCTTTAAAAGTGTGAATCATTTCAATAAAGATTTTAATTTCTGCTAGATTTAAATGACAGGTTTATGACAGAGTTCAGGAGATCCAGGAATTTCCAGTCCAGAAGACATTGAGTCGTAAGTGAGTAACTTTAAATCCAAGCAGGCTCACAAACCTTATTTCTGACTCTGATCAGAATATATAGCCCGTTATGAAATGTTTTCTTGATCTCACAGCAGGGATAGACAGACTTGAAGGCACAAAGGTTTGAAATTTGATACATGAAATTGATATAGAATATGAGTCAAATAATCCAAGGTACGAATAGTAGAAAAGGCAGAACAATATCATAAGGTCAAAAAATAATAAGCAATATGATCTCTTCAAATCTGTCATGCTCCTGACAGTGGAGGTTTTGAGTAATATTTAGGAGCTCAACTGAACAAACTTCAAATTCAAACTAAGAACATATAAACAAGCATAAAATATCTGCAGGACCTTACTTTATTAATTTTATGTTTTCTACTTCTCTTAAATTAGTTTCCATGCTGGGACGGAAATAATCAGAGGAACATTGTGAACTTACTACACTAATTGCATAGTTTCCTTATTGGTTGACAAGAGGCAAACTTACAATATAAACAGCAACACAGAGGGCAACAGGGAGTAGCACATCTGATGAGTGCAATCAAAATTGAAAATTCACAGGTACTCATTACCTTTCACTCAGCTGAATATAATTGTTGTTTTCTTCTGAAATTTATATTTTGATTATCAAAACAACTCAAATTATTCAACTTGGCTTCTGAATTTGAGAATTAAAGTTAATCTTAATAAAATTAACTGAGTGCTTAAAATTCATCACACATTTATCAAACTAATCATTCTTCCTGCTCTTTTGCTGTTAGTATTTTGTTCTGAGTTCTTCAAAAAGAAACAAAGTTATGCTATATTGATTTTTTTGCGACTCTACATGCATTTCCACGTGAATAGTATGTATTAATATTAATTATTAAAAATGTGTTTACACTAGATCCATTTGCCTTTGAGGTTTACATTAAATTGTAACCAAGAAGAGAAGACTTTTAGAAGGTTTCTTTTTCAAAGAGCATAGGAACCACATTTTTACAATTGTTTTTACAATTAAAAATTTTAGTAAACTGGATTTGATAAATCTGAATCAGCATGCCATTAAAACCAGCTGCACTGCTCATAAATGTACAAAGTTCAAACTGCATAAGAATAATTACCTTGTATTAATAGTCCAAGCAAAAGTGTTAACCTAAAAATATACAACTTTACCTTATGTGTTACATTCTCAAATATATGCTCGAAATTTGAAAAGCTAATGTCAATCCCATTGATTGGTTAAACCTAGGTAGTAATGATGCATTAATCGATTCAGATCCTGTTAGCTAAATAAAGTTGATTACTTCCACTGTGGTTAGGATGTGAAACAATGTATCAGTGATAGCTATAATGTTATAGATGTAGGAACTGAACTTTATCTTGGACACCAAGTGGTAAGCTGAGTTTAAATTATACTCGAAACTGCACGAGTTGTGTGAAGTGCCCTTGCTTCACAACTTCCACTCAAAATCAACAAACATGGTATCTACCATGAACCAGCCCAATTAGATATTATTTTAGAACACAAAGTAAAAGGCAACAGCCTTTGTGTTTGAACATTTGCATCGGTTTGTGATTTTGTGACTTTAAAAAGAAAATCACAATCTAATAGAAACTCCATGCTGCAGTTACAAACAGTCATTGTTGGCAGTACATTGACCTTTGGGTTATGTCCTTGAAATCATCCAAGTGAAGTAATAATTAATTGCAATACTTTGCTTTACAGTCACATTAAACAATGGTCACATCAGTCTCCCTAAGTGGTTTAGTTTATGTAAGACCTTCAATACCACATTTGCAGCCCAAACAAATAGTAAATCAAGATTCAATCTTTCCAATTCTTTTCTTAATCAACCCTTTTGGCATAAAATATTTACCTGAGTTCTTTAAAACGTGTAAAGGATTTGATCAGGTATATATAGAGAGAGAAACTAGAATCCTCCAAAGGAGTCCAGACAAAGGAGAAAGACACTTTTACAGTTAAATTCCACTGAATGATCTCAGAACATATGTCTTCATGCAAAAGTATTCTCTGCAAAAGATGTTGAAGTTAGACCAATTGTACATCTTAAATTAAAAAGGATTGGTCTTTGTTTCACAAAAATATTTATTATTGGTTACAGGATAATTGCAGATAGGTGGATTTAAGATACAGAGCGGCCATGGTGTAAGCCTAGACAGGCTGATTAGACTACAGCCTGTTTTGATTATCCTACCCGTAAATAAGCAAATGTAACTTTCCACAGACTTCATAAGTCTCATTGGAAAATACCATCCTTGATACTGGGGAGAGTTGGCACCTCAGTGTGAAAGGTAAGCCTGAATCATTTTCAGTAATGTTCACCCAGAAGTGCCAAGTACATAAATCATCACAGCTTCTTCCAGACTGCCCCAGCATCTCGGATGCAAGTCTTTCGTCAATTTGATTCTCTTTACTGTTGATATAACTTTAAAAAGAAAATCACAATCTAATGGGAACTATGGCCCTGATAACATTCTGATAATATTGTCGAAGCTTCAGAACTTGCTGCCTTCCTAGGCAAGTTCTTCCAAACTGCAGCACTGGCAGTTACCCGACAATGTGAAAAATTCAACCCGGTCAATTATCGTCCCATCAGTTTACACCATTAGTAAAATAATGGTTGGTGCCAGTAACAATGCTATCAGTCAGAGCTTCCTTCTGCTCAGTTCAGGTTCCACTCAGATCCTGACCTCATTAAAGACTTGGACAAAAGAGCTGAATTCCAAAGGTGAGGTAAGATTGTTTGCCTTCGACATCAAGATCACATTTGACTGACTGTGACTTCAAGGAGCCTGAGCAAGACTAGAGTCAATAGGAGCTAAAGGAAAACTCTCCAATAGTTGGCAGAAAGGAAGATGGTTGTGATTATTGTGGGTCAGTCATCTCATCTCCAGGACATCTTAGAAGGAATTCTTGAGGGTAGTGTCCTTGGCCCAACCATCTTCAGCTGCTTCATGAATGACCTTCCCTCCATTATAGGGATAGAAGTGGGGTTGTTCATCAATGTTTATGCTTGTTAAGTAACATTCATGACTCATCAAATTCTGAAGCAGTTCATGCCCAAATGCAACAAGACAATATCTACTCTTGACCTGACAAGTGGTGAGTAACATTTGTGCCACATAAGTGCCGGGAAATACCCATCTCAAACAAGAGAAAATCTAATTGTTGTCCCTTACATTCAATGATATTGCCATAATTGAATCCCTTAAAATCAACACTCTGAGTGTTACCATTTACAAAAAAAACAGAGTTGGACTTAATGTGGCACAGTGGTTAAAACTGCTGCCTCACATTGCTAGGGACCCAGCTTCCATTCCACCCTTGGGCGATTGTGTGGAGTTTGCACATTCTCCCTGTTCTGCATGGCTTTCCTCTGGGTGCTCTGGTTTTCTCAATAATCCGAAGATGTGCAGGTTAGCTGGATTGGTCATGCTAAATTGCCCATAGTGTTTGGGATGTTAGGAGTACGAGTCAGGGGAAATGTAGAGTAATAAGGTACTGGGTCTGGGTGGGATACTCTCCGGAGGATTGGTGCGGATTTGTTTTGGCTATATAGCCAGACTGTAGGGATTCTATGATGTAGTTGCAGTGGCTACAGGAGCAGTTCAGAGGCTAATGAGTAACTCACCTCCTGACTCCCCAATGTCTATTTACCATCTATGAGGCACAAATGTTGAGAGTGATTGAATGCTTATCATTTACTTGGATAAGTTCAGCTTCACACTCAAGAAGGTTGACATCTATCAGGACAAAGCAGTCTGTGTAATTGACACCAGATCCACACATGTTTGTCCCTCTACTACTGGTGCAACAGCGTGCATTATCTACAAGAAGCTGAAATTCATTTCAGCTCCATTTTTCCATGGAATGCCAATCAAGGTGTTGCTTTGCCCCTGATGGCATCAAGCTTCTTAACAGCTATTGGACTTTGTTCTATCCAGGAGACTATTCCAACACAGTGCTACCTTGTCCCGACAGGAATTGGGCAGTCAGGAGGTGAGTTACCCATCATGGAATTTTGAGCCTCTTATGAGATTTTTCTGGCTACAACTTGAATATGGCCAATCCATTTCAGTTTCTTGTTAGTGGTAACTCACAGACGTTGATAATGGGTGATGCTTATGCAATGGCATGTGATGGCAAGATTTTCTCTTGTTGGAGATCACCGAATCACAGCATGTTCCAGAACAGAAGGTGGCCATTCAACCCATTATTGCCTGCACTAGCTTGTTTCATGACCATTGTTACCTAGAAACAATCTCCTGATTTTTTTCACTCATACCCTTGCACATTATATTTTCTCTAAATACTTATTCAATGCCACCTTGAATACTTCAATTGAGACAGCCTTCATCACATTTCCAAGCAGTACATTAGCTACCCTAACTAATCACTAAATGAGAAAAGCTCTTTCCTCACTTCGCCCCTTGCTTCTTTTGCAGGTCAATGTAAATTGAGTCATGAAGATGTACAGCATGGAAACAGACCCTTCGGTCCAACTCATCCATGCCAACCAGATATCCCAACCCAATCTAGTCCCGTTTGCTAGCACTTGGCCCATATTCCTGTAAACCCTTCCTATTCATATACCCATCCACATGCCTTTTAAATGTTGCAATTGTACCAGCCTCCACCACTTCCTCTGGCAACTCATTTCATACATGTACCAACTCTGCATAAAAAAGTTAGCCTAGAGGTCTTTTTTATAACTTTCCCCTCTCACCCTAAACCTATGCCCTCTAGTTCTGGACTCCCCCACCCCAGGGAAAAGACTGT
Organism: Hemiscyllium ocellatum; assembly: GCF_020745735.1. NCBI lineage: Eukaryota > Metazoa > Chordata > Chondrichthyes > Orectolobiformes > Hemiscylliidae > Hemiscyllium > Hemiscyllium ocellatum. The sequence goes on along the minus strand of NC_083406.1, from coordinate 11,045,359 downwards.
CTTTTTATCCTATCCATGCCCCTCATGATTTTATGAACCTCTATAAGGTCACCCCTCAGCCTCCGACGCTCCAGGGAAAACAGCCCTAGCCTATTCCACCTCTCCCTATAGCTCAGATCCTCCAACCCTGGCAACATCTTTATAAATCTTTTCTGAACCCTTTCAAGTTTCACATCTTTCCGATAGGAAGGAGACCAGAATTGCACGCAATATTCCAGCAGTGGCCTAACCAATGTCCTATACAGCTGCAACATGACCCCCCAACTCCTGTACTCAATACACTGACCAATAAAGGAAAGCATACCAAATGCCTTCTTCACTATCCTATCTACCTGTTACTCCACTTTCAATGAGCTCCTGCACTCCAAGGTCTCTTTGTTCAGCAACACTCCCCAGGACCTTACCATAACGTGTATAAGTCCTGCTAAGATTTGCTTTCCCAAAATGCAGCACCTCACACTTATCTGAATTAAACTCCATCTGCCACTTCTCAGCCCATTGGCCCATCTGATCAAGATCCCATTGTAATCTGAAGTAACCTTTCTTCGCTGTCCACTATACCTCCAATTTAGATGTCATTTGCAAAGTTATTAATATACCTTCTATGTTCATATCCATAACATTTATATAAATGATGAAAAGTAGTGGACCCAGTACCGATTCTTGTGGCACTCCACTGGCCACAGGCCTCCGGTCTGAAAAACAACCCTCTACCTTTGAGCCAGTTCTGTATCCAAATGGCTAGTTCTCCCTGTATCCCATGAGATCTAACCTTGCTCATCAGTCTCCCATGTGGAACCTAGTCGAATGCCTTACTGAAGACCATATTAATCACATCTACTGTTCTGCCCTCATCAATCCTCTTTGTTATTCCTTCACAAAACTCAATCAAGTTTGTAAGATGTGACTTCCCACACATAAAGCCATGTTGACTATCTATAATCAGTCCTTGCCTTTACAAATGCACATATATCCTGTCCCTCAGGATTCCCTCCAACAACTTGCCTACCACCGACATCAGGCTCACCGGTCCATAGTTCCCTGGCTTGTCCTGACCACCCTTCTTTAACAGTGGCACCACGTTTGCCAACCTCCTGTCTTCTGGCACCTCACCAGTGTCTATCAATGCTACAAATATCTCAGTAAGAGGCTTAGCAATCACTTCCCTAGCTTCCCACAGAGTTCTAGGGTACACCTAATCGGGTTCTGGGATTTACTCACTTTTATATGTTTCAAGTCATCTAGCACTTCCTCCTCTGTAATAAGGATTTTTTCAAGATCTATTTCCATCTATTTCCCTACATTCAATATCTTCCATGTTGTTTTCCACAGTAAATACTGATGCAAAATATTCCTTTAGTATCTGCCCCATCTCCCGCAGCTCCATGCAAGGCTGCTTTGCTGATCTTTGAGGGGACCTACTCTTTCCCAGTTACTCTTTTGTCCTTAATATATTTGTAAAAACCCTTTGGATTCTCCTTAACTTTTTTTGCCTAGGCTATCTCATATCCCCTTTTTGCCGTCCTGATTTCTCTCTTAAGTATACTCCTACTTCCTTTCTACTCTTCTAAGGATTCACTTGATCTTATTCTGTCTATATCTGACATATGCTTCCTTCCTTTTTCTTAACCAGCCCTCAATTTCTTTACTGAAAATGTGTTGCTGGTTAAAGCGCAGCAGGTCAGGCAGCATCTAAGGAACAGGAAATTCGACGTTTCGGGCATAAGTCCTTCATCAGGAATGGCCGAAACGTCGAATTTCCTGTTCCTTGGATGCTGCCTGACCTGCTGCGCTTTAACCAGCAACACATTTTCAGCTCTGATCTCCAGCATCTGCAGACCTCACTTTTTACCCTCAATTTCTTTAGTCATCCAGCATTCCTTATACCTATCAGCCTTTCCTTTCACCCTGACAGGAATATACTTTCTCTGGACTCTCGTTATCTCATTTCTGAAAGCTTCCCATTTTCCAGCCGTCCCTTTACCTGCAAACATCTGCGCCCAATCAGCTTTTGAAAGTTCTTGCCTCATTCCGTCAAAATTGGCCTTCCTCCAATTTAGAACTTCAACTTTTAGATCTGGTCTATCCTTTTCCATCACTATTTTAAATCTAATAGAATTATGGTCGCTGGTCCCAAAGTGCTCTATCACTGACACCTCAGTCACCTGCCCTGCCTTATTTCCCAAGAGTAGGTCAAGTTTTGCACCTTTTCCAGTAGATACATCCACATACTGAATCAGAAAATTGTCTTGTACACATTTAACAAATTTCTCTCCAACTAAACCCTTAACACTATGGCAGACCCAGTCTATGTTTGGAAAATTAAAATCCCCTACCATAACCACCCTATTATTCTTACAGATAGCTGAGATCTCCTTATAGGTTTCTTTCTCAATTTCCCTCTGACTACTCGGGGGTCTGTAATACAATTCCAATATGGTGATCATCCCTTTCTTATTTCTCAGTTCCACCCAAGTAACTTTCCTGGATATATTTCCGGGAATATCCTCCCTAAGTACAGCTGTGATGCTATCTCTTATCAAAACCACCACTCCCCCTCCTCTCTTGCCTGTCTTTCTGTCCTTCCTGTAGCATTTGTATCCTGGAACATTAAGCTGCCAGTCCTGTCCACCCCTGAGCCACATTTCTGTAACTGCTCTGATAGCCCAGTTCCATGTTCCTAACCATGCCCTGAGTTCATCTGCCTTCCCTGTTTGGCCACTTGCATTGAAATAAATGCAGTTTAATTTATCAGCCCTACCTTGTTCTCTGCTTTCTCCCTGTCTGCCCTGACTGTTTGACACACCTTTGTTCTCAATTGTACCTGTCTCAGATTGAAAACTTTCCTCACTATCTCCCTGGGCCCCACCCTGCCACCTTACTAGTTTAAATCCTCCTGAGCAGCTCTAGCAAATTTCCCTGCCAGTATATTAGTCCCCTTCCAATTTAGGTGCAATCCGTCTTTCTTGTACAGGCCACTTCTGCCCCAAAACAGTTTCCAATGATCCACAAATGTGAATCCTTCTCCAATACACCAGCTCCTCAGCCATGCATTCATCTGCTCTATCCTCCTATTCCTGCCCTCACTAGCTCGTAGCATCAGGAGTAATCTAGATATTACTACTCCTTTTTAAATTCCTGCCTAACTGTCTGTAATCTCCCTTCGGAATGCCAACCTTTTCCCTTCCTATATCGTTGGTTCCAATGTATACAATGACCCCTCTCCCCTTTGAGAACATTCTGCACCCTTTCTGAGACATCCTTGATCCTGGCACCAGGGAAGCAACAAACCATTCTAATTTTTCACTGCTGGCCACAGAAACATCTGTCTGTACCTTGGACTAGAGAGTCCCCTAATACAATCAATCGCTTTGAACCCGACGTACCTCTCGTTGCATTAGAGCCAGTCTCAATACCAGAAACTTGGTTGTTCATGCTATATTCCCCTGAGAATCCATCACCACCTACATTTTCCAAAACAGCATACCTGTTTGAAATGGGTATATCCACAAAAGACTCCTGCACTACCTGCATACTTCTCTTACCTTTCCTGGAGTTAACCCATCTCTGTGACTGTATCTGAGATTTTTACCCTTCCTATAACTGCCATCTATTACATTCCTTTGCTCTTGTAAATTCCTCATTGCCTCTAACTGCCTCTCCAACCGATCCATTTGATCTGATAGGATTTGCAACCAACGGCATTTATTGCAGATATAATCCCCCATGAACTCTCCCTAACTCTTACATTCAAAAGGAAGAGCAGATCACTTTACTAAGGGTTATTTTTGCTTCTTTCAATCTACAGACCCAGAAAATAACACTGTCTTATTCCTCTACAAAACACTGCTCCAAGTTAAATTAATAATTATGGCTTATACTTTAAGTTTAATCAAGAGACATAGCTCAATAAAACTTTTGATCAAGCAAGAACCCACTCTACTCACTACTGCAGACTTATTTTAAGGCCACTATGCACTCTTGTCTTATTTCTTTAATAAGTAAGATGCCCATTGCCTGGTATGTACATGGTATGAATGTTACTTGTCAGTTATCAGCCCAAACTTAGATCTTGTCCAGATCCTACTGCATTTAGACATGGATGGTCTCAATTTCTAATTTTGGAGAATCATGCTGAACACTGTGCAATCGTCAATGACCATCCTCACTTCTGGTTTTGAAATGGAGGGAAGGTCATTGATGAAACAGGCAAAGATGGCTGGGCTTAGAACAGCCAGTGATGGGATTCCATGTACCTGTTGCCTTTGTCTTACTAAATAATGCTTTGGTAAGTTGCTGCAATTTCAGTTTCTGGAATTGGAATGAATTATAGTTAAGCCCATGGAGGTCATAGTACTTATGGAACTACTTCCATGTACAAATATTTTTAATGGATTTAAATTAACTGTTTTCTGGTTCAATTTATAAACACTGTTTCTCTCCATATGTGGCTTACAATCAATCTGATGTGTTTTTTTCAAAATATTAAACTTGTTTTCTCTAATTTTTATAGTTTTTTTGATAAATTATTCCATAAGTAAGAAATACAATCATAATTTATGTGGAAATATAGACTATTTTGCAGCAAATGATTTATTTTATGCTAAATAATAATTTTAATAGTATGCTAAATAATAATAATAGTATTTTTATTTTATGTTCAAGCCATTTTTTTTCTCTAAAAGCTATAGAACACCATGGTCAGAGATTGGTCATGTGTGTGTAAATGGCTTGGACAGTGACCACAGAGCTAACACAATTTTGTGCTGTAATGATCTGTGGGTGGAAAGTTTTCAGACTATTTGAGATTTACTGGCAATACTAGGAATTTGGGGAAATATTGGTGTATTTTGGTTCAGCAGCAATTAGGCAAGTCTCTTGGGGTTAACTATTTTGTCAGCTAGGGCTTTCAGGTTGGTATAAAGTTGTGCTCTGCATCATTTTTAATGAATTAACTCAAGCTCAGTTGCGGACACCTTGTGTCAGTGGCTTTGTTGAATGGTTTAGCAGACAGGAAGACCAAAACTGTGAGAGCATACAGAATAAAATTGTTTCACATTTACTTCCCTTTTAGTTGAATAATAATGCTTTACTTCAGGCATTTTAAGAAAAGCTTGTTCCAAAATAGCACATGTTTGATGAACAACCTAACGGAAATTGAACTCATTGTTCACATCATTACTGCACAATGTTGTCCATCTTCTATTGCAATCAGCTGTGTAATAGCCATCAGTCAGGCTTTGGAAGACAGATTGCAATGTTATAAGAATGCAGTACAGTTTTTGCTCAATTACTTTTGATTGTGCAGAAGACCTTTCAGAAAATTTATTTTTAGTTTTACCTATCACTATTCACTTCGGTAGGAGAATAAGTTAGAGAAAGTGCACACCACGCACTTTGTAATGTGTCAAGAGAAGCAAACCTAATGGGTGAAATGATCTTGTCTTATTCTTTAATTCATTATCTTCTTAACAAATCTCCCTGACAACTTATCTGATATGCTTGTAAAAGGGAAATATGAGAGCCAATAGGGTTTTGCTGGAAGATGTACTGGGATTGACATCATGGTGCATGAACTTATTAAATAGCATGCTGCTCTGTTTCATATGAAGAAATTCTGCTTGATTTTGTAACCAAGGTATTTGAATGAAATTACTCCAGGAGTAGAATTTCCACCACAGTTACAGGGGCTGGGGAGCTATCTGATGTGCGATGCGTGTCAATCTAAATTGGTAACTCATGGATTCCAAGTCTTCAGTTGAGAGTGCTGAGTGAATTCACAAATTCAGATGTCACACAACATCAGGTGGTAGTCCAACAGGTTTATTTATAATCACAAGCTTTGAGTGTGTTGCTCCTTTTGTCAGGTGAAATGACTTCAGCATCAGCATCTCCACATCATTGATTTATAAAATAATTTGAATTTTCCACTCAGAGCTAGGCTAGTTTGTGGGGGCAGAGAAATGAGATTTCTGACATAACTGCAGCAATTCCAAGAACTGTGCCATTTAAAGGGACATTTACCTTTACATTTGGCAGGTGACATGAGACGTAAGTTTTAAAGTAAATTTGTCATTAAATCAAATGACAGAGAAATGCATGAATCATAGATTCTGAATTGGAGCAACTATACTCCAGGAAAAACGTTTGAGAAAAATGTAATGACAATGATGGCACAGTGGTTCAGTGGTTAGTACTGCTGCCTCGCAGCGCCAGGGACCTGGGTTCGGTTCCAGCCTTGGGCAACTGTCTGTGTGGAGTTTGCACACTCTCCCTGTGTCTGCGTGGGTTTCCACCCACAGTCCAAAGATGTGCAGGTTAGGTGAATTGGCCATGCTAAATTGCCTGTACTGTTCAGTGGATTAGTCAGGGGTAAATATAGGGGAATGGGTCTGGGTGGGTTGCTCATTGGAGGGTCGGTGAGGACTTGTTTGGCCGAAGGCCTGTTTCCACACTGTAAGGAATCTAATCTAATCAGAAATCTACTATCAATGACATGGCATTCACATGAATAAAGACATCGAAGAGAACCGCACACACCAAAAAAAACTCAATCTTTTTAAGGCTAATGTTTCCCTTTTATATAATGCCCAGTTAATTAGATCAGTAATTTATATGTGTGACAAAGATTTTTTTCTCAACTTATTGCCCATTTACTGCAGCTGCATGAACAGCATACAACACTTCCAGAGCTTAGCATTCAGACCCATACTATAGCGGAGCACACTAATTATAACTGGAAATGCTTCACAGACATGGCTAAGATGTGCCTGCATAAATTCTCTACCACAATGTAACTATCAGATTTACTTATGACAAGTCAGAGATATAAAAGTACTATTAGGAGTCCTTGCAAATGCTCTTCATACTTCCAACATTCAATATTATTATCTTTTTTGCACATCATTAGCATATAATAGAAAGGAACAGAACGGCAAAAGAAATATTTGCTAAATTTTCATCCTAAAGTTTGTCCTTCAGAAGGCAACTGTAACAATCACTTTGATAAAAGTATTTTTGGAGTGTGGATGAACGACACCAAAGGTCCCAGCTAATAAATGGCATATAATCCCAGTTAGAAGGTCATGGAATAAAGTTGCCTTGGGCAGATCATCTAGGTTGGAAATGCAGTGTTATGCTTATTCAAAGAAGTGTTAATTTGCTGTCCTTCAACTACCTGTGGGGAATATGCAAACAACATTGATTTCAAATGTACTCAAGGACAAAGTTGGCATATGAGTATTGCCAGTGATTTGTGAGCATCAGTTGTTCTCCTTGAGAATGCTATAGTGAGCTACCTTATTGAAACGCTACTTTCTGTATTGTAAATTCACATCCATAATGGGAAAAGTAGGGAATTCCAGGACTTTGACAATAAAATAGCCGTAATTTATGCTAACTCAGGCTGTTGTGTGACTTTAAAAAAAAAATTAAAAGTGAAACAACATACTGAGGATTTTAGTAAATGTTTTCTACACATAATGTGACTAAGTATGTTTTGGATATTCCCAAACTGAATATGTAGATATGACCACCCCTGGTGTTAATGTACTTTAATCCTTCAAAAATTTCTTTTTTTGGCCTCTTCTTCCACCTAAAAGAATACAGTCGGTTCTGATATAAGGCAATAGTTCCATTCCTGTGCAACCCCACGTGAAAAGAAAATCATGTAAAAGCAACACCATGTAAATTAATGGGACTGGAATCACATGATAGCCAATACAGGTAAGGCAGGTTCATGTTTACAAATAAATATCTAGATTCTTCAATCACATTATAACCAATTCCCACTGAAGAAAAGTACATTATAGCAGAACTGACTGTCGTATTGTTCAATACTTTTTCTAACGCTGCCTTGGATGAAACTGCCCGTTTGATTGACACAGCATCTAACCTTCATATTCACTGCCTCTAACACCAATGCACAGTGCAGCGGTCCATACCATCTACTAATTGCACTGCACTCACCAATGCTTCTCCAAGAGCATTTTCCAAGCCTGTGACCTATATAACCCATACAACCTAGAAGGACAAGAGAAGCAGATGGATGGGAACACCGGGACTTGAAGCTGCCTCCAAGCTATGTACCATCTTGACTTGGAATTGAATTGTCATTCAATCATTGCTGTTAATTCAAAATCCTGAAATTCCTCTGTAAAGCACCAATGGCTTATATAAATGTGGCGAGCTGCAGCAGTTCTAGAAGACAGCTCACCAGTTTTGAAAGGTACAAGTGCAACACGCCACTGATATCAATGTCATTTGAATGAATTAAGAAAAGACTTATTCCCACTACTGTGGCCAATGTCTCAATTTCCATTGTGGCACAGGAAAAATGTCTGACTGGTGAAAATATTTGTTTTGTCAATAGTAAAAAATGGCTAATCAAACTTCAACTTCCCTCTTCTAATTTAACACCTGAGAGCTTTCATGAATTAAACTTTTTTTTTGTAAATACAAATACTGACTGCAAATTAGCTTCAGTGATCACCTGACATTAGATTGAGGCAAGTTCAGTCAACAAATATGGAATAAATTAAACTATCTGAAATGAAATCACCATCTGTATTTAAAAACCAAGCAACTGAGCAAGACATCAAGAAGTCTTGATCCATACCACCAGGGTTAATTTGCACTTTGAGAAGAGAAAGGCTTGCCTGAAAATTATCTAGTTTTAAAAGACAATGAAGCTATATTCGGAAAAGTACTCTGAACAGTACTGACAGAGTAAAAGAGAGAAGGAATGATGGACTCACTACACTTGAATCTAGAAGGTTTTCTCATGTTGTCTTTTTCTGATTCCTTCATCATCTTTGAACAACGTGCCGCATGCAAAAGCAAATTAAGAAACTAACTATTCACTGAGAACTCAAAGAGTGACAGTTATGGGAAACAAACATGTTGCAACAAACCAAGAGGGGAATTAAAAAGAGGGAAATTGAATCACCTCTTTCTTCTTAGTTATTGATTGTATGTTTTATGCCTGAATTCACTGTAAAAGACATTTTTAAAAAAGATTGTTGAAAATCAAGAAGCCAAAGAGACGGAAGAACACAAATAATCTACATTGGAAAAGGTGGTTGGAAATCTACTATATAAATTGGTTGCAAGTCCCAAGACACCATAATCTATATTCTAATGTTCTACCGAATTACCAGTAGAAATACTAACTGCATTAGAATCTGGAAAGGGTCCATTAGATTGCAAAAAGATCTTTCTTCGAGAATTTAAAGTGAAGAGAAATCCTGGTAAGAGTAGGGAACAATGGATGAATAAAGATATTGAGGCTGGGGTTAAAAATAAAGAGGAGTTGTATATTATGTACACAACTAAGATCAAGCGAATCTCTTGAAGAATCTAAGGGGTTAGGGGCATGCTTAAGAGAGAACTCAGAAGGACAAAAAGGAGATACAAGATAGCCTTGGGAGATAAGGTTAAAGATAATCCAGAGAGATTCTACAAATACATTCAGGGCAAAAGAGCAACTAGGGAGATAATAGGGCCCCTAAAAAGTCAACAAAGTCATCTATGTGTGGAACTATAGGACTTACAAGAGATACAACATGAATATTTCAATTCAGGTTTTAGTGTGGAGAAAAAAAATGGAGGACAGATAACTTGGGGAAGTAAATATTGATGTCTTGAAAACAGTCCACATTACAGATAATGAGGTACTGGGGGTCTTAAAAACATAATGATGGATAAATCTTCAGGACCTGATCAAGGATATCCCGGGATGTTGTGGAAATTTAGGGAAGAAATTGTGGGGCACCTGACAGAGATACTTGTACTATTTACAGCCATGAGTGAGGTGCTAGAGGACTGGAGAGTGTCTTCATTTAAGAAAGTCTGCAGAAGAAGCCTGGGAACTATGGACTGGGGAGTTTGACATCAGTGGTAGGTAAGTTGTTGGAGGGGGTTCTGAGAGATAGGATTTACTTACATTTTGAGAGGCAAGGACTGATTAGGGATAGTCAGCTTGACTTTTTGCCTGGGAAATCATATCTCACAAACTTGTTTGTGATTTTTGAGGACATAACTAAAAAGATTGATGAGTGCAGAGTGATAGACATGTCTACATGGCATTTGACAATGTTCTGCATGTTAGACTAATTCATAATTTTTTTATCACATGGTATTCAGTGAGAGCTAGCCAATTGGATACAACATTGGCTTGACAATAGGAGAGGGAGGATGATGGTAGAAAGGGTTGTTTTTTCAGACTGGAGGTTTGTAACTAGCAGTGTTCCTCAGGGATTGGTGCAGGGTCCATTAATACCATTTAGATAAATAATTTGGGTTAGCATTTAGGAGGCATGTTTAGAAAAGTTGTGGATGACACCAAAATTGCGGTTATATTTGGCAGTGAAGAAGGTTATATACAAAGGGATCTTGAGCAATTGGGCCAATGCACCAAAAAATAGCAAATAGAGTTTAATTTGGATAAATAAGAGGTATTGCCTTTTGGTTAAGCAAACAAGGGTAGGACTTACACAGTTAACGATAAGAATCTGAGTAATGTTGTTGAATAGAGAGACCTAGTTTCAGATATATAGTTCTCTGAAAGGTGTGTCACAGGTAGACAGGGGGTGGTTAAGAAAGCATTTAGTATGCTTCCCATCATTGATCAGATCTTTGAGTATAGGAGTTGGGATGTCATACTGGGGCTGTACAGAATGTTGGTGAGGCCATGTTTGAAGGATTGTGTCCAATTTTGGTTGCCCTGTTACAGGAAATATATTATTAAATTGGTGAGGGTTTAGTAATAATTTTCCAGGATGTTACAGGGACTGGAGGGTTTTAGTTATAAGGACAGTCTAGATAGTTTGGAATGTTTTTCACTGGAGCATAGGAAGTTTGAGGGGTGATCTTACAGAGGTTTATAAAATCATGAGGGTCATAGGTAAGACAAATAGCAAATGTCTTTTCTCCAGGGTGAGGGGAGTTCAAAATGTGATAGCATATTTTTCAGGTGAGAGGAGAAAGATTTAAATGGGACTTGAGAGGCAACTTTTTCACACAGGTGGTTTTGGAATGGATTGCCAGAGGAAGTAATAGATGCAGATACAGTTTAAACATTTAAAAGACATTTAAATGCATGAATAGGAAAGATTTAGATGTATATAGGCCAAATGCAGGCAAGTGGGACTAGGTTAGTTTGGAAAACTTGGTCAGCATGGACGGGTTGGATCAAAGGGTCTGTTTCCATACTGTACGACTCTGTGATTCTGAAAATGAGAGAAACAGAAAGCAGGCTGGTTAGCTTAACACTTGTCACAGAAAAACTGCTAAGGAGGTTACTTAGAAAATCAGGCAAAGTCAACATGGTTCTTTGAAAGGAAAATTGTGTATAATTTGTAAAATTTCTTCTAACAAGCAAGATAGATAAAGGGGAATCTATAGGTGTGTGTCCTTGGATTTTGAAACAACATTCCTAAAGTACTTTACGGTATGTTACAAAATAAGAGATATAATGTTAGAGTTATCTTATTAGTGTGAAAAAAAAGGAGTTATTCATCAACAGGAAGCAGTGAAAATGGATTCTTTTTGGGGTTGGCAATGTTGCAGATAGTGGAATGCCACAAGAATCCACACTGTGCCCTTAATGATTTATGTGTGTGTGCATGTATGTATGTGTGTATGTATGTATGTGTGTATGTATGTATGTATGTGTATGTATGTATGTGTGTATGTATGTATGTATGTGTGTATGTGTGGTGTTATAATTGACAGTGAAGAAGGTTATTTAAATCCTTCAGGGAAATCAAGAAAGGCTGAAAGTAGGCTGTCAAGAGCTGAAAAGAGTTTTCATGTGAATAAATACAATCTGGATGTTCCCAAACCGAGTATGTAGATTTAACCACCTCTGATGTTAATGTACTTCATTCCAAAAGATACATACAATGTGCCAATGCCCAGGAGAAAAGAGGTGAATCAGCTTCCCTCTTTTCTAACCCCTTCTTGGTTGATTGCAATATTTGGTTCCTGATATCACTTTGAAAGGGAATATATTTCTGTTAAGGGACTGGATGAAATTTGACAGAAAGTGTGTAATGTGGGAAAAAGTGAACTTGTTCACAAGTAGAATAGAAAAGTACATTAATATTTAAATGATGAGAGATTGCATAAGTCTGCCACAAATGGATTTGTGTCCTAGTAGATGTATCACAAGAGTTGTTGTGCAAGTTGTTGGGATGGATATATCATAGGCCTAGGGAGGGTAGAGATGTAGTTACTTCTTGGGAAATCGGGGGGCGCTGCGGAGCTGTTGTTTGGACTGTTTACCGAAACTGCCTGTGCAGCTGGACTACCAAGGTCAGACCAATACAATGGCAGCCTTTACTCGGAGACCTTGTTTACGAGACAGACCATCTCGTGGATACCTGCCAAGGCCGAGGCCTGTTCACAGGAGGCCTTTGTCTGTGAGAGATCACGTGTGTGAGTGATTACGTAGCGTTAGCTTAGCGAACAATATATCAAGCAGGGGTTTTTGGAAAGATTTCAGAATGCGCCTTCTCCAGTGAGCTAGACACCTCACTGTACTGTGTACGATTCTCTCTCATTAAACCTGTTTATACCTTTAATCAGACTCGGTGTCTCTCTCCTCCAAATGAACACGGGGACAGAAGATCTGTCTCAACAAAGTGCAGCAAATTATTCGGAATGCAAGTGCAATGTTGGTCTTCATTGCAAGGAATATTGTGTATAAAAGTCAGGAAATTTCATTGCAGCCTTGGAATACTGTGCAGATTTTGTTTTTTGTTGTTTGAGAAGATACACAATTACATCAGGAATTGTTTGAATATAGGGAAGATACTTTCTGTTGAAGGGGAGATGAATCGATGAATCAGAGGTCTCCCTTTTAAGATGGAAATAAAATTTCTTTTTCTGTCAGTTGATCATTAGTCAGCGGAATTCTCTTCCCTTTGACAGCAATGGAGGCTGGGTCATGGAATTTATTCAAAGCTAAGTTAGTTCAATCATTAGATAGTCAAGGAAGTCAGAGATGATGGGGCACAGATAAGTAAATGAAGTTGAGGTGGAAGTCAGATCAGTCACAAATGCATTGAACCTTTGGGTGAGCTTGAAGGGTCATATAATCTACTCCTACTCCTCCATCCTTGAATGTCTCTGTCCCTGTCATTGCTGTAGTTAAAGCTCAGACTGAGGTTTTATAATCTCAAGTGGCTGCCAAACAGATACAGACTGCCACCAACATGGCACCCGTATGTATTTTTGTTTTAAAACACGTTCACAGGCTCACTGTTCATTTTGACCCACAAACTACACGAGAACAAATTGAATGCTCACTCCAAAGATTATTATACTTAATAGGATCAATTTATATGTTCTGATTACAGACTAAAATAAGCAGCAATTTGAAGTAATTACAGAAAATGGTTACAAATTTAACAGTTTGAGAAGATTTAAAAGAACATTATTTTTTAAATGGCAAAATTCCTTTCTTACTTTGCACTCACAAAATAAATGTATTTACCTCAGCCAACATGAGATGGCTCAAATGTAGTCATACACTCACCCAAAGCAGCCAGTTTCTGTTGATTGCAGATTCTCCTCCAAAGCTCAGTCAAGATGCTTGTAGTAAAGACCACCATTATGTAATACTACTCTTTAGGTGAAAGATATCCTATAACACAATACTTTGGTCATTTTCTGAATTCATTATTTATTGAATCATAGATTTGAAACCCACCCAGAAAGGGTACATCTTTCTTTTGCTTTCTTTCAGGAATTTCAGATCAAATGAAGATGCTTGTAGTCGACCTGCCTGATAAAAATATCTGTAGAATTTGTTCGCAGGACCTCAGGCCCTGTCTTCACAAAGTTGTATGGTTTCTAACATGTATCCATCATAAATCCAGCTACAAAAGTCAATGTTCAGCTACGCTATACTTTCTGATTGTATTTGTTTACACTGTTTTTAGATGGGGGTTAGTTAGCTCAGTTGGCTGGATCGCTGTTTGAAATGCAGAGTATTGCCAGCAGCATGGGTTTAATTCCTGCACCAGCTGAGGTTACCACGAAGAATTCTCCTTCTCAACTTCTCCTCTTGCCTGAGGCTTGGTGACCCTCAGTTACAGCACCACCACTCATCTTTCTCTCCACAATGAGAAAGCAGCTCTATGGTTCGGTAAGACTGTGTAGATTTTACCTTTACACTGTTTTACCACAGCTCACTTAATCATATTTTGATAGAAAAACCACATTCATCCAATTAGCATTATTTTCAATTCCCGAAAGAATACTGCTGAACTTAAAGCTAAAAATTATGTCAATCGGATGATCTTCCTTACAATACCCCCTCAGGAGTCTAATATGACTCGATATTCATGGTATTAGATCATAGAGATGCACAGCACAAAACAAACTCCTTGGTCTAACTCATCCACGTCGACCAGATATCCTGAATTAATCTTGTTCCATTTGCCAGCATTTGATCCATATCCATCTAAACCCTTCCTATTCATATACTCATCCAGATGCCTTTTGAACGCTACAATTGTACCAGCTTCCACCACTTCCTCTGGCACTTCATTTTATATACGCACCATCCTTTGTGTGAAGAAGTTGCCCCTTAGGTCACTTTTAAATCATTCCCCTCTCAAATAAACCTATGCACTCTAGTTTTAAATTCTCCTACCTTGGGTAAAAGATAGACTATTCACCCTATCCATGCCCCTCATGACTTTATAAACCTCTATAATGTCACCCCTCAGCCTCTGATGCTCCAGGGAAAATAACCCTTGCCTATTCAGCCTCTCCCTATAGCTCAAACCATCCAACCCATGATATTGTTATATCTTGGCTCTAGTAATGCTTGTATCAAAACAGTTAATATCTCTTTACTCTTTGATAAATGCCTGGGCAGGGATAGAATGCCAAAACTAAAGTATGTGGCATATTTTAACAAATTTGACCAACTCACGTTATTTACTAGAACTGTAAAAGCCCTACAGTGTGGGAACAGGCCATTTAGCCCAATGATTTATCATCAACCATCTGAAGAGCAGCCCACCCGGACGCATCGCCCTAACCTATCCCTGTAACCTGATATTTCCTATGGGTAACCCACTTATCCCTGGACACTATGGGTAATTTAGCTTGGCCAATCCACCTAGCTTGCACATGTTTGGACTGTGGGAGGAAACCTGAGCACTTAGCAAAAACCCACACAGACAGAGGGAGAATACGCAAACTCCACATAGACATTCCCCCACGGGTGGGATTGAATCTGGGTTCCTGGCAGCAGTGCTAACCACTGAGCCACCATGCTGATGTGCCCAATGAGATTCAGCATGCACATTGTTCAACTAATTTTATTCTACAATTGATTATCTCTAGAATTTGGGAAATAACCCAGATTAATGGATGAATTTCAACAGTCCTACCAGTGCTCTACCAGGCAGAATTGACCCCTACTTTTGGATTTCATCATTGTTTCAGGTCAGGGTGTAATAATGGTTTTGAGACGGATTACACATCTCATTATCTCTACCAAATGTTCTGGCACAGGTTGCATGTCATAGCTGAACCAAGTCACATACTGATGCAATTGTTCTTCTAAGTCATTAGCAACATTCCATCAGAAACGTTTCTTAATTAAGTGCTTATCCTCATAAGCTAATGAACATTCTTGAGAAAGAAATTTCCTTAGTGACTTCTCACATTAATCTGCTTACGAAACCAGCTACAGTGAACAGGTGAATAGATTGGCATTCTAAAACTGTGGAATACCTCTCTCAGCGATAACTCTACATTATTGCAGGAGTGCTACGAATGCAAAGTTATCAACACATTATTACATGCAAATTTGGCAATGGATCATATTGAAAAAGAAAATCATGATACATTATACAGAAATCTACAGTTCACCATATCACACATCATGAATGTATAAGTTTTCCAGCTCTCCCTTTATCTGTATACATCTTGCGGATAATTGTTATTTTTTGTTAGTCTTCTATTGTTGCGGAACAATTTCTCACAGAATCCCTGCAGTGTGGAGGCAGGCCATTCATCCATCGAGTCCACAGCAACCCTCTGAAGAGCATCCCATCCGGAGCCACACCCTCCCTGTAACCCTGCATTTTCCATGGCTAATCTACCTAACCTGCACACCTTGGACACTATGAACAATTTCATATGGCCAATCCACCTAACCTGTACATCTTTGAATTGTGCTGTTTCATTTTTTTTTCCCTTTAATTTGACTTCTTCTGACTATTAACTTGTGTTTAATTCAATTCTGATTGTTTCACTGTAATTATCACTGTGGACTATGTGTCAATGTTTTAATTTGAAATGTTATCTCATTCCACTGGCTACATAAATCATTCCATGTTTTACCTGGATCTCTAATTTCCATTTTGTGATATGTGTTTCCGAGCTCCATGTTTTATCCAAAGTGGAGACATCCCAATGGGTATCATTTTGTCACGACATTTAAAGAACTTTTGACAAACAGGCAACATTTGATTAATACTTTTCAAACATAAATCATACATTTCTAAGTGACCCTAGTTTGTACTACTGTTGTAAAAGTGGGCTATTAATGTTACACTCGCATCTGATTGAATTACCAAGAACCTTTCGTTGATTAAAAAGTATAAAATAAAGAAAAACTGACTTAAGATTGTTGCAGTGATGACCTGCAGGTTAAACCAGTTCATGAAACTATCAATAAACAAAACTCTTAGCCTCTTTCATAAACATTTGTAGTTTTTATTGATTGCCAATTAACTTATCTGCTTTCATTACTTGAAATAAGCACACTGCCTCATGTCTTGTTGTTGAATTATGTACATGACGTTTATTCCAATTGGACGTAAGTCAACTTTTATCCTGAAGACTGGTGAACCAATATGCACTTTGGTTCCAATACCCATGTATCACAAGCACAAAGAGCAAGAACAAAGAATAATACAATACTGGAAAAGGCCCTTCAGCCCTCTAAGCCTGCACTAACACAATTTCACCTTCCATACTAAAACACTCTTCACTTACAGGATCTGTAACCCTCCATTCCCTTCCTATTCACATATTCATCCAGGTCATTTTTGAATGCTGCTATTGTTTCTGCTTCTATCACCTCCTCTGACAGTGTGTTCCAGGCACTCTCCACCCTTTGTGTGAAAACCTGCCTTGTACATCTCTTTCAAACATTCCCCACCACCCCACCCAAAATATGGGTCTCCTAATTATTGAACCTTCCACCTCTACCAAAAAAACCTCATACTTTTCACTCTACCCATGTCATTCACAATCTTATGAACTACGTTAGGTCACCTCTCAACCTCTTGCATTTCAGTGAAAACAAACCCAGTCTATCTAACCTTTCTTCATCGTCAAAATTCCCCAAACCAAGCAATATCCTGTTAAATCTTTTCTGTACACTCTCTAAAACATCCACATCTTTCTGATAGTGTGGTACCCAGAACGGTATGCAATATTTCAAGTGTGGCCTAACTAATGTTCTCTAAACTAAGAACTTGTCTTCATAGTGGAGTGCAGTAAAGTGAATAACTGAGAGGAAATTGAGTGTTGTGTAAAGAAAAGAATATATAAGAAATAGGAGCAGGAAAAGACCATACAGTTTGTATAATCTGCCCTGTACAATCTGCTCTACCAAACAATATGGCCACAGCTAATCTTGATCTTCAATTTCACTTTCTCACCCACTCGCTATATCTCACAATATCCTGTGATACCAGACGTCTGTCCTTATAGAGTCATAGAGTCATAGAGATGTACAGCACAGAAACAGACCCTTCGGTCCAACCAATCCATGCCGACCAGATATCCCAACCCAATCTAGTCCCACCTGCCAGCACCCAGCCCATATCCCTCCAAACCCTTCCTATTTATATACCCATCCAAATATCTCTTAAATGTTGCAATTTTACCAGCCTCCACCACATCCTTTGGCAGCTCATTCCATACATGCACCACCCTCTGTGTGAAAAATTTGCCCCTTAGTCTCTTTTATATCTTTCCCCTCTCACCCTAAATCTATTCCCTTTAGTTCCCCCACCCCAGGGAAAAGACTTTGTCTATTTATCCTATCCATGACCTCATAATTTTGTAAACCTCTATAAGGTCACCCCTCAGCCTCCGACGCTCCAGGGAAAACAGCCCCAGCCTGTTCAGCCTCTCCCTATGGCTCAGATCCTCCAACCCTGGCAACATCCTTGTCAATCTTTTCTGAACTCTTTCAAGTTTCACAACATCTTTCCGATAGGAAGGAGACCAGAATTGCATGCAATATTCCAACAGTGGCCAAACCAATGTCCTGTACAGCCGCAACATGACCTCCCAACTCCTGTACTCAATACTCTGACCAGTAAAGGAAAGCATACCAAACGTCTTCTTCACTTTCCTATCTACCTGCGACTCCACTTTCAAGGAGCTATGAACCTGCTCTCCAAAGTCTCTTTGTTCACCAACATTCCATAGGACCTTACCATTAAGTGTATAAGTCCTGCTAAGATTTGCTTAGACAAAATGCAGCATCTCGCATTTATCTGAATTAAACCCCAACTGCCACTTCTCAGCCCATTGGCCCATCTGGTCCAGATCCTGTTGTAATCTGAGGTAACCCTCTTCGCTGTCCACTACACCTCCAATTTTGGTGTCATCTGCAAACTTACTAATTGTACCTCTTATGCTCGCATCCAAATCATTTATGTAAATGACAAAAAGTAGAGGGCCCAGCACCGATCCTTGTGGCACTCCACTGGTCACAGGCCTCCAGTCTGAAAAACAACCCTCCCCCACCACACTCTGTCTTCTACCTTTGAGCCAGTTCTGGATCCAAATGGCTAGTTCTTCCTGTATTCCATGAGATCTAACCTTGCTAATCAGTCTCCCATGGGGATCCTTGTCGAACACCGTACTGAAGTCCATATAGACCACATCTACTGCTCTGCCCTCTTTTTAAGTACATGGATGTTTTTTTCACTTCAGCATTTCAAAGAAGCTGCACTCACATGATATCTAATTCTGTATTCTCTCAATTAAAAATATTGCGCATTATTCTTTTTTTTCTTCCATCTTTGCCAATCCCAGCTCCTGACTTCAGACATGTGGTTGGTTGCCTGTCTCCTGTGTGCCTATGTGCTGAAGAGAAACACTTGAACAAGGTTAAGAAAAAAAGAATGTGATTTATGACTATCAAATGTTTGATATGTTAAAGAGTTCAATCTTTTAGATGCTATTAAGAAACTGTTGCTACATGTAGATGAATCAGGCCAGCTCAGTCAATAGCGTGGCATTTAATATGCTCATCACTGTTGGCATCTTATGGCACTTGCTGAAAAATGTGTTGCTGGAAAAGCGCAGCAGGTCATGAAGCATCCAAGGAGCAGGAGAATCAACGTTTCGGGCATCAGCCCTTCTTCAGGAATTCTCCTGCTCCTTGGATGCTGCCTGACCTGCTGCGCTTTTCCAGCAACACATTTTTCAGCTCTGATCTCCAGCATCTGCAGTCCTCACTTTCTCCGAGTTGATCTTATGGCACTTGCCAACCACTGGCAGCACATTGTAAGTTTGAGGTCATTTGCTGCCAACAATTCTCCTTTGTCTACATTTATCTAGAGCCTTTCTAGTTGTCAGTGGTAAAGCATATGATGAACCACACAGTGCAATCACTCGTCTTTTTTCCCAGGTTTGGGAGACTGAGGACCAGACAGCACCAGTTTAAGGTTAAAGGGGAGAGAAAAAGAGAACCTGAGGGGGCAACATTTCTTTTTACACAGAGGGTAGTAGGCATATGGAATGCGCTGCTGGCTGAAGTTCTTGAGGTGGGTACATTAACAACATTTAAAAGGCATTTAGACAAATACATGGATAGGAAAGGTTTGGAAGGATGTGGGCAGGGAAATGGTGTTGTGTAAGTGGACATTTTGGTCAGCATGGACCAGTTTGGGCCAAAGGGCCTGTCTCCCTTCCATAGGACTCTATGACTCTATGACTTGTCTTAGTTAGTGAAATGACTTATTCTATGATAGCGGTAAGTACAGAATACCTTTCTAGTCAGGTCTAATTAGTGGGACATTTTGGTGCTATATAGAATGCGTTCCTTCCCATTGAACATAAGTGCAGCACTCCAATCTCAATCTCAGATTATATGTGATATCATCAGATTTAGTAAAGCTAATGCAACTTCAACATGAACTCCTTCAGGATATTTTCCGATCAATCTTTTAACAAATGTTATGACTTGAGTAGATAAGACTGAATTGGGTCTCCTGGTCCAGAGAAAGTGTCATTATCACTGTGCCACAAGAACCCTACCACACAATAACAAGCTTTTCCAGGATCTTCTCATTTTCTCATCAACTTGTTCAGAGATGCTATTACGCAGGGAATCGAGGTCTTCCAGGGATGCAGCAGCTGTTATATGATAAATAGGAGGAGGGGAATTCCAAACTGCCCATTGAGCCTTTCAATAAAATAATGATCAATTTGATCTTGTCCTCAAATCATTTCCCTATGTATCTCCCATAATACCTGATTCCTCTGGAGCTCAAACACTGTCTGCTTTAATCTTCAGCCTCCATATTTCTTTGATATCAAGATTTCCGAAGATTTGCAACCGCTTGAATGAAGAAGGTCCTGCTCACTTGCATACCAAATCATCAACCCTAAAGCTGAAACTACACCAACCAAGTTCTAGATTCCCCTACAAAGGAAATATGAGCTGGGATTTTATGTGCAAAGCACGCCTATGGCCTGGAAACCATGACACTGGCATTGACTACCCATCTCTTACTGGCCAGTTAATTAATTGTCAGCAGGTGGAGACTGACCATTGTCCTGCAACCTCTAGCAGCACTGATGCTCTCATGTTGGTGGATATTCATTGCCATTTAGGTGAGAGGTCACAATCTGGTAAGAGCATCATACATTCGCCTGGCGAGTTGTTGGAAGCTCTGTCTGCCACATATCATGATACTTAGAGAAGTGAAATGTCCGGTCTATTTGAGTCCCTGCCAGATGATGAGCCACTGGGACTGCCAGGAAAGGGGCAAGTCCTGCAGCTTAAGCATGTAGTGCGTGAAGAACAGGGTTCCAGATGCTATCTACATCCTAGTCCTGGACAGTGAAGGGGTCATCCAGATCATAACTGGTGCCTTTTTGCTTTCATTTGTGCACATGACTTGCTCCATCGCAAGATTGGAAATTTTCGTACCATTTTAGGTTGGTAAATGTATTGGTGGATGACCGAGAGAAGAACAAATCAACATACTATCACCTTGCCCATGGAACTCAATACCATTGTGGGAAGGCGAGAGGTGATGAAGCAACCTTACATCTGTACCAGCAACTTATCCAGCTTGGGTCAGCTTGGAGAGGCAAGTTTGCAAGGGGGCAGGAGCAACTACCTTTCACATTTTGGAAGTTCCTCTCAGGATGCTCCAGCTATGGACAGCGGCTCTTCATCCCTCTGCCAATGACATCAGTGCCTCAATTTGCTGTGACCACAGAACAGGCCTCTGCATGTTGGGGGCCTTTAAACCCTCAGACAGCCAGAGAACAGACACCAAAATCACCCAAGGCCATTAGGCGCAATGATCACCCAGCCTGTAGGTCAATGAGGAGTTGGGATTCAAAAGAGTGCAGTCCAGAGATGGCACTGTGGCATTGTGACACCACCTCTCTGCCACACAATCACTATAAACAGAGCTCCTGACAACAAGTGCTGGAACTGCATCTTACCTTTAAAACTATAACCTTTAGAATACAGTATACTCCAAATGAAATTTAACACAGTACATCAGGCACTTTACTTCAAAAGGACACTGATGTAAAATGAGAATTTATTGAAGGATGGTAAAAAATTATTCCAGAACTATTTTGTTCCCTTGTGCGCTTTCTTCTTTCTTCTCCCACATCAGATCCTGAATTCAGTTTTATCAGAAGCCTGAAGTATGTTGTCTGGGAACATTTACTATGCACCTCCTCGAAACAATTAGATCATAGCCGATCTGTACCACAAAACCATTTGCTACCTTTTGTTCCATATCCCTCAATGCGCTTACAGAACAATAAAAAAGCATTAGTTTTATACCCACTGGGTCTGGACTCCCCCACCAAAGGAAACAGTTATCATTGAAATTCTCTGCTGAATCATTTTAAGTCCTTCAATTAGATCATCACTCAACCTTCTGTACTCAAAGGAATACCAAGCAAGAGTCTTCTTCCTTTTATACAATGCAGTTTCTTAAGTATTATTCCCACTGCTGCACATTACTTTATATGTTACCATGGAGAAAAAATATGCATTATACTAGAATTGTAACTTTTTCTGCTGTTCATTCAGAATAATATATTCACATAACCTCAGGTTGACTGGGTTCTTTTCTCACACATCGGCATAAGACAGTAAAGTTGAAAGAAATCCATTTGATTTGCTTAAAGATGTTTATAACATATCATTATATATATCATTGGAAAAAACTGAGGTATAATACGAAATAGCCATAAGTATCTGAAGCCAAGTTAGTGTAATAAAGCTTGTCTTACATATGACTTATGTAGCAACTTATGTCTTACATATGACTTATGTAGCAACTGGAACCAGTATTTGGAAATGTCAGAATATACCATTATTTAAGTTAATTGTATCTATCCCTGACAATTGGCTTAAATGATGTTATTAGTCCCGAGTTGGTGATTATTTTCTGGGTGAAGTATCTATTGGATATTATAAACCTGTTACAAACAGCCCTCAAAGTGTCCTTCTAGTTCAGATTATAAAATTCAATCTACAGCCAGGAGCAAAACTAAATGATTGACAAATATCTGTCCTTAAATTGGAAGTTTAAGGCTTTGGATCAGATCCTTTTGCTCATCTGGTTTGTGATAATAGGAATACGTTTAGATTTAAATTTCTCTCCTGAGTGTTGTATTTAAAAATGTGGATTCACACAGTGTTCCATTCATTCTTAATGTTAAGTGTGTTTCAGTCAGGGATTTCAGTAAACTAATTCAAACCTGCGAATAACTCACAACATTCAGTTGGCAATCAGAGACATTAGCAGAGGATAATGAGATAGAACTCCCAGCCATCGGCACGAATGTGCAGCATGACATTGCATTTATGCATTATGACTCAGAGGAGTAACACATCGACAAGAAATAGAATGATTGAGTATAGATCCTTGGAGGACTTCAGAGGTAAATGAGTAGAGAGAGTAAATATTGCAGATAGTTAACTACTTATGATTGAACAGATATGAATGGAGACAGCCAAAAGCAGCCTCACTAAGCCTTTGCACTAAATGTAGAGACACACATTTTCTGTCAGTAAAATACACCTTCAAATCTATGTTTTTCAACCACCTGACTCTTATCTTCCTGAGGCAAAAGAGAGGACTGCAGATGCTGGAGAGTAGAGTCAAGAGACGAGTGGTACTGGAAAAGCACAGAAGGTCAGGCAGCATCCGAGGAGCAGTAAAATCGACGTTACGGTCACAAGGAATCCCGATGAAGGGCTTTTTTTTGCCTGAAATGTAGATTTTCCTGCTCCTTGGATGCTGTCTGATCTGCTGTGCTTTTCCAGCACCACTCTAATCTTGACTCTTACCTTTTATACTTTGCCAGCAAAAAAGTTCCAGTCCAACTTTTTAGCCAATAGATACCCAGATGATAAAATAATGCCAATGTTATGAGGTAAATTTCTGAAACAAAAGTAGAAATTGCTGGAAAAGCTCAGCAGGTTTGGCAGCATCTGTGGAGAGACAGCAGAGTTTAACATTCCAGTCGTGTGTCCTTGCCTTAGAACCAAATTTCTGGTGTGTTTTACACAGCAAACTATAAAAGCATTAAAAGCACATAGCAGTATGGCCTACAGGTGAAAATCATGTCTTGTTTCATCAATTTGTTCATGGCAGACTGATATGTAAAAGCCATTCTCCTGCTGTTTGTTGAAATAGAATCCATAGGTTCCAATTATTTAATCAATTAACCAGCCTGCATTAAAACCAGTTCTGTGGATTGGCTGCCCATTCAGGAGTTGTGACCTAAATTTCCATCGGTTCGATTCAAGGTGCCCAACTTGCAATGTCAGTTTTACAGAATCCCGTTAAAAAGACTGAAAATGTACCTCGGGGGCTCCTCGCTGATGTACATTTCTATGGCTGCCATCTGTAGTCTCACCTGTTTGCCTATTCCTTAAACCTGAATTTTGGCAGGTTGTTCAACCAAAGACATGTCAAGAACATGCCTATTTTTGTGCAGTGAGTATCCACACACTTATATCAGATCTCAATGAACACAGGTAACATAACCACAGCATGAATGGCTTCATAAGTCACAGCTTTACCAACCTGCCCTGAAGTTTCCTGAACAATTGGAGAAAGAAGGCATGATCTTGTATCTAAATAAAAACTGAAAGGAATGCTGATATTGTAAGTCAGAAACAGAAGCGAGAATTGCTGGAAAAGCTCAGCAGGTTCTGCAGACAGAAATCAGAATGAACGTTTCGCATCAAGTGACCCTTCCTCAGAACTGAGGGATGTAAAGGACCACCATGAATTGGCTTGTTATCAAAACTAGATCTCTCCACATGGCAGGCAAGAATTCCACTACTGAGCCACCAATGCAAGCATTGCTCAGTTCTAAAGAAAGGTCACTCAACCCGAAACGTTAACTTTGATTTCTCTCCACAGATGATGGCAGATCTGCTGAGCTTTTACAGCAATTTCTGTTTATGATCTTGTACCTGACTGTTTGAGTTTGACTGATTAAAGGAATCCCTCATAGGAGTCAGAATGGATCCAATCTACAGACAAGACCAAGGCAAGATTGAACTACAGTGTTGGAACCTTGGACTCATTCTCTGAAAGGACTCTGGAGACAGTGCTGTGGATAGCAAGTTCTGCAGGAAAATATTATTTCCAGTGGATGGGAAAATGACCCTGATCACTCAGACTAAGTACACATGGTCTCAGCTTCCTGAGGAGGTGAGCAGGGATATTGGATCTCACTCGTGAACATGAGTTTGAATGGCCTCCCCAGGGCATGTGAGACATGGGCCAGATATATGGGCCGAACTCTTTACTTTGATTTTTCCAGCTTTCTGTTTCTCAGAACGTCTCAAAGCAATGTAGCTTCAGTTCCATACATTCCTCTCTACTGAAGCACCTTCTTAAATTCTCTACTAAGGAACTACACCATGACTAATTTTCATCTTCTTACTATTCTTATCCATTCATTAAAGTCACTATCCAAAAATGTTGACGTTCTCTATTCGCAAAGCATCCCAATTCACACACTCATCATGCTCCGCTTTCTCTCCTTGCTAGAGAAAAGAGCACAGAACTCCAGAGAGAGAGGAATGGAACCAGGGATGGTACTCTTGTCTTAACTCCAAATTGCTCCAGATGAGAAGGTGAAGGAGATCAGCAGACCAACTAAATCCATGGGCATCGGAGAGTGAAAGATGGATCTCCCAGATACACAGTGATAGGATTAAATTTCAAAGATCCAAAAAGTGCATGATATTGACCAGATGCTACCAGAATTTGAAAAGTGGTCATCTGTGACTTTAAGACGACTTTTAGTCTTCTAGGAGATGTGAAAATCTCTGGCTTTTCCAGTATTTGTTGCCCATTTTTAATTACTGCAGAGAAAGGGGCAGTAACATTTGTTTTAAGAGGGCTAGAATATCAGAGCTGAGATGTATTGCTGAGACTTTATAAGGCTTTGGTCAGACCGCCTTTGGAATATTGTGAACAGTTTTGGGCCTGGTATCTGAAGAAGGACACGTTGGTGTAGGAGGGATCCAGAGGAGGTTTACAAGAATTATCTGGGTGTGAAGAGCTTGTCATACGATGAATGGTTGAGGACTCTGGGTCTGGACTCAATGAAGTTTAGAAGGATGAGGGGGGACTTAATTGAAACTTACAGAGTACTGAGAGGCCTGGATAGAGTGGATATGGAGTAGATGTTTCCACAAGAGGAGAGACTAGACCCTGAGGGTACAATCTCACAGTGAAAGGATGATCCTTTAGAACTCAGATGAGGAGGAATTTCTTCAGCCAAAAGGTAGTTAATCTGTGGAACTCATTCCTGCAGAAGACTGTGGAGGCCAAATCATTAAGTGTATTTAAGACAGAGATAGATAGTTTCTTGATTAGGAACGGGATCAAGTGTTACAAGAAAAAAGGCAGGAAAATTGAGTTGAGAAGCTAATCAGCCATGATTGAATGGCGGATGCAAATCCAATGGGATGAATAGCCTAATTCTGTTCCTATAGCTTATGGTCTTATGAGTCACCCTTTTGAACGAATGCAGTCCATTTAGTGCAAATACAGCAATTTGAGGAAGGGAGTTCTATTTTTTTGACCCAGCAACATTGAAGGATTGATGATATAGAACCATAAAATCCCTACAGTGTGGAAACAGGCCATTCAGCCCATTGAATCCACACCAACCCTCTGAAGAGCAGCCCACCAGACCCACCCTATCCCTGTAACCCTGCATTTTCCACAACCAATCCACATAACTTGCACACCTTTGGACTGTAGGAGGAAACCCACACAGACACAGGGAAAGTGTACAAACTCCATACATGCATACAGTCACCAGAGGGTGGAATTGAACCCGGATTCCAGGCCCTGTGAGGCAGCAGTGCTAATCACTGAGCTACCATGCCCCTCCAAGTCAGAATGGTATGAGGCTTGCAGGTAAAACTGAAGAAACTGGTGTTCCTGTGCATGTTCTGCCTTTGTCCTTTAAGCTGCGAGAGGTTGCAGATTTGGAAGATGGGTAGTGCTGAATCATCTTTGGTGAGTTTTTTTTCCAGTGGTAATGGAAGTATATGGTTAAGTTGCCGAATGGAGTGCAAGATCAAATAATTTGCTTTGTCCTGGGTGGCATAAAGTGTCTCGAGTATTTTCACACAAGTGGAGGGTATTCCTTTAAGTTCCTGACTTGTGGCTTATCGAGGATAGACAGTCTTTGGGATCTCCCGTCACAATCCTAAATGCTGGTCTCACATCCTGGCAGCTGAGATTGTCCCTAGTTTAGATACAGGTGGGGTGGTCTTCAGTAGAGTCTTCATTGCTTTCTTAGCCTAGGGGAAATCTGCCATGAGGAACTCAGCAATTAGATCAGGGGAACAGAGTGCCTGATTTTGGCATGACTGAATTCATGTAATTATTAAGAGAAAGGAAGAGAATGAGTTTGCAGCTTATGAGAGTGATTCAAAGTTTGGGAGAAGACTTGCAGCTTGGGTGCTCGTTGTTGTTGTGGTTCTGTTCGCCGAGCTGGGAATTTGTGTTGCAGACGTTTCGTCCCCTGTCTAGGTGGCATCGTCAGTGCTTGGGAACCTCCTGTGAAGCGCTTCTGTGATGTTTCCTCCGGCATTTATAGTGATTTGTATTTGCCGCTTCCGGTTGTCAGTTCCAGCTGTCCGTTGCAGTGCTCGGTATATTGCGTCCAGGTCGATGTGCTTATTGATTGAATCTGTGGATGAGTGCCATGCCTCTAGGAATTCCCTGGCTGTTCTCTGTTTGGCTTGTCCTATAATAGTAGTGTTGTCCCAGTCGAACTCATGTTGCTTGTCATCTGAGTATGTGGCTACTAAGGATAGTGTGACAAACAGAAGCGGCAGATACAAACCACTATAAATGCCGGAGGAAACATCACAGAAGCACTTCACAGGAGGCTCCCAAGCACTGAGGATGTCACCTAGACAGGGGCAACACAAATTCCCAGCTCGGCGAACAGAACCACAACAATGAGAGTGACTGTTTGTCGATGTGTGAATTTTACTTTCAATGTTCAAGCATCATGAAATGTCTCCATTGTCCAGTCATGTCTCTCATTGCCTCTCATCTGCCTCATGGCTATGAACACTGGAGAAAATGATCTGATAATTGTAAAGGTGAGCAGAGTACTCCACTGAGGTGAAAGAATAATTTGCAGTGAGACTGTTTGGGCTGGTGTGGGAGAGGACCAATGATTTCACCACTGAAATCCCTTAAGGGTGCATACCCTCACATCAGCTGAACTGTGCCTGTTGTAACGGCGTGCACACCAGCTGTAATAACCCTGCTTACATCAGGATAGCCCCTCCTTGGGTTGTGAGTTCATGGAATGCCCTGCCAGTAGCAGTGGTGGACTCTCCCTCTTTATGGTCATTTAAGCGGGCATTGGATAAGCATATGGAGGTTATTGGGCTAGTGTAGGTTAGGTAGGCTTCGGTCGGCGCAACATCGAGGGCCGAAGGACCTGTACTGCGCTGTATTTTTCTATGTTCTATGTTCTATGTCCTCTTCGTTCTCCTACTCCTTGGATGATTCAGAGTCCTCATCACTTCCCTCTTCCTGCAGCTTTTGACCTCACTGCTGTGCAACATTGTGCAGGATGCAGCAGACTTTTTCCATTTCATCAGGCAAACCAATCTCCCACCCACTTACTTCATCTACACCCCCCCTGCCTCCGAATGGCAGTCAATATCATCAAATACCCCTCCCACCATCATTATAATTTCATCCAACCTCTTACATTAGGCAGAAGATACAAAAACTTAAACACATTTACCAACAGGTTCAAGAACAACATCATTAGGCTTTGTTATTAGGCTTCTCAATGAACCTCTCCAAATTCAAATCTAATGTTTAGATTAGATTACTTACAGTGTGGAAACAGGCCCTTCGGCTCAACAAGTCCACATCGACCCGCCGAAGCGCAACCCACCAGACCCATTCCCCTACACCTAATACTACGGACAATTTAGCATGGCCAATTCACCTAACCTGCACATTTTTGGATTGTGGGAGGAAACTGTAGCACCCGGAGGAAACCCACGCAGACACGGAGAGAATGTGCAAACTCCACACAGAGAGTCGTCTGAGGCGGGAATTGAACACGGATCTCTGGTGCTGTGAGACACCAGTGCTAACCACTGTGCCACTGTGCTGCCCCACCACTGGGCCACCGTGATCTTGCTTTTTGTACACCTTCTATGCAGCTGTAACCTTGTATTCATCACTGTTCAATCACCCTACGATCTTTGTATGGTATGATCTATCTGTACTGCAGGCAAAACAAAACTTTTCACTATACCTAGCTGCATGAGACCATAATAAATCAGATCAAAATTCAGAACATCTGCGCTCACTGAAGAATATCATTCCTGCCACCAATTCCTCACTCCCCACTTCTTGGATATCCAGTCATTTGGACCGACTGTTGGACAATTGAATGATCTATTCATTGACCTCTCCTGTGCTAAGTTACCTTCTGCTAACTGGAGTTTTGTTCTCACTACCTCTGCCCTACTTAACAGCAGATGGGTGAGAAAACAACTGCTGCTTCTGTTGTTGTAGATTCTGTTAATGTTCCAGACACGGCTTCTCCTGTTACTGTCCAGAAGCCAAAGCTAAAACTGCATTAGCAACTGCTGTATACCAGGGAGGGGTCATAAGTGGCAGATACAGACTAAAGTGAAAAACAAAACTCCAAGGTAGTAGAAATAACCTCAAAAGTCTTGAAAACCACTGCCAAAGCAACTTTTCAGAAGAGTCGGGGAGATAGTGGCATTGTGGTAATATAACTAGACAAGTTACAAAGAGGCCAAGTGTAATACTGTAGCAGTGGGTGGAGTTTACGCTTGATGACTGAAATCCAGAATGGAAAGCCAGCTTAATCATCAGTGACAAGGAAACTGTCGTTGCCTGTCATTAAAACCCTTCTGATGAAGGGTTTATGCCTAAAACATCGACTCTCCTACACCTCGGATGCTGCCTGACCTGCTGTGCTTTTACTGCGCCACATTCTTTGACTCTGGTCTCCAATATCTGCAGTCCTCACTTTCTCCATAAAAACTCATTTAGTTCATTGATCCCCTTAAGGAATAGAAATCTGTTATCTTTACCTGGTCTGGTCTACATATGATTCCAAACCCACAACGATATAATTGACTCTGGACTGCCGTCTGTATTGACCTATTAGTCATTTAAGCAGTTCAGCAAGTGTAATAAATGCCAGTAATATCCACATCCCAAGGGAGACAATTAAAAAAAAAATCACACAAGGCAAAACCTTTCACATTAATGAAGAAGAACTATCAAAATTCCATCTTTAAGAGTCTTCCAGGATGTCAATCTCAGACCTCAGTAATCCCTGTTCTGCTTTGTCTTAACATTGATGAGTTTTACACAGTCTGGGAGAAATACACACTCACAGTTAAAGACAGATGCAGGGTTAAGTTCTCGGTCAATTAGTCTTTTTGTAAGATTGAGTTGCTGACAAGTCAGTCCCATGTGGGTTTCCCAAATTGTTAGATACATATTTCCATCAAATGAAGAGGTCTGCAGGTTCTCCCTGTTCACACTGACACTTGACAAAATGCACCCATGCCCCTCCCACAGTTTACATGTCAAAATTTTTCCAGTGTTTTCCACATCTAGGGAAGAAGCATCAAAATGAGATAGTCACCAAGGATTATAAGAGGTAATTTGGGAAGAGACTTTTTTTGTCCAAAGAATGGTCAGAATGGGGAGCTCAATACCTTGGGGAACAGTTGAGGTTAGATGTGTTTTAAAGGAAGTAGATAAAGGTATGAGGTTCTTTAAAAAAAAATGGAGAGCTACATTGATATAGTTAGATGTGGAAGGATTTGGGGAGGTTTGACTGGAACAGAAATGCTGACATGGACTGATTGCATTGATTGGCCTAATTCTGTGCTATATGTTTGCATAATTCAATGTAATTGAAACAGTGGTTTGAGTATATTGGTAACCTGGCTGAAAGATGCCATGCTCAGTACTATTAAAATTTTCCATTTATGAACTCAAAACTGTTCTGCTTAATTGATTTACAACCTAATTCAATACAGCTGACTTTGGTGCAAATCCCTTAAACCAAATCTCCTAAAATCTCACAATCTCAGATTTACAATTGATTCAGTAGAAGAGAGTTTCAAACTTTCACTACCCGTTAATATATAGAAATGTTCCTTAATTTCTTTGCTAAAAGTCCTGGATCTAATTTTTGACTGTGCCCTCTAGTCTTACACTTGCTAACCAGTGGAAATAGTTTCTCTTTATCTACGCCATCTGTTCTGCATACTATCCTGAAAACTTCAATTGAATCACTCCTTAATCTTTTAAGTTCTCGGGTCTGCAATCCCAGTTCACGTTATCTCCCATCTTAATTTAAACCACAACTGTACCATGACTTCTAATCCCTTGTATTCTAATGCCATAGATATAAAGATCAGCATTCTATCAACTATTTGATTGTTTCATTTGTGCCTATCCATGAAATACCTGGGTTTAGGAAGCATTTTGTTTGTTTGGACCTGCACTACTTTTAAGTTTTCAACATTGGGGAAGTACAATGAGCTATTTATTTTGTCTTCAAAGTGGATGACTTCACACTTTCCTGTATTGAAATTAATTGGCCCCTCATAACTTAACATGTTAATATTGCTTTGTAATTTTATGCTTCCATCTGCTTCCATTTTACCTAACATGCTGAATATCTTTGTATCATCAGTGAGCTTGGGGATGTGACTCTCAATGCCTGAAACTAAGTCATTAATAGATACAAATAGAATCATTTTGAAAAGAAGTATTCACGCAGACAAAAAAAAGAAATAACTTCAAATTAGGCATTCAAGATACCTTATATTTTCTCACAATGTCCTAAAGCCTTTTCTCAATCAATTAAATGTTGTTATTGTTATTTGAAAGAATGCACTAACTGCTTTATTTTAGAAGGATTAAATCTGCAAATAAAGCAAGCTGATGTCAACACACAAGTATTTCATGTGATTATTCTGTACTGTGCAAAATCCAGGCTTACATTTTAAATAATTTCACCAGCATTTAAACTTAATTGTAACTTTTTTTTCCCGTGTTTGATATTTATAAGGAGCATTGTTTCAAAAATAAAAACTGAAAGAACTGTAGATGATGTAAATCAGAAACAAAAACAGAAGTTGCTGGAAATGGTTAGCAGGTTTGACTACATCAGTGAAGAGAAATTAGAGTTAACGTTTCAGGTCTGGTGTACCTTCCTCAGAGCCTTCATCAGATCTAAAGATCACCTTTTTGAATAACTTATATAAAGACAATCTTTGGTTAAGTAAACTAAAACAAAATCTAGGCTCTGGAACCATTCTGATCAATCTCCTCTGTACTCTCAAGAACTTTCACTTCACTCTTCTGATATGCTGCCAAAACTGGATGCAATACTCTACTCAGGGCTGAAGCAGAGATTTCCGTAGGTTCAGCATAACCTTGAATCAGAAAGTGAATTTGGAGTGAAGTGGATATTCCACTCACGATGCAAGGGCAGATGCATGCAACATTTTGGTACAATGGGAGAGAAATCACCTATGCTTTATATGTCAATCCTAAAAAAAAGTTTTTCTTTGAGCACAAAGCATGCGAGAGTTCACATGTTCTTTGTTTGCTGACTGCAGAAAAAATTCGAGTTGATTCAAAAAACTGTGAAATAATTTTCCTTGAAAAAAAATCTCTGTATCTAGGCAATGTTCCCTTTAATTTTCTCTTCAGCTGTGTAGACCTCTGTGGTCCATGTGTTCTGGAACAAGAAGTTAATGCCATACTCAATGTGTCGATGCCAATTGCTATGCATGGAAGCCTGGAACATCTGTGCATGACCGTAGGAAAATGCATGCTCTGTCTCACAATAGGATTGCCTAGAACATGAAGACGGCACTATAACAGCGATATCAAGCAACAGAAAAGAGTTTACACAATGGAATGAAAAGTGCACAATGCAGCAGAGGGGTGCATGCATGTTATAATGTATCCAAAGACTTCAAAAGGACAACAGGAGGATATGAAGTGCTACTGGCACAAATGCCCTTCCCAAACATCAGCAAGGCGTGGAGGTTCCAGTGTTGCACCGGGATAGCCAAAGTCATAAGTCACACAATACCATGTTATAGTCCAGAAGATGTGTCCTGTAGGATCATCACCTGCTGTTGCGTGACTTCTGACTTTAACACCAGCATAGCTATTGTCAAGGAAAAACCTGACTCTAATGCACAACCTACAATCAAGGCTGAAGCTCAGAACATTATGGAGGAATTTCCCATAAACCTTAATCCTGTTATAAATATCCAAGAGGATCTAATTCTTTTGAATCTTCAACTTCTTCTACTGGAAATGACAGATAAATCTTACTGATTGCTGGAGTCCCCAAGATATCTGCAGAGAAGCAGTCTCAAGAGTCTGTGGAAGGGATATCATGAATGGTATCTTCATAGCCAGATGCTGTGACACTCATTGGTATCAAATACATTGAACAGAAAAATAAGAAGATAGGGAGAATTAATCTGACCAACAGATTGCTGGGGCAGCAGTGGATGGATTCTGGATGCTTTTGACAAATGAGGACCAGAAACTATACAAGTGCAATGTAATGAACATTTATAACAATTTACACTGTTAACAAAAACATGCCTAAACAGGGCCAACATCTTCCCAATGGTTACTGATGATCCGACATCACTGATGGTACACTGTAGCTATTAGATTAATTGTTTACAGCCTTTTTGCCTTATCTCCCTTCAAGTCTTTCATTCTAACCCTTAACTATTTAGATATTCATCCCCCAACCCTATTTTGTGCTTCATGTCCAATTAGTTGCCTTGCTGCTGAAGTCGCGATCTGCCTGAGGCTACCAACAAATGTCAGAGGACAGCAACTTCTGGGTCTTAGAGATCACCACTGGAGCTCCAGGCCATGAATCCATGAGAGAACAAAACTTCAAGAAGGAAAGTATTTTGGGAACTATTGCAAGGTGGAAGGGTGTTGGGGGTTAGAGGCATGGATGACTTTCAGTGATTTCCCTGTATCATCTTCCCCCAGTTTCCCCCAGATTGGAGGAATTGAATGTTCTGTCCAACTCAGCAAGAAGGTCACCCTGGATTCCCAGAGGAAATCAACCATTTTTCTTATAGTAATTGGGCCAGTGGTGGCTTGAGATCCCCAGGTAGCTGAGAATTGACTCCTTAAGAGCATTATTTAATCATAGACATTTCAAGATGGATGAGGGACCTTCTCAGTCAGCACTTAATTGTTGAGGTGGCATAGAGAAGGTCAGTATCTCCAGGAAGCCAACTTGCCTAATTATTTACCCTACTTGCCATCTTTATCATCACCTTCAGGGAGGGGAATGTCATAGCCTGCATTACTCTACTTTACTGTTCCCTCCTGTACTGGCCCCTTTCTACCAGTGCACAGTTGAGAGTGCGCTCTTTCAAGGTCTCATCACTCCTAGCCTTCTCTGTTAACAATTACAGTCAATTCTTCTATAACACACTGGTTGTGCTCTTGTACAAAACCGCATTAAAAAATCGTATTTTAGGATCTGTGCTGTAATCATGTTACAGACAACATATGTTTTAACAGTTCATGCTTTAGAAACAATGTCCCCAATTCATTAATCGCTTTACAGTGAATTCTCATTGATGAAACGCATGGTATAGCAGAATGCCCTGTATCTGTTTGAGAATGTTGCACATTCCTTTGCACTAGCAGCCACCTCCTGGAGGGCCACTAACATACTGTCGTACCCTTTCACTTCCTAGCATATGATCCAGGAATCTCTCATCCTCCTTGATGCTCTGCAGTGACTCCATGTCCCCCTCAGACTTGGAAAATCTGACCTTCAGTTGGAGCAGCCGGAGACACTTCCTACAAAAACCCAAGACACATGAAATGTTTCCAAATGGCACAGAAATTACAAGTAATAGATTTCCAAAGTTCATCCTTGATGTGAGGAAGCTCTTTGTCCTCTGTCCCTTTTAGATATTATCCCATTTAAAATATTAGTTTTCATTAATGCAACTGGAAATGAAATGTGCTAATACTGTTATAATATACTTGTTGCTCTATCTTGTATAAGGTTATGATTCTGAAAAATTTAATGCAGAGGGGTGCATTACATTCTAGCCAATTTGATGATGCCATCAGGAATTGGGTGGAGAAAGGCAGAAGTCTTTAGAATCATGTCGAATGAAGACCTATATCCACACATCTCCCATTATTCTCCCAAATTATCGAACATAATAGTGTCTATCTGATTGCTATAATGCAATAAACTGCATCTTGTTTAAGACAAGACTCTTTCATTCTTAAGGCTCATAGGCTTACTCAAAACCAAATAGGCCCTTAGACCCAAAGAACATAGTGAATAGTGTTGCAGATGAGAATTCAATTTAGTTTCATTATACACAAGGTATCAGTGGTGGGCACCATTGCTTAATACAGTAAGGTAAAATGGGGAAAATACTTGTGGACACAGGAGCAGTATTGGACATTTACAACTTCAAAGATTATAAGGCTTAAAGAATGACTGTGAAAATGTCAAAGCCAGGGTGAACAATGAACTAGCTAAACCTACCAGTTACAGATTCCAATTGGAAATGAGGATCTGTAGGAGCAGTCCTCATTAAAAGTTCATTCAGGAAGTGAATAAGCATCAGAGCTCCACCAGTAATGTAAAATTTCTCTGTTGGACACAGAAAACCTTTAAATTAATGGCCTAGAACCTGCTGAGAAGGTTAGAGTTAAAAGACGTTAACTACAACTCAAACCAAGCACTGCTGTAAAACCAGCAGACACTGAGGCACAGCTAGAGAAAGGAAATCAAATGCCTATAGAGATAATTTAAACCAAGGTTGCAACACTGATAACATCACAATTAATATGACAAAAATGCAATTTAAAAGCCTAAACAGAATCCATTTGGTTAATTAGATATAATAAATCTAATGATTCAATATGAAGAGTAGAGCATACAGCAAATACTAAGAGTCAATGTCAAGCACACAAGCAGGACCGGCTACTAAAACAAAAACATTATTGTACCTCTCGGTCTTTAGGTCACTTCCAGAAGATATATAGAAGTAGGACACAGTAACAGGGCAGCAGACTGATAAAGAACATGCTACTATTTGCCCAAAACATATTGCAGGATGGCCAGACCTAAATCCAGTCAGTTGGCCAAGAACACACACTTGTCACACTAACAGCATTTTGCACCATAGATGACCTAATAATGCATAAGGAAAGTCTAGTTTAGCTATTTTCCATTCAGGAGGGTAATCGAGGACACTGAGGGATTACCAAGTGTGAATCCACGATTGGGCTAGCAGTGCATTAGCCAGAGCTATCAAGAGAGGTTGAAGATGTCATAACTTATTATGCAATCTGTGATTAGACAATGTTATCAGGACTGGAGAACATTCCTATCATCACTGAAGAAACGCAAGTGACAGAAGCTAACATAGTTTGTGATGAGATGCAAACACGGAGAAAAAGAATGAGCAGTACAAATCATTTGAGCCCATTTATCAAACTGTAACTGAAATAGTTCATAGTAGATTGGAATTTGATGTCAGATGATAAGAGAACACAAATTCAGGGGGAACATTTTAATTAAAGAATTATTAATACGAAGGATATAGCGCAGTAAGCAGCAATCCTTAAGCTGAGGACATGAACAGAAGTTGCTCGAGAAACCCATTCGGTTTGGCAGCATCTGTGGAGACAAACTAAAGGTAATGTTTCAAGTCCAGTGACCCTTCGTCAGAACTGAATCCTGCAATTTTTTCCACAAATGCTGCCAGACCTGCTGAGATTCTCCAGCAATTTCTATTTCTGTTTCTGATCTTCAGCATCTGCAATTCTTCATTTGATCTGAGGGTGTGAGCATGCTGACTTACCAGTCAGACAATGACAGCGAATGAATGAAGATGTTCACCTAATCTGGAGGTTCAAGAGTTTACATATTTCAGCACAGATGTTTCAGAGTGAGAATAAAGATTTGCCTACATAGACTGAGATGGGCTGAATACAACTCCATGGAAGCCAACACTGAGGTGCAATGATTAATGTCCACAGATTCAGGATATAATCAAAAAGAAATTGCCTGGACCAGAAAATCAGAATCTGCAAAATGAAAGAAAATAATGGTTTCAATTGAACAACTATTGTCCATGCAGGGAAATCATGAGGTCAAAGACCCTCCAGTTGATCTTCAGGGATAACAACAATGAAAAAGGATCGAAAGTTCAAGGATATTCAAGGTAATGCACTGACCATGTGGTTTTGCAAGAATAGTTTCCTTAGTGAAGGATATCAAACCCATAAAAGGTCCTCCAGCATAGTGAGACTTTCAGACCCCGCACACCCCAGGGTTCTGACTATAAGTTAAATGACTTTTTCATCGATTTTTTTTTCCCATGAGCAATACCACTTCGTAACATGTGCAGTATACATGCTTAGAAGATTTACACATACACTTTTAAACGTTGACTCAGTGCATAGAAAGGATACTGTTGTGCACTAGCTGGTCCAAAATGCACCGTAGAGAAACATTTGCAACAGTGAATGTGTTCATATGACTCCAATTATTCCAGCTCTTCCACAGATCATCATTAAAAGCTTGCATGCTTCCTGTTTGAAAAGAATCATTGTCCTTACCCCTCCCATTATTTCAAATGGAGAGTCAAATCAAGACCAGATTTCGGCAGATGAACCCTTTCTCCATACCAAGTAGACACTTTTTTTATCACAATGGTGGTTAGTAGAGAGTACTTCTGATTCATGTATGGCATACTAATTGCCTGCACATCACAGAAATAATACCTTGTGGCTTTTAACAGCATTCAGCTTTTTCATTGCACAGACAGTGTAGGGCAGTTATAATGACAGGAATTTCAAACACTTTGTTATTATTCTATTTTAAATTTCCCAGAGCTATGACCCAAAAGTGCTAAAAGCACCTAATTTTCAAACATGTGGTGAAAGCACTAAGCCATCAAACTGCATAATGTGTGAGACTACAACTAGAGA
Source organism: Hemiscyllium ocellatum (assembly GCF_020745735.1). Taxonomy (NCBI): domain Eukaryota; kingdom Metazoa; phylum Chordata; class Chondrichthyes; order Orectolobiformes; family Hemiscylliidae; genus Hemiscyllium; species Hemiscyllium ocellatum. The sequence continues at coordinate 11,007,485 of NC_083406.1, read as the reverse complement.
GTCAAATGAAGGCCTCCCCCGTACCCTGAGTCATAGCTATTTTATATTGGTCTCATGCCAGACTGAATGGCAGTGAACTTCACTGTATGCTGCATAATGTTAGAGTTCACATCAGTGTGTGAAAGCCAGGCTGAACACTATTGAAATTAGGAGTTAAATATAACACAATTTTGGATTGACCAGCAAAACGCTGCTGTTGGATGTTGACACTCAGGGGTTGTATATGCACTTTACAATGCACTGAGAGCTGAGTTAACAACACTGCAAGGGTGGGGGTGAGGCATGTGGGAATTGGGGTCCACTTTAACGCTGAATTCTTTCAGGATTTTGTATTTCATGTGCAATGTGTAGGAAGACCTCAAATAAACTGTGATCCAGTAGACTTTTACAAATATAAATAAACCTATTGGTAATGAAATCAAAAGGACACAGGAATCAAAAGTTGTTCAAAGTCCATGATGTTCCATTGGAATGACGCCAAAGGTTTATCAGGTGCTGTGTTACTTTGTTTTTAATTCAATGTTTAGGGAATGTGTTGGTCCTACAAGGAATAACACCTAACCATAAAATAGAAGTGGAGAAGTGAACAATGGTCACTCCTGACATCATGAGAAGGAGCCTGTGGTTATTGGTCACATGGGTCCAGACAGGTGATTGACAGCTGGGATGGTCAACTTCCACACAGGTAAATAAGAAGTGAGTTAGAGAGGACGGTTCAGAGAAATGAGTCATCTCCTTTTTGGGGATAAACTAGGAGTTCAGATAAATAACTATTGGATGGCACAGTGGCTCAGTGGTTAACGCTTCTGCTTCACAGTGCCCGGGACCTGGATTCGATTCCAGCCTCAGGAGAGGTGTGGGGTTTGCACATTCTCCCTGTGTCTGCGTGGATTTCCTCCAAATGCTCTGGTTTCCTCCCACAGTGATGTGCAGGTTGAATGCATTGCCCAGAATAAATTTGAGGGTTACAGCAATTGGGTGGGATGATCTTCAGAGGGTTGGTGTGACCTCTGTCTGCACTGGAATGAATCTATGGCTGTTACCATCAAAGACTGCAAAGCATCAAGGATGAAACCTCATTATTCCAAACTGGAGTGAAAGTTTACTGTCGAGAGTGTGGTGCAGGAAAAGCACAGCAGGTCAGCATCCGAGGAGCAAGAGAATCAACATTTCGGGCATAAGCCCTTCATCAGGAATATGCCCAAAACATCAATTCTCTTGCTCCTCGGATGCTACCTGACCTGCTGTGCTTTTTTGGCACCACACTCTCAACTCTGATCTCCAACATCTGCAGTCCTCACTTTCTCCCTGTAGTGGTTTACTGCCTGTGTTTCTCCATTTCCCAAAACAAGTCTGGGATCAGTGAAGTGTTCATTTGGTCATGGATTATCAATTTCCTTTCTTTGTCTAATTAAATAATGCATTGCTGGTTCTTAACAAGCTCAATAAACTATCTGAAAATTGCTTAGAATAATGGCATATATTAAATAGTTGTACTCACCAAGGCCCTAAAATCTAACGGTGTTCAGGAGTTTCTGGTACAGCACATACAGCCTGTTTTTCAGTACATGTGCAACTGCAATTCTATGTGATTTCTGCATTTTTAAGCCATTTAGCATCATTGGGCAAAATCAAGACCTTTGTGAGGGGATTCAACTCTCGTACTCTCATATTTAAAGGGACAGCCAAGCTTCTATTTGGATCAAGTTTGAAATATAAGCTCAAGTGAAAGCATTGACAGATTGGAATCCTTCTGGATTATCTAACCCAATCCAGTTCTATCCCTGCAAGAAGAATTTGGGCAGACATTTTAAAATGCCTTTTGTAGAGCTGTTAAGTCGCCCATCTTTGTGCACTGAGACAAAATAAATCAGGACCTTGGTTGAAATAACCCTGCAAAAGGTTGTCACCAAGAGTTAAGACATAGGGTAAACCCCTCTGCTAATTTAAACCAGTCACACAGAAAAAGTTCATCTTGCACCGTAGTCTGTTAAAATTCAAGAGGCAAAGACCTCCTTGGGGTGGCACGGTGGCTCAGTAGTTAGCACTGCTGCTTCACAGCACCAGCGACCCGGGTTCACTTCCCGCCTCAGGCAACTGTCTGTGTGGAGTTTGCACATTCTCCCCGTGTCTGCGTGGGCTTCCTCCCACCATCCAAAAATGTGCAGGTTAGGTGAATTGGCCATGCTAAATTGCCTGTAGTGTTAGGTGAATGGGTCTGGATTTGTTGTGGGTCGGTGTGGACTTGTTGGGCCGAAGGGCCTGTTTCCACAGTGTAACTAATCAAATCTAATAAAACTATCCCAGAGGTCCCTATTTAAAGTCAAAATTAGCAATTTTATTCTTTAAGTCCAACAGAAAATATTAAAACCAACAACTATTTGCAATTCCTTTCTCTTCAGCCTATCTTTTACTTCCCTATCTACAATATTAGTATAATAAAAAAATCCTGATTAAGATTTACAAAAAAAAAATCACATTTCAAAAACCTGTCAGCTTTGTCAATTCTCCATCGCAGGTTTTTCTCTGTAGATTTTCTCCATGTTGGTTTTGATGTTCTGCTTCACAAACGTCTTACAGACAGGTACCCTACAGAGAGCTCTTCAACTAGCAGTCTATATTTAGAATCTAGATTAGAGTGGTGCTGGAAAAGCACAGCAGATCAGACAGCATCCAAGGAGCAGGAAAATCGACATTTTGGGCAAAAGCCCTTCTTTAGGAATTGGGGCAGGCTGCCTGTAGAGTGGAGAGATAAATGAGAGGGGGTGGAGGTGGGGAGAAGGTAGCATAGAGTACAATAGGTGAATGGGGATGGGGATGGAGGTGATAGGTCAGAGAGGAGGGTGGAAGAAGATAGCAAAGAGTACAATGGGTGAATGGGGGTGGGGATGAAGGTGATAGGTCAGAGAAGAGGGTGGAGTGTGTGGGTGGAAAGGAAGATAGGCAGGTAGGACATGTCATGAGGGTCGTGCTGAGCTGGAAGGTTGGAGCTGAGGTGAGGTGGGGAAGGGGAAATGAGGAAACTAGTGAAATCCACATTGATGCCACGGGGTTGAAGCACACAGACCTCCTCCCTCACCACCATCCAAGGCCCCAAAGAAGCCTTCCATATCGATCAAAGTTTTACCTGCACATCCACCAATATCATTTATTGTATCCGTTGCTCCCTATGCGGTCTCCTCTGCATTGGGGAGACTGGACGCCTCCTAACAGAGCGCTTTAGGGAACATCTCCGGGACACCCGCACCAATCAACCACACCGCCCTGTGGCCCAACATTTCAACTCCCCCTCCCATTCTGCCGAGGACATGCAGGTCCTGGGCCTCCTCCACTGTCGCTCCCTCACTACCCAATGCCTGGAGGAAGAACGCCTCATCTTCCACCTCGGAATACTTCAACCCCATGACATCAATGTAGATTTCACTCGTTTTCTCATTTCCCCTTCCCCCATCTCTCCCCAGCTCCAACCTTCCAGCTCAGCACAACCCTCATGAGCTATCCTACCTGCCTAACTTCCTTCCCAACTATCCACTCCACCCTCCTCTCTGACCTATCACCTTCATCCCCACCCCCATTCACCTATTGTACTCTTTGCTACCTTCCCCCACCCTCCTCTCTGACCTATCACCTCCATCCCCACCCCCATTCACCTACTGTACTCTATGCTACTTTCTCCCCACCCCTTCTCATTTATCTCTCCACCCTGCAGGCACCCTGCCTCTATTTCTGATAAGACCATAAGACCATAAGACATAGGAGTGGAAGTAAGGCCATTTGGCCCATCGAGTCCACTCCACCATTCAATCATGGCTGATGGGCATTTCAACTCCACTTACCCGTATTCTCCCCATAGCCCTTAATTCCTCGAGACATCAAGAATCTATCAATCTCTGCCTTGAAGACATTTAGCGTCCCAGCCTCCACTGCACTCTGCGAGAATGAATTCCACAGGCCCACCACTCTCTGGCTGAAGAAATGTCTCCACATTTCTGTTCTGAATTGACCCCCTCGAATTTTAAGGCTGTGTCCACAGATCCTAGTCTCCTCGCCGAACGGAAAAAATTTCCTAGTGTCCCTCCTTTCCAAGCCATGAATTATCTTGTAAGTTTCCATTAAGTCTCCCCTTAATCTTCTAAACTCCAATGAATACAATCACAGGATCCTCACTGTTCCTTGTATGTTAGACCAACCATTCCAGGGATCATCCTTGTGAATCTCCGATGGACACGCTCCAGTGCCAGTGTCTTTCCTGAGGTGTGGGGACTAAAACTGGACACAGTACTCCAAATGGGCCTTAACCAGAGCTTTATAAAGCCTCAGTAGCACAACGGTGCTTTTATATTCCAACCCTCTTGATATAAGTGACAACATTGCATTCGCTTTCTTAATCACGGACTCAACCTGCATGTTTACCTTTAGAGAATCCTCGACTAGCATTTCCAGATCCCTTTGTACTTTGGCTTTACAAATTTTCTCACCGTTTAGAAAGTAGTCTATGCTTTTATTCTTTTTTCCAAAGCGCAAAACCTCGCATTTGCTCACTTTGAATTCCATCAGCCATTTCTTAGACCACTCTCCCAAAATGTCTCGATCCTTCTGCAGCCTCCCCACTTCCTCAGTACTACCTGCCTGTCCACCTAACTTCGTATCATCAGCAAACTTCGCTAGAATGCCCCCAGTCCCTTCATCCAGATCATTAATATATAATGTGAACAGCTGCAGCCCCAACACTGAACCCTGCGGGACACCGCTTGTCACCGGCTGCCATTCCGAAAAAGAACCTTTTATCCCAACTCTCTGCCTTCTGTCAGACAGCCAATCCTCAATCCATACCAGTAGCTCACCTCGAACACCATGGACCCTCACCTTGCTCAGCAGCCTCCCGTGTGGCACCTTATCAAAGGCCTTTTGGAAGTCTAGATAGACCACAGTCACTGGGTTTCCCTGGTCTAACCTACTTGTCACTTCTTCAAAGAATTCCAACAGGTTTGTCAGGCGTGACCTCCCCTTACTAAATCCATGTTGACTTGTTCTAATCCAACCCTGCTCTTCCAAGAATTTAGAAACCTCATCCTTAATGATGGATTCTAGAATTTTACCAACAACCGAGGTTAGGCTAATTGGCCTATAATTTTCCATCTTTTGTCTTGATCCTTTCTTGAACAAGGGGGTTACAACAGCGATCTTCCAATCATCCGGGATTTTCCCTGACTCCAGTGACTCTTGAAAGACCTCAACCAATGCATCCACTGTTTCCTCAGCCACCTACCACAGAACTCTAGGGTGTATCCCATCGGGGCCAGGAGATTTATCAATTTTAAGACCTTTTAGCTTTTCTAGCACTTTCTCTTTTGTAACGGCAACCGTGCTCAACTCAGCCCCCTGACTCCCTTTAATTGTTGGGATATTACTCATGTCCTCCACTGTGAAAACTGATGCAAAATACTTGTTAAGTTCTCCAGCTATTTCCTTATCTCCCATCACTAGGCTTCCAGCATCAGTTTGAAGTGGTCCAATGTCTACTTTTGCCTGTCGTTTGTTTCTTATGTATTGAAAGAGACTTTTTCTATCATTTCTAATATTACTGTCTAGCCTACCTTCATATTTGATCCTCTCCTTCCTTATTACTCTCTTTGTCATCTTCTGTTTGTTTTTGTAGCCTTCCCAATCTTCTGATTTCCCAGTGCTCTTGGCCACTTTATAGGATCTCTGTTTTTCTTTAATACATTTCCTGACTTCCTTTGTCAGCCATGGCTGTCTAATCCCTCCCCGGATAATCTTTCTTTTCTTGGAGATGAACCTCTGTACAGTGTCCTCAATTATATCCACAAACTCCTGCCATTTTTGCTCTATTGTCTTCCCCGCTAGGCTCTGCTTCCAGTCTATTTTTGTCAGTTCCTCTCTCATGCCCTCATAATTATGTTTATTTAACTGTAGCACCATTACATCTGATTTTGCCTTCTCTCGTTCAAACTGCAGACTGAACTCTACCATACTATGATCGCTGCTTCCTAAGGGTTCCCTTACTTTAAGATCTTTTATACAGTCTGGTTCATTACAAAGCACCAGGTCCAGAATAGCCTGCTATTCAGAAGGGCTTTTGCCTGAAAAGTTGATTTTCTTGCTCATTGGATGCTGCCTGACCTGCTGTGCTTTTCAAGCACTACTCAAATCTAGAGTCTGGTTTCCAGCACCTGCATTCCTTGTTTTTGCCTCATCTATAGTTAGAGTCATAGAAACATAGAGATGTACACCATGGAAACAGACCCTTCGGTCCTACTCGTCCATGCTGACAAAGATCCCAACCTAATCCAGTCGCATCTGCCAGCACCCAGCACATATCCCTCCATACCCTTCCTTTTCATATCCCCATCCAGATGCCTTTTAAATGTTGCAATTGTACTAGCCTCCACCACTTCCTTTGGCAGCCCTATTTTTGGATGTCCTTGGCAGTTCCTCTTCTAACTGTTAAAAATGTCCGGTTTTATAAACCAAAACATTGGATCATTTCATTGGTTTTAACAATATCAAAATACTAAATTAAAATTTAATTGGGTTTTGGTATCTTGGGGCATAATTTAAACTGATTGGCCGAATTTGAATTTGTTTTTGTTTCATGGCAACTTATCTGCTGCTATTTATTTCTGAAGTGTCAAATTCTTACTTTGTTCAGGACTCTCTGTGCTTTGTCAGTCCTTGCTGGCTTTTCAAATCTCTGAAAGGTACAGTGCACTTCTACACCTTCATAACACAAGTCACCCTTTACTTAAATAGTAAATAAAGTATGCATAGTACATGACACCCAGTTAGCTCAGGGTCAGCTCCTAGAGTGAACAGAGACCCAGATATGCCTGTTTATAACTGTCAGCTAGGACTCCATAAAAGGACTGGATTAACACCCCCAATCCAGGAACTCATACTTTGTGAGGTCCACCTGGCTGATCTCATTCCAATCACTATTTTGGTATTAAAATTAAATATTTGGCATCAGCAGGGCATTTAATCCTCACTCATGGTTGATGTCAATGTGAGTAAAATATGATCTCATGCATAATCGTAATTTTAAATATTCTAACCTTAATAGTACTTATTCCAAATCCATTTTTTTTCATTCTGTAACATTCCTCAAGTCTACGAAATGGCTTTCCCATTTGAATAGACATTCACAAACTTTGGTCATGGATTATCAATTTCATTTCTTTGGCTAAATAAATAATGCATTGCATCTGAACTGTTGCTTCTTAACAAGCTCAATTAAACTACCTGAAATTGTTTACAAATAATGGCATATATTAAATAGTCGTGCTCACAAAGCCCCCAAAACCTAATAGTGTTCAGAAGTTTCTGGTATAGGAAACAGGACAGTATGTATAGTTTCTTCTGATCAGAAAGTTATGTTTCCACCTGATCTTCCTTGACCTTAAAACAGGACAAAGAGCAACATTTTACCATTTACTGATAATAAAATAAAAATATTGTCTGTGTTCAAGGTTTGTGCGAAGATTTGTAGCTCAGGTGCTCGTTGTTGTGGTTCTGTTCGCCGAGCTGGAAGTTTTTGTTGCAAACGTTTCGTCCCCTGGCTAGGCGACATCATCAGTGCTTTGGAGCCTCCTGCAAAGCGCTTCTTTGATGTTTCTTCTGGGATTTATAGTGGTCTGTCCTTGCCGCTTCCGGTTGTCAGTTTCAGCTGTACGCTGTAGTGGTTGGTATATCGGGTCCAGGTCGTTGTGTTTGTTGATGGAGTTTGTGGATGAGTGCCATGCCTCTAGGAATTCCCTGGCTATTCTCTGTCTGGCTTGCCCTATGATAGTGGTGTTGTCCCAGTTGAATTCATGTTGCTTGTTGTCTGTGTGTGTGGTTACTAGGGATAGCTGGTCGTGTTGTTTCGTGGCTAGTTGATGTTCATGTATGCGGATTGTTAGCTGTCTTCCTGTTTGTCCTATATAGTGTTTTGTGCAGTCCTTGCATGGTATTTTGTACACTACATTAGTTTTGCTCATGTTGGGTATCGGGTCCTTCGTTCTAGTGAGTTGTTGTCTGAACTGCAAAAAGAAGAAGAGGAACACCTATACAAGATATTCGCCAAAAACGGATACCCGCGCAACTTTATCAACAGATGCCTAAGAGAAAGACCACGGAACGAGGACATGCCACAACCCAAAGGACTAGCCACACTACCATACATCAGGAGCGTTTCTGAACTGACAGCCAGACTACTGCGTCCCTTAGGACTTATAACGGCACACAAACCAACAGCCACGTTCAGACAACAACTCACTAGAACGAAGGACCCGATACCCAACATGAGCAAAACTAATGTAGTGTACAAAATACCATGCAAGGACTGCACAAAACACTATATAGGACAAACAGGAAGACAGCTAACAATCCGCATACATGAACATCAACTAGCCACGAAACGACATGACCAGCTATCCCTAGTAGCCACACACACAGATAACAAGCAACATGAATTCGACTGGGACAACACCACTATCATAGGGCAAGCCAGACAGAGAATAGCCAGGGAATTCCTAGAGGCATGGCACTCATCCACAAACTCCATCAACAAACACATCGACCTGGACCCGATATACCAACCACTACAGCGTACAGCTGAAACTGACAACCGGAAGCGGCAAGGACAGACCACTATAAATCCCGGAAGAAACATCAAAGAAGCGCTTCGCAGGAGGCTCCAGAGCACTGATGATGTCGCCTAGCCAGGGGACAAAACGTTTGCAACAAAAACTTCCAGCTCGGCGAACAGAACCATTGTCTGTGTACGTAGCGCAGGTTTTCATTTCAGTGCAGGACTGAGGGATTGCTTCAGTGTTGGAGGTGTCTTGTAAATAAACTAAGACCCTGTTTGGATAAATGTACATGATTCAGAAGAAAAGTATGCTGTTTTCCAATTATCTTAGTCCAACCTACTGTCTTCAATATCACAGCTAAAAACATTATCACCACAGAATTTGATTGCACAGCGCACATATTTTTGATGCTGTTGATTTTTTTTTGGTTCAAATCAGTACACATTCAGAACATACACACCTTCTATGTGGGCCAAAGTGCAGTAGCTGGTGTATCATTCGGAAACATGCCAAGTTGCCAGATTGTGATACTTGTCAGCTTGGAACAGCGATTTGACTCTCGCAGTTTGAATTTTGATCTGGAAGTTCAGGCTAAGACCAACAATCAATGCATTCATCTGCATTTGGGCAGCACAGCTGCCTCACAGGACCAGGGATTGGAGTTTGATTCCGCCCTTTGACGAATGTCCGTGTGGAATTTACACATTCTCCCTGAGTCTGTATAGGTTTTCGCAAGGTCCGCCGGTTTTCTCTCAAAGATATGCAGGTTAAGTGGATTGGCTGTGCTAAGTCACCCACAGTGTCCAGGGATGTGCATGCTAGATAGATTAGCCATGGGAAATGTAGGGTTACAGGGATAAGATAGGGAGTGGGTCTGGGTGGGATTCTCTTTGCAGGTGGGTGTGGACTCAGTGGGCTGAATGGCCTGCTTCCACACTGCAGGCATTCTATGATTAGCAGTAAATGCAAGCCCAATTCTCCTGTCAACAAAAGTCCCGCATTGTAGAATCTTTCTATCACTCCCTACTATAGTGCTTGGTCACACTGCTAAATGAAAAGACATCACAAAAGAAACATTCAAAATCAACTCTATTAATAAGCCGTGCATGTAAATGTTCATTAATCATCCTCAGGCATTTGCCTTATTCCTGTCTTCTATGTGCCTGTGCCAAACCTAATGCTGCTATATAGCAGCGTTTCAATGACTGTTGCAGGGCTGGTGGAAGGTTACTGGATCTCATTGAGGAGGACTGATGATAATCTTTCAGGAAGAGCTTGAGCTGCTTTACTTCCAGGATAGTTGATCCTCACCCAAGGGTCACGTGTCCCTAGACAGGGGTTATGGGACAAGATTTTGGGGTTGCGGGCTCACAATGGGTTGAAGGAGTCCTGATGAAGGGTCCTGTTCGAAATGTTGATTCTCTTCCTCCTCGGATGCTGCCTGAACTAATTGCCTTTTCCAGCACTACGCTTCATCAATTCTGACTCTCCAGCATCTGCAGTCCTCGCTTTCTCCTGGCTCACGATGATTGCCATTGAGCAGAAATTCTGGTCCTCCAAAACCCAAGGGAACATGTGCCTGACCTTGTTTTCCCAGCTCGCAGTTTGCTGGGGGAGGAGTGGGTGAAAGGGCATGACAGAGGGAGCTCAGTGTCTGCACAGAGTGTGGCCCAATTGTTTTTTTTCTCTCGTTTGTTGATCTATGGGAGGAGAGGGAAATGAACGCTTCACACATGCAGGTTCACAACTGCTAAAGGGAATCTGGATTGATAGATCAGTGAATGGGCAAGGGAGGCCAGACTGCTATTTTAGGTTTGAGATGATAGGTGTGGGGCCAGGAAAAATCCTCCGTCTGCTGTAAGTTCCTGAGACCCTCCATGGTGTTGCTGGAGCTGGCTCATCTGACAGACACTTTTATAATTACAAGTAACTTGTATCTCACAGCACGGAATTATTTTTTAAATGCAGATTTTTATTTCCAGCAAGCCCATGAGTCTCATTAGACTCAGTGAATAAGATAATGTTTTCATAAGGTAGTTTAAATTTTATAACCCAGACTTTTGTGTGCTTAAATTATAATGTGTGCATTTTAATAATTGAAATACTTGTCATCGTGCAGCTACTACGTTACATTTTGGCATCCTGTCAACTCTACTCGATAAATGAAGACCACTCACCTACCCTTTCCAACTCAACATCCACCTTCCTTCCTTCCCCACTCAACAACTCCTACTCCTGCCAAATTGTCACTTTGGGGGCAAAATTAGAAGCTGCTGGAAAAGCTCTGCAGGAAATCAAAGTTAACGTTTTGGATCCAGTGACCATTCCTCAGAACTGAATTCGAAACATTAACTCTGATTTCTCTTCACAGACGCTGCCAGACCTGCTGAGATTTTTTCAGCAACTTTCGTTTTTGTTTCCGATTTGCAGCATCAGTTTTTATTTTGTCACTTTCAGGGGGCATTGCACAGAGTCTGGGGCATTAAAGTGGGATCATACTGGGCCAAAATTTCGGAAGCACAGATAGCCCATCAGATCCTGCGTCATGATCCTCTCCAACCAGAGTTGACAATTGAACTTCCACATCAGAAAGAAGGAGTTCCAAGTTCTGTAAAACATGACAAGGTTAATGCTTCTCAAAAAGGTCTATAGGCATCCTGAGGTTGTGTATTTGGAAGTGGTATTGTAGTGAGAGACTGCCTCTTGCTCATAGTGTGTATACACTGGTTGTGGAAGGACTGATCAGTTAAGATGGCAAATGGGGTGGCAACACCGTCCTAACTTGTGTCTTGAAGACAGCAGAAAATATTGTAGAATGCCCTGTGTGAAGACCATAAGACCATAAGACATAAGAGTGGAAGTAAGGCCATTTGGCCCATCGAGTCCACTCCGCCATTTAATCATGGCTGATGGGCATTTCAACTCCACTTACCCGCATGCTTCCTGTAGCCCTTAATTCCTTGTGACATCAAGAATTTATCAATCTCTGCCTTGAAGACATTTAGCATCCCGGCCTCCACTGCACTCTTCGGCAATGAATTCCACAGGCCCACCACTCTCTAGCTGAAGAAATGTCTCCACATTTCTGTTCTGAATTGACCCCCTCTAATTCTAAGGCTGTATCCATGGGTCCTAGTCTCCTCGCCTAACAGAAACAATTTCCTAGTGTCCACCCTTTCCAAGCCATGTAATATCTTATAAGTTTCTAGTAGATCTCCCCTTAATCCTCTAAACTCCAATGAATACAATCCCAGGATCCTCAGCCGTTCCTCATATGTTAGACCCACCATTGCAGGGATCATCCATGTCAATCTCTGCTGGACACGCTCCAGTGCCAGTATATCCTCCCTGAGGTGGGGGGACCAAAACTGGACACAGTACTCCAAATGGGGCCTAACCAGAGCAGTAGCACAATGTGCTTTTATATTCCAACCCTCTTGAAATAAATTGCAACACTGCATTCGCTTTCTTAATCACGGACTCAACCTGCATGTTAACCTTCAGAAATCCTCGACTAGCGCTCCCAGATCCCTTTGTACTTTGGCTTTCTGAATTTTCTCACCGTTTAGAAAGTAGTCCATGCTTGTATTCTTTTTTCCAAAGTGCAAGACTTCGCATTTTCTCACATTGAATTCCAACAGCCATTTCATGGACCATTCTCCCAAACTGTCTAGATCCTTCTGCAGCCTCCCCACTTGCTCAGTACTACCTGCCTGTCCACCTAACTTCATATCATCAGCAAACTTCGCTAGAATGCCCCCAGTCCCTTCATCCAGATCATTAATATATAACGTGAACAACTGCGGCCCCAACCCTGAACCCTGCAGGACCCTGCTTGTCACTGGCTGTCATTCCAAAAAAGAACCTTTTTTCCCAACTCTCTGCCTTCTATCAGACAGCCAATCCTCCCCGGATAATCTTTCTTTTCTTGGGGATGAACCTCTGTACCGTGTCCTCAATTATACCCAAAAAAAAACTCCTGCCATTTTTGCTCTACTGTCTTCCCCGCTAGGCTCTGCTTCCAGTCTATTTTTGTCAGTTCCTCTCTCATGCCCTCATAATTACCTTTATTTAACTGTAGCACCATTACATCCGATTTTGCCTTCTCTGTTTTAAACTGCAGACTGAACTCTACCATATTATGATCGCTGCTTCCTAAGTGTTCACTTACTTAAAGATTTTTTTTATAAAGTCCGGTTCATTACAAAGCACTAGGTCCAGAATAGCCTGCTCCCTTGTGGGCTCCATGACAAGCTGTTCCAAAAAGCCATCCTGTAGACATTCCATGAATTCTCTTTCTTTGGATCCACTGGCAACATTATTTACCCAGTCCACCTGCATATTGAAGTCTCCCATGATCACCATTACCTTGCCTTTCTGACATGCCAAACCTATTTCCTGGTACATCTTGCATCCCTGGTCCTGACCACTGTTAGGAGGTCCGTACATAACTCCCATTATGATTTTTTTGCCTTTATGGTTCCTCAATTCCACCCACACAGACTCCACATCATCCGACTCTATACATTTAATTTTGTTCTCAACTAACAAGGCAACCCCGCCCCCTTTGCCCGCCTCCCTGTCTTTTCGATAAGTTGAAAATCCTTGGATGTTTAACTGCCAGTCCTGACCCCCCTGCAACCACGTCTCTGTGATGCCTACCACATCATAATCATTCACGATGATCTGTGCCATTAGTTCATCTGCTTTGTCACGAATGTTACGAGCATTCAGGTAAAGTGCCTTAATGTTAACTTTCTTATCATTAGAGATATAGAAAGTCATAAGTTGTCCTAAGTTATCCTTCCTTTTTGCTGCATTCCCAGTCTGCCTCAAGTTTAAATCCGCCTGCACACATGTTATCCTCCTGCTTATCTTTCCATTTAACTCCTGACTCCCTGTTGCTTTCACTTTCACTTCCCCCCAGCTCAGAAGTTTAAAATCCTACTGACCACCCTATTTATCCTCTTCGCTAGAACATTGATACCTGATCGGTTCAGGTGGAGACCATCCCAATGGTACAGATACCCCCGTTCCAAAACTGATGCCAATGTGCCATGAAGTGGAATCCCTCTTTCCCATACCAATCCCTCAGCCACGTGTTTACTTCCCTGTAAAGAAGAAATATAGTAATCAAATTGTGAAAGATGCAATATGATTTGAAATTGTTCAGGTAGTTACCAGCCAGGCACCAACCTCTGTTTTAACCTGACTCTATCAGGGATTTAAGTCTCTGCCTCTGTGGGTTTCCGGCTCTCAGTGGGGAATTGGAAACCGATTATTGGTGCTTACAAGCACTATGGAGTTCCCATCCCCACCTTCTGTATGAAGAAGTCTCTGCTCAATTTTCCCAGCCCACTATCAATTGAGGCTTTAAGTGCCCATTGTGAGATTAATTAAGGGTCTCATAGAATCACCGCTGGTATTAACCCAGCTATAGTCAGGCATACCACCATGCAGTGGACATATCAGTTGAAAATAACCAGGGGATGATGTTGGTAAGTCCTTTCATCAAAAGCCCTTAGTATCATCCTTCTGCCTTTACTGCTGAACTCCCTGCCCTCAACCCTCTATATTACTTCTCTGCATCCTGACTCGCTACTTGATACCGGGATTCAGATGTTAGTCCTTCCCACAGTAACATCTACCTCCCGAGTGGCACTGGTCACAACAGTTGAAGACCTTTGATTTAGTCACTAGCTCATGACCTTCGATTTATCTTGATTCCAGGGAAAGAACACTGACTGACTGGACTGGGGTTTGGTGGCCTTCATTGAAAGGGGCAGCTCAGATCTCTGACTGTGTCTCCAGCTGACAGCAAGACCTTGACACTTCACCAAGGCCCACCCCCATTCTGCCTTTCCTGCCTTTGCCTCCTTTCTCATTCCAAAGGGACATCCAGTCTTGCATCCTTCACGCCTGAGCTTGAGCAGAAGGCTCCAAGCATTTTTGGTTCCAGATCTGGGTATATCTTATAATATTCAACTGTCCATCAATCCTCAGTTGAATCCTCCTTTCCAGTCTTCTGGAGACCTTGCTGCCATTAATGGCTATTTGTTCAATCAACTCATCGTTTTTATTATCCTGATGAAAATTATTCACTGATTGTACTGGAACCAACATTTCTAACTTGTGGCATGTACTTTCAGACAATGCAAATAGTTGTAGTTTCTACGATAATGTTATTAATTATGACATAGCACAGATAGAAAACCTACACCAATAAGAGCTGCTATGGAAATTTTCCCTATCATTAGCTTTAATTAAACATGCAGAGTTGATTCAATATGCAATTCAACATTATTAAAATAAACCCTTTTAAATAATCAGCATGTATTAATGACAACCTACTAAACATCTATCATATCCACACACTTGGATAGACAGCTAAATTAATTAAAATTAAATTTACATATAAAATTGGAGCATCAACATTTCTAATCATACATACATATAAATCTTTTATAATATTAATTCAATTTCAAGGCCTAAATTGAAATTAAATTTTGATGAATGTATATTAAAGGAGCAGAGTCTTCAGCACTCTTTGACAAACATGTCTTTTGTCTCAGGAGTGAAATACTCTGTAGTAACATGAAAGTGAAGCCTTGTAAACATTGACTGATTGTCAGAGGACAGCCATGATTAATGCTGCGCTTGTCCAGACACAAACATCTTGTGAAACGCAGTGCAAAAGTAGGACCTTGGGTCAATTTTGTTAACATGAATCAAATCAACTTCCATTGTTGCACTGCATGAAGCCAAATTAGTCAACATAAACCAATGACAGAGCCCGCACTTTTTCAATGTTCAAAACATTGGACATGGGGCTGTTGCAACAGTTCAAATCAGCATATAGATATTTTATTTAGATTTATACCATTTCCTTGTGATTCAAGAGTAAAATATGCTTATATATGCACAGTAGTTTGCAATATTTTGAGATATTTCACCATTAATTTAATAGCATTCAACTGTAGTTGCTGATGTGATGTAGGAAATGTAACAGCCAATATGCTAACAAGCTCCCACTAACAACAATGTGATAATGATGGAGCGAATTGCTGCAGAGATTGGAACCTGTACTGAAAAGAAAAACATGCTGGAAATCACTGTGGGTGAGGCAACATCCATGGAGAGACCATGATTCTTCATCAGAGTTAATGTGAAGAATGGAGTGTGCAGCATTTATGTCATAGTGTGGGGGGTGGAGGAACAACAACGTATCTTCAGGCTAGAGGCTTTACAACGTTCTGAGCTTAATATTGAGTGCAACACCTTCAAGTTGTGAACCTATTTCTTCCCTTTTTTTGACTTTACTTGTTGCATTCTCTGTCACCATGTCCTCCCTCCAGCCATCATGTGATCCAAAAGGCAGCTGAGTATTCCTTCAGTACCATTAGTTATATTGTATATTCAAATCTTTGGAATAACTCAGAACGTTTTAACTCACAGGTAAGCAGAAAGGCTGATATACTGGTGTCAATTTCTGACAAAAACACCATGTAGACTTTGATTCCTTAAATAATTGGCATTTTTGCCATACCTTTGTCCATGCTCAATTTTGATTTTTTATATCATTTTACAATTCTGGTGCACTATACTGCTGCAACTCAACTCAACTCAAGAAATTTAATGAGTCTTTTTTTCTCTTGAAATGTTTCCATTCCTTCATTTTCCATATTTGGGTACATATTGTTATGACCACTGGTAGAAAACATTAAGACTCACAATAAAGCAAGTGACACATGAAAATATGAAGGAAATGACGGAGGGTGATGGATTCAGACAGTCAGGATTGACCAGCGTACTGCTCATTCTCACAACCCAGCACAAATAGGGAGAGAAAGGGAAAGCTTCAGATGGATGTATTTATTATATACTGGTCTACGTGAAGTCCTCATACTGTACTTGTTTGGAATTAAGTCGAAAAGTGTCGCACTGGAAAAGCACATCTGGTCAGGCAGCATCAGAGGAGCAGGAGAGTCAACGTTCCGAGTATGAGCTCTTCATCAGAATGCTGCCTGACAGGCTGTGCTTTTCCAGCACCACACTTTTTGACTCTGATCTCCAGCATCTGCAGTCCTCACATTGCCCCTTTTTTGAATTAATACCTACATACATTGTGCAGCTTTTGTACAATTGTTGTTCAGGTTTAGGTGTTTGGATAGCTTAGTGTGTCATTTAAAATAGAATTAGATTTTAAGTCTGCTGCCACTCTTTCAGTTTGCTTTATACATGCATCCATTTATAACCTATTGGTGTGTGGCCTCAGTACTTATAACGATATGAAAGAAAATTAATGTAGATGCTGGAAATTTAAAACAATAACATTCAGTGGTAACTTTGCATAAACATTTCTGACTATGATAACTACTGGGACAATGACTATGCAGTTTCGATCAGGCAGCATAAGTATCTCAGGGATCTTATTAGACATATTGAAATTATGGAAATGTGCCATCCAATAAATTTCCATTATTTGATTTATAAAACTATGGAAAACAAGGGTTTCCTGCTGGACCATACCATCACATGTTACAATATGGATATAGAAAGGCAGCTTAAATATGAAGACAAACACTTGATGGGTTGATCAGTTGGAGATAAATTAAGCTTCTGGCACCAAAGGTTGGAAGAACCTTGCAATATATTCTCTTCTTTAACTCTCCCAACATACTCTGATACTGAGAAGCCACCAGCAACTATGCAAAAAAAGCTTGTCCACGGTTAGAGTTCAACTTTGAGGTCATCTGTACTGTTTATAGTATGTTGGAAGTCATCACTTTGCAAAGTACTAGCCATTCAATTCAAACTGATATTGGTGTGAAGTTTATTTTTGACTGTTATTGACAACTTGTTCAGAGTTAAAAAGACATTTAACTTGTGTTTGTCCCTGACATTTATTGAAAATAATTTTTCAATCTATCTTGTAAAAAGTATATTACCTATCAAAAAATGAAAGGCTAGCTTTCACTCATACCCAAACCCATCAGCATCAGTATCCAAAGGATCATTAGCCACAACTTTCACCACATGCAGTGGGATGCCACCATCGCAGATGTATCCCTCCTTCTCATCTGTCAGTAAACCACAGGGACTGTTCCCTCCGGGATACCTTAGTCCACTTCTCCTCCATTCCCTATAACTTCCCATAACCCCACAGCACTTTCCTATGCAATTGCCATTTAGCTCTTCCCTCCTCACCATGCAAGGCTCCAGAAACACTATTGGAGTAAAGCAGCCTGCACTTTACTCAATCTAGTATACTGTATTCACTGCTCACACTGTGGTCTCCTCTACACAAGGGAGACAAAATGCAAACTGGGGGACATAGGAACACTTATGTTTTGACTACAAAAAAAGACTGAGCTTCCAGTTGCCTGCTACTTCAACATACCACCATGTTCCCTGGCCAACATCTCTGTCTCGCATTTGCTGTGGTGCTCCAGCGAAGGTCAGCATAAGCTGGAAGAACAGCACCTCATTTCCCCCCGGGGATCACTGTAGTCTTCTGGACTCAATATTAATTTCAATATTTTTAGGGCCTGAGCACTTTTTTCCATGCCCTTTACTGACTCTTCACCCCAGGCCTAATCATCACAGGAGCTGCCTTCAGCACAGCCAATCCATTTTCACTTACTTAGGGACCTCATTATCAGCTTCTCTCCTTTCCTCGCACACCATTATCCATCCCTTTGTCCTCTGTTCCCTCTTTCTAAGCTCCATCTGCGCTTATAACATACTTATTTTCCACACCAATCCCAATCCCTGACTTTTGCATATGTACCACCTTTTCCTCATTACTAATAGTTCAGAAGAATCGTCAGGTGGATGCAAAATTTTGACTCTACAGTCTCTAACACAGATGCTGCCAGACCGGCTGAATTTCTCCAGCGATTTCTGTTTATGCTTCAGATTTCCACGTTCTTTGGTTTTGTTTCACTGATGTGGTGTTTTCTCAAGATCTGATGTTGCAAAGTGCCATAAAACCAATGAAGTACTTGATGTAAGTGCAGTTGCTGTTGTGTTTATGTAAGCAGAAGAGAGAAATGAAGCAGAAAACAAATGGCTTGTTAACAGCAAACAACCATGTAATGGGTTGAAATCCAAGCTCCATCTATTCTATATATTGGCATGCAATTCTTGTAGAGAAAGTGCATTTTTTAAATATCTTCTAAATGTCAGAATGTCATAGCTCATTTGAAGATTGGAGATATAAGCAGTGAGCCAAACATAATGTAACAAGTATTTTCTGTTAGATTCCCAGGCTTGCTACAAGTTCACTAGAATTTGGGGAAGTGAAAAATACAATAGATAACGTAGAAACTGAGAAGTTAATCTGAGGCACTGCTGAAAAATATTTCAGGTCAGTTCTCCTATTCTTGTTGGATACAAATCTGATCAGAATGGATCTTTGGCCATTATGTAGCCTACCTGATTTTCATCAAAATTAATAGGCAGGTGAAAGAAGAAAATTACCCCCTAGAGTAAAGATAGTAACAAGCCCTTTCTTCTCAGTCAATGGAGAAGCAGCATGGGCACCGCTGTTGAAAGAATCCAAGAGCAGACACATTCTACAAGCTGCTGGAGAGTGAAAAAGAAAACATGTCGTTGTAGAGGGTGAATGATGGAGGACCTGAACACTGCAGAGTCATATATAGCTTTCATATGGAATGCAATAAAAGCAAACCACATGTATTCAATGTTGTTTTTCCAGTCAATCTCTATCTGTGCCCTTTGAACCACACCAGACTTTGTTTAAGATTCAATCTGCCCGGAGGTGTAAAAGGTCCCCATAATATTCAACATCAGTTTAAGGAAGGAGTCTTTTTGCCAAGCCAAATCTAACTAGCCCCATTTTACTTTACTATGATTCTGCTGCCTCAAAGAGGTTTATTAGTGAACTGTTCTGAAGCTTCATTATTAAGCCATTGAAGATCAGAACCAAACAAGACTAGTCACTGGGTTTCTTCCATTTCATTGACAAGTCACTGTGGTTTTCAAATTGCAATGCAACATTTGTTTCACAACAGCTCAGATATAATAAAAATTGTCATTAACTATAATAAGGGAATACTAATCTGTAAGGTCACAAAACAGAGTCAAAACGTGTGGTGCTGGAAAAGCACAGCCCATCAGGAATGAAGGGCTTATGCCCAAAACATCTACTCTCCAGCTTCTCGGATGCTGCTTGACCAGCTGTGCTTTTTCAGAACCACACTTTTTACTCTGATCTCCAGCATCTGCAGTTCTCATTTTCTCCTAGTTGATTATAATCTTACTGCGAAGCCTCTTCCAAGGATACCCACCTTGAAGCAGTTCCCCTCCTCCTTCTTCAAGGACCTCAGTGAATCTCTCTCACTGCACCCCCATGCATCCCAGTTTGTCTCCTCTGCCCCGAGGCTCTTCAGCCAGAGACATTTCTGATGAAGAGCTCTTCTGCTCCTTGGATGCTGCCTGACTGGCTGTGCTTTACCAGCACCACACCTTCTGATTCTGATCGACAATGTGGTTCAGTGGTTAGCACTGCTGCCTCACAGCACCAGGGTCCCAGGTTTGATTCCAGCCTTGGGTGACTGTCTGTGTGGAGGTTGCACATTTTCCCTGTGTCTGCGTGGGTTTCCTCCGGGTGCTCCGGTTTCCTCCTACAATCCAAAGGTGTGCAGGTCAGGTGAATTGGCCGTGCTAAATTGTCAATAGTGTTAGGTCCATTAGTCAGAGGGAAATGGGTCTGGTTGGGTTACTCTTTGGAGGGTCGGTGTGGACTGGTTGGGCTGAAGGGCCTGTTTCCACACTGTAGGGAATCCAACCTAAAATATGTCCAGCATCTGCAGTCCTCACTTTCTCCAAGATCACAAAACAACCTGCTGAGATTAATCCATTGATTCAGTGCTTCCAGTGAAGTTTCATTTAAAGGGAACGTGTGGTTGGATAAAGGCTAGAAACACAGTAGGTGTTCTTGCCTTTGTGCCTGGAGGCTCTATGTTCAAGTCCACCTACTCCAGAGATGCATCACAATATCTTTGAACGCTGTGATTTAAAAATGTATAGAAACACTTTAGCACGAACTCTAAACCTCTGAGACTTAATTCTAGAGCTATAATATTAGTGAATTTGCCCTGCAGTTGTAAAGTATGTTCAATCAATTAATGCAATTAGACACAAGATAAATTACCAAATGAAAGGAGTCAAACAAATAGCTTGATTAAGTAGAAAGCTGGGGATTGATGACTTCAATGAGTAAAAACTCAAATTAAGTCTGGAAGGTTTTATTGACTGAATGTTACCTTTTTAGCAACCCCTCCACCCCCACTCACCCCTCCCTTTTTTTTGTTTGTCCTTGGAAAAAAGGACTGCATTTTCAATCAATGAGTGACCTATTTCAGCTTAAGTTTACCTTGTTGTTGCTCTACATCATTTGACATACTTTCCAAAACTATCATAATTGTGTTGTAATCCAGAATTTGAGTATTGCTGAAAAAGAAAACATTTTACCAAAGCTTTTTGTCTTGTACACATCAGGTCAGGCAAGCTACTGTAAAGGGATACAATATTTTATAATGCAGGGGAAGTGCATATTGATTGCTTGACCAATGGACTCCAATAAGTGCAAGGCAAAAAGCTTCAGCAAAATACTTTAGTTTTTCCAGCAAAGCTCAAACACCTTGGTCTTTAACATCGGTATGCCAGCATCAACAGCATAAAGGAGGAAACGTTTCAGTTCTCCATTAGCCATGTTAGATTAGATTACTTACTTTGTGGAAACAGGACCTTTGGCCCAACAAGTCCACACCGACCCGCCGAAGCATAACCCACCCAGACCCATTCTTCTACATTTACCCCTTCACCTAACACTAGGGGCAATTTAGCATGGCCAATTCACCTGACCTGCACATTTTTGGACTGTGGGAGAAACCGGAGCACCCAGAGGAAACCCATGCAGACACGGGGAGAATGTGCAAACTCCACACGGTGCTAACCACTGTGCCATATTTTGTGGAAAAGCTACTCTTGATTTCAGTTCTAAAAGACCCTTAGATATTGAGTACTAAATTATGTGCTTGGATGTTTAAAGTGCACTTTTCTAGCAATTTCTGGAATTTACCCACAAGAAAATGAGACTGGCTGTATTTTACAAAGGAGAGGACATCGGAGTTGGAGTGTCTGCAAGATTTCTTTGTGCCCCTATTGACTTTATTGGCAGCCCCAAGATGGTGAACAGATTCTTGAGTCCATTTACAGGTCAATTTGTATCCAAATGAGAAGACAAGGTTTTATAGGTACAGAAAATACTCCCAAGTTGGACCATTAAAGTTACACTTCTGTATGGGATCATACAAATACTCGTAAGTCAGACATCCATAAATCAGACATCCCCCCCTGTATACACTATTCTTTTGGTACTTTTTAACAATAGCCATGGTAAAAACAAGGCTACAGCAGCTCCATTCCAGAGAACACTAATGCTTAAATTAATCATTAATTATCAGGTCTCTGAACAGATTGAGACTGGGGGAGGATCTGTATGAATTCCAAGCTGGAAAAATATAATGGCTGAGCAACTTTGTTATGTTTGTCTGTGGCGTTTGGATTGTCCCACAACTGATTTGCAAGCTCGGAAGCAAACAGTCTAAATATCTGAAAAATTTCCAAAAGGGTTGGAGACATATGCTTTATGTTTTTGGAAGAAAAATTAGTGCTAAAAATCAGTTGTTGGATATTAGGCAAGATCTGGCAGACATGGAAAGACAGCTAAATAACCTGGCATGTTATATATCCAGTATTAAGCAATTTGCAGTCATAAAAAAAGTAAATATGTAATGTTGGAAGGAAAATAAATGTTGTACGTATATTACAGACATATAGGTACGTATATTACATGAATGTTACACATAACTTAGAATAGTCCCTAAATCGCCTTTGTTGTACAATAGTAAGGTACACAATTTTACACACTCCCACTTCAGAAAAGATATGACTAAAAAAATCTATATGTAAGATTGTGTGTTTGAAATTGCAGTAACATTCCATCCTTTCACCTTTACTTGTAATGACAAAGGCATTTCTTCCGCTGGCTTTGAGGCAAAGCTCATCACAAAATATTTCTTTGTGGGAGAGTGCATTTTTTGAAATAGTTGACAACTACTCAATTTTAGGTTAAAGGAGCCACAAAGCAGTTTGACCAACTTGGGGCGATTCTAATGAAAACTATGATACATGTATGCAACTCAATGAACAATTAAGGAAACGAAAAGCAAAAGGAAGAAGATTGAGTTTGTGAAAGTCTTTCAGGGGGCAAGATTTCACTGTATGAATAGAGTCAAGCACTTTCCTGATATTGTTTCAGGTTTATTAGTGTTTTAATTCTTTTCTTCATGGTTATTGGAATATAATGTTTGATATCAATGCTCCACAAATGAGTTACACCTCTTGCAAATTCTGTTGTGTCTGAGTTTACAAAAGAAAATCAATAGCCACATGGGGATAACTGCCCATGCAATTTCACCTCCAAGTCACACTCCATTCCAAGCTGGATATATATTGCTGTTGTTCTGTCAAAATCATGGAACTCCTGTTCCAAAAGCGCTATTAGAGTACTGTCACATGACTACTGAAGATTTAAGAGGGTAGATTGCTACCATTTTCTGAAGGACAATTTGAAATGAGCAATAACGTTAGCCCTATCCAAATTACCTGAATAAAGGAAAACTTACTGACTGCCAGTCAAGGATAAAGCAAAATATTTTTTGACAGTACCTTATATGTGCTGTTGACAGTACTTTACATCAATACAATCCAGCTTAAATAGGCTCTCTTCCAATGATGTTAATGCAAATGAATCTCATTAAGACAAAGCTAGAGATTTGAAACAAAAACAGGAACAAAAATTGCTGGAGAAACCCAAAAGGTCTGGCAGCATCTGTGAGAAGAAAGCAGAGTTTGAGTCCGGTGACTCTTCATTTGATGGAGGTCAGAAAAGACTGGGCGTGGGAATTTTCTTCACTGGTGGTGGGTTGTCAATTAGACCCATTAACGAAAAGATAAACTCAACTATCCCTGAGTTGCCTGAGATTTAATCATGGTTCCAGAGTGTACTAATACTCACAAGTACATCTCAAATCCACCAACAAATTGGGTTTGCCTGTGGCCTACTAGGGGTGTCTCTCACTAACAGGCGCCAGTGACAATTGAAAGCCCTAACATCAGGAAGCTGAGGGGATGGGGAGTCGTGCCAAAAGCCATTCCTCCCTTACCCTGACAACCAATTTCTCGACTTACTTTTCGCCGGTGACCTCTTCCCCACAAACCCCATCCTTTCACATCAATTCTCTCTAACCATCCAGCAATAATCCCTGGTAAAGGCATCAGAGCATTACCAGTGGTAGCCATTGGGGGCAGTGCTTGCAATGAAGAACTCTGATGCTGGCGATCATTGGGGAGCGGGTCTACAACCATTTAGAGCCTTATTCACTGTTTTATCGTCTAGTCTTGTAAGTTAAACAGAATCACACTTTGGACTTAAAATGCTGGAGTCTGATTGATGATGTTTCTGGCTGTTCTCTGTGGAGAGTGTGAACTAATATTCTGATATATGGTCACTTGGTACTTCATTGCAGTATCAATAAATGCAGAACTTCAAAATATATAACAATTTATTTCTTTCTTTTTGCAAATCATGCAGAACAATATGACAACTGACTTCCTTTAAAAAAAGATAAGGTTATTTATATCAATATAACGCATCCACTCACAAACATTTTTTTTTAGAATTAGAATGCACACAGTGTGAAAACAGACCTTTTGGCCCAACAAGTCCACACTGACTCTCTGAAGAATATCCCACCCAAACTCATTCATCAACATTTACCCCTGACTAATACATCCCTGAACACTATGGGCAATTTAGCATAACTAATTTACCTAACCTGTACATCTTTGGTTTGTGGGAGGAAACCCACGCAGACATGGGGCAAATGTGCAAACTCCACACAGACAGTCACCAGAAGATAAAATCGAACCTGGGTCCCTGATACTGTGAGGCAGCAGTGCTAACCACTGAGCCACTGTACCACCCCATCTGGTTTAAAATTTCTAATTTAAAACGGATTAACAATTGACTTGTTCAAGTAAACTGAATGTCTTAAAAGTTTCATTGCTTGCTTTCCTTACTCAGAAAAAAATATATTTGCAGTCAAAAATGAACTGTGGATTCAGGACATCTGAAATAAAAACAGAAAATGTTGGAGAAACTCAGTGGTTCTGGTAACATCTGTGGAGAGGCACAGGCTTAATTGTTTTGAGTTTAGCATGTCTCTTCCTCAGAGAATCAGATATTTAACATTTAACTCTAGTTTCTTTCTTCACAAATGCCATGGAGTTAACTGTTAACTACCTGAATCTCTGAAGAAGGATCATATCAAACCCAAGACAATCAACCCTGTTTCTCTCCACAGATACTGTCAAGACCTGCTGGGTTTCTCCAGCATATTCAGCTTTTATTTGATATTAATCACAGTGTTGCTTAGATGGTAGGATGTTGTGCTGCCATCTTGTCAAAGTGGCATTCCTCACTCACAGGAGTGAATTCATGCATATTGGTCCTTGTGTTGCAGTAGCCATGCTTGATGTTCCTGCAGTTATGATCAGAGTGGTGCTGGAAAAGCACAGCAGGTCAGGCAGCATCCAAGGAGCAGGAAAATTGATGTTTCAGGCAAAAGCTCTTCATCAGGAATAGAGGCAGGAAGCCTCCAGGGTGGAGAGATAAATGAGAGGGGGTGAGGGTGGGGAGTAAGTAGCATAGAGTACAATAGGTGAATGTGGTGGGGATGGAGGTAATAGGTTAAAGGGGAGAGTGGAGTGGATATGTGGGAAGGAAGATAGGCAGGTAGGACAAGTTATGGGGATGGTGCTGAGCTGGAAGGTTGGAACTGAAGTGAGGTGACGGAAGGGGAAATGAGGAAACTGGTGAAGTCCACATTGATGCCCTGGGGTTGAAGTGTCCTGAGGCGGAAGATGAGGCCTTCTTCCTCCAGGTGTCGGGTGGTGAGGGAGCGGCAGTGGAGGAGGCCTAAGACCTGCATGTCCTCGGCAGAGTGGGAGGGGGAGTTGAAATGTTGGGCCACAGGGCAGTGGGGTTGATTGGTGCGGGTGTCCCGGAGATGTTCCCTAAAGTGCTCTGCTAGAAGGCATCTAGTCTCCCCAATGTACAGGAGACCGCAACGGGAGTACTGGATACAATAAATAACAATGGTGAATGCTCCTAAAGTTATGTCAATTGCTAGTGACCTTGTTGATGTTGTACCACTCTTTGGTAGTGCTGGAGATGTTATTCCACTGGTTGGTCATGTTCCTGGTGTTATCCATGATCCCTTCGAGGTTTCCAGCTCAGGTATAGGTTGAATACGGGGGAGCTCTATTCCTCCTTATTTGTTTCCAGTTTTGGTCTGACCATCATTTTTCAACACCTCAGAGCATAATCTAATACATGGTGACCCAGGGGCTTTCTTGGACACCTATTCTGGCAGTGACCACTTTCTGCCTCTAGCCAGGGAAGTCAGGCTCAGCAACACATCAGCCCAACTACAACATTATGGTCAACTTCAGACTACAAGAGGAAAAGGCTTCAGTATAATGCTTTTAAGGGATACTGCATAATTCAATGCTTCAGCTGGGTCATTCTAAGGGATACAAACCTGTCATCCATCCACAAGGATGCATCACATGGCTCTCATCTTGATGAATTGATTGATCTAGTAGAACCCAGTTCTGTCAATGTCCAAATCAATGTCTACATGTTAAATTCTGAAGAAGCATCACTGAACCTGAGTCATTAACTCTTCCTTCTTTACATAGATGCTGCCAGACCTGCTGAGTTTTTACAGCAATTTTTTTGATCATTTTAGAGGTATTTGTCAGGTATCCTCTAAGCTATCATGAGACCTATATTCTCGATGACCTGATGAAGGAGCAGTGCTCTGAAAGCTAGTGCTTCCAAATAAACCAGTTGGACTATAACCTGGTGTTGTGTGATTTTTAATTTTGTACACTTCAGTCCAGCACTGGCACATCCAAATCATATATTCTTAATAGCTTTCAAGTTCCTGCTCAAATAACTGAAAGTTGGGACTCTCATGAGACAAGAGCTACCCTCCCCAATCATAGTGGATGAGTCCATTACAGAACCTACTGACTGAGTACAGATAGTATACAATTCAGCTTTGTACCAGGAACATCATGGAGCAGCTGGTGGGGCTCTTCGAGATGGGGTTCTGATGCTTGGATTGACCTGGAAGTGCTTTGTAACACACTTCGGAAAGTGTACATTGTATAATCCAGGCACGCAATGTTCTACACAATGGAAGTAGGCAGAGAATTGATGTTATAGAATCTGAAGAACAGCAGAAGTCTTCCAATGAAGAAGACAAAGACATTGACTGAAAGGAACGTCACTTACAGCATGATAGAACAGAGCAGTGTCAGACAGAGCTTAATTGAAAACCACTTCCAAGACTTCTGAGCTGGACATTGAGGTCATTCTGTGAATGTAGATTTTTTTTTGTAATTGCAGAGGGAAGCAACCTTCTGTTTAGCTGCAAAAGCAAATGTAGGTTCTTTGTTAAAACAAAACTGTGTGAGCTGGAAATCTGAAATGAAACAGAAATTGCTGGAGGAACTGAGCAGGTCTGTCAGCATCTGTTGAGAGCAAGCAGACTCAGTGTTCTGAAGAAGGGTACCAAAACATTAACTCTGCTTTCTCTCCAGAGATGCTGCTATACCTGTTGAGTTTCTCTCACAATTTCTGCTTGAGCTCCTTTGTTTCTTTGTTCTGTATTCACTGTTCCTCTTGTGCAATAATAGCCCCCTTCAACAAATATTCACAGGGTCCTCAATATCTCCAGCTCCCACACTCATGGGTGATGAAATGGCTATTCTAGTGTGAGCTGGAGAAAAAGCCACAGTCATTCAGACAAGGTTTTAACATTATGTGATGCTAAAGAAATTCGTTTTGGGGGATTCATTCATGATTATGTATCATTGAGTTTACGGTGAGTTCTGCTATGGCCATTATGGGATGCTACAAAATCTTTTCACGCACCCATCATAATTCACCATCTGAAGAACATCCCACCCAGACACAACCCTCATCCTATCCCCATATCCACACATTTACCGTAGCTAATTTACCTAACCTACACATCCCTGAACACTATGGGCAATTTGGCATGGCCAATCTATCTAACCTGCACATCTCTGGACTGTGGGAGGAAACCCACGCAGACACGGGGAGAATGCACAAACTCTACACAGACAGTTACCCAAGGCTGGAATTGAACCCAGGTCCTTGGTGTTGTGAGTCAACATGCCACCCGAATGTATGGGGGAATCCCTGATTTAACAAACATCTGACTTACAAACGCATGTACTTGGGAGTTGTAATTTTAATTATTCAACATTCAAACATTTCCTGTAGTTATAAACAGCTGCTTGATATAATCTTGCATTGTGTTCCAACTTGCATATAAATCACCTTATAAATGGACTCAGGAACCAAACCCATTTGCAACCTGGATACTGCACGTGTGAGGAGAGAGTGAGGACTGCAGATGCTGGAGATCAGAGCTGAAAATGTGTTGCTGGAAAAGCACAGCAGGTCAGGCAGCATCCAAGGAACAGGAGATTCGACGTTTTGGGCATAAGCCCTTCTTCAGGAAGGGCTTATACCCGAAACGTCGAATCTCCTGTTCCTTGGATGCTGCCTGACCTGCTGCGCTTTTCCAGCAACATATTTTCAGCTACTGCACGTGTGCTAAATATCCCATATACAGGCCAGAAGGAAAATGAAGAGCTGCTTGAAATTGCTGAAAAAAAAGTTAACAATCGCATTCAGAAAAAGAAAGTGTCAATATTTCTGCCATTCAATCTGAGCTGAAAAGCTGGAGCGATCTCTTCCACAGAGCAAAGTGGAGGAAGAGGAGTTGATCAGGGTGCAGTTTGATATGGATGTCAAAGAGCAATTGCCACAATGAATGGCATAAGACAAACGTGTGTGGCATGCCATGACAGTAGAGCTCCTGGCAGGAGTAGCTACAAGCTGTTACTGTGCAGCAGCTAATAGTCGGCTGTGTACCTGTGATATCCTGAGATGTACCACCTGTGGCAGCCTCACTGCTGGGAATGTGGCACTACTTCCTGAAACAGCAAACAAAACACCCCTTGCCATTGCTTTGTGTATTGTATTGAAGTAGCCGAATTGGACTAAACTAAGTCGAAAAACAAAATTGTACATTGTGGTGCTTTCATAGTGCTGCAGGATCCATTCTCGTACAGTTTGATGTTTCAATCAAGGCAGAGAGAGAACTTGGGAAAAATTAATCTGCCCATTTACATGATGACAGCATTTCATAACAACTAGCTTGAAGATGCTTATTTTTAACTACAGATGTTTCATTAATGCAGCTCCGTTATGTAATTATATCTATACCACTTATTCATGCATCCAGATGAAAGACAATGGGGAGCCTTTATTAAATTGTTTTTATATTTATTTTCATTATTTAGTCAATAAATAAGTAATGCTATATTGGATTATCTGCTATAAACTTTCATAATTTTAAGTAATTTACTGCCATTACGAAACCAATGCTATAAAAATTGAACATAAAAGGCTATCATTCAATTATAATAACCAGTTATAATATTTCAGAAATTTGTAAATAAGGAACTGTAATTTACTAATTTACTAGTTCATACATGTTTGATAGCATCATGTTTAATGCATGATCATTTTGTGATGAAAAATTTGAAATGCACCATAGGTCTATTTCCATTCATTCACCATGTCAAGTAATGTTTTAAAAAAACAAACTGTCCATGAGGTGGTATCATATCAGTGTTGACTAATACAGTGAGACTTGTAACCATATTTCACCATATTTCACATTCACACCCTTACACTGGTGCTGGTTTGGTATGGCATTGAAATATAAGCTTGCAGGTTCATCCAAATCTGTCATGTGGGAATCTTTTAAAGGTTAGTTGATTATAGTTCAAGGTAAACATGCTACTTCGTGGTGGCTCAGTGATTAGCTCTGCTGCCTCACAGTGCCAGGGATCTGGGTTCAAATCCACCCTCAGGTTACTGTCTGTGTGGAGTTTGCATGGTCCCCCTGTGCTTGCATGGCTTTCCTCTGGATGCTTTGGCTTTCTCCCACAGTTCAAAATGTGCCGGTAAGGTGGATTGGCCATGATAAATTGCCATAGTATCCAGGGATGTGCAGGCTTAGTGGATTAGCCATGGGAAATGCAGGGTTAGTGTAGTGGGGAGTGGATCTGGATGGGCTGATGGCCTGTTTCCACATTGTAAGGAGTCTATGATTCTGTAATTGAGCTGGCAACATTGAGAAAGCCAGCCATGTGTCAACAAGATCACAGTAATAACACAGAACATATTTATTGTAATTTCATGGCGGCAATAACAACCTAGGAATTCAGTCTAATACTGTTGCCATGAGAACTGAAGATATGTTTGTTCTGATTATGAAAACTTCAGGGAACACGTCAGTTTTTTTTTCCCCTCAGAGGTGTACAAAATGGCAACCAAAAGGCAATGATAGCCATGAAAAAGAATAAGCTGAAGAAATGCCAACCATGATTAAGTGATTAGTCTATTAATTTCTGCCCTCACTGTACATATAATTTAATGACAAGATGATCCAACACAGGGGAATATTGATGAAGGGTTTTGAACCAAAACGTTGACTCTCCTGCTCCTCAGATGTTGCCTGACCTGCTGTGCTTTTCCAGCACTACTCTAATCTTGACTCTGATCTCCAGCATCTGCAGTCCTCACTTTTGCCTATCTGGCTGCTGCAGTTTGCTGGCTGTTTCTCCTATCCACCATCCAACTATGTCTCAATACAAAGTCACTGCATACTCAATGGTCATCAACTTCCTTGGCCCTCTCCCACACATGTCAATGTCGGCATGTTCCCCTGCTCTTGAAACAATTTAAACACCCCTTCAGCCCTTCAATATTATTCTTTGGAGTTTGGGGTACCCATGACCTACACATTACTGCTCGGTAGTTTTGAGCAAAGAACAAAAATGCATCTACATAGGGTGCCGTTTAGTTAGTTTTCTTAGTGTTCATTCTTTGTTCTTACTTGGAGACTGCCAGTTTCTTTGCGACACTCATCATTTTTAAGTATACCCAACCTTTAGTGCTCTGTTGCAGGCTGCAAACCTTTGTAACTTGTACTGCAGAGGGAGAGACAAGCAACCTGTCATGGGAGGGACACTCAACAGTTAAGATGGTGGATATGCCATTGTGCTATGTCAAGATGATACCTGCAGCTAGTGCCCGCGGTTTATGCAGCAAATATGCTGCAATTGCATTAAGCGAATAACCATGGCAACAGTCAAAAGGAAGCAATTGTTACTTTGGTCAAGACAGATAACAGACAGTTAGGATATGCAGCTCCAGTTAGTCAAGGTGCTAGTCTGATTCCAGTACAGAATGTTAGTCAGTCAGTCAGGTACCTGTCCCCATACAGTCCAAGCATCCATGCCCTTGTAATCCAGGGATTGGGACACAGTCAGTCCTGCAGGTCTAAGTGTAACTAGTCAGGGGATTACACGCAGATTAGTTATGAGCCATCAGCCTGGAGGCTGGGCCAAATTTTCCAGGGGTGACGTAAAGGGAGGAATGATAATGTTGGGAATGAACAGAAGAGCAGTTAATGGTGATGCAGAAGTAAGTGAGCTGGGGAGGTGCTCCCAGTGCAGAGGACATGAAGGGTTAGTAGTGTTATGAAGTTGAAGGCATACACTGCACCTTTAAGAGACAGTGAAAGCTGACTTGCACTGAGAACTTGCAGGTATATATCATGTGACTGACTCACAATCTCAGCGTGTACTGGAAAATTAAAATTGAAAATATGTAGTATTTGGCTGTAAAGTAAATACCTGAGTTTTGGTTGCTGTTTTGACCACCATTCAAATTTGGCCAATCAGTTTCAATTATGCCCCAGGATACTAAAACCCAAGCAAGTTTGAATTTATTATTTTTGCCAACATCAAACCAATGAGACAATCTGATGTTTGGGGTATTATAAAGAAGCAGACATTTTGACAGTTAAACAGAAAGAACAACTACCATCACCATAGTAACTGCCAGCAACATACTCTCTATCAAATTTACCTTTTACATATTCTTATTGTCTTGGTCAGACCACTCAAAACATTCTTAATCAGGCAGCCCAGACCATAACTTCGAAATTTGTTTCCGTACAGTGAAAATTATCCGGAGTGAAATAACTAGGTTGACTACCAGGTTTTAAATCAGACAAAAATTTATTCACAAGATTACACAATGAAACACAAAGAACAGAATAAAGTATCCCTACAGAACTCAATCTATTAAAACTAGACTTAATTATGCTGTTCTGAATTTACATAACAGTCCCTATAAGCAAATCCCTTGAAAACAGTATAAATGGAACAAATGCTTACAGGTTGAAGTTAGAAGAACAGGAGGAGAAGGAGAGAGGCTGTTTTCACACACGCCACTGTTGAACTCCCAGCTAGTTTTGGACTGAACTGCTCAGTTAGAGAGCTGACCACTCCCCTTTCATTATACAAATCACTTCTAAAACATGACTACATGCCCTGAAGTCTCATCTGTTTACATATAAACAGAAAGGCCTCTCAATCCCCATTAATCTCTGTACCAAACCAGTTTAATTAGCACTGGGAGATGTTTACGATCCCTCTGAAAAAGAAAGGACACAGTATCCTTGAGAAAAGAAACAGCTTTTAGAAAAAAGGGACTAGCTTTGTGACAATATGAAACATCTTTGCAGCAAAAGACCAAAGATGACCCATAGAGATTTATAGCCAGATGAAGATAGACACCAACAACAGCAACCATTGCGTGGTTTTGCAATTAAGTTGATTTAATTTTAATATGGGTTTTTATCAGAACAATACATTGTTATAGAGTTGAAGGTAGATAACAAATATTTAAGAGAAAGGAGGCTTAGAGTTGTACATAGCTGCTGCTTAATGTTCATTTTTAGTATTAGGGAAATAATTGATTTTCTTTAAATATTTCTTTAAATAATGGAATTTGGGGAGTTCTTTGTCACTCGTACGCTAACAGGCTATGGGCCAAAGTAAGCTTTAATTCACTGAAAGGTTCACTGCCATGTCATAACAGTTTAAGGGCTCATCTGGGATTGTTGTAAGAGTAGTTTGCTAGGATGTGGTGGATGAGAGCTCTTTAGTGGATATGATGCAAGCAATACTGAAGACTGGGTCAGGGCAGTCTTCCTGGAAGGTTGGTGCAGACTCAATGGGTCGCATGGCCTTTTTACGCACTGTAGGGATTCTTTGGACTTATGTTTGCAGTGATGTGAAATCTGAATTGTCTCAATGTTGGTGAGCACTTCCTCCTCTTGGATCACACAATTCCTCAAGAGGCACAGTGAAGAAGCCTGTTGGATATTTAATGAGATGAAAAGCAAAGAATTCTGTTAAAAAAGGGGCATGGAAACCACTGCTGCCTCACTCAACAAACCACAAATTGCAAATGGACGAGTTCAACCTTATTAATGATTGAGTTCCTGTGATTTAGTATTAGCCAATTTAGAAATGACATTAGAAACATCAAGTTATAAACTGCAATAAGTAAGTCTTCCCTTTCAAGTGAGCAATTCATGAAGCGTTTGTCAAATGTTTTCGATGTTATATATTACAGCTTACAGAATAGAGGGACTGAGAGGAAGGGAGAATCTCTTAGCATTCTTTGGACTCCTTATGATTTATGTTTCCACTGCTGGTCTAGCTGTGATTGTTACACATTATATCCATTTTCCTAAGAGATGGAGGCTAAGGCAGTACTTTGGAAAATAAATAAGCATCTGCTTATCTTATGGGAAGCTTCATGTAAAGAGTAGGCTTTTCCAAAAATTGTTCTGCTGGATCTGACGTGAGTTTCTGAGCCAAAGTTTGCAGAAACCAATAAGATAAATAGTTAGTGCTGAATAAATACTTTCCATCTCATACAATCCTGCAGATTATTAAAAGACAAACTATTTATTCTTAAATGACTTGTAATATTTAACATGGTCTCGCGTTAACAGAGGGAACGAGTATGAACTAACTCACAAAGGCATATTAATGGACTATTTAAAATATTGTCAAAGTAATTTCTTCTAGGTCAGAGGTGATATTTGACATTGATTTAATTTTTAATATTTAATGCGATCTGCTTGAATTAACTCTTTGTGCTTTTTGATATTCCTAATCTAAATTAGTTAAGAATTGAAATCTGGCAGAAAACCTAAGCCATAATTCCAATTGAGGAGCAGTGAAATAAAATAGGATCATTCAGAAATCTAATAAGAATCACATTAACAAGTGACAGCTCATGGACAAAAGGTTTTGACTATCATGTCTAGGTTTTTGCACACATTTTAAAGGCGCAATATGTTAAAAATGCAACTAGTTAAACCTTCATTTTATAATCACAGATGAGACCAATCATTTGTTGGTGCAATCTATTATTTATAGTTCATTCTTCTGAATATTAATCAATACATGTAATAGCCTTTATTGTTTTAGCATTGAATAGCTTGGAACTTCCTGGAAAGGTTGTGGTGTAACTATAGGTAACACTGAGTGTAGAATTGCATCAGGCTTTTTCCATGGGTAAATTCACTGGAATGCTGATTTTACAATAACACTCCGTGTGCATGTTTCCTCATTTATTTCACTAGCTGCCCAAGTCCTATTTGCCAAAGCCCCACTTAGTTCATTATCAAATATTTGCCTCTTATGAAAACAGAAATGCAAGGTTTCTTCTTTATCAAGGCCGAGAGTGTTGTGCTGCAAAAGCACAGCCGGTCAGATAATGTAATGGAAAATTAACATTTATTGTAAAATCTATAAAAGCATTGGGAAACAAAATAGTGAGGGCCTGACTTTGCGAAGTAATGCAGACAGACAGGGAAAAAAATGGAAAGTTAAACCGGCCTAACTGCAGATGTATAAGGCCAGTAAACTACCATATCAACAGTCAAGGAATGAGAAGAACAACTCCATATATGGAAAGGAACTGGAATGTTCCAGGCTCCTGGTCTTGAGGTGTTGATAAGGAGAAGCGACTTATAGTATAAAGGGAATATGGGAAAACTATCAGGCGCCCCTAACATGAGACTTCTTGCCAATGTACCGGGTCCCCTGCAGAGGTCAAAAATACATTTTTTCTTTGCTCTTGCTAGCATTTGAGTTGAGTTCATTTAATTTCCATGACAATATCATCCAAGGAGCAGGAGAATCAATGTTTCGAGCATATGCGATTCCTTAGAAATAAGGCAATTCTGACCCACTGTAAATTTATGTCAGATTTGTCAAATCTTTGCTTCCTTCAGATGTCAAAAACTCACATTAAACAATGAAATACTTCCACATTTGTATTTTGCTGAAAAAAAGACTTATTTTGTGGAAACTTTTTTATCTTGCACTCATATGGATAAAATGCAAAAATACAATTTCAAGAAGAAAACCTATGTTTATACTGCATGAGAGTAGAATGCTGATTGCTTGGCAATTGGACTCTGATTGGTAGTGATGTGTCACTGGCGAATGCATCCATTAATGCTTAATGACAGTTAACATCCAGGACTGTTAAAATGTTCAGTTAGACAGATTTCTGTTTGCAACAAACAGGGAACTGTGTATTAATATATTTAGTTTATAGTACAAGCAAGTGTGAGTATGTCTAACAATCATGCTTAAGTTTGAGCAACAAGTGAAGCTTGTTGGCTCAGTGGTTAGGACTGCTGCCTCACAGCACTAGGGACCCGGGTTTGATCCCAGCCTTGGGTGACTGTCTGTATGGAGTCTGCACATTCTCCTTAAGTCTGCATGGGTTTCCTCTGGATGCTCTAGTTTCCTCCCACTTTCCAAAGATGTGCAGGTTGGGTGAATTGGCCATGCCAAAGTTGTCCATAGCGTTCAGGGATATACGTAAGTTAGGTGCATTAGTCAGAAGTAAGTGTAGATGAATGGGGAATGGGTCTGGGTGGATTACTCTTTGGAGGGTCAGTGTGGATTTGTTGGGCCAAAGGGTCTGTTTCCACACTGTAGGAATTCTAATGCTAAATTCTAACTGTTTCACACTGCTACCGTACCATAACAATATGAGTGGTATTTGCCTCTAACAGAGTGCTACCGTCAAGCCAAAAAGGATATTTTTCCCATTGCACAAATGAGTGATGTGGTATAGAAATTCAAGTGCTGGTGAGATGCCAGATTGTACATTCCAAACAATGATAGATCATAATAACCAGCATGTCTCTTCAGCTTTTTGCTATGAGTCAGGTACTGACAAGTGATTCTGGCAATAGGACAACATTTTCTGGTTATTCCCAACTATGTAACGAATTACGTTGGCAACTAATTTAGGATTATCAGTTGGGTTTATGGTGTAGTGCAATTACAAGCAAACTAAAATTATTGATCCATATGTGCCGCTTCCTTTCAGTCAGAGAACATTTGTAAACAATGTGCCTGTTTCAAGTCAACAATTGGGTGATAACCATTTGATTAGTTCATTTCTTGGGGTAATGCCCCAAGAAAGCAAAGTCAAACTCCTTGTTTTAAAATGAAGGCAAAACCTGGCAGTTAGCTGTCAATCATTACTGAGTCCATTGTCCATTGTCCACAGCAATGTCTTTTCCAATCACAATTCACTTGCCAGCCAATTAATTCTCTTCTTTCATGCATTATTAATGTTGATTTTCTCCTTGAAGTGGTATTCTTGCAAATAGCAAGATGAAAAGTTTTGATAAAAGTTTTTTCTTCAGAAATGGTTAAATTTTGTTTTCTTAAGCAGGCCAGGTTAAATGTCTGCATGGCTGTGCTGAGTCTTCCACAGTCTTTTCCCCAAACATGCTCTTTTTGTTGGTTTGCAAAAGAATTTCAAGGGCTAATTATGGCTCATGCAGATCAAGTTTCTTTTTTTGGCAATTATTCAGTTCTGTTCGAAGCTGCTTGGCCATTGAGATTGAATTTATTCGAATGGGGACTTTCCAACAACATTGTGTATTCATTGTCATTGAAACAATTAGAGAAACTGACAAGTGGACATAAAAACACTCATAAATTATTCTGTATAGGTTTTACTTTAAAGCTAATTTTCATTATTTAAACTCAGATTTTTCACCTTCAGTGCATTAGACACACATTAAAATGTAATTTCTTTGTGATAAACTCATCATTAGCTGTACTACTAAAACGTTACAACATTACAACTCATAAACATGTCAAGCAATATTTTTATTATACACATTTACGTCTAATTTTATGTTTCATTTCTATTAGAATCATTACTTTTAATTTTGGAATTTAATTATGTTAAAAATAGGACGAATGAAAGCATCTGGTTTAAAAGGCTGACTGACAAATCTCTGGTAACCACAGATTGGAAAGTGTCCCTTGATTATTTAACAAGGACATAATGGGAAAGTTTGGAACCTGAACAATAGGTAATCTGTGTGAGTTGCTTGATGGAGACAAATGTCTGCAGTTATCTCAATAAGGGAATCAAACTGTCCATATTATTTCACAGAACAGATGGAAGTTTTAAAAGTTGGAGATAGTTAGTTTAAGCTTCTGTATAGAGTTTGCCAGATGTGAAAAATGGAAGGTAGAAGCACTACAAGGCCATTTGGACCCTTGAGCCTGTTCCACCATTCAATGTGATCATGGTTGGTCATCGAGTTGAATAGTCTCATCCTGCCCTTCCCTCATATCCCTTGATCCTTTTAGTCACAAGAAGTATATCTACCTCCTTCTTGAAAACAGAATGTTTTAGTCTCAACCACTTTCTGTGACACTGGATTCCACAGGTTCACTGCTGTCTGGGTGAAGAAATTAGTCTTTTTATCAAAGAAAAATCCTTAAGGATAAGGTTTACTCATTATCCTTAAACTTTGACCCCTGGTTCTGGACTCCCCCACAATCGGGACAACCTTCCCTGTTTCTAACCTAGTCCAGGTAGGGTTTTACATGTTTCATTGAGATCACTCTTCATTCTCCCAAGCTCCATTGAATACACTCCTAATTGACTCAATCCCTCCTTATGCACATCCGATATCCAAGAAATCAGTTTGGTAAACCTTTGCAGTACTCCCTCTATAGCAAAATCATCCTTCCTCAGATCAGGAGATAAACAAACTGCACACAATGTTTCAGGTGTGGCCTCTCTGATTCCCAGTTTAATTGAAGCAAGACAACCTTATTCCTGTACCCAAATCCTCTGGCTGTGAAAGCCAACATACAGATTGCCTCCTTTGCTGCCTGCTGGATTTACCTTCAGTGACTGGTGCATCAGGACACCAGGCCTCATTAAACATTTCTCTCTCTCAATTTACAGCCACTCTAATAATCTGCCTTCCTATTTTTGCTGCCAAACTGGATCACTTCACATATTCTACTGCATCTGTCATGCAATTGTTTGTCTAAATCACACCATTTCCATAGCTTCTTCACACTCCATCCTTCCACTCAGCTTTGTGTCACCTGAAAACTTTGAGCTAGTTCCCTCACCTAAACCATTAACAAATATCGTGAATAGCTGGGGTCCTAGTACCAATCCCAGCGGTACTTA
Source organism: Hemiscyllium ocellatum (assembly GCF_020745735.1). Lineage (NCBI taxonomy): Eukaryota > Metazoa > Chordata > Chondrichthyes > Orectolobiformes > Hemiscylliidae > Hemiscyllium > Hemiscyllium ocellatum. The sequence continues at coordinate 10,969,214 of NC_083406.1, read as the reverse complement.
ACTAGTTACTAGCTGCCCTTCTGAATGTCTGTCATTGATGCAAGTTTTTAAAGAGGTATCATGGACTAAGATACTTTATTGTTGGCAGCACTAATTTGTTCTTGAATGTATTATTAGTTGCACTGAAGGGCAGCTAGCTCAGTTGGTGAAGCAGCTAGCATTTGATTCAAAAATAATGTGAACAGTACCAGTTTTGAGACCTATTCCAGCTGAGGTAAACTGACAATTGACCTCTGGCCCCACCAGGGCATAGTCAGAATCTTGGCATAAGCTATGGGTTGGTGATCCCTGAATAATTAAAGATGATGCCAGAAAGACTAAGGATGTAGAATCATCGAGTTCCTACAATGTGGAAGCAGGCTATTTAGCACGCCAAATCTACACCAATCGTCCAAAGAGCATTCCACCCAGACCCACCCCCTTTCCTTATCCCCGTAACCCTGCATTTCCCATGGCAAATCCACCTAGCCTGCATATCCCTGGGCACCATGGGCAATTTAGCAAGGCCAGTCCACCTAATCTGCACAGTTTTGGACTGTGGGAGGAAACCAGAGCGCCCGGAGGAAACCCACGCAGACGCAGGGAAAATGTGCAAACTCCACACAGGCAGTCTCTTGAGGGTGGAATTGAGCACTGCGCACTGTGAGGGATCAGTGCTAACCACAGAGCCACTGTGCTGCCCAAATGGGGGCAAGATCACCTTTGCTCACACAATAGTGTTTCCCTTTTAAAGATGACAAGGCCAGCTGAAAATGATGGAATAAGCATTTTTAACAATTCCTCAACTATGAATCCATAGGGGTAGCTGATTTTCTTCAGGCTATCTCTCAATAACCTGCGCTAGAATCCATAGACGAATTACCACTGATGGGAATGTTGCATCAAGCAACCAAATAGATAACAACAAAACTTTTGTGTCAATGGTATTTCAATGGAGGCTTTCAAAATCTCCGGGCTTTTGCTCACATCTGGACTCCATGCACTTATCCTACAGATTTAGGACAACAAAGAACTTACACCCCTATCCCTATCTACCATCCCCTCCTCCACAGCCTGCCAATTTCAGGAATATGACAACTGCCACAATCTTCAGGAAGAATTTCCACGCTATGTGACTCAATGACTCTCAGGGTGGTAAGTCATGCCATAGAAATTATTGAATAATTTCCCTCTAGTCCATAGCAGGGAAAATTCTGTCCTATTTACTCCTCAATAACCTATTTCCCGTGATGAAAAAAAATTCTTTCAAGGTACATTATGGATTTTGGTTTTCCGTGGAAACATTTGTTGTTGAATAAATCCAAGAAAATTGTGGAGAACAACACTAGAAAGTCTTTGCTTCACTCATTGACCAGACCAAAGCACTTGACTCAGTCAATTGCAAGGCTCTGTGGATTGTGCAACAATGATTTTGATGTCCAAAAAACTCCCCTCATAATCAAACAACTGCTTCATGATGATATGACTACAAATGTCTTGAGTGGGAGATATGAAACCGACACAATAAAAATCCACACTGGTGACAAGCATTTCTGTGTAATAGCTCTTGTATTATTTACAATCCACCTGACAGGGGCTGTTTACCTCATTAAAGATTAACTGGCCTCTGGTGTCAACACTAAATAACATTTAGATGGAAAACTCCAGCCTCAGTCGATTTTGTGCCAAACGTAAACCGCCAATAATGGATATACATTATCTACAGTTCACAGATGAATACATTGTTGTGACCTGCTCTGCCCCAGATTTCCAAGTCATTCTCATTCCCTTCAATGTTGCAAACGGAAAATTTGGCCTGTCCTTTAATTTGGCCTGTGCCCATATACCAACCCACACTTAGTCGGCCATGTAATCTTCCCGACAAATATGTTAAAGGAGAGATTGTGGAAAATGTTGACCATTTCCTCTAATTTGGTGACCACCTCGGTCAAAAAGGTCAACATAGATGAGAGGAGATTTGAGTGCATTTGTTTGGAAGCAAAAATTCAGCCCGTATTCTTGGCAAATGCTGAAAAGCTGCAATAGTATGAAGTTGTGAGGTTCTAACAATAAAAAAAACCATGAAAGTTGAAAAAGGTTCAAGTTAAATAAGTGATGAGGCTATTTAAATTCTGTTGGTTTGAATTTGAATCAAACTCCATGATCTTTAAGGAAATATAAGCAATGATTTAAAATGAGATTACACAGAGGAAACAAAGCTGACATTTTGAGATTGAGACATTTGAACATGAGAGTAAACACTTTCCAGAGAGGAATATATTTGAAGGAAACAAAGTGCAAATCTCTGACTTGGTTCAATTAATGTCTAGCATCTGTAGAGGATGTATTTTCAACTCACATTCTGCATTATAACACAGGAAGACAATGGGATGAAGGCTTTCCTCAGCAGGAGTATGAAATACACAATATTGAATTGCCAGTACATTTTATACTATGGTTGATTTTCATTTCTATTCAAATCAATGTATATGATGTAAAACAGGCCGTGGACTACTATTATAACTTCTGTGCTTCTGGCATGATGGTTGAGTGGCCAACACTGCTACCACATAATACCAGGATTTGATTCCACCCTCAGGCAACTGTCTTTGTGGAATTTGCACAATTTCACCTTTTGTGTGTGGGTTTCCTCTCACAGTCCAAAGGTGTGCAGTTTAATTGGATTGGCCGTGCTAAATTGTCTGTAGTGTGTAGGTTAAGTAGATTAAGCACGGTAAATGTGGGGTTACGTGGTGAGGGTTGGGTGGTGGTTCTGTGTGGGATGCTCTTCAAAGGATCAGTGCAGATGCAGTGGGCTGAATGGCCTCTTCCTGCACTGTAGGGATTCTATGACATTAACAAACATCACCTTGACTGTCTTCCAAGTATTTCAATAGTAGAGAGATTCAAAGAGGGTATTTTTTTTTCTTTTTGTTTGCAACAAAACAACTTCTGCTATCAGTATGGTTCTGTATATTTTTCCTTTAATAATTTTTTATATTAAGTTTTGCTTCTGCTTCACAAAGAAGTTATGTTACTCCCTTTTATATAAAATCTACTTTAGAATAGAGTAGAAATCAACCCTTGTTGGACATATTCTGGGAAGTTCTATTATATGTTGCTGACTCCAACTGTTCTTTGCCAGTAGTACCTGCCGTGTCCACCCTGCTGAGTCACCACGTTCCTGGGCCACATTAAGCAGAAACAGACTCTTCATGAGATCAAACTCTTAGCTGCTGAGGTAATACTTGACTGTCACTCAGTCTTTTGTTTAAATCTCTATTATGTTCATAAATAATAAACAAAAGTGTTCAATAGAATAGAAAAAAAAGTCATAATTTTTTGAGTGATTTTATTCCTGAGTTGCTTGGATGAGTATCCTAAAATTTAATCTTTAATTCATGGAAATCCCAGAACATTCCTGGAAGATTGGCACACTAACTTCTGTGCAATGTATAACTTGAGCAAACAGAAATGGAAATGGGGTGTAAATTGTAGAAATTAGCTCTGATTCACTTGTCAGAAAGAATACCGTCAAGAGTTATTGAGCGACATGCAATGTCATAACACCATCTCAACAATGTCAAATCAAAAATACCTCTGACCAACAACGAGAAACCGGCTTCATATGTACAGAAAACTTTACATTAATTGTAAATACTTTCATTTCAGAAAATACTTCAGAACTACATATCTTCCATTTTTTGCTGACAGGTCATTGGGAAATCTTGCTTTGGCAGGGCATTTCTCTTAGATGTTTGAACCAGGGAGAACATTTATAATGAAATGAATTGAATTATCTTTATTGTCACATGTACTCAAATGAATTCAATGTGAAGTTTGTACATCACCATTTAAAGCGCCATCTTTGATGTAAAGGTACTAAGGTACAGCTTCTCCAGTTACAGGTTAGTTACAGTGGAACAATGTCACCATCACATCTCACCATCTTAGATACAGAGTACCTTGGTACAATCCTTAGTTACAGAACAGAGAGCTAAAGAAAATAAAGTTACATTACAGCTATACACAGTATAACCATACTGAGCTCTGCTCATGACCATTTTAGCAAGTACAGGTAGACGACCCTTTATCCGAAATCCCGAAATCCAAAAAGCTCCAAATTCTGAAGGTGTTCTTGCGAAGTTTTTATCTTATTAACAAGGTTGTTTGGCGTGCAGACAATTAATCCAACTTCACACCCACTTGATGCATGTCACTGAGATGCAACGGGGGGTGGGGGGGGTGGCCCAGATTGGCAGGCCTCAATGCTGGCTTAGGGCCTGTTACTCACATTGAGTCTGCTGTTTGGTAAGTTTTTTTTTAATTTCACCGTTGAGCTGTCACGTGTCCCGAAATTCAAAAAATTCTGAATTCTGAAAAACAGCTGGTCCTGAGCATTTTGGATAAAGGATTGTGTACCTGTATTTACTTTGATTGATATTACTCTAGGTAGAAAATGAACACATGCTGAATTCCAGTTGTGCAGGAGTGAGGCTGATAGTTAGATCGACTGTCATTGGTAAAATTTTGAGCTCTCTACAATGGTCAGTAGAGTGTGTGGAGAATCAGCTGAGTGTGTCTGTTCTGACATTTACAAGGCATCAGTTTCTTTTCCATGAATGATATCCTGCTGTACCGATACTATATCCATATGATCATCTCAACTCCTGCTTATCTTCTCTTTGTAAGGCCTTTTAGAAAATACCAGCTACACAATTCCTTCTGTGCAGTCTGTGCCTGTCTCCCTTTATAATCTTATAACATAAAGTGGAGAAGATTAGCAGATGTGCTGTTATTAGTGCTAATTTTCTGATTTATAGATCAATAAATAAAATTGAATGTGGAATGGTATATTCATGTTCAGACGTAAACGGATGGCTGAATATGGTAACAGTTGTCAAAACTTCTCACAACTTTCTAGAAATGCACCTCAAAACACATCACAATCATATTCCAATTGATGAAATAGTTCTGTGGGAACTGGTAGTAACAATTGTTCCTGCACCATTTTATAAAATGCATCTAGAGTTGCTTTAGACATCTAACCTAAAAATAATGCTATAGTGGATGATGGCAGCTGAGACAGAAACAAGATTAAGAGTATATCATTCAACTAGATAACCTAAATAGAATTATCTCCATCCCACTTTGTAATTGTAAACTAACTTTAAACTCGTGTGTGACAGATGTAACAAGACTAATCATAACTGTGTACTTCTTAACTTCCAATGATAAAACAATTCTAATGATTTTTCTTTAAAGAAAGTGTTGCTTTGAGGTAGCATAAAATTTCTTTATTCTCATCTTTCTTTACAGCTAGATAAAAATTGATCTATTTGGATGAAAGTTTAAATAAAGAAGTTACGAAATGCTGATTCAGAGATGCTGAACAGAAGGCATCTAATTGGCCCTGGTAGACCAAAGATAAATTAGGTTACGTCAAACTGCATGCAACTCCACCAAAGAGAGTTTCCTAGGTGTAGATATAAGTCTTTTCTTAACTTGTCCCTCCTTTACTGATGGTGATGAATTTTGCTGAATTAAGCCAAATTCCTGGTAAAGCCCGATATTACACTTTGACCCCAAGACATTAAAGCCTAAATATTGCCGTGGGGAGATTATTATTCCTGGAATGTAGACTAGAGCTGCATATTGGAACCATGCAGATATCCCACTCTGACTTTGTGTGAGAAATTAAAGTCAAAAATATTTGGAGGAGTTCATCTCTCTTCAGCTTAACAGTTCCCTAGAAAGGCTAGAGGACTAAAACTCTGCTCCAACCCCCGGTTAATTATTTAATAGAATCCCTGACACATCCCTGTCACAGACCCCAAAACTACACTCCAACAAGACTCTTGACATTTACCAGCTACCCATGCCTTCACTAACCACCACCACCATCCCGCCCAAACCACTGCCCCATTTTTCTCGACAAACATCATGCCACAACCAGACTAGACGCCAGCCTCTTTGCCTGACCTGACTGGACCCTCACCCAAGCTCAACCCAATCTGACAGCCTCCCACCCTAAACAAAGTCACTCCCTACCTGACCCAATCCAATTTGATGTGATCCCTTCCCACCAGACACAACAGAGCCCTCATTCTGCCTAACCTTTGACATCCCCTAAGAATCCAGGTCATTCACTGTTGGCACAGTTTGCCTGACTTCAATTGTGACTATCTTGCGGTAAATCAATTAGGGCCTCACTGTTCACATAGCAACAAAACCACCACTCAGGATTGTTGCTAAGCTATGACACAAACAAAGGCATGTGGAGCATTTACATGGCCCCAAAACATAACTTTCTTTCAAATTTCATATGTGTAACAGTCTCCAGAGATGGAAATCTACACCTGTGAGTGATGCAATAAAAGATTGTGACAGCTAGCCTCAGTGGTGCTGAGGCAAATCATCAGTCAGTGTTCGGACAAGGTGGAGTTCAGTGTAATTCCTTAGTTGATTAATTGCCTTTTGTAATCATCACCTCGATCCCATGGACCCTTATTTGCCACAGTAATTTATTATTGAACTGAAATCCTGGCTGTTTACATGGCACGAGTCTCCCTGGGTGAAAACCTGAAAGTAGGGAACATCAATTCCCTTTTGAGCTCTTTCCTGGAAATTGCATACTTCCTTCTCCTGCAAAGGCAAAGAGGATTGTCATAGGTGGTGCAGTCCTGTCTGGCCATTGTCATTGGCTCCAATGCATGATCAGCTGCATGTTTCAGAGGTGACAGCATTTCAGTAGCTATTCTGAACTATTCTGCAGAGTCATTCCTTGCCCTAAACACTCACACCACTCCATCTCAAGGGCAGCATACAACCTGAGTCTCTTCAACAGTTCTGCTGCTGGAGGCTGAACTCACAGGGCAGGAGGGAGACAAGCTGAATGAATGATGATTTATTGTCCCTTGTTCTCTACAATGAACAACACAGTTAAGTACAGTGAAAAGCTTCAACTGTTGCTACAATTCAGCACCATTTGAATATTTTAAGAATAAAGATAATGCTGGAAGAGTCTATTTTTATTCCACCACCTCTACCATGAGCCCTGAGGCGCTGACCAACAACACTCAGGTCAACACCCCTCCACTGCCTGTTCCAGTCCCACCAACATCGGAGTCTCCCCCGCTTCAAGTGCCAACTCTTTGTTGCGTTGCGGAGTGGGAGTGAGGGGGGTGCGCTGTGCATGGAACAGAGTCATACAGGAGAAAGATGACTCTGTTCCATGCACAGCGCACCCCCTCACCCCCACTCCTAATGCAGCCTTAAGGTTTGCATCAGAGATATCAGGAGCAGCCCAACCCATGTTCCAGTCTTACCCTGGGTTACAGCCCAGTACCAGATCTCAGGCCTCCTCTTTAATCCCATCTCTGTTCGTGCTCCTGTGACAAATAATTGAATGTAAGAATAATTTGCAAATCAGTTAAGACGCAAAGAAAATGTCAGAGTATTACCAGCATTTTATTTTGACACACAAAAGAAAAAAAATGGATGTAAGATGATTACCAAAATATACTCATTTTCACATTTTGTCTTCCCTTGGATTTCAGCCAACAATTTGTAAATGAGGGAATGCTCAGCCAACCGAAATACAGATTAAGACTGCATTGTCAATTCTCATAATTAAAATAACCCTCAAGGTGACCATTCTGATTGATTGGACTTTGAAGGTATGGATTCTACAATTGTTCTTTCAGAGTCATAAAACTGATGCAATGGATGACAAAAGAACAGGGCTTTCACTGCAAAGTAAAGAACTCAGATCATTTGATTCCTCAAGATGGCTAAGTCACACAAGGCACACCATCCCACTCTTTTGGAAATGGGACACGAATACGTGATGTGTGTTGACTTGGCTCAGTGAGTGTACCTCTCAACACTGAGCTGGGAGAGTCAAAGCTGCATGCAAGAACTTGTGTATGCAATGCAGACTGTCGCATTGCAATCAGAATTAAAATCAATTCACCCACTGACATCCAGACACTTAAACTGCATGATGTAATGGAAAACAAAGCTGTATTGTACAGCAGGGACCAAGAAGATATGACTTTTGTTCCAAAGTAATGTGCATTAACCCTAATTTCAAAAGAGTATCTTCGTGTGACTGTGATCTTTCTCCACTTATCTATGAATGAGATTGCTTGATTAATATTTTATTTTGGACTGTTGGATGACAGATACTAAATTCAGACAGTTCAAAGGTGGGGTCTTTTTGGAGTCATTAAAGAACGGATGCCTGGTCTTCAAGTCTAGATCTCTGAGGAGAAAAGGGTAATAAATTGATCCATCAAAACATCCAACTCTGTCACACAAATGGGTTTGGGATCAAGGATGGTCAAACAGATTTACAAATATAGAAAGTCGTGCTTAGATTTTAATTAGTTGTTCCTTTCTAATGATTTTTTAAAAATTGCCTATCCCTAATTGCCCAGAGGACAGTTAAGAATCTACAATACTGCTGTGGGTCTAGGATCACAGATAGGTCAGACCAGGTAAAGATGACAGGTTCCATCCCTGAAGGGTATTAGTGAAGCAGTTGTTTTTTCCAACAATTAACAACGGTTTCATGGTCATCATTTAGCTCCTAATTCCAGATTTTTTAAATGGTATTCAAATTCCACCAACAACAAGGCGGGTTTGGAAGCCAGATCCCTGGAACACCACCTGGGTCTCTGGATGAACAGTTCACCAAGCCATCACCTCCCCTAGAATAAAATTATTAATCCATTCAATTTTGATGGCACATTAAAAGCACCTGCATCTTTAACATTTTATTCATCTTTAAGGATTTTACAATTCTTCTCTCAGTTGCTGTAAGTCAGGCAGCCTCATTCACAAGGTCAGTCTTGAAAAAAAAGACCTGTATTTCTACCTGTGATAATCAGACATCTGCTCTTCCAACCAGCATTCCAAGTTGTAAACCCGTTCCACACAATTCACATCTTGTCAATGTTCGCCTGCAAATTTAGTATGACAGCAACTTGTTTAAACTTGGAATACTTTGTGCACCTAGGGATACAGAAGGAAGGAAAAGTACTTGTGTATTTTTGTTTTCTGTAGCATGTTTCTTTTTCCCATGGAATAGGCTATTAGCCTGAAGCCAGAGGCGATTGCTTGAGAGGCACCACTCCATAACAAACATGGCTGATTAGGAGTTTCTCCCACTCTTAGACATGCTGGAAGGAATTTCAGGTTAATTAAGCTAAATAGTTGCATCACGAATGCATTTTCTGTGACCATCAACTCCTGGAGTGGGTCTCAAATTTAGAGCTTCTGGCTCAGAGGGAGGTACCCCCTGTGCATGATGCTATGCTATGGTTCAAGATGATAACCATATTTGGTCTGATCCTGCTTCTTGATCTCCTTGGAGCAGCTAACAACCATGCCAATCTAATGGGCCAGGAGTTGTGATTGTGGAATGGATTCCATTCCCTTCCCAAAAATTAGTTGTACAGTTTGTATATTGAAGAATGCACAAGTATATCAGGTCTTTTTCAGTTCCCTAACTAAAAGTCACACTCTCAGGTGATTTGGAGAACACTCATTATATGTGCACTTACTTACCAATGGTAATATTCTCATATCTTGTACTTAAACTGAGTTAAAATTATTTTAATTCCTTTCTCTCTCTCCCTAACATAACTCCAATTAGAATTAAATGTGGATTCTGGCAAATTAACTGGTTTATCAGTCAAAATTCAGCAGGATCAGACCAAATATGGTTATCATCTTGAACCATAGCATAGCATCGTGCACAGACGTGAAGCAGTCAGCTGCCCCTTCCCCATGGTCCAGCATTTGTCTTTTATTCTTCAGACATTCTTCCAATCTCCATTTCAAAGCAATGTCTGAATCTTCCTCTGCATCACTGTCGACAATATCTTACTACAAAAAGATGTTCATTTCATTGGCAGCTCATTATTTTGAACACCTTCATCAAATCTCTTTTAATGTTCTTTTCTTTAAAAAAGGCAAACACAGCTTCTCAAATCCATGCAACCCATTCATGTATACAATTACTACAATCACGAGACTATAAGAAACGGGAACAGGAGTAGGTCTGTTTGACCCCTTAAGTCTGCTTCACCATTCAATAGGATCTGACATTCCTGCGTCCACTTTCCTGCTTTTTCCCTGCAACCCATGATTCCTTAACTGATCAAGACTCTATCTACCTCCACCTTAAATATTAACAAGGACTCTTTCCCTCCAGCTCTCTGTGGCAAGGAGTTCCAAAGACTCATAACCCACTGAGAGAAGAAATTCCTCCCCACCTCAGTCTTTAATTGACACCCCTTTATTCTGAGACTATGCCCTCTGGTCCAAGACCCAGCATGAGTCAGCATTTAATCTGTCAACCCCTTAAGAATCCTATATGTTACAAATCACATTTCATTCTCCTAAACTTCATTGAGTAGAGTCCCAAACTGTTTAGTCTTTGATCATCTGACCATCCCTCCACACCAGGGATCATCCTAGCAAACCTTGTTTGAACTCAGTGAAATGATATATTTCCTTAAATAAGAGGACCAAAACAGTTCACAGTACTCCAGATATGATCTCACCAGCTCCAAGTACAGATGCAGTAACATGTCCCTACTCTTATACTCCAATGCCTTTGAAATAAGGGCCAACATTCCATTGGGCTTACTGGATTACCTGCTGCCCTGTGTGCTAGCTTTCTGTGTTTTATGCGTAAATACATCCAAGCACCTTTGTGTTGCAGCTTTCTGCATTTTGTTTTTCCATTTACTAAATTTCTGTTCCTTTGTTCCCCTTTCCCAAATGAACAATTTCATATTTTCCCACATTATACACTATTTGCCAACGTTTTCTCCATTTACTTAATCATTCGCTGTCAGTCTCTAAACAAAGTTAAAACTCACATGACACCATGTTATAGTCCAACAGGTTTATTTGGAAGCACTAGCTTTCGGAGTGCCTCTCTTTCATCAGGCAGTTGTGGAGGTTAAGATCATGCTCACAGGACCTCCACAACCACCTGATGAAAGAGAGGCGCTCCAAAAGCTAGTGCTTCCAAATAAACCCGTTGGACTACAAAATGGCGTTGTGTGATTTTTAACTTTGTCCATCCCAGTCCAACACTGGCACCTCCAAATAATGAGTCTCTAAACAGTTTGTATCCCCCTTCATAACTTTCCTTTCACTTATTTTCGTGCCATCTGAAAATTTGGCACTGGTACATTCACATCCATCCCCCCGAGTCTTTAATATATATTATAAGCAGTTGCAGTCCTAGCACTGATTCCTGAGGAAGCCACTGGTTGCAAGTCATCAAACTGATAAAAGAATCTCCCTTACTGTTTGCTTCCCATTAGCCAATTCTCCATCCACACCAACATACTACCTACGACAGCAGATGGTGACCAGCATTGCACACAATACTCCAGTTGAGGCCAAACCAGCATTTATAAAGATTCATTGTAACTAATTATTTCTGTAAGCTATGCCTCTGTTTCTAAAGTTCAGGATCCCAAGTGTCTTTTTGAGCTTAGTGTGAACTTGTCCTGTCACCTTCATCACTTTGTGCATGTATATTAGAATTATAATCAGAATCCCTATAATATGGAAACAGGCCCTTCAGCCCAACAAATCCACACTGACCCTCCAAAGAGTAACCCACCTGGACCTATTCCCCTATTGTTTGTTTCCCCCTAACCTACACATCTCTGAACACTATGGGCAATTCAGCACAGCCAATTATCCTAAACTGCATGCCTCTGAGTTATGGGAAGAAACTGGAGGACCCAGAGAAAACTCATACAGACACAGGGAGAATGTGCAAACTCCACACAGACAGTCAACTGAGGCTGGAATCAAACCTGGGTCCCTAGCACTGTGAGGCAGCAGTGCTAACCACTAAACCAGTTCCACCCAGGTCTATCTGTTGCTGCACACTGTTTAGAATGCCATCATTATTTTGTACCAAACAAATTTTTGTATTAATCAAGAATAGCTACATGGTCACCATTAGTTTGGCTTTGAATTCCTTATTTTCTTTATAGTGAATTAAAATTTCACCACTGCCATGGTAAATTCAAACCCACATCCTCAGAGCATTAATCTGGGGTTTTGGAGTATTAGTCTAGTGATATCACTGTGATAACACTGCGTTCCTGCCTTGCCTACTTTCATGTTGTTCAGGTTTGCTAGTTCTGGATTCATAATTACACTTGTTTTTTGAAGTAAGATCTAACATTTGTGTCTGTCATCTGATGTTCATCAGCTCATATTGAAATGGAATTCAATATTATTGTCAATGCATTTGCAATATCCTCCTTTACTTCCCTTTGTATTCTTGGATCCAACCAACCAATATAAGTTCCTTGACTTTCAAATAAATTCAAGTCAGAAAGAAACAACACTGGCAACATTTTATATTTATGTCGTATTCCCCTTAAATCGAGAGATATCTCAAAATATTGTAAAGGTGAGCATAAAGCATAGAAAGGAGAAAATGAGGGATTGAGAAGAGTAAAATGACAGCTGACAACAGGGTTCTTAAGAAGGCTGTTAAAGTATACATGTTGGAGTGAGATTCTTACACCGGAGGCAAAATGGACAAATGAGGAGCAATCAATATCAGAGCACAGACAGTATAGGAAAGATAAGAAAACAAGTATCAAACAAGCAAAGCTTGCATTTAAGGCTATGCAGCTGAAAAGTAGAATAAGATTTAAAGATCACCCGCTGAATAATTATAAACTCTTGAAGAAGTCCACTTATCTTGCAAGATTAGATCATGCTGTGTTGTGATTGTTAATGCTGTTTAATCTTGTTAGGGCAAGGATTTATCAGCACAAATTGTATTGCAAGGCTGTTGAACCATCCTGGTCAATAGGTCAATAACCATCAAGACTCTATGTGCCTATATGGGGAGGATTTGCTGTTCTTCGGGGATTCCATCTCTTTGAGAATAAAACTGTCAGCTACAGATGGGTCCACAACATTCAGACGGGAAATGGCGCTTTGTTGTTTGGGACATAAATTATTCAAGATTGTCCATTACTTTCTCAGGGCAGTCAGAGCTTGCAGAGTAAGTAATGAGTGCCTTCTGGGGAATAGATCTTCAAGTGAAGAAACAGCATCATTTGGAGCCTCGCATCTTTCATGTTTGAAAGAAATGTATGGCTTGAATTAGTTTGTCACTGCGAGTTCAGGCTGTTTATCACAACAAGCTGATTACATTGGCAATGAATTGGCTTATCTGTTTTGAGGAACAAACATAGAAGTTAGACTTGTCCTTTCTTTGAGTCAAAATTCATGCTGTAAATATCTAAAACTTGAGAACAAAGAATTGATCAAAGTTGGTCTTCAGGTTTCATTAATGTACTCAATACAAACTTCCACTGGCAGTTAAGCAAAGACCACAATACCTCCAGGCTATCTTTTGTGATGATGATGATGCTCCTTTAACAAGAGTATGTTGTATTTGGCTTTTTTTTTCAGAGGGGCCATAAAAGCAGTGATCCTGAAAAGTCCTGCTTGGATGCGCTGTAGGGTCAATTTGATTATAGCTAACAGATATTGCCTCAGGAAAAAGACTTTCAAGTTAAAAAAAAACACTTGTCCAATTAAAGGGTTGTGGCAAGTTCTCCCAGCTCAGCTTTTCTCTGGTGGTTTGGTTTAGTTACCAAGCAATAGTGCTGTGAGGATGCTATTCCAAGAAACAGCAACATGGAAGAAGGTGTTCCCTGCTGCCATCTCAATCTCTCCTGTAAGAACCCGTGTTTAATTTTACCTTTTGTGCCAAGGGGTGTTTATGGAGATTGTTCCAAGTATTCAGAACAGCATTATTAAGTTGGGATGATCTGTTGGGTTTTTGAATAGGTTAAGTTACTTGGTAGTTTGTTCTCTATTGTTTGTGTTTCATTCAGTAATTATGTAAATAAAATGTCTTACTTGAAACTAAGTGGTTTAACCAGCTGCATCTCTCCTCGAATATCCACCTTACACTAGCTTAAAACAATTAGCAACATTAGGGTCTGGGCAACTTTCTTGAAATGTTTTGAGAGAGTCCGGCCTGGTCCATAACACTTACATTTCAAATTTGACTATGGTGGCTAGAACTGACACAGCTGAAAGTGTGTTGTTGGAAAAGCGCAGCAGGTCAGGCAGCATCCAAGGAACAGGAAATTCTACGTTTCGGGCATAAGCCCTTCATCAGGAATGAGGAAAGTGTGTCCAGCAGGCTAAGATAAAAGGTAGGGAGGAGGGACTTGGGGGAGGGGCGATGGAGATGTGATAAGTGGAAGGAGGTCAAGGTGAGGGTGGTAGGCCGGAGTGGGGTGGGGGCGGAGAGGTCAGGAAGAAGATTGCAGGTTAGGAAGGCGGTGCTAAGTTCGAGGGATTCGACTGAGACAAGGTGGGGGGAGGGAAAATGAGGAAACTGGAGAAATCTGAGTTCATCCCTTGTGGTTGGAGGGTTCCCAGGCAGAAGATGAGGCGCTCTTCCTCCAACCGTCGTGTTACTATGGTCTGGTGATGGAGGAGTCCAGTGGAGTGGGAGGGGGAGTTAAAGTGTTGAACCACGGGGTGGTTGGAGGTTGGTCGGGGTGTCCCAGAGGTGTTCTCTGAAACGTTCCGCAAGTAGGTGGCCTGTCTCCCCAATATAGAGGAGGCCACATCGGGTGCAGCGGATGCAATAGATGATGTGTGTGGAGGTGCAGGTGAATTTGTGGTGGATATGGAAGGATCCCTTGGGGCCTTGGAGAGAAGTAAGGGAGGAGGTGTGGGCGCAAGTTTTGCATTTCTTGCGGTTGCAGGGGAAGGTGCTGGGAGTGAAGGTTGGGTTGGTGGGGGGTGTGGACCTGACGAGGGAGTCACGGAGGGAGTGGTCTTTTCAGAACGCTGATAGGGGAGGGGAGGGAAATATATCTCTGGTGGTGGGGTCCATTTGGAGGTGGCAGAAATGACGGTGGATGATACGCTGTATATGGAGGTTGGTGGGGTGGTAGATGAGAACCATCTCAGTGGGCGGCACGGTGGCACAGTGGTTAGCACTGCTGCCTCACAGCGCCTGAGACCCGGGTTCAATTCCCGACTCAGGCGACTGACTGTGTGGAGTTTGCACGTTCTCCCCGTGTCTGCGTGGGTTTACTCCGGGTGCTCCGGTTTCCTCCCACAGTCCAAAGATGTGCGGGTCAGGTGAATTGAGCATGCTAAATTGCCCGTAGTGTTAGGTAAGGGGTAAATCTAGGGGTATGGGTGGGTTGCGCTTCGGCGGGTCGGTGTGGACTTGTTGGGCCGAAGGGCCTGTTTCCACACTGTAAGTAATCTAAAAAAAAACAGTGGGGTTCTGTCCTGGTGGCGGTTGGAGGGGCGGGGCTCAAGGGCGGAGGAGCGGGAAGTGGAGGAGAAGCGGTGGAGGGCATCGTCGATCATGTCTTGGGGGGGAAATCTGCGGTCCTTGAAGAAGGAGGCCATCTGGGCTGTACGGAAACTGACACATCCTAGTCTATCACATTGAATGAAGCAGAGACCAGACAGCAAGCTCAGGTCATGCACCATGGCATCCATCAAGTCAGGGATCTGGCAAGCATTGGATTTGCTGTTGGCTGAGATTCATGAATCTGTTAAAGCTCTCTATGCTGCCACTCCCTCCTTCCAGAGGCATCAGACACATTCACCCTCACTGAACTAGATCAGACTTGTAATTCTGATCTTTAATCAATTCAATACATGCCATTCTTATTTTGTAAACATCTTGTCAACCGGCTAAATAATTCCTTGGGAAATGTAGTTTTCTGCCAGATCAAGACCATCAATACATGTCTATAACACTTTATGCTGACCTGTGGAACCAATCTGAAGCCTATCTATCCTGCACTATTCCATTTTCATCCATATGTTTATCCAATGAGCATTTAAATACCTTTAAAGTTGACGAGTCTCCTACTGTTGCAGATAATAACTCATACAGGCATTA
This sequence comes from Hemiscyllium ocellatum, assembly GCF_020745735.1. Lineage (NCBI taxonomy): Eukaryota > Metazoa > Chordata > Chondrichthyes > Orectolobiformes > Hemiscylliidae > Hemiscyllium > Hemiscyllium ocellatum. Next base: position 10,953,277 of record NC_083406.1, on the reverse strand, counting down.
TTTCAAGACCATTTCCTTTAGATCCTTGGGTGTTGAATATCAGACACTAGGGATACACCACCTTTGAGGACCATTAATTTCTTTAGCCTTTTTGTTTGCTGATAGTAATTTCCCTCAGTTCCTCCTTCCCTAATTGATTTTTGCTTCTTCAACATTTCTGTAAAGTTATTTATGTCTTTTTTTCTGTGATGACCAAACTAAAGTAGTTATTTAATTGATTTGCCTCTTATTTGTTCTCTCCTAATAATTCCCCTGTTTCAGACTGCAAGGGGCCTATATTTATCTGAACTAGTTTTAGTTCTTTTTATGTATATTATATCTGCTTTATAACTTTTAAAGTGTTTCATTGTTTTCAATAAATTAAGCCACAGAATTAATTAATCTCTGCTGATCATTTGATTACTCAACTATTATCATTGACATGACACCCTGTAATCTATAATGACAGACTGAAACCTGCTGTCCTTTTCAGTTCCAAATTGTGTGGTCATGAAACCATCTATTTTCATGTGAAATTGAACCTGGGTACATCACAGCTTCTATCAATCTCTTCATTCCATTTATTGCACAGAGCAATGTCCTTGCGTCCTTACATTTCATATTCATTCATGGGAAGTGTGGATCACTGGCTGGATCATGTTTATTACACATTCCTAATTGCCCTTCAGAAAGGAAAGGTGAGCTGCTTTCCTGAATAGCTGCTGAACATTTGGTGTAAGTTGACTTATAACACAACTAAGGAGAAAATTCCAGGATTTTGACCCAGTGACACTGAAATGATATAATTTCAGGCTAGGATGGTGAATAGCATGGTGTTACTGTGAACTTGCTGCCCTTGTACTCATAGATGAGAGTAGTTGTGGGTTTAGAATTCTGCTAAGGAGTCTTCATAAATTTCTACGGCACGTCCTATAGATAGTACACACTGCTGCTACTGAGCATGTAATGGAGAGATTGAATATTTGTGGATGTGCTGCTACTCAATGGGCTGTTTTCTTGTGGATACTGTCAAGTGTCTTGAGTGATGTTGAAACTGCATACATCCAGGCAAATACAAAGAATTCCATCACACTCTGGCCTTATATGAAGACTTTGGGGAGTCACGAGTTGAGTTACTGTCTGCAGGATGCCTAGCCTCTGACCTGCTCTTGTAGCATACTAGTTATATGGTTGGTACTGTTCAGTCTCTGATCAATGGGAACCCCCAGGATATTGACAAAGTTGGAATCAGCAATTGGAATGCCATTGAATGTCAAGGGACATTGGTTAGATTCTCTTTGATCGGAGATGATCATTTCCTGACATTTATATGATGCAAATGTTACTTACCACTTATAAGCCCAAACCTGGATGCTGTATTTCCTCATTGACTGTTTCAGCAACTGAGGCATAGTGAATAGTGGTGAACATTGTGCAATCATCAGTAAACATTCCCACTTCCGATCCTGTGAAGGAAAAAAAAATATTGCTGAAGTAGCTGAAGATAGTTGGGCCTAGAACATTACCCTGAGCAACTCATGTGGTGTTGTCCTGATCGTGAAATAACGAACTGCCAACAATCATAACCATCTTCCTATGTGCCAGGTATGACATCAACCAGTGGAAAGTTTTGCCCCAATTCTGATTGATTCCAATTTTGCCTGGGCTCCACAATGCCACATTTGGTCATCAGTATGTGGCCTTTATGTCAATGGCCATCATTCTCACCTCACACCTCTGAATTCATATCTTTTATCCTTGTTTGGACTAAGGCTGTAATGAGGCCAACAGCTGAGTGGCCATGACAGAACCCAAACAAGACAGCATTTAGCAGGTAATTGTGGAGCAAATATTGACAACCTTCATCAACACCATTGATGATTGAAAGTCGGCCGATGGAGCAGCAGTTTGTCAGTTGGATTTGTCTTGTTTTTTTGTGTACAGGACATTCTGTGCAGTTTTCCATTTTATCGGGTGGTGTGAGTGTTGCAGCTATACTGAAATAGCTTGTCCAGGGGCACAGTAAGTTCTGGAGCGCACAACATCAATATAATTGCTGGGACTTTATTTGGGTCCAAAGCCTTTGCAGTATCTATTGCTTTCAGCCAATTATTGATGTCATGTAGAGTGAATCAAACTGAGTAAAGGCTAGCATCCATGATGTTGAGGACATTGGGAGAAAGCATAGATGGATCATTTACTGCAGGGCAAAGTTGACTGCAAATGTTTGAACCTTACCTTTTGTCCTGACAAGTTAGATTCCTACATCATTGAGGATGGGGATATTTCTGGGGCCTCCTTCACCCGTAGATTAATTGCTCATTATCATTCATGACCCCATGTGGCAGGACTGCAGGGCTTAGATCTAATCTGTTGGATGTCGAACCATTTAGTTTTCCATGCGAATAGTCCTATGTTACAGTTTCACCAGGTTGACACCTCAATTTCGGGTATGATTGCTGCTGTTCCTGGCATTGAACCACAGTTGATTGCCTGTATTCATAAGTAATATGCCAAGCCATGAGGTTGCACCAACATGTTCCAACTGATTGCTCACAGTACGCTCAGGAATGCCCAGTGGTGGCATGCTTGATCTTTTTGAAACCCATCCTATTCAGCATGGTAAGTGGTGCTGAGCCAGTCTTGGTAATGAATATTGAAGCCCACCAGGAATAGTATATTCTGTGCTCTTGCCAGTCCCAGCACTTCCTCCAAGTTATGTTCCAAATGGAAAAGTATTGATTCATCAGCCAAGGTTGGGCAATACAGCAAGCTTCTTTGTCTTTGTTTGACCTGAAGCCAAGAAACGTCATGGAGTCTGGAGTCAATGCTGCGGATTCAAAGGACAACTCCTTCTTAACTGAATATGACTGAGTGGGACAAGTTATACTCATGGATTGTGATCTATGGAACATTGTTTGGAAGATATGATTGAGTGTATATGACAATGTTAGGTTGTTGTTGCACTAGTATGTGAGGAAGCTCTGCTAATTTTAGCACTCGATCCCAGATGTGAGAAAGGAAGATTTTGCAGGGTCATCTGTGCTAAATTTGCTGTTGTTGCTTCTGGTCTATAGGTCAATGCCATGTTGTTTTTTAGATTAGATTCCTCATAGTGTAGAAACAGGCCCTTCGGTACAACAAGTCCACATCAACCCTCAGAGTAACTCACCCAGACCCATTTCCCTCTGACTAACGAACCTAACACCATGGGCAATTTAGCACGGCCAATTCACCTGACCTGCACATCTGTGGACTGTGGGAGGAAACTGTAGCACCCAGAGGAAATCCACCCAGACACGGGGAGAACGTGTAAACTCCACACAGACAGTCTCCCGAAGCTGGAATTGAACCAGGGTCCTGGTGCTGTGAGGCAGCAGTGCTAACCACTGAGCCACTGGGCTGCCCTTTTTTATTCACTGATAATTATCTGCTGGTCCTGGTGTAATTATATTCTTTCCAAAAGCAGTTCCCTCCATGTTTCTGTCAGACACTGAGATAGATCTGCAAATATCCCATCAGCTTTTACGGTCTGCAACATGGCTGAGCCCATCTGCCAAGTTTTTTCCTTCAAACATGAGACTTTACTGTTCATTGGGTATCCATTAATGATGTTGTGTCAAGCTCAGCTTTCACCAGCTCTCTAGTTTAGCTCTATCGTCTAAAGGCCCCTTTCTTCACAGGCAGACCTACCTGTTACAATACACTTCTTCTTCAAAGAAGCTTACTACCATTCACAATATGAAATGCTATCATAGGGTTGCTATCACTTATTTATTTCTTACTCGTTGCAATCATCCCAAATTCCCCTCTCAACAGAGAGTGCATTGTTATTCTGCATAAGGTGCAGGAAGGTCTGATCACTGTTGTCTGCTTATACCTTTGTTACCAACATTATTATCAACTGCTCATCAATATTTCAAAGCATGTCTGAATTGAATAGGTCATAATGAGCTGCCACATTATGTTGCTCTCCAACCATCGTCCAATCTTCAAATGACCATCCAGAGTGGTTGGCATTTTCAAGCATGAGTGACAAACCATTCTAGTTATACAAGCATTGTCACCTATTACACGTCAACTTGTACTGTGAATGTATGCTATGACATCTACGAATTATCTCCTCTGGTTGTGCACCAGGTTTTATTTTTTGTATGGCATCCTAACGCTCGTTTGGACTCCTCCTGTCCCTGGGTTTTTCACATGCTGAGGAAATACACTGATTCATGAACACTGCATTGCGATTAAGCATAGCAAATAAAGACCCCAAACAAATACCCAGTGGCATAGAGCATTACAGGAGCTGGTAGGTGGGTGGGCTTATACACCATAAATCATGGCTCTGTCTATCACTAACACACTTAGTTTTGTTTCTAAAATATTTCTGCAAGGGAACTATGAATAGTGAGAAAGAGAGAGCAGTTCGTCAATACAGATGTCCATCTCCAACAACAGGCTTTTTAAAGACTTAACACTGGTTTGATCCAGTTCATTATATCTATGCTGGAAGTCCAAGAACCTCATAGGAGAGCAACCATTAGTCACCTCACTTGATGATAATCTGCTCTCGCTTTACCTCAATCACAATCCTGTCACACACCCAAGAAAGAGGTCAGGCAATTATATGTTACTGCCCTCTGGTGGCTGGAAGCCCAGTCCCAAGTGCATATGGCCATTGTGTATTGTTTAATGTGCTGTTCATTTCTGGATTAGATTAAAACACAACACGTACCTAAATGCTGCTGTTGTTGTGATACAGTTGAAGGAGCAACCTGCAGCTAAACAGACCCTATAACCACAGATATTTGTATGGAATAGTAATTGAATGCAATTAATTCAGAGGTGAGTGTGCTTTGACTGAGAGATAACTCACATAACATATGGTTATCCTGTACTAGCATGCAATTGTAAGCTAAGAGCTAGTTCTTCAGTAGTATGTCAGCTCCAATACCTTTTAAGAATCATAGAATCTCGTGAGTATGGAAGCAGGCCATTTGGCCCATCAAGTCTACACTGACCCTCTAAACAGCATCCCCCCCAAACCCACTCCACCCCTGCATTTCCCATGGCTAACCCACCAAGCCTGCGCATCCCTGGAAACAATGGGCAACTTAGTGGTCATGGTCAATCCACCTAACTTAGAAATGTGGGAGGAAACTGGAGCACTGCGAGGAAGCCCACACAGACACAGGGAGAATGTGCAAACTCTACACACAGACAGTCAGCCAAGGGTGGAATCAAGCATGGGTCCCTGGCGCTGTGAGGCAGCAGTGCTAACCATTGAGCCAAGATGCCACCCTACCTGCTCCACCTTTGTAAAATAACATTGACTGTGTGTGTGCATTTTATCCTAAAGAGCAGTCTGATATTTATACCTTATTGTTAACCCAGTGCAAAATATTGTTATTTTACCTTAACTGATAACTCACAAGAACACTTGAAAATAAATGAGCACTACTACTATTTCATTTTTCTGTTTGATAAAGGAAAATCAGGTCTCATATTCAGAAGCACCATCTGACTCCTCTCAGCTAAGCAGAAATCAAAGCCATCTTGTGCTGGTGATTTACTGAGTTGTCTGAAAGATATTCAGGTACTGATGTCTGAATCTGTGATAGCTTCTCCAGTGTATGTTACGCAGCCAGCCATGAAGGCAACTAAGTACAGTCACTGCCCTGAGGGGAGTCCAAATGCAACCCCTGTGCAGAGGCAGTGTGTGGCAGATGGGACCCTGATGGCTGATTTAATTAAAATATTTTAATAGATCTAAAAATGTAGGGGGTGAATTGCTGAACAACAAGGCTATTCTGAGGCAGTCAGAAGTCCGTTAAATGTTACGGGACACTGGGGACTACTGGTAATGAAACAAATGAGGAGAAAGCAAAAAAATGACTTTGAGAAAAAAATGTTGCGCTTATTGATAATAAGTTATTTTTTTGTTTCCAGTGATCAGAGATGGAAGTATATCCAAACTTGGCTTAATTAGATTGTTTTTGGTATTATAGTAAAACTTATGATGGCAGCTGTATTGTGAGTTAATGTGTATGATTCTCAATAACATACAGATGAGTTCAAGCAGTTGGACCAGTAAAGTTGACCTGAAAAATTCATCATCTCACTTGCTATGTTGTGAAATATTGCATAATGGCAATGCATTTATGTCTTTTTTAAAAGTACTGCTTAACTTCACTCCTGAGAGAGTGTTTTTTTTTCCATACAGTGTGCTAACTGGTCTGTTGCTATATATCTTCAATTTCATTTTTATTTTGTAAATAAATATTTTAACAAATTTATCAAATACAATGAGTTAAGAGATTCTGAACAACATCCCTCAATTTTGGACAACTCAAAGTTCAAAATCACAAAGTCATTGAGAGCAGGCAGGGCTATGTAATGATTGTATAACTAGATATTGCTGTTAATAATAGGATAGGAAGTAATGGCACAGTCACCAATTTTCTGATAACTCAAATCTCCAGTACCTAATTTTACTCCATCTGTTTTACCTTTTCTCCAGCTGAATGTGTCAGAATTCCTCTGGGCTTGGTGCTGTATGTGAGAGACGTATACAATGTCAATGTGACATTGGGATCATTCAGGTATTGCAACTGAGATGATCTTGTTGCATAAATTACGTTCAATTTAAGAACATAGTTTAAATACAAATATTGCAATTTACTGTTTTTAGTCGTAAATAATTACAATTTGCATGTTGACAAAAAGCATAAATTATGAATTCCAATTTGGCCAGGTTTAGAAATGATCTATTAATTGAACAACTGAATGCCTTCCACAACTTTTCAAGCATAAGGCATTTTCTATGATGCAAGGCTAGTGCAGTTGGGTTTCACATGAAAAATGAAATAGCTCATGGAAGAAGATACTTTTTTTTAATGGAAGGTTTGCTTTTTTTCTCCAAATTATTTTCAAAGTATAACCTTGCTTATTTTAATTTATGCAAAGTCTCTTTTGTTAGGCTGGGTTTTCATTTTAGTTATTTAACACTGTTAGGAATGAAGCAAGCACAATATTTTGATTGATGTTATCTCACGTCCCATAAACCCAGTTCATTCAAATTAGTTTTAATACTTTTCGATTGCTGGATTTCTTCTGAATGGAATTTGTTTTTGCCGTTACTTTAAAGCCAATTTCTTAGGGACCAAATGAATTTTACTAAAGGAGGAGAATTTTTTTCAAAAAGAGATTTTGTGAGTCTTATTGTTGTAAAATGAAACAAGGGCAGAACCAGATAATAAAAATATCAGAGGGTTATTTTTTTCTCTCTCTTTTTCTTCTTCTGCTTTCTGTAACACCAGCCAGTGCAGAATCAGTGTCCTAACCTGAGGAGGCTCTAAATTGCCTGGTTATATGTCTTTTTCTTTTTTAAAAGTTTTTTTTTTCTGTTTCTAACGGTCCCCCCCCCCCCCCCCCCCACTACCACTTAACTGCAGTAGTGCTTATATTTTCCCGAGCACCCATGTTTTGTGTGTGCAGGTGTGAGATACAGTGAAAGACAACAGGTGTACAAATCTTTATCACAGGTTTCTACTTTTTTTATCTTTTTTTTAATATAATCCTCTGGTTATCTTTTTTTTCTTTTTTTCTTTATTTTCTTAATTAACCCCCACACTACCACCTAACTGCGGTTGTGCTTATTTTTCCCCAGCACCCATGGTGTGTGTGTATAGGTGTGAGACACGGTGAGAGACGCAAAGTGCACGAATCTTTATTCAATTTCAACCACTAGGAAGATAGGAAAATACTCGAGTGGCCAGTGACAAGCAGTGCCCTTCACATCAAAGGGCAATGCTGTGTGATCAAACAGTGAAGGGGAAGGCAGGGATTAAATCAAAATAGAGTTGGAAGCGGAAATGATGCACTCCACTCCCTGCGGCACCCACCTCTCCCTGAACAACTCCAGGGTGTTGGTGGACACTGCGTGCTCCTTCTCCAAGGACACCCGGGCCCTAACGTAACCGCGGAAGAGGGGCAGGCAGTCGGCCCTAACGACCCCCTCCACGGCCCGCTGCCTGGACCTGTTTATGGCCAGTTTAGCCAGGCCCAGGAGCAGGCCCACGAGGAGGTCTTCAGACCTGCCCTCTCTCCTCCATGCCGGGTGCCCAAAGGTCAGGAGCATGGGACTGAAGGGCAACAGAATAAGCAGTTGGGCTGGGAGTCCGTGAACCACCGCAATGTGCGGTTGCAGGGGACTGCTGCGTGCAGCACCCTATCACAGGTTTCTATTTTTTTTTTCTTTTATTCTCTTTTTTTTATTATTAACCCCCACACTACCGCCTAGCTGCGGTAGTGCTTATTATTTTTATCCCCAGCACCCATGGTGTGTGTGTGCAGGTGTGAGGCACAGTGAGAGACAAGGTGTACAAATCTTTATTCAATTTCCACCACCAGGAAAAAGTAGGAAAACACCCGAGTGGCTTGTGACAAGCAGTGCCCTTCACGTCAAAGGGCAATGCTGTGTGATCAAAACAGTGAAGGGGAGGGCAAGGACTAAATTAAAATAGCGTTGGAGGGGGAAATGATGCACTCCACTCCCTGCGGCGCCCACCTCTCCCTGAACAACTCCAGGGTGTTGGTGGACACCGCGTGCTCCTTCTCCAAGGACACCCGGGCCCTAACGTAACCGCGGAAGAGGGGCAGGCAGTCGGCCCTAACGACCCCCTCCACGGCCCGCTGCCTGGACCTGTTTATGGCCAGTTTAGCCAGGCCCAGGAGCAGGCCCACGAGGAGGTCTTCAGACCTGCCCTCCCTCCTCCGCACCGGGTGCCCGAAGATCAGGAGCGTGGGACTGAAGTGCAACCAAAAACAGAGGAAGAGGTTTTTCAGAAAATCAAAAAGGGAGTGCAAACGCCCACACCCAACATACACATGGTCCACGGACTCCACAGCACCACAGAACAAGCAGTTGGGCTGGGAGTCCGTGAACCACCGCAATGTGCGGTTGCAGGGGACTGCTACGTGCAGCACCCTATCACAGGTTTCTATTCTGTAGTGATTGGAACGAAGGCCAAGTGGATCTCGTTGAGTACAAGATCCCTGATTGAGATTGTTAACCTGAGTCAATCAAGAAGCCTGGCTGGCTGTCATAAACAGGAGTCTCATTGTAGGAACTGGGTCTGAGTTAGTGAGTGCATGTACAGTGCAAGCATACATAAACGGGGACTTGGTAATGGAACACCAGCCTCCGCTGAGTTATTTCATATACCTTCAGTGATTCTAGAAAGTTAGGGGAAAAACAATGGGTTACAAACCTGGTGTATGTACCATGCAGGACTAATGATACTGACAAGAGAACCCACAAATTTGGTCTCCAGCTTGTGTTGATTAGCTGATCTCAATCAGGAAATGTAATGCATCGCCGAACATTGGATTTGGCAGGTGGAAATGATCCAACATTTTGTTCCTAACTATCAAAGTTATCTCAGTCTGGTTCAAACTGAGACAATCTGAATATTGTCTGGAGTCCATGACGAACAAGTCACTTTCATAGGCAGGTGCTAAGAAAGGAGACATGGCTGTGGAAATGGGATTATTTCAGGATGTGGTTGAAGATCTCCAGCATCTGCAGTCCTCACTATCTCCTAGTTCCTCACTACCATTCAAGTGACCACATTCTAACACATGCAGCGCTATTGTGGTACAGTGGTAATGTCCCCAACTCTGGGCCAGGAGGTCTGTAAGTCTGCATGATAATATTTCTGTACAAGCTGATTACATAATGTGTGTGTATACACAGACACACACACCACCGTTGAAAGGGCTTGTGTGTCAACATTATAAGTTGACCAACTGAGACTTAATTATGATGCTCATCCTAGTAAAATAGCATGTCATACTCACTGTCTCCTCCAAATCCATCAAACTGCCATCTATGCAAGGTACCAGAGAATGCCTGTTAACATAATAGTCACACTGTAGCTACTAGACAAAGTCTTTAGGAGAGGAAGAGTCTACAATAAAGAATGGTACTAAAAGAACAATATTTAAAAATCTTGTCCACCAAAGTAAACTAATATGGAACACAGTTGAAAAGTGTGGCACTGGAAAACACACAGGAGGTCAGGCAGCATCCGAGGAGCAGGACAGTCAATGTTTTGGGCTTATGCCTGACCTGCTGTGTCTTTTCCAGTGCCACACTTTTCAACTCTGACTCTCCAGCATCTGCAGTCCTCACTTTTCCCTAACATAGAACATACAACACCACAGCACAGGAAGAGACCCTTTGGCCCACCATATCTGTGCCAGTCATGATGCTATTTCAAAACTAATCCCACCTGCCTGCTCATGGTTCATATCACGTTTCCCAATCTGTTCATGTGTTTGTGTGAATGCTTCTTAAATGTTGCTATCATATCTGCTTCTACCATCGTCACGGGCAGCAATTTCCAGATACCTACTAATCTCTTTGTTTAAGAAAAACTTGCCTGGTACATCTCCTTTAAACTTTCCCCCTCTTTCCATAAACCCTTGCCTCTTCCTATTTGACATTTTCACTCTGGGAAAAAGACTCTCACTATCTACCATATGCATGCCCCTCATAATTTTATACAGTTCTGTCAGGTAGAAGGAATCGATCTCCTTCAAATTGTGAAATGAAGCTTTCTTTGCTCACGCTGGGCATTACAGTCCACTGCTCTTCACAAATTCCCACTGTTCTCTCCAGAGCACTAATATTTTGCATGCCCCTGATGACTCGAGCTGTCATATCACGTACAGCCCACCTGTAACAAACCTTCCTCTCAAAAGGGGGCAGCTCACACCTCAATAATGTGAAAGCACAATGCACTAGAACCGGTCTATTCCCAGACAGAGAGAACGTTCCAAATTCCAGGGCTTGCATTATAATAACATCTGTGTCTCTGCTGTGGGCAAAGGTCATCACATATTAATTTGTCAAGTTCTATTGCTTCATAATTTGAGTAAGATTGGTAGGCTTGCTCTTTACAAAGGCAGCTTGTAGTAACTGCCAAACTTATGATGCACAAGCCAAAAACTAGTTATTATAATGTATTTTAAATTCCCAAGTATAGGACTTCAAAACATAAAATAGCATTGTCACCTGTGAAATACGCTAATGCGGCTTAAAAGGTTATAGCATAATTCTATATTGCTTTGCATAACTGGGGAATGATGCATCTGTTTCTTTCATTTTATCCCTCGAAGATGAATCTCTGCAATTATCAAACAGCACAAATAAAGTGGCCTAGACGTGTAACCCTCTGCAAAAATAATTTCATGCCACATTGTCAAAGGCTTGATCTCCCTTCCACAAGAACAACCGCAGTTCTGTCACTGCAGCAGCTATGCCCTGTGGCTCTGCTGTTTTAATTGCTTTTAATTAAAGCCTGGAATGGGATGCAGCTATTAATCAGTATGTGAAACCGCTCATGGGGAAGATAGAACAAATACCGACATTAGACAGATAGCAGTGACATCACTGGTGCCATATTTGCATTGCTGACAAGAGAACCACTCAAGTGAGGTAATTAGATCACAGTCTTGAGGCCACCAAGGTGCTGCGAACAACGAAAACACTTTATGAACAAACTTTACAACTGCGTAATCAACCCTGCAGTGAGGATGCTGGCTAGATCCAGCACTGATGACACTATATGATGTACTTTACAAGGATGAAGCAGGGTTATGCACCAATATTTGTCATGTAGTACACTTGGTAGAATTCAGATAGGCAGAGTTCATATTAAGTAATCAACCTTGCGGATGTTAAAGTAAAGTTTTGCTTTATTTTTGGCTGAAAACAAAATGTCAGTAGTGCTGCAAAGTGGACTTTCTGCTGTATTTTCAGTGAAATAACCGAACAGGAGGGATTTTTTTAAACAAACACAGAAGTTGCTGGAAAAGCTCAGCAGCAATTGTGAAGAGAAATCAGAGTTAACATTTTGGGTGCAATCACCTTTCTGAGGGTCAAAATGTTAACCCTGATTTCTCTCCACAGGTGCTGCCAGACCTGCTGAGCTTTTCCAGCAGCTTCTGTTTTTGTTTCTGATTTACAGCATCCACAGATCTTTCAGTTTTCATTAAGGAATTTCCTATTGTTTGTTTCAAAATCAGTCTTGCAAAGACTTTATGCAGAAGCTTGAATGTACTGCCCTTCATACAGATCCATAACAATGGGTAATATCAGTATCACAATATGGATATATATGTGGGTTCAAGGCTTGTACCAGATATTTGAGTATATCTTCTAGTAGCTGACACTCCAGTATGACTTCTAAACACGAATGATAATAGATATTTGGAATTCTATTCCACAAGTGGCAGTGCTTGCAGGATCAGTTGTTAATCAGTGTTTTTGTATTAAACAAGGGCATTGAAGGATATTGATCAAAAGAGTTCGGCCACAGATCAGCCAATGAATGGTGGAACAAGCTGGAGGGGCTGAATAGCCTACTCCTGTTCTTATGTTCCGATGATGTTCAGTGACTTTAAACAACATTGCACTATGGATGAAATATTAAACCACAGCCTTGTCTGCCTGTAAGATAGCTGTAAGAGTTCTTATGTGGTATTCTCAAAAGAACATAGAGTCATAGAGGTGTACAGCACGGAAACAGACCCTTCAGTCCAACTCATCCATGCTGACCAGCTATCCTAACTTAATCTAGTCCCGTTTGCCAGCACTTAGCCTATATGCCTCTAAACCCTTCCTATTCATGTACTATCCAGATGCCTTTTAAATGTTGTATAAGTCATGCTGCGATAATACGTGTTTTGTCAGCGTGAATTGGTTACAACACAATTGACCTATTGTGGACGTTGTTTGGATAACACAATTTTCTGTTAGCGATCTTCTACAGCGGGTTTTCCATTGTATGACTTTTTTATCGCAGGAGGTTGCAGAGGACTACAACTATTGCATTATAGCAGAATGACCTGTAATTGTATCAGTTTACATCACTTCCTTTGGCAGCTCATTCCACACACACAACACCCTCTGCATGAAAAAGTTTCCCCTCAGATTTTAAATTTTTCCCCTCTCACCTTAAACCTATGCTGTCTAGCTCTGGACTCCTCTATCTTGGGAAAAAGATCTTGTCTATTCACCTATCCATGCCCCTCCTGATTTTATAAACTTCTATAAGGTCACTCCTCTGCTTCTGAAGCTCCAGAGGAAATAGCCCTAGCCGTTTTAACCTTTTCTTGTAGCTTAAACTGTCCAACCTGGGCAATATTCTTGTAAATCTTTCTGAATCTTTTCAATTTCACAATACCTTTGCTGGAACAGTGAGACCAGAATTGCACGCAGTATTCCAAAAGTAGCCTAACCGATGTCCTGTATAGCCACACCATGACCTCCCAACTCTTCTACTCAATGCTTTGTCCAATTAAGGCAAGCATACCAAACGCCTTCTTCACTATCTTGTCTACCTGCAACTCCACTTTCAAGAAACTATGAACCTGGACTCCGAGGTCTCTTTGTTCAGCAACACTCCCCAGGACCATACCATTAAGTGTATAAGTCCTACCCTGATTTGCAGTTGAAAAATGCAGCATCTCCCATTTATCAAAATTAAACTCCATATGCTACTCTTTGGCCCATTGGGCCATTGGCCCATCTGATCAAGATCCCTTTGTAGACTAAGGTAACCTTTTCTGCTGTCCATTATACCATCAGTGCTCTGGAGCCTCCTGCGAAGCGCTTCTTTGATGTTTCTTCCAGTATTTATAGTGGTCTGTCCTTGCCGCTTCCGGGTGTCAGTTTCAGCTGTCCGCTGTAGTGGTTGGTATATTGGGTCCAGGTCGATGTGTTTATTGATGGAGTTTGTGGATGAATGCCATGCCTCTAGGAATTCCCTGGCTGTTCTCTGTCTGGCTTGCCCTATGATAGTAGTGTTTTCCCAGTCGAATTCATGTTGCTTGTTGTCTGAGTGTGTGGCTACTAGGGATAGCTGGTCGTGTCGTTTCATGGCTAGTTGATGTTCATGTATGCGGATCGTTAGCTGTCTTCCTGTTTGTCCTATATAGTGTTTTGTGCAGTCCTTGCATGGTATTTTGTAAACTACATTAGTTTTGCTCGTGTTGGGTATCGGGTCCTTTGTTCTAGTAAGTTGTTGTCTGAGCGTGGCTGTTGGTTTGTGTGCCGTTATGAGTCCTAAGGGTCGCAGTAGTCTGGCTGTCAGTTCTGAAACGCTCCTGATGTATGGTAGTGTGGCTAGTCCTTTTGGTTGTGGCATGTCCTCGTTCCATGGTCTGTCTCTTAGGCAACTGTTGATAAAGTTGCGCGGGTATCCGTTTTTGACAAATACCTTGTATAGGTGTTCCTCTTCCTCTTTTCGCAGTTCTGGTGTACTGCAGTGTGTTGTGGCTCTTTTGAATAGTGTCCTGATGCAGCTTCGTTTGTGTGTGTTGGGGTGGTTACTTTCATAGTTTAGGACATGGTCTGTGTGTGTTGTTTTCCTGTGTACCCTTGTGGTGAATTCTCCGTTCGGTGTTCTGAGAATATACCAACCACTACAGCGGACAGCTGAAACTGACAACCGGAAGCGGCAAGGACAGACCACTATAAATACCGGAAGAAACATCAAAGAAGCGCTTCGCAGGAGGCTCCAGAGCACTGACGATGTCGCCTAGCCAGGGGACGAAACGTTTACAACAAAAACTTCCAGCTCGGCGAACAGAACCACAACAACGAGCACCCGAGCTACAAATCCTCGCACAAACCTTGAATTATACCATCAATTTTGTGTCTTCTGCAAACTTATTAACTATACCTCCTATATTCATACCCAAATCATTTATATAAATGATGAAAAGCAGTGGACCCAGCTCTGATTCCTGCAGCCCATCGCTGGTCACAGATCTCCAGTCCAAAAAGCAACCCTCCACCACCACTCTCCGTCTTCTACCTTTGAGCCATTTTGTTTTCTGATGACTCGTTCTCTCTGTATTCCATGTGATCTAAACTTATTAACCAGTCTACTACGTGGAACCTTGTCAAGTGTCTTACTGAAGTCCCTACACACAATGTACACCTTTCTGCCTTCATCAATCCCCTTCAGAGAAGAGGCTGACTGACATTCAAGCCTGTTGTGGTATGCCCCATGGTCAGGATACCAACTTTCCTTGAAGAGACAAAGTATTCCTTTAAGAGACATGCTGATGATGCAATCACTGCTGTATAGCATGTGATCCAAAGGTATAAAGATCTCAGGCTCCAACTTAACTGAAGTCATTAGAACCAAGACCAGCTAATGCTACTGTTTGCAACTAAATAGCTTAATATTAACACAGAAATGGAGGTGCTTCTGATTGAAATGTTTGAGTATATTTCTATGCAGTAATAAATGCTTGTTGGATCTTTCAATACCAATACCCATCTCCAAACTTCTTATGTTACAAGGGATAATCTAAGCATTGCCACATGAGTGTAAGCTGCAGTTAAGATGCCCACAAATATCTCTGAACAGAAATCACAAGATCAAATGTGTTCCTTGTGTTGCTTGTGGGTCATGCTCTCCTTCATTGCTGCCAGGAATACAGTGAACTCCCGTGCTGTCTGTACAAGGGCATTCTTTGCAAGCATTCAAGAAGAAAATTTACCACCATGTTCTCAAGAACAATTAAGATTCACAATTAATATTTTCCTAGCCAGTAACCCCACAACCCGTCAATTAATAAATAAATTAAAAATCCAAAAAATTCTCATTGCAACAGTGACAGATTAATCTTCCTTGTCAATTGCTGTTAAGAAAGAAATGTTAGTGAAACTATTCATTTTTTACACTTCAGGTCAAATGCCTGAATGTAAGTTTTCAAAAACTTACAACAGTACAGACTACAGGGAAAATGGATGCTGATTGATTGACATGCTGATGCTGGTTGAGACCATAAGACAGAGGACAAAAGTAAGCCTTCAATCCATCTAGTTGCTGCACCATTCATGACAGCATGGGTGACCGGATAATCCTCAACTCCACTTTCCTGCCCTTTCCCCAAAACCTTGATTCCAGTGCTGATTAAAAATCTATTTCAGCCTTGAATATGCTTAACGATGAAGCTTTTACAGCCCTCTGCAGGAAAGAATTCCTAGATTCGCTATCCTCCGAGAGAAGGAATTCTTCCTCATCTCTCTGTTAAATGTGTAATCCATTATTACTGGCTTGCCATACTGTCCCACAAAGGGGAACAAGCTCTCTGTATCTACCATTCCAAGTCCCCTCAGAATCTTGTATGTTTCAATAAGATCACACCTCACTCTTCTAACCTCCAATACATACATATCCAACCTATTCAACCTCTCCTCATAAGACATTCTCTCTTTATCTGGTATCAGCATAATGAACTCTCTCTGGACATCTCCAATGCCAGTATATCCTTTCTGCGGCATTGTCATTGGATAAAAGAATAGAGAACTGTAAGCTCTACTGGTAAATGGAAGATGAAAGATCTTAACAACTTTCCAGAAATATTCAAGTTTTACCTTTTTTTGTTTCTCTTCCTTTCTTTAATGTCATTAAATATTTACACTGAAGTTGTAAAATCTTCTTTCTTGTGGAGCTGTGAAGATTGAATTACTTAAAGTAAAATGTAAATTTTATACAATGTCCAAAGATTGATTGAATATCATGCATAGATAACTGGTGTAAACTATTTTTCTCTAAAGAATGACGCTTTGAGTGCATCAAAATGCACAAAAACAAATCTTAATTTGACTTGTTTTGGTTGAATTTAGTCTTGTGTAACAAGAAATTAGCTGTTAATTGGTTATAGTCCAAAAGTGTTTTATTTTTCTTCTTAATTATGCCATTGAGGTCCATTTAAAAGCATCTAAAGAAAACATTCAGACTCATCATTGTGACTTAGTGGAACAAATGTCTTCAAACATCACAATACTCACTTATTGGTTTCTGATATCAGAAAACCCAAGCTCCTACTCTGTCATGCGATTATTGGTAATTATTTCGGTAATTATTCCAATTCAGGTGATTCCTTTGAATCATAAATCATGCATTTAATTTGCAATCAAGCCTGTTGTTTATTCTAGGCTGATCAACACTTCTATGGAATACTGAAAAAGTGCTGAAATGTTGGCTGAAATAACTCCCCCAAGTTGAGTATACTATCACCAAGTCACCCTTCATTTGCACGTGCACAGTACATGATGCTCAGATCTGGCTCCAACTGTGACACTCCTGTTTATATCTGGATTGGACCAGATTAACAACCCCACTGTGGGCACTCATATTCTGTGAGGTCCACCTCATTCCAATCACTGCGTTGGCCGTGTCTCTTTTCATTTGAAATGTTATATAATGGCTCAATTTTCTATGTCTCATGGTTGTTAAAAGTCCCATGAAGCTATTTGGAGGTAAAGCAGAAGAATGACATTCAAATTCCTGGCCAATATTTATCCCCCAACCAACATATCTGAAACAGATTTTCTAGTTATTTATTTCTGTGTTATTTTAAGGACCTCATCATGCACAGATTGGGTGCCATGTTTTCTGAATTACACCAAGTATGCTTCAGAAGTAATACTTTGGTTGTGAATCCCTGTGGGACAACTTGAGTACATAAAGGCGTTTTACAAATACAAGTCTTATTTTCGTCGTTATGATAATCACTAAGGTCATGCTTCATTAGTAAAGAGGAAGGCCCTTAATAATTTTCAAACTGTCCTCAATCCTGTCTGGAAAACAAAAATCAACTTCCTATTGCTGTGAAGGCATGACATGAAATGAGTTTTGAAATAAAAAAAATCTATATGAAAACTCAAGTACACTAATAGCTAAAACATGCCTAAAATAAAACAGCCATTAAAACATTAGTTATGCTTCCACTATTCTGAGCAAGGCATTTTCCTGCTGAATACTTCCTCTTTCTAACTCATTATATTTGATACAGATTATGTTTTTCTCCACCATTGCCAAAAAATTTGTAAATGCAAATTGGAAGAAAAATTCTGCCTGGTGGTGTTATAGGTCATTTTGTGTCACAGTGAAAGATTGATGCAAACCCTGGAGCAATATCCTTCTTTGTAAAATGGTATGCAGCCAATGACGGACTACTATTTTAACCTGTAATAATTAATGGCCCTTGAAATTGTCTGAGAGCTAAAGCCACATCATGTATGTATTATTCAGTTTGAATTCTGAGAGCAGAAATCTTGAACACACGAGTTTAAACAACAGCCTGAATTTTAACATCCGCACCCTTCCTTCCTTCTGAGGAAGTTGGATGGGGAGAGAAATTAAAAGGAGGACAATGTTTTACCTCTTCTGATCTTCCCAAGGAGAAGTGAGTTAGTAATATTTGTTTTGGTTTCCTGGTTTTATCAGGACCACAAGAATGCTCCCCCAGCACTCCTCCCTTCCTTTGTTTCCTCCTCCACCACCTCCAGTAATAGGCATGCGATGTGCAATCCACCCTCTCCGCTTACTCACCCTCTTAACTTGCCTCCACGCTCCCTTCCCTATCTTGTAGTTGCCAGAAGTTTGAAACAATCAGTCTTTTAGACACAAAAGGGTGGAGCCATTCATCGAGTGAAATTTGCAGATCACTTCTTGTGTGACTGAAGTCTGATGTATTCCAACACAAGCGTCACAGACTGAGGGGGGGCGACCTTATGGAAGTTTATAAAATCATGAGGGGCATGGACAGAATGAGCAGCCAAGATGTTTCCACCAGGGCAGGGAGTCCAAAACTAGAGGGCATAGGTTTTAGGTGAGAGAGGAAAGATTTAAAAGGGACCTAAGGGGTAACACTTTCATGCAGAGGGTGGTGTGTGTATGGAATGAGCTGCCAGAGGAACTGGTGCAGGCTGGTACAATAACAGCATTTACAAGTACGGTGATTGGAACCAGGTGGATCTTGTTGGCTATGAAATCCTTGATGGCGGTTGATAACTTTGTTCAAGCAGGAAGCTCTAGCTCACCAATATAAACAGGAGATTTTGGCTCTGAGGGGGCTGGATCAGTGTCAAGGACACTCCGCGTGTAAGTAAAGGGTGATTTGGGGACTGGATACCGGCATCTTTGGAGATCTTTCAGTTGAGGCAAGTATAATTATAACATTTATAAACAGGAGGTTTTCCTTTAATTTAATGATGGCTGCTTCCTTGTAGACATATCCAATTAAAATTATCTATTTTGAAATGTGAAACCAATTTAGAATTGGATGCTTAATGTAATATTGGTAATGTCTTTAAAATTATCCATCGTACAGTTCAAGATGTTTAATTTAGTAACCTTATTTTCCATTATATATTTCTGTTCCTCCTAAAAAAAACTACTTTAAGGACATGTTAAAAGAACTAGGAGATTTAGAAACTCCTCAGTCCAGGTGGCTGACTCTGAGCTGGCTGGCCACAGTTGGTGCACTGTGCATAAGTAAATAAAGGGTGACTTGGTGACTGAATACCAGCCTCTGTGCAGTTATTTCAATACAGTTGGTTTTGATATAATGCAATAGTTCCGTTCTCGTGGAATCTTGCGTGATAGCAAAACATCGCCCAATAGATGTACCATTTAATCCAATGGGGCTTGAATCATGTCATGAACAATCCAGGTAAGGAAAGTTTGCATTCTAAAACTAATAGTCTAAATTCTTCAAAGCCAATTTGTGTTGAAAAACACGCAATAAAACGAGCCAACTGTATGTAAAGAAATGATAGGGAGAATAGTGAAAAGAAAAGTGCATTTCCAGGAGTGAAAGAAATAGGGAGAAAAATTAAAATATCAGAACAATTGGAGAATGAATCAACTTTAAAAAAAGGAAGAAAAGTGGGTTTCGAATCTCCTCAGTCCACTGACTCTGAGCTGGCTGGTAATGTCAGTGTACTGTGTATATGTGAATGAAGAGTGACTTGGTGACTGCAAACCAGCCTCTGTGCAGTTATTTCAAAAAGGCATATAGATGGGTATATGGAAAGAAAGGGTTTAGTGAGATATGGGCCAAATGTTGGCAAATGGGACTAATTTAATTCAGGATATCTGGTCGGCGTGGATGACTTTGACTGAAGGGTCTGTTTCCGTGCTGAACGTCTCTATGACTTAACTGTGGTATTGTTGTGGCCAACGTAGCATTCTCAATACATGTAGGGTATGATATATTTCAAACACTTGACAGATAATCTATGAATATAACACATTTTTCCTGTTCACCTCATCGCTAGGAATCTGTGACCTACTGCTCTCACATGGCAGCCAGATAGAGAATCTAGCTAGGATTTGGGGAAGGCAATGGCCTAGTGGTATTATCATTAAACTATTAATCCAGAAGCTCAGCTAATGTTCCAGGAATCCACGTTCAAATCCCTCTACACCCAGCTGGAATTAAACATCTAATGGTGATCTTGAAGCCACTGTCGATTGTTGGAAAAACCCATCTGGTTCACTAATGTACTTCAGGAATGGAAATAGACCTGGTCTGGCCTATATGTGACTCCAGACCCACAGCTATGTAGTTGACTATTAAGTGTCCTCTGGGCAATCAGGAATGAGCAACAAATGCTGGCTCTAGCCAGAGATGGCCCCATCTCTTGAGTGAATTTAAAAAGAAACTTATCTTAAATTATGATGCTGAAGCCCACCATTTAAGCTTGGCTGTTTTATCACTCTCAAATGATCATTATCTCTGAGTTCTGTTCTGCTTGATCAATTATATTTTGAAATAGCTTGGGGTGGGGTTGGTTCTCCTTGAGCATGAAGCCTTAGTTATTGAGCTCAATGACAGAGACAAGACCCTCCACTGTCAGAGTAGGGTCATGGCAAATATGCTATTTATGTTTGCTTTGGCAGCAGAGAAAGAATTTGACTTCTAAGTATGACAAAACACTATTCCAGTGAAACCTTCACTTGTAATCTTCTATTTCTGGCAATCACCAAACCATAAATAATTCACCCTTGGTGATACAGAGAATATTAAAATTAGAATTGAGTGCAGAAAATCCCTTCAATGACATTCGTTTTGAGCAAGGAAAGTCACTTTGTGAATCTAGGCATCAATATTTAGCATGCCTTCAAGCATTTCCAGTTATTACTAGAATAACACTTGTTTCTGTTACCTACAAAGGATTCTACTTTGTGTTGAATTTTAATATTAAATTTGCATTGATTTGTTTTATAATATAAATCATTGTGTGTTTGCCGAATCATTCACACATTTGATTCATTACATTAGTATGGGTTTCCTCCTGTGGTCCGATTTCCTCCTACTGTCCAAAAATGTGCAGGTTAAGTGGATTGATCATGCTAAATTGTCCATTGTGTCCAGGAATGTACAACCTAGGTGGATTAGTGATGGGAAATGCAGGGTTACGGAGATAGGGGTGGGTCTGGCTGGGATGCTCTTCAGAGGGCTAGTATGGACATGATGGAATGAATGGCCTGCTTCCACACTGTAGGGGTTCTATAATTAGTAATCATATGAACAATCTTGTTACACTTTTAACTCTGTTAATTTTGTGCTTACATTTGAACATATTTATGTTGGAATGTACTTCAGACAATATTAAAACAAATGTGTATGATTAGTCTGGATACCTCTTTTTATCTGGAAATACCCAGTACCCATTTGAAAGTTACATTTCAAGTGAATGAGGGACTGAAAAGGTATTACTACTTTGACTGTAAAGATGAAATGATAAACTGAACAGCATTGAACCTTAAGGAGCTAATTGCTGCTTTGAAGGTACCTTAGAATTTTAAAAGATTGGTCTCTAGTTTTCAAAACCTTCTGAAAAAAGTGAAAAACTTGCATTGATGTAGCAAATCTTTTGACCCCAGGGAGTCTCAAAGCACTTGATCGCCATTTCAGTAGTTTTGGAGGGTATCGTAACTGTTTAACTGTATATGAATATGGGCCAAAACTGCACCAGGATAATGCAATTAGGTTTGATCAGTAGCACTTGTTTCTAACTTATCAGTTGGTCCCTCTGGCGCTCAATAATGGTTTCTGAAATGTGTGTGATTCTGAAATTTCTGTGATTCCGATTCCAATGCAAAAGACACGGCTCTGTCCATTTTGGACACAGTCATACCTCAAGTTAGCTATTGTACACAGAGTAAACGGTTTATTACAGATATTGATTCAAATCTAGTGCTGCCATTTTCAAACACAAAGTAACAGGAGATGACCTTGCTCAGCTGAGATCAATACTAAATGGTATAAAGAATGCAAATCCCCACCTCTAACAAGGATAATGACCAGCTAGGTTAGTTAGTATGGATCAACTCAGCAGGTCAGGCAGCATCTGTGGAGAGAAAGCAGAGTCAACGTCTCAGGTCTGGTAACCCTTCCTCAGTTCTGAAACAATGAGTCGGTTTTCTCTCCACAGATGCTGTCAGAGCTGCTGAGTTTTTCCAGCAATTTCTGTTTTTGTTTTGGATTTGCAGTGTCTGCTGTTTCCCGTTCTTTGTTTTTACTTAGCAGATCAATTCATCTGGTTAACAATTGTAATTGTATGTTTTTTGGAACTTTAATAAAGTTGTTTCAAGCCTCAGTGTCTATAAGGATGTTGAAGTAATTTACTTTTTGGTGATTTAATTGTGCTGTCCAACAATTGTCCTGATAAGTCGCCCTCATGAAATTATCCATGTCTGAATGAATGAAGGGGTATAATAAAACGTATGGCAGGAAAATCTGCTGGAGAGGAGGATGAATGGAAAAAAACACACTTAGCAGTTTATTATAATTGCCAAGTGTCCTCAGAAAACAATTCTCTTCCTTCAGTTTCATTAATAATTAGCACTTGAGTTGTCTTTCCTTTAGTAGGAAACAGTACATGTTCAAATTCAACTAAATTTGGACAATATACAGGCTTGGACTGACAAATAGCAAGTAACATTCACTGTACAAATGCCAGGAGATGACCAACTCCAATAAGAAGCAACCTAACGCCCACCCGTTGATAGTTAATGGTGTTTCTATCACTGAATCCGTTGTTATTAGCCTCTCTGGAATTGCCATTGACCAGAAACTCAATTGGACTCACTACATAAACATAATGCCTACAAGAGCAGGTCAGAGGTGAGGAATCCCACAGCAAGTAACTCACTTCCTGACTCCCCAAAGCCTGTCCATCATCAACAAAGCACAAGTCAGGAGGTGATAGAATACTCCCCAGTTGTCTGGATGAGTGCAGCTCTATCAACACTCAAGAAGATTGACATCATCCAGGACAAAGCAGCCTGATTAATTGACACTACATCCACAAATATTCACTCCGTCTACCACTGATGTTGAGTACGATCAGTGTGCACTATCTACAAGAAGCACTGAAGAAATTCACCAAAGATCCTTAGACAGCACTTCCCAAACACATGACCACTTCAATCTAGAAGGGCATCAGACACATAGGAACACAGCCACGTGCTAGTTCCCCTTCAAGACACTCAAAGTTTGGGAGAAGATTTGTAGCTCGGGTGCTCGTTGTTGTGGTTCTGTTCGCCGAGCTGGGAGTTTTTGTTGCAAACGTTTCGTCCCTTTTCTAGGTGACATCCTCAGTGCTTGGGAGCCTCCTGTGAAGTGCTTCTGTCATGTTTCCTTCGGCATTTGTAGTGGCTTGTCTCTGCTGCTTCCGGTTGTCAGTTGCTATCTGCTGCAGTGGCCGGTATATTGGGTCCAGGTCGATGTGTTTGCTGATAGAATCAGTGGATGAGTGCCATCAAGCCACTATCCTGACTTGGAAATATATCACTATTCCTTCATTGTCGTTGGGTCAAAATCCAGAAATTCCCTCCCTAATGTCATTGTGGGTCAACCCACAGCACATGATGCAGCGGTTCAAGAAGGCAGCTCATCATCACCATCTCACGGGCAACTAGGGATAGGCAATAAATTCTGGCCCAGCCAGCAAGAACACATCCCACAAACAAATAAAAAAAAAGATATTGTGACTGAAATCTATTAACTTTTTCAGTCATAACTAAAGCCTCCAATCAGGGTAAGATCTCCATTTTCTGCAGTTGCCATGAAAACTCTAGTGTTATTCATCTGACTCCGAATAGGCTCCTGTTGGGATATTTCAAA
The DNA here is from genome assembly GCF_020745735.1 of Hemiscyllium ocellatum. Classification (NCBI taxonomy): domain Eukaryota; kingdom Metazoa; phylum Chordata; class Chondrichthyes; order Orectolobiformes; family Hemiscylliidae; genus Hemiscyllium; species Hemiscyllium ocellatum. The sequence continues at coordinate 10,929,289 of NC_083406.1, read as the reverse complement.
GAAGCTAAAGCATTTCTATGTTCAAATAAAACAATGGAAGCTGGAGATCTGTAACAAACAAAGTACTGGAGAAACTCAGCAGGTCTGACAGGATCTGTGCAGAGAAAAACAGAGTTAATGTTTTGAGTTCACTAACCCTTCACCAGAACTGGAAGTAGTTGTGAGATTTGTCATTTATGCTGATGAGAGGGAAAGGGGGAATAGGTGGAGACAGAGGAGAGAGCAAGAGAACACTTTGTACAGAGGCAGAGGAGAGAATACAAGGGAGAAGCAGACAAAGGGATAGATGATAAGCCAGGAGAGAGATAAAAGCTAATGAGTGGTAACAGGAGTGTGCATAGTTGAAAATGGGTTGACTGTATTGGGGGCAATCCATTGAGAACGGGACCAGGAGATGTGGGCATGAGTATTTGCAGCTTGCAAGACTTTGTCTTCTACTTTGGGGAGACAAAACACAGACTGGGTTACCTCTTTGCGGAACATCACCACTCAGCTCACAAAAATGACCCCAGGGTTCCACTTGCCTGCTATGTTCGACACACTGTCATGTCCCCATGCCAGCATATCTGCCTCAGGCCTGCTGCAGTGCTCCAGAGCTGGACGAACACTCATCTTCTGTTTCGATACCTTCCAGCTCTCAGGACTCAACATTGAATTTAACAATTTCAAAGCATGAATACCTCTCACCATTTTCATTACTGACCCCAGATCTTGTTCTGTATTGTTCCCAGCACAACCAACCCATTTTCCACTGTTCACACTTCTCGTTAACACCTACTTAGTATTTAGAACAATAGAGGTATACAGCACGGAAACATACCCTTCGGTCCAACTTGTCCATGCTGACCAGATATCCTAAATTAATCTCATCTAGTTTGCCAGCATTTGACCCATATCCCTCGAAACCTTTCCTATGCATGTGCCCATCCATATGCCTTTTAAATGTTATAATTGTACCAACCTCCACCACTTCCTATTTTACCACCATCTGTGTGAAAACGTTGCCCCTTATGTCCTTTTTAAATCTTTCCCTCTCACCTTCATTTAATGCCCTTTAGTTTTGGACTCACCCACCCTGGGGAAATGACCTTGACTATTTACCCTATCCACGCCCCTCAGAATTTTATAAACTTCTATAATGTCATCCATTAGCTTCTGATGCTCCAAGGAAAACAGCCCCAGCCTATTCAGCCTTTCTTTATAGCTCAAGCCCTCCAACGCTGGTGACATTCTTGTAAATCTTTTCTGAACCTTTTCAAATTTCCCAATATCTTTCCCTTAGCAGGGAGACCAGAACTGAACACAGTATTCCAAAGTTTGCCAATGTTCTGTATAGATGCAACATGACCTCTTAACTCCTATACGTAATGAACAGACCAATAAAAGCAAGCTTATCAAACACCTTCTTCACTTCCTCTCTATCTCTCTCACAGTTTTTCATCAGCAATCCTTTTGGTCTGCTTCTCTTTTTTCTCTCGCTTTCTCTGGGCACCGTCTCTAATTATTTGAAACACTCTTTCCATCCCATCCCCAACCCCATCTCCATCATCAGTGCAAATGCCACCAGTTTCCAACTGCTTTTAGTTCTGAGGAAGACTCACTGAACTTGAAATGTTAATTTTGTTTTTCTCTCCACAGAACTATTGAGTTTCTCCAGCAATTTCTGTTTTTATTACACGTGTATGTTCACTTAGTTATGGAGATAATGATTAGAAACATGTACATTAGAGCATTGTAACCAACCATCATGCCTCTAGGTGTTCATCCATAGAGGTATCATTAACAAGGCCAGTATTTGAGGTTTTCCAAGGTTTTAGCCTAACAACAGTGAAAGAGGGATGATATAGTTCCAAGTCAAAATGGTATGTGGCTTAGAGGGGAACCTGGAGGTGTCGGTGTACCTTCCAAACCTATTCTAATGAAAAAAATTGAGACAAAGCTTCAAAGAATTGAGGTTGACTCTTAAAAATAAAATCATTTTGGCATGAAGCTGCCTCCAATGGCTCCTCTGGTGAAGTCGGCCGCACTACACTCCTGCATCCTTCACAGCCTGAAAGGAAGATTCCACCATTCCCTCAGATTCTCCTGAGGCAGTCACACTAAGCCAGGAAATTTCCTGACTCCTGTAACCCAACTTGAGAACGAAAACTGGGGTCCATTTCTCCATAACAGCTATTAGACTAAATTTAATGATTTTTAACTCTGCTAGTCATGTAATGAATTTGATGATTCACCCCTGCACATCCTCCTTGTTACATGACCAAAAAGAAAACTTCAGGTAACATATATAGGGGACATAGCTTTAAATTAAGGGGTGGTAGGTATAGGACAGATGTTAGGGGTAGATTCTTCACACAGCGGGTTGTGAGTTCATGGAATGCCCTGCCCGTATCAGTGGTGAACTCTTCTTCTTTATGGTCATTTAAGCGGGCATTGGATAGGCATTTGGAAGTTATTGGGCTAGTATAGGTTAGGTAGGATTCGGTCGGCGCAACATCGAGGGCCGAAGGGCCTGTACTGCGCTGTATCCTTCTATGTTCTATGTTCTATATTACTTACCCCAACAACCTGAAAGAAAGAAGCTCATCTGGAAATGAACAAAATAGAAGTTTGCTGCATGCATCTTCTCTCTGTCTCTCTCTCTCTCTCCTTTTTTTCAAGCTCAAATCTTGTCCAATAATTTTGACTATCTACGTTTTGCAGGCGGGCAGAAATTGATAAAGCAGCTGTCCTCTTCAGAAGAATAGATGAATTGTTTTTCTCCATCTTTAAAACCACCTGAATGCCAAAACCAGGAGGACCATCAATCCTAACTTCAATTCACTCACATCACCAACCCGTGAGAATTGTGTCACTTTAATTTTAGTTTGAACATTAAAACTATCCCCTAACCTATTCTTTCACAAATTCACCTATATTTTGTGTGTAGCTTGAGTGTGTAGGTGCATTTTTTATGCATTTTTATTATTTTATTTCAGCTGGATTTAGTACACTAAATGCAACCTATTTTAAAAACCCACTCTCAAGGAAAGCTGCCTGTTAGTATTTTTTTTTCAATTACATTATATATAAACAGTCATCCTTCTAAGATGTGTATAGCTTACGAGAAAAAAAATTGTTCTGATCAAACCATGATGTGGAGGTGCCGGTGTTAGACTGAGATGGACAAAGTCAGAAGTCACATGACACCAGGTTAGTGTCCAACAGGTTTATTTGAAATCACAAGCTTTTGAACTACTACTCCCTCATGACTTCACCTGAAGGAGCCGTGCACCCAAAACATTTAAACCTGTCGGACTACAGTCCTGGGGTCATGTGACTTCTGATTCTCCTCAAACCTGGAGTGGTAAAATAGGCAAATAATTCCAATTCTCTTCACACAAATATAATAGCGCACAAAATAAGTGACACATGTTCTATGGGCAGATTTTTTTGCGTTAGCATATACTGTAATCAAATGCTTCAAATTAAGACATCTAGGAGTGAAGCAGTGTGGCCTAAGAATATGAAAGAGTGTTAATGAGAAGCCTTACAGGACTGACACACCAGGACAGACATGAATAAGTTGGGTTAGTGGCAATAGGCAATGGAAGTAAGTAGGTTTGCACACGTACATATGTAGGAATGAAATAAAAGTATTTCTGAAGAGTAGGCAGATTGGACACAAAACAATCATTCTGATTCTCTCTTCACATATACAGCCAGATCTGCGGAATTTCTCCAATTGAGTCTTAGTTTCATTGAGATATACAGCATGGAAACAGACCCTTTGGTCCAACTTTGGTCCATACAGACCAGATTTCCTAATTTAATCTAATCCCATTTGGCAGCCTTGGCCCAGAGTTTCTGTTTTTATTCCAGCATTCACAAACTTTGATTTCATACAAGAATGAAATGGATTAACATTAGTACAGGTAGGAATAAACCATGTTGGTGCTAATGCATTGGAAAATAAAATGTCTGATAGCTAGCATTTACAGGATTGAAGTGTGCCAGTATTGGTATAGAGAGATGCAAGCTGGGTTGTGGTGCTAGTATTTCAATCATCATGTACAGATTTGTTGGTATTTCTACGTTTACAAAGAGGAATGTTTGTGCAAGTGGATATAAAAATGATTTATTTTATTACTAATACCTAGGCTAATTGGTATTAATAGGCTAATAGGCTATGTGGTCCACATAGGCACCAACGACATAGGTAGGAAGAGAGATGGGGATTTAAGGCAGAAATTCAGGGAGCTAGGATGGAAGCTTAGAGCGAGAGCGAGGACGAACAGAGTTGTTGTCTCTGGTTTGTTGCCCATGCCATGTGCTAGTGAGGCAAGGAATAGAGAGAGAGAGAGGAGTTGAACACATGACTACAGGGATGATGCAGGAGAGAGGGTTTTGGATTCTTGGATAATTGGGGCTCTTTCTGGTGTAGGTGGGACCTCTATAAGCAGGATGGTCTTCATCTGAACCAAAGGTGTACCAATTTCCTGGGGGGGGAAATTCGCTAATGCTATTGGGGTGGGTTTAAACTAATCCAGCGGGGGTGGGGGGGGGGGGGAACCAAAACTGTAGTTTGAGTATAGAAAAGGTTGAGAGTAGGAAGGTCCGAAATCAAGTTTCATGGACGCAAGATGGCACCGGCAAGCAAGACGTTGATTTGAAGTGTGTCTACTTCAACACCAGGAGCATCCGGAATAAAGTGGGTGAACTTGCAGCATGGGTTGGTACCTGGGACTTCGATGTTGTGGCCATTTCGGACACATGGATAAAGCAGGGAAAGGAATGGTTGTTGCAGGTTCCAGGATTTAGATGTTTCAGTAAGAACAAAGAAGATGGTAAAAATGGGGGGGTGGCATTGTTCATCAAGGACAGATTACAGTTACAGAAAGGATGTTTGGGGACTCGCCAATTGAGGTAGTATGGGCTGAGGTTAGAAACAGGAAAGGAGAGGTCACCCTGTTGTGAGTTTTCTATTGGCCTCTGAATAGTTCCAGAGATGTAGAGGAAAGGATAGCAAAGATGATTCTCAATAGGAGTGAGAGAGACAGGGTAGTTGTCATGGGGGACTTCAACTTTCCAAATATTGACTGAGAACACTATAGTAAAAGTACTATAGATGGGTCAGTTTTTGTCCAGTATGTGCAGGACGACTTCCTGACACAGTATGTAGACAGGCCAACAAGGGGCGAAGCCACATTAGATTTGGTACTGTGTAACGAGCCCAGCCAGGTGTTAGACTTGGAAGTAGGTGAGCACTTTGGTAATAGCGATCACAATTCTGTTATGTTTATTTTAGTGATAGAAAGGGATAGATGTATACCACTGGGCAAGAGTTACAGCTGGGGGAAAGGCAATTACGATGCGATTAGGCAAGATTTAGGAAGCATAGGATGGGGAAGGAAACTGCAGGGGATGGGCACATTAGAAATGTGGAGCTTATTCAAGGAAAAGCTCTTGTGTGTCCTAGATAAGTATATACCTGTCAAGCAGGGAGGACGCTGTAGAGTGCGGGAGCCGGGGTTTACGAAGGAAATGGAATCTCTAGTCAAGAGGAAGAAGAAAGCTTATGTTAGGATGAGATGTGAAGGCTCAGTTAGGGCACTTGAGGGTTACATGGTAGCCAGGAAAGACCTAAAGAGAGAGCTCAGAAGATCCAGGAGGAGACATGAGAAGTTGTTGGTGGATAGGATCAGGGTAAACCCTAAGACTTTCTATAGGTTTTTAAGGAATAAAAGAATGATGAGAGTAAGATTAGGGACAATCAAGGATAGTAATGGGAAGTTGTGTGTGGAGTCAGAGAAGATAGGAAAGCACTTAATGAATATTTTTCAATAGTATTCACTCTAGAAAATGGCAATATTGTCGAGGAGAATACTGAGATAGAGGTTACTAGACAAGGTGGGATTGAGGCTCACAAGGAAGAGGTATTAGAAATTCTGCAGAGTGTGAAAATAGTAAGTCCCCTGGGCTGGATGGGATTTATCCTAGGATCCTCTGGGAAGCCAGGGAGGAGATTGCCGAGCCTTTGACATTGATCTTTAAATCATCATTGTCTACAGGAATAGTGCCAGAAGACTGGAGGATAGCAAATGTGGTTCCCCTGTTCAAGAAGAGGAGCAGAGACAACCCTGGTAATTATAGACCAGTGAGCCTTACTTCAGCTGTTGGTAAAGTGTTGGAAAAGGTTATAAGAGATAGGATTTATAAGCATCTAGAAAAGAATAATTTGATTAGGGATAGTCAACACAGTTTTGTGAAGGGTAGGTAGTGCCTTATTGAGTTCTTTGAGAAAGTGACCAAACAGGTGGATGAGAGTAAACCGGTTGATGTGGTGCATATGGATTTCAGCAAGGTGTTCGATAAAATTCCCACAGTAGGCTATTGTACAAAATGTGGAAGAATGGGATTGTGGGAGATATAGCAGTTTAGATCAGTAATTGGGTTGCTGAAAGAAGACAGAGGGTGGTGATTGATGGGAAATGTTTATCCTGGAGTCCAGTTACTAGTGGTGTACCGCAAGGGTCAGTGTTGGGTCCACTGCTATTCGTCATTTTTATAAACAACCTGGATGAGGGCGTAGAAGGGTGGGTTAGTAAATTTGCAGACGACACTAAGGTCGGTGGAGTTGTGAATAGTGATGAAGGATGTTGTAGGTTACAGAGAGACATAGATAGGCTGCAGAGCTGGGCTGAGTGGTGGCAAATGGAGTTTAATGCTGACAAGTCAGAGGTGATTCACTTTGGTAGGAGTAACCAGAATGCAAAGTACTGGGTTAATGGTAAGATTCTTGGTAGTGTAGATGAGCAGAGAGATCTTTGTGTCCAGGTACACAGATCCTTGAAAGTTGTCACCCAGGTTGACAGGGTTGTTAAGAAGGCATACAGTCTTTTAGCTTTTATTAATAGAGGGATCGAGTTCCGGAACCATGAGGTTATGCTACAGCTGTACAAGACTCTGTTGCGGCCGCACTTGGAGTATTGTGTACAGTTCTGGTCACCACATTATGTGAAGGATGTGGAAGCTTTGCAAAAGATGCAGGAAAAAAAAGTGGTTGCTCTAATTTGCAAGTTTGCGGACAATACAAAGATAGGGAAGCTATGGATAACAAGGAGGGTTGTCAGCAGGATGTAGATCACTTGGAGACATGAGCAGAAAAATGGCAGATGACATTTAATTGGGACAAAGTGAGATAATGCATTTTGAAAGGTCAAGTACTGGTGGAAATCATGCAGTGAATGGCAGAACCCTTAGGAGTATTGATTTGCAGAGGGATCTGGGTGTGCAGGTCCACAGATCGCTGAAGGTAGGTAAGGTAGTAAAAAAGTCCTAGGGCATGCTTGCCTTCATAGGAAGGGGCTTTGAGTATAAGGATAGACAAGTTATGCTGCAAGTATATCGAACTTCAGTTAGGCCACATTTGGAATATTGCATACAGTTTTGGTTAACACACCACCAGAAGGATGTGGATGCTTTGGAGAAGGTATGACAAAGGATTACCAGGATGTTGCCTACTTGGGGATTTTAGCTATGAAGAAAGGTTGCAGAGGCTGGGTTTGTTTTCATGGGAATGCAAGAGGTTGAGGGGTGATCCGATAGAAGTTTATAAGATTGTGAATGGCAGGGATAGAGTGGAAACTATGAGGCACGTTCCCAGGGTGAAGAGGTCAATTTAAAAGCGGACACAGTTGCAAAGGAGGGACGTTTAAAATAGATGTTTGAGACAGGTTTTTCACACAAAGGGTGGAGAGTCCTGGAACGCATTGCCAGAGGAAGTGATGGAAGCAGACACAATAGCAGCATTCAAGAACCAACCGGACATATACATACATAGGAAGGGAATAGAGGGATATGGATACTGTAAAGAAGGGAAAAATGTGTCAGCGCAGGCATGAAAGACCAAAGGGCCTGCTTCTATTCTTTGTTCTTGGAATTGGCAGTAAGGTGTCAGCTGCAGCGATTGCAGAGTGGGGATTCCTGGCTGTGCTAGGCCCAGAGTGGGGACTCTTGGCTGTGGTATGATCAGAGTGGAGAGTCCTGGCTATGCTAGGCCTGGAGTGGGTACTCCTACCTGTGGTAGGCCCAGAGCAGGAACTTCTGGCTGCGAAAGGCCCAGAGTGAGGAGTCCTGACTATCGTAGGATTGGATTGGGGATTCCTGGTTGTGCTAGGCCCAGAGCGAGATGGCCTGGTATTGTAGGCCTGGATTGGGGACTCCTGGCTGGATTAGGCTTGGATCAGGGATTCCTAGCTTTGGTAAGTCCAGAGCGGGGACTCCTGGCTGTTGTAGGCCCAGATCAGGGATTCCTGTCTCTGCTAGGCCAGAGCGGGGACTCCTGGCTGTTGTAGGCCCAGATCAGGGATTCCTGTCTCTGCTAGGCCAGAACGGGGACTCCTGGCTGCGCTAGACCCAGAATGCGGACCTTGCAGAGACCTTGCAAATGCCTAGTTTCATGTTTGGTACCCCGGGCAATGAAGATGTGCTCTATTTAAGTACTTCCTTTGTATTCTTTTGCACCTCAAAATGACGCCAGATTGTGGTGACGGAGCACTTTTCACTGCATCTCCCTAGATATATGTGACAATTAATCATTCATTCATTCATTCATTGCTGTGAGAGAGGAATTTCCAGAAGAAAGTCTATTTGTAATTACCACAGGGTAGATGTTGAATATCACTACAAGTATAAAAATAAATTGTATTAGCATTAGGAACAAAATAATATGTATTGGTATGTTCAAGAATCAGAATTGTGCTAATATATAAAAGAAAGCAGTATATTAATCTTACTGCATTAAATTAATGTGATTGTTTCAATAACCATACAATATGTACTGAGTTATTGGGAAGCAACACATTTGAAAAACCTAAGGTATATAATTCTTGACTAAAATAAATGCTCAGTTATAAAGTTTTCTTTAGATTTTTCTTACAATTACCTGAAGGGGTAATTATAACAGCTGTCATGAAAATATTTATATCCCTACTGTACAAAGTCCTGGTCTGAGCATTAAGTTTCTTGCCAAACCAGTTACTATTTAGTTGTATATAATTGGAAGCAGAAACCTTGTAGAAATGTACATTGACATGTTTGTCACTATGAAATTTCCAGACTAATTAACCAATTGACAGTAAAGTGCCCTTAGCATTGCTTGGAACTAGTTAATGAATATAAGTTGCTTCATACGTACAAGGTGTTGATAGAGTTGAAAATAGGCTTCAATGTCACTTATTGACCGGACTGTGCAATTAATTTTTGACAAAATGTTAACAATAGCAATTTAAAATGTTAAACGTTTGTAATAGTGCAACATTACATATTAGGCAGATCATAAAACTTATCTGAAAAATTCAGAAGTAGTTAGCAGTCTGGTTAAGTTACTGGATGAGAAATGGAGAAGCCTGTGATGGTTTGTTGAATAATCTGAGTACAATTCATTTCAAACAAAAAAGATCTGGAAATGAAAAGCTGTTATCAATACAATAAATAAGCTATCACGGAAACTCAAGGTTGTAGAGAAATCCATCCTGAAGGAAAAACAGACTGTCAGTGAGCAGGGTGGGTGTAAGGACTAAAATAGTACCCAACATGACAGCGGGAAGAAGAGGGTTTAAATATCAATGATTTGAATTGCAGAATGTTCCTGTCAACAAGCTGCTTTTACTACCTATAAGTCTAACGTTTTTTCATGAGAGGGAATAATGATGGGTGACACATTACTTAATATCAGTCATCGTGCAGTGAACACTTCCTGGTGATGGAAGATAATAACAATGGAAATTAATGATACGCCTTACAATTTGTTTTGGTTGTTCCATTGAAATATTGTTGCTGGCAAAAAGAACACTTTTTCATCGAACTTCAATTGCTTGTAATTGACAGGCAGGGAAAAGGAAGCAATCAGCAAACCTATGATTTATTCTTTCATTTGACTGTCTAGAATTTGAAATTATATTAAGTTTAGCCTTAAAATATATTCTTGTCCAAAAATTTTCAGTATATATTCTTGGAGTAAGGAGTGTGGGAAAGCAATAAGATTAATCTTTTAATTCGCCTGTAAAAAATTGCAGGAATATTTGGGCTGACACCAGAATATTGAAACAGCTGGAATGCACTTCAGTGACAATAACTAGCCTGCACAAACAAAGAATAAATTTCACTGATAACAACTGTTGTTCTAATTTGCTTCCTATTCAACTGAGTTGTGGAGTTAAGTTATAATAGGTCAATAGGATATTATGAGGCTATTGACAGTGCCAAAAGAAGATTTTATGCATATGCACGAGAGAAAGGAGTGACAAGTTATTCAAGTTAAAATATGGAAGGGCACCATGATGAAGTATTAAAGAGGAGATAGAAATTGCACAGAGAACTGGGACAGTCAAACAGCAACAGAAAAAAAAATCCCTTCAGAAATAAAAAGATTCACAAATTGTGAGGCAGAATAAGGTGGGTCTACCTTCCATGTTTGTAAATGCAGAGAGTGCGTTCACAACCAGATACATGTGATAATGATGTTGCAGCGATAATGCAAATCTGATTCAAATTAGGAGAGAAATGTGGATTTAATATTCCTAGCCTGTTAGGAGAAGATTAAAAGGGGTAAAAAAAGAAGTGCTATTATTGATCATAAAAATTCTGCATTGAGTTGTTAAGTTTGACTGGTATATTATTTACCAGAATTTAAAGCTAAGGAGTGCTAACAAAACAGGAGTTTGTACTATGGGACTGTTGCTATGTCTTTATAGTGTAAGTCAATGTTCCGTATCAATCACAAAATTCAGGAACTTTACAAGACTTACCAAGGATAATATTGATTGCCATGATGTTACAAAACCAAGTGTTTTACAAAGCTTTGTTAAATTAGAACAAGTTTGGTTATTTGAACAGTTGCTTCTAGGGATAAGAATAAGTAAACTCATTCCCAACAAGCTGACTACACAACTTAACTTGCTGGGAATTTTAACCTTCAATAATTGGTGAGTCGGAAACATACATTTTCTATTCAATGTCACACCTGACAATAACCTGTCTCATGTTCACCCACTTTTAGTTTTAATTGAGGTGGGTCAGGTGATGGTGGGTTACAGATCTGTTGTACTATTGTACAGATGTCAAAAAGACACTATTCCTTTAAGGCAGCTAGATTTCATCACAACATCTGATAGCCTAGTATAAAAAAAAGGAGGGGAGTACCCGTATTGATCAAAGAAATTCTACATTGAGTTTGTACTTTTAACTGGCATGCTATTAATCAGAACTTAAAGCTAAGGAGTGTGAATAAAATAGAATGTTGGAATGTAGGACTGTTGCATTAACCTGTCCCATGTACCTTATTCTCTATACAATTAGCCAGTTGGTTAATTAATAAAGCAGAGAGTATCTGGTTAGTCAGTCTGCACACATCAACTATGTACATGATATACTAGTAATATAAGTGAGCATGTAACACAGGTGTACATAAGTCTGAGACATCATGTTTATATCACATAGTTACTTGTAAATTAACTTCAAGATATTTGATTCGGTAAGAACCTGTCTCTTTGTAGAACGTGTAATATCGACGAATGTATAATGCACAGGATAAGGTACGACACTGAAATGACTCACTGCACCATGCCTATTTAATCCTATATCCCCCCGATCTTCAAAGCCACTCCTGATATCTTGTCCCTGCTTTCTTCACACAAACCACTCCATGATGTCAGTTTGATTGATTGTCAATAAAACCTGTTTGAAAACATTCTGAAGGATGTCTGTGAAACTCATACTTTTAAGTAAATTTCAACCTCATAAAGCGAAACACAATCGGATGGTCCCCCAGATGGATTTACTCGAAAGTCGATAGATTTCATCTCAGATGGACAACATCAGCAACAGATAGGTCTTCCCAAGAGTGGTCTGTCGCTGAAACCTTTAATTACTACTGTCTAAATTTCCGCTAAGATGAAAAAAAACTGGGCAAGGACAATCCGGACAAAATCAACAAAATGTATGAAATCAATAATAGCAAGGGATGAAAACTGACCCTTGTAAGTGCAAGAAACTACAGTCAAAGAATTGAAGATATCTTGAAACCACTGATAACATTTTTCATGAAACAAGAAGTAGGTACAAAATAAACTATAGAAAGAATACAAGAAAACACAGACCAGAATAAGAGCAAGGAGGAAGGAAGGCTTTTGAAATATAAACCAACTCACATGAGAATTTAGTCACATTACAGCACATTAAAGAATGAACATCCTTTGTACTAATACCAAGAAGGGTTATGGAGGAATTTACTTTAATGATTTATTTATTCCACAGAACAGCAAGCTATTTAACCTAATAACTTATTTTTGTTTAGCAAGACACCTCCTGAATTGTTTAGTCAAAATGTGGTGAAATTCTCATCTCTTGGTTACCAGTTCAAGGTAGCTCAAAGAATTCTCTAGGAGCATTGCACTGTCTGGGGATGAAACTGGACTTACCAATGCCACTATCGAGATTAGCATCCGTGTTACATGTGTGCTTATCTAATGCAAAGAATGCATGGTATTATTTTAACAAATGGTTGATTGCTTGCACTCTTAACATGTTGTAATATACAAAGCAGGCAAATCATTGCATTAACCAGCATTTGGCACTGATTAGAACCAGCTCCGTATACACAGTCACTTTTACTCTCATACTCAGTAATATGAATGTCCTTGGCTAGCAATGCTACTTGAAGAGATTGCAACGACTTACAAGTTGGATGCTTTTTAAAAAAAAAATGGCTGTTGCTTCAAATCTGCACATTTTGGATGGTTTCCCAAACTTGTTTAGACTTTCCAGTGGTCCACAGTGTCTGTTCTGGCCAGTGTTACAGTATATTTTTGATGACTTCAATACTTGCACACATGTCAGTTGTTTCCAGACATGGCTGTCTGAATTCTTGCATTGAATGTAATTAGAAGAATGAGGTCATTCAGCTCAGACCAATCACCAGAGGAGAAAGAGCAGCAGGAAAGTGCACCTACAGTAAGCTTTAAGGGAGCAGAATGGCAAGAGAATAGATTACAGAAATGTTTCAATGCCTTCGTACCATCTTTACATAGTGGCATCTATATCCTTGACAGTAGTCATATGTCTAGCTAACATTGCAACTGAAGCTAAGTCATCATTCATCAGATGCTACAATATAATTGTTCAATTGCAACTTTGGGCGACTGTCTGTGTGGAGTTTGCACATTCTCCCCGTGTCTGCATGGGTTTTCTCCGGGGGCTCTGGTTTCCTCCCACAGTCCAAAGATGTGAAGGCTAGGGTGAATTGGCCATGCTAAATTTCTCATAGTGTTCACGGATGTGTAGACAAGTAGTATTAGTCAGGGAAATGTCGAGTAATAGGGGAATGAGTCTGGGTGGGATAGTCTTCGGAGGGTCAGTATGGAGTTGTTTGGCCAAGTGGCTTGTTTCCACGCTGTAGGGATTCTATGATAATTTGTTCCACAGGTAAGTTGCAGAAGGTAGATTCCCATTCCATGTTGAAAAGAATAGACTCCAAGTTCTGCACAAAGCCCTGCACCCCAATGTTGTTGGGCACCTTCTGGTTCCCTGACATTGGAAGCACACTTTACTAATGCATCTGGCATTTGGGCATGTATTCCCTCAGGTAACATCTGCAACCTGGCCCATCAGATGCCCTCATCAGCATGCTCTGCAGCAGAATTGCTGATGGAATTTAATATCAGTGATGTGGGGGCCCCTGCAGCACAGCCAGATCAGCATTGCTACTTGGGGCAGCAAAACACTGTCAAGTATAATTATGAAATATTCAGACAGATAGTAAAAGAGAGGCATGAGGATGATATGGGTCAACAGTTGGGAGAAGGTAGGAAGATACTTATACCCACGCAGATATGGCAACAGGTGCTGAGACTCTTTATATATGGTGATAAGACTGAATAAAGAGTGAGTGAGCTCCTGGATCACGATGGGAGTCTCTGAGGGATCCAAACTTGTAGCCGCTGAAGAAACATTACCATCTCTTTCCTGTCCTCTAAGAACTTTGTTATATCTGGTGTCCTTGATGACCATTTCAGCAAAGCCTGCCCCAGAAGAATCATTAATCCCCTTCTATGAGAAAAGTACCAATATCAGGAGGTTGAGGGGTGACCATACAGCTTTTGGGTACCACAGCGGCTCAGTGGTTACCATGGCTGCCTCACCACACTAGGGACCCAGGTTTGATTCCATGTTCAAGTGACTGTCTGTGTGGAGTTTGCACATTCTCTTCCTACCTGCGTGGGTCCCTCTGGATGCTCTGTTTCCTCCCACAGTCTAGAGATGTGCAGGTTAGCTGGATTTGCTATGCCATCGTGTCTAGGGATGTGCAGTCTAGGTGGATTACTCATGGAAAATGCAGGGTTACAGGGATAGGGTTGAGGGGTGGGTCTTGCTGGGATGCTGTTTGGAGGGTTGGTGTGAATTTGATGGGCCAAATAGTCAGTTTCCATGCTGTAGCGATTATAGATGTTTATAAAACCATGAGGAGCATAGATTAGGTGAAGAGTAAAGATCTTTTCCGAAGGGTATGGGAGTTCAAAATCAGTCTGCATATTTTAAAGGTGAGAGGAGAAAGATTTACAAGGGACCTGAGGGGCATCTGTTTCACACACAGAGTTGCTCATATGTGGAATGAACTGCCAGAGGAAATGGTGGATGCAGGTACAGTTACAACATTTAAAAGATATTTGGACAGGTACATGAATGGGAAAGGTTTAGAGGGTTAAGGGACAAATGTAGGCAGGTGAGACTAGTTTAGTTTGGGAACATGATCAGTGTGAACAAGTCGGACCAAAGGGTCTGTATCTCTGCTGTATAACTCCATGACTCTATCAAAGGTTTACAGGAGAATGAGATGTCATACAGCAGTAAAAGGGTGGCTCCAAGGTTCAGCGATATATTTCCGCACGTTTATTCCAGGCTGTGCCAACTGTCACAAGGCATTGTTCCCTATAGGTATCATGGAAAAAGCCAACTACCTGAGCAATCAAGTGTGGACAGAAGTAACAGTAGAGTTTAACAGGAGTTCAACTGCAGAAGTGGGTGCAGTTTAACAAGATGGTCAATGATCTCGTCCACATCATCAGATGAACATAACTGAATGCTGAGAGAACTGTGACTTTCATACAGCAACATACAACATGTGGAGGGATTGGTCAGACGGGTGAATGCCCCGGCAGCATGCCTCTTGATAACTGGCTGCAAGTGACAGCTGGGCATCTTGCCTTTCAGTGTCAATATCCTCCACGTCCCTTGCAGACTGCCCACTCATGACGGGTCCGACTACCCACCCAACCACCCCACCAGTCGCTCAGTCATCCTCTCATCCGCTCATCCATTCATCCACTCACCCGTTCATCTACTTGTCCTCCTCACGCACCTCACTCACTCACCACTCTTCCAATTATCCACCTCACACTTTATTCACGACTCACTCACTCAGACACCCATTGATAAAAATTGACCATCAAAACTTTACCTGAATATTCTCTTGTAAAGACAGTGTATCCTGTATTTTCTCATCAACCTGCACTTGACTATCTTTTCCATGGGATAGTTTCCATATGGGTGCCTGGACAAGCCATCATTGCTGCAGATGGGATTGAATGCCCTGGCTGTAAAACTGAAACAGGGCCAGGCCGTAGAAATCTGCGCACAACTTTGGCACTGATTGGAAGATTTGGAAACCATGAATATGCATATGAGCTCATTACATTTCTGACTGCATCAAGCCCTTGCCATTTATTCCCAGTACTGAACTCTGCAACTGTCTGGTTACATTGCCTTTTCAGTATGTTTCTGGAGGGCTATCATGAAGTTGTCATGTTGCCTGCATTTTGCTTAACAGGCGCAGGTTATTCAGACAGCGCAATCCCCAAACCCATTTTTAGGGGCAAACTAACCAGTTTTTAATTGAGGTGTCAACTGAGCCCCTTTCTGCACCTGAATGTTAATATCATATCACACTGTTCGAATAAGATATTTTTTCTGAGAACAACTCCACTGTGCTTTTCATAAGTGGCATCTTACAAAGTCCAAAACAGCTGCTATGTATGCTTACAACACAGTGACTCCACTCAACTGGTTGAGAAGAAAGTTATCACATAATAGTGATATCTAATCAAAGTGAGGAGCCATATAGTATAAGAACAGGGGAGGTGATGCTAGAACTGTGTGAAATGTCAGTTAGGCCACCACTAGAGTATTGTGTGCAGTTCTGAAATCCACTTTACAGGAAAGATGTGATAGGACTGGAGAGGGTGTTGAGGAGACTTACCAGAATGTTTCCTGGCTGGAGAATTTCAGTTATGAGGAGAGATTGGATACACTGTTTTCCTGACAGCAGAGGAGATTGAGAGGGGCACATAATTGACAGTATGGAATTATGCGGGCCATAGGCAGAGTAGACGGAAGAAACGTTTTTCTTTGATGGAGTTGTCAGTAAGCATGGGGCATATGGTAAGGGGCAAGAAGTTTAGAGAAGATATGAAGAAAAATGTTTTAACCCAGAAGATGGTGGAAATCTAGAACTCACTGCCATTAAGGATGGTAAAGGTAGAAACTCTCACAACATTGAATTAGATTACTTACAGCGTGGAAACAGACCCTTCGGCCCAACAAGTCCACACTGACCCACTCCCCTCTTTACCTAATACTACAGGCAATTTAGCATGGCCAATTCACCTGACCTGTGCTTCTTTGGACTGTGGGAGGAAACTGGAGCAAACCCACGCAGACACGGGGAGAATGTGCAAACTCCACACAGTCAGTCGCCTGAGATAGGAATTGAACCCAGGTCTCTGGTGCTGTGAGGCAGCAGTGCTAACCACCGTGCCGCCCACACAGAAGCATTTAAATGTGCACTTGCAATGCCCAAGACACACAAGGCTGTGGGCCAAGTGCTGGCAAATGGAATAGCATAGTTAGGTGATTACTTTTGACTGGCACAGATGCAATGAGCCAGAAGCTTTTTCTGTGCTAAAGATCCATATGACTCCACGATTCAATGGTCAGGTCGAAAAAGAAACAGCTAAAAGATCAATAATCATTTGGTATCTGCTACGGTAGAAAGTGAAAGTGCTAGAAGATGAAAGAGATTTTCACTCTGATGGCACATAGAAACAAACAGAACTCTACCAGCTGATAACATACATGTTAGTCTATAGTGCAGTTAGAATAGACCTCAAATACTGCCTGTCACTCAGCAACAGTTCATCGGTTATCTGAGATTTAACCAAATTGATCTGTCTGTACACATGGTTATATATTGCTACAATTTAACTTTCAAACAGTTCATTCCATTGCAGTTTTGATTGTGAACTTTACTCATTTGTCTCATTGTTTCTGTTGGATTGTTTTCACAAATGAATTTTAATCGACTGAGCTCATAGTTAAAAATACTGGCTTGTTATACGGATGTCCAGCATGGATGGGAGTTGAGCATGGGGATCCCACAGAATTCCCATCAAAGCACACTCCAAAGAAATTTTCTGCTGGGGGTGTCCCACTACGCCTGGAAACCTTTTAAAAAAGTCTCTATTTAAATCATACACTTCAGATGATTCCAATGAAATGAAGTAAAATAGCTACTCAGAAAAAGTTTAACAATTAAATACATAGTCAAATTCCTGATAAGCTATTTATTTGACATCATGCCTAGCTCCGGATTTGTGGTGCTGGAAGAGCATAGCAGTTCAGACAGCATCCTAGGAGCAGTAAAATTAACGTTTCAGGCAAAAGCCCTTCATCCAGAATCTGGTTTCCAGCATCTGCAGTCATTGTTTTTACCTATCATGTCTAGCCCACATAGCCCAAACTCCACCTTCCCAGGCAACATACACCTAACAAAGTCTGACCGACACATTCCCATTTACCCAGCCGAATGTCACTCCATCCCCATTTCCCACACCCCATCCTGGAATTAACTTGCCCACCCATTCTCCCTCCTCTGCACTCTCCTAGCACACCCACTACCTTACTCATCAGAATGGACCTGAATGCGTCACCTCCCCCATTTCGCTGGATGCAAGACAGTCCTTTCCCCACTGTCACCACTGTCAGACACTACCTGTAGCCCACCCACATGGCCCCCAAACCCCGCTGAAACCACTCTCTCACCCTAAATACTGTATCATTAACCTTGCCACCCTTCCCACACTCTCTACTCCTTTTCCACTTGGCAACTAACTACCTGGCACCCTATCCCTTACCTACACAGCAACCTACATACCTGGTATCCTGCCTCTTTTCCATCTGGTATCCTAACCTTACACCCTACCCCCTCCCCAGTTTGTCATATACTTACCTGGCACTCAGACCCTATCCATACTGAATCCTACACCCTCATCCAACTGGAACCTTATCCAGCTGACACTTTATTCATCTGGCACCTTACTTACCTGACATCGTTGGAATCCTCCACGACACCTTACTCATCTGGGAGAAAGTAAGGACCTCAGATGCTGGAGATCAGAGTCAAAACGTGTAGTGCTGGAAAAACACAGCAGGTCAGGCAGCATCCGAGGAGCAGGAGAGTCGATGTTTTGAGCATAAGCTCTTCATCAGTCCACATTCCTGATGAAGTGTTTGTGATCGAAACATCGACTCTCCTGCTCCTCGGATGCTGCCTGCCTGGCTGTGCTTTTCCAGCACTAGCTTACTAACCTGGAACATCAGACCCTGCTCAGCCAACATCCTACACTGGCAAGCTATCCCTGACATTTCACAACACAGTCATTGATCCCTGTGTAAAATGGAGTGCGATTTTCTTTCCACAGACAGTTCTGCGGTATGAAAGATCTGTCAGAATGGACTTAGAGCTCTGTCTTTCTGAAGGAGTCTTGCTTAAATCTCCTCTCATGAAAAGAAGGACCACTACAGTAATCAGGCATGAGATCGCAACTCTTCGGAAAATCTGGTCTAATATGATCTGGAAACATTATTAGAGGGGAAAACAGATTCTCGAGAAGTTCAGGCTAATTACAACAGCTGTTCCTTATTTTACCATCATTTGTAATGGGGAATATAGAAGCTTAAGACCAGGGAGATTTGCTTTAAGATGGAGAAGATTTTCCTAAAATTGCCCAGATTTTTAAAAAATGCATGTCGAGAAAATGGGTATGTGCACACCATTTATCAGAATAAAATTGATTTTAGTTTGCTCAGTGTTCCATTGAATACTCGTCTCTTTATCTTCTGAAGTTTCAATTAGTAATTTCAGCTTTTCTACCTTATAACAACCTCACTGTTGAAATCTGGATTCATTTCAATATCTTCCATCAACTCATTCTCTCTCATGGCTTTCAATCATTCCTTCAGTCAACAATCTGAATCCTTTTGAAATCCCAGCTTGGTGTCTGTCGATCACTTATCTTTGATTTATCTTACATTGTCTTTTAATCTTCTCAACTTTGATGGTGTCATACACTGTGAAGCTTATTCTTTCACTTAACTCACACAGTATAAAGAAACACCATTGGGAAACAGATACCTGGAACCTCAGCAACTGGACACCACTACTCTAATCAACCTTCAGATGATTAAAGCACATACAGATTACATAACTGTTGATTCAGCTGCAAAGTTGATTTTCTTCAGGACAAACAATAATAACTTCCCTAATGACTGTGTGGAGAGAAATAAGACATTGAATGAAATGTATTATTTCCATTTCTTCATTTCTGCAGACAATCATCTTTGCTGGGATATTTAATTCTTTAGTTATATTGTCAGAAATGGTGACTTGACATAGACAATAAATGCTTATGTGGTGTCGAACTACTTAGCACATCACATTCATTAATAATTCTGCCCACGTGCAGTACATTTTTATTTTAACTGAGTGGGGAATATGGAAGTGGTATTAGTGGAAAGTCATCAAACAAAGCATCTGAGTTATTCTTTTAGCTCTCCACTCTTGTTTGATACTAATAAAATCAGTTTCCCACAATGTGGTGCTAGAGACTCACACTTCAGCCCTTCCCAGAAGATTGAAGTTGAAACTTTCCTCATTCTGGATAGCCCCATGTCACCCTGAATTATTATGGAGCAATTAAATATTATTTTTAGTTTTTTGGTTACCTTGTGAATAAATTTTATGTACTGCTTTGTGCATTTTCTCCGCTGGCCTCTTGGTGAACACAATGCTGTAAGAAACTGATGGCTGGGTGTTTTAGGAATAATTTTAAATAAATATTTTTTGATTATTCACATTATCTCTGCCAGGTGCCGGACTGCATATAAAAGCAAAAAGACAAACTTCTTTTGTAAATCATGAAAAATGAATTTATTCTCTCCCTCAATGTCCAGCATTTCTAGCCTTCCTATATAAATTTGTGATGCTTTCTGAAGTAACATGGAAATAATATCAGAGTAGCATGGTGGCTCAGTGGTTAGCATTGCTGCCTCATGGTGCTAGAGGTCTAGGTTAAATTCTACCCTCAGGTAACTGTCTGTGTGGAATTTTCACATTCTCCTTGTATCTGTGTGGGTTTCCTCCAGGTGTTCCAATGTCCTTCCATGGCCCACAGATGTACTAGTTAGGTGGATTGGCCATGCTGAATTGCCCAAGGATATGCAGTTGGGGTTAGGATTTGGGAGAGATGCTATTCAGAAGTGAGATGAGTTATGTTTTTGATGGCAGAATCGGGTTAAAGGTTCTGCGAGGCCTATTTAATCATTTGCAGCAAGTCGTTGCCATTTGTTATGCTTTTGACAAATGTGTGGCAAATTTCTCACCAAGCAATGACAAGTTGCCAATTAAGGGGGTTATTATTCACTAAAATTTAACAGTGGTTCAACTCACCTCATTAGCATTCAGCTTTCTATCTTACCACACTGCCAACAAGCTATACATCGAAAAATCATGACACTGAAACACAATTCAGCTTATTGCTTGCTGCAAATGGCCTCCATCTTCAACACTAGGTACCAACATCCTCGGGCAATGGTCAGATACACAGCACATCCATGCACATTGACATCCAATATGTACCAGGCTCTAAGAGTGCTCTTGGCACATCTCTGATCCACTTACAATAAGCTTTTGCATTTCAGTGCAGCATGTCGGGCAATTCTCATTCTAATGCTGCAGCAAAGACACTGAGTGCCTCAGGGGCATACACCCAGCTCATGACCTGAATCAGGCTGGGTCCCTGAGTTCTTCACTCGCAGTTGCAATGCACACTGAGCCAACCTGGATGCTTACCTTGCGTTACCTTTCTGCACTGTGCCCCCTCAGCCAGACATCCCTCGTTCACAGAACTGCTCTAACTCCATGCTGTTTAGCACTGACATATCGAAGTCATTTGGAACAAGCAGTAAGCTGAGTTGTGTTTCTGTGTCGAGACATTTTAATGTCTGACATGTTAGGCAGGAAGCTTCTCACGGTTGTCAGCAGACGTCAGTCAAGTCAAGAGAGATAGCCTTCAGTCAGAGAGTCCTGGCACAGTAAGGCAAGGGCAACCTCTGATGCCAGTTTTAGAGACTTGGACACAGTCAGTCATCCACCAATGGTTGTTAGAGTCAGGATGCTTTCCACAAAATGATGAGAAGCTGAAAGTCAATCAGCCCAGCACCATCTGTCCAGACTCTTTCTGACCCACTAGGGATTGTTTTTCTCCTGGAATGAAAGAGAGCTGTTAGTTTTGGGTGTAGCTGGAGAGGATCCCAAGTGAATGAGTAGGCAGCACAGGGAGCATGACAGTCTCCAACAATACCTGCACCCAAATCCCAAGACCTCCAACTATCACAATGTCCTAGCTGACCTGACCACCACCATTGGACCCGATCTCTGTCAGCTTCCCTACAACAACCCAACACCACATCCCTGGATCCAATTCCCTACATCGACTGATTCAACACCTCACTTTGCCTGTACTGATCGTGCCAAACCCAACAACCAATGTTTAAAAAAAAGGCCAAATATTTCCTTTGTCTTTCAAAGAAATCAATGTTTACAATATTTTGAACATGATTCCTCAAAGACAGATTGACATAAAGGATCTTCACAACTCAAAACAGTGTACTATTTTGAGCAACACAAAACTGTAATGTTCTAAAGTTTATCCCCCATCCATGTTGAGTTAAAAGAGAAAGGCCAGTGTTCATTCCTGAGTTGAATAGGTAAAGTTAGCCAGATTACAATTCTTGATCAGAATCTAATGACTCTTGTGAATTGTACTTACCTTGATATAAGTACTGACTGTCCAAATGCAGCAATGAATTGAAACCAGAAAAGGCTGATTTGTTACAGTCAAAAAGAACGGAGGAAGTGAGATGGGGAGGCACTGGGGTTGATTGCAGAGTAGAGAGAGAAAGAAGAGAGTAAAGTTAAGGGTCAAAAGGGGAATTCTTTTTAGGAAGAAAAATTAATGCAAAGGGGAAAAATGCTATTTGTTAATACACAACTGGAGTATTGCTGAAAAATGTCACAATTTGTTAAGGTTTTTGTCCTGTACTCATCAGACCAAATACCATAGTTACAATTCAAAGCTAAGCCAGGATAAGCTGTGAGAGTGTTGATTGGGAGAGACATTGCTGTGAAGCATATAGCAGTTAATGATGAGTGCCAGTTAACTGCTAAGCTTTAGATTTCAAAGAAGAAAGAATCACTCCCCTGAGATATGAACTAGCAAATGGGTGCCACCTATTTTATTGAGTTGTAGAGTGTCTTTTTTGCCTAATGCTAGCATCCTGTCAGTGTAGCAATCTCCTCTCTTGTTCTTGCTGCACCGTAGAGTCATGGAACAGCCAGCTTCACCTGTTGCTCAAAGATTTGGGATGTGTTTTCCATCCATGGTAATCTGAAGTACAATGAACACTTTCGAACCCAGGCGTGACCACCTGGCGCTTTTTGTTACTTTGCACAACATATGGTGAGGAATTATCTGATCAGAGAGAGACATTATCCTGGTTATGACTTGAAGCCATAAGTAGATAAAGTGGAAAAGTAGGCATATAGCGTGCTTGCCTTCATCAGTCAGGGCATTGAGTATAAAAGTTGGCCAGTCATATTGCACGTTGTAGAAGTCATGTTATGAAAGACTTTAGTCAGGTTAATATTTGAGTATTGTGTGTAGTTCTGGTTGCCACAATATAGGAAGGATGAGGAGGCTTTGGAGAAGGTGCAGAAGATTATCAGGATGTCCCTGGATTGGAGTGTATGAGCTAAAACGGGAGCTGTACAAACTTGGATTGTTTTCTCTAGAGTGTCGGAGGCTGAGGGGTGCTCTGACATAAGCATTTAAATTATGTGAAGCTTGGACAGGGTGGACAGTTGAAGTCTTTTAGCCAGGGTGGAAATGTCAACTACTCATGGGTATGCATATAAATTGAGAGTGGGAAAATTCAAAGGAGATGTGTGAGGAAAATGTTTTACACAGAAAAGGTGGGCATCTGGAGCACATTGCCAGGGAAGGTGAACAGTTACATTACCAAAGTTTAAGAGGCATTTAGACAGACACATGAAAAGGAAGAGAACAGAAAGACCATGTGCAGACATTTTGGATTAATTCAGAATAGTATTCCAGACATATTGGGCTGAAGGGCCTGTTCCTTTGCTGTACTGTTCCATGTTCTATCCCAGCATCAAGCTTGCATGGAAAACAATTGACTCGAGTACTTTATTTGATAAGGCCAATCTTATAGTGTGTGAAACTAATGGAATCCCCACATGGTTAAGTCAATAAAATGAGAAACTTTTCCAGCTATTCCTTACTCTGGCCTTATGATTGTGTGAATATTGCAGAAATGAAATGTAACCTCAGTGGCAGTTGGCACCTTTTGGACTCAATCCTTTCTGGAAAGTAGTGAAACTATATCTGCTAAACCTCTAACAGATCTAATGACTGCATTTTCAGGCTTTCAGTTCCATAACCATCCAGAGATGGATAGTTAATTTCAGAATATCTGGACAGTTGCATTTCATGAGACATCATAGTCTTACATAGATAGGCCTGAAATGACGTTTATGTCTTTAAATGTACCGATTTAATTTTTTAAAAGTTTTCATGTGAAAAGAAAGGATTTTCGTTGACAAAGACTTCAAAACATTATTTTAGGAATTCCACCCTGAGTGGGTGCACTTTTTAATGAAACATCACTAGAAATGAATGTGTTTGATCAGTTCAGACTCCCAAAACAGTTTTATCTATTTTTTTTGCCTTAGGCCTGAAATACTACAATCTTCACACAATGGGCTAGTCAAAACAAAGCGCTTAGAAAGGAGACGTATTTCCTTGGCGTTTAATATTCTCTGTAAAATTTAGAGCCTATCAAGCAAACAATAGAGGGTATAATAGCAGGTATCTGATACGTAGACATCAATTTCTGTGAGCTTTGTGTTTCATTCTGATTCCAAACTCCCTCTGGGATTTTTGCCTAAGTTGCATCGCAAATCATTTGAGATAAATCACGGATGCCTTCTGAATGTTACCTCGTTTGCAGTTCAAAGATGATGTGCTGCACATCAATCGTGATCAAAGATGTTAATTTCTTGTAATCTAGGATCTTTGTTTTTGCATACCTTATCTAACACACAAAACTCATTCAGAATCTGAGTAGCTGTAATCTCAGCCTTGTTCTAAATTAAATATGTCACAAGAAAGAAAGTAAAGTAATATGGGTGGTTACAAAAATGATATATAATAGTAGTTATTCACGATAATAAGCAGGCTTTGGAACATAGATACCAACAGGTAGCACTAAAAAGGACTTTGAATGGTTTCACCATGATACCTAAATATTGGTTAGCGCAAGTAAACTAATCAACAATTTGATTGATAAATAGAAATAAATATAAACTCTACATCAAGCATGTTAACATTCTTATTTAACAAAATGTGATTAGATTAGGTTAGGTTAGGTTACCTATAGTGTGGAAACAGGCCTTTCGGCCCAACAAGTCCACACCGAGCCTCCAAAGAGTAACCCACTCAGATCCATTTCCCTCTGACTAATGCACCTAACACAATGGGAATTTAGCATGGCCAATTCACCTAACCTGTACATTTTTGGACTGTGGGAGGAAACCAGAGCATCTGGAGGAAACCCACGCAGACACGGGGAGAATGTGCAAACTCTATATAGACAGTCGCCAAGACTGGAATTGAACCCATGTCCCTGGTGCTGTGAGGCAACAGTGTTAACCACTGAGCCACCATGTCAAAGAATAAATTGTGTAATAACGTATTGTAATGTAATTTGCTCAATGTGTTCTTTGCTTGAAATGTTCGAAGTATGTTCGTGGCACATGTTGATATAATTTTGTGGCTTTGTGATTCAGTTCTCCACATTGTACTCAATTCTGCTCCATTAACTTGATGTGGAAAAGAGGAGAGATATGACAAGGAGGTCAAGAAATCTTTCAGCAAACTTTGCCATACTCCTGCAGGGGTCAATGTCAGGAGTCAAGTCCTGAGAAGCTCAATACAGTTTCACAAAAATGCAAAAGTATTTACACATAGTCAGTCAACAAATGAATCTTCAAATATCATATCCCATCAATGGCACCTCTAGCTTCCAGCAGTCTCTAACAACCTTGGCTATTATGGCCGTAGTTGGGGGACGGGGTTGGGGAGGGAAGTTGAGGAGTGTACTGTATCTTTCCTAGTCTCACTCCACCATTGGTCACAATAAACTTGAAACTAAATCATTTGGTGATAACAGTCAAAAACTGTGGCGCTGGAAAAGCAGAGCAAGTCAGGCAGCATCCGAGGAGCAGAGGAGTCACCATTTTAGGCATAAGCCCTTCATCAGAAATCATTTAGTGATTAGGCCAATTATACGGATTTCAAAATGTGTCAAGTTCCGTGTTAAGACCAAGTCAGCCAGGTTTCTTTTTAGGACAACAACAAATGAATGGTTTATGCCCAAGAATGAAGTTATTCAGACAAAGATGCAAAAATTACTGACAAGCAATTTGGACTATGCTTCTAATATATAACACACATCTAAGGAAAAACAGCACAGTGAAATGGAACACTCTGCTAAGGTTTAACTGCAAAGTACATTTGCCAAATAATAGTTAAACTCATGAAAAAGGGTAAGTCACAGATTGTCTCTAATAGTGTTCCAATTCTGAACTTATTCTACATACATGAGCTGCTGGCACTGGAGTGACTTCCAGACTCAGCAACACTGAAAGACATAATTATTAAATTCATCACTCTCTTCAACAATTATCAAACTGTATTCAATATACCAAGAATACATAATACCAAGCAACAAATAATTATCATTTAGTTTTAAAAAGTACAACTTTCTTGAAGAATCAATAAAAATAAACTTACTTATTTCCTTGTGTGATCATAAACCAGGCCTCCATCTAAACATGAGTAATCATGCCAAACAAAATCTCCTGGCTATGCTTTATAATTGCCAGGCTAGCACAATTTTGGCAATTCCAAAGCATTTGTGAGCCATTGTGATGACTACCAATCCAATAATTAATGTAAACCTTTCAGAGGTTTCATAAAGAGACAAGATTGCCATAAATCAAACCAAGAAAAATGATTGTCCCATGTTGCCGCAACATAGAATTCTTTACTTCCTTACAGATAGGCATTTCAACCTCAGTGATAACTCCAACAGACATGGAAAATGTTTTGATCAGAGAGTCTCAAATCAATCTTCATGCACAATATCAGAATGGAGAACAATATGTGATATCTTAACATAAGGTAGTGTGCGAGGCAACTCCGTCTTCAGGAATTGGTAAAGAGCAGTACCCCATCAATGAAATGAGATCCGTCAGATTACTTACATGAGAATTTAACACAGCATCCTGAAACACAACGTTATCATTCACAAAGTTGTCAGAAGTCTGGAAACCTCTAAATATGACAATAAACTTCTAAATATGCTAATTTTAGAGACAAAGAAAACAAAAATAAATATATTTGCATTAGGAACTTCTCCTGCAGTGTTACATGAATCCAATATTATAACAATTTTTTTGCAATTTTCTTGCTAATCAAGATGGAGGATATTGGTATAGGAGAACCATTCGCAAGCACTCAGTTTCAGTACAAAGTACTCCTTGATATAAAGAGCCCAATTTCTCTCAATGATTACTTTTGTTGCTCGGTATAATTTATGTTCAAATAGTACAGCACATTCAGCTCCAGAGCAGTTGTATGTTTAAATGTTAATATCCAATTTGTCAATAGTCCATTAGTCCAATTTGTATTCCTGTACAATTAACTTTGAGAAAATTCTATCCTGTTTTCTGCTTCACCATTCAAATTCATTGAATGGCATGAAGTTGCTTCATTTATGAGTAGATATGGTTGAATTCATCAGAGAAAGTTCAGTCTCGATGTTTGTGGTAAGGGGAGACTTATGAAACAAAACATGAAAAAGCTATAACCTGTTCCTTTTGAAGCTGCTTCAGACTTCTTGTCTTTCATTACATCACTCTAAATCTTCACAAAAAATAAGTCCCATGAGAGTGTGCACCTGCTATATTTACAGTTGATCAGAAACTGCAGAAAATACTGAAAAGAGATGGGCTACCTGGAACTTGGAGTCCTTGTCTTCATTCATGGGACAGTGTTTTAGCTTATGTGATAAGCTATACCAGGTTTGCCAGTAGGATAGCAGTTTTTGTTCAGCTGACAGCAAGTAAATAGGTACTCCAACTGTGCCATCTAAAGAGATATGGGTACAGTACAACCAATACTTAAAAATTAATGTGGCGTGGTAAATGTTCTACCATGGAGTGCTAAGTTGCTCCATACTCTTATTATACCCTTGCTATGCACATATGATCATTCTTAGGGAAGCGTGAGATGTGGATTCACATTCTCGTGCAAAATAGAAGTGAAAAATTGCACCAGTCACTGGTTTCCAAATTTCTCAAAGTCCTTTGCAATGAATTACTTTGGATTTAATGGCTGTTGTGATGATGCTGCTCCTTTAATAAGATTATGCTGTCCTTGGCTTTTATTTTTATAAACAGTGATTCTGAAATGTCTAAGTTTAACTACTTGAGAAGGCTTTCAAGTTTTTTTAGAAAAAACGTATCCAATGAAAAGGGAGTGGCCAGTTCTCTCAGCTCAACTTTGCTTTGGTTTGGTTTGGTCAGGCAGCATCCAAGGAGCTGGAAACTCGATGTTTCAAACAGAAGCTCTTCATCACATTCTTGGTGAAGAGTTTATGTTTGAAGCATCGATCCTCCTGCTCCTCAGCTACTGCTTGGCCTGCTGTGCTTTTCCAGCACCACACTTTTTCACTCTGATCTCCAGCATCTGCAGTCCTAACTTTCTCCTTTGCTGTGGTTTGGTTTGGTTTTAGCAGGCAGGCAGTTTTTGAAACTGCTGGACCCAAAGAAGCCGGTCCACGCTGATCCTCCCTCTCCCTGACATCTCTCCTGGAAGACCCTGTGTTTGACTTCTCCTTTTTTTGTTGAGCAGTGTTGATAGGGATTGTAGCAAGTATTTGGAACAGCATTATGAAGTTGTGATAACCTGTTGGGCTTTTGGATAGGTTATGTTATTTTGTATTCTGTTCTCTTTTGTTCTGCCAGGGCCTTTCATTCCTTTTCCCTTTACTCTGCTTTTAATCGTAATTCAAACAGTTTTTTTTTGCCCTTTCTTTGTCTTTTACCTGTAACTCAAATTGTTTCATTTTCCATTGAACTTTAGCCATCTCCAAATACTCTGATGGCATTTCCAGCAAATTTAAATGCTGAGCAATTGCTGTAATTATCTCTCCTTTCCTTATGGAAGGAGGCAGCTCCAACTCCACATTGTCTGCTAATTCCAGCAGCTTGGCCTTAATCACCTTTTATAAAACCTCCACAGTCCCTCCTTCCACCTTCAGAAAACTCTTAGTGAATGAAAGAGCCATTGCAACCCCAGTTCTGTTTAAACCAACCAAAGTCAACACCCAGGACAAAAGACATTAACACCTACCACTGTCTTCCTTCCAACAATCCTAATCCCAATTTTGAATGATAAAACAAATCCCACAAAGAGCCCCCAGTCTGTTATGATCCAGCAAGACCCCCTCAAAGCATTTCAAGAATGTAGCCCAGATCCTAACTTCACGAGTTGTTTTAAGCAGGTGTACGGTGAATATCCCAGGAGGGATGCAGCTGGTCAAACCACTTGGTTTCAAACAAAACAGAATTTATTTGCAAGTTTACCAAATGAAACGCAAACAAAAGAGAACAGAATACAGATAACTTAACCTATCCGAAAACCCAACATGATGCTGTTCCTAATACTTGCAACAATCCCTATCAACACCCCTCGGCAAAAAAAGGAAAAGTCAAACACAGTTTCTTACAGGAGAGATGTCAGGGAGAGGG
The DNA here is from genome assembly GCF_020745735.1 of Hemiscyllium ocellatum. Classification (NCBI taxonomy): domain Eukaryota; kingdom Metazoa; phylum Chordata; class Chondrichthyes; order Orectolobiformes; family Hemiscylliidae; genus Hemiscyllium; species Hemiscyllium ocellatum. The sequence continues at coordinate 10,899,960 of NC_083406.1, read as the reverse complement.
AGGATCAGCACAGACCTGCTTCTTTGGGTCCAGCAGCTTCACAAATGCCTGCAAAAACCAAACCAAACCCGAACCAGAGGTAAGCTGAGCTGGGAGAACTGGCCACTCCCCTTTCATTGTACAAATGTTCTTTTTAACTTGAAAAACCTTGTCAAGTAGCTAAACCTAGACTTTTTCGGAATTGCTGCTTTTATGACCTCTCTGAAAATAAAAAGCCAAGGCCAACATAACCTTGTTAAAGAAGTAGTGTTATCACACTGTATTATGTGAATGTATCATTATTTTGTGCAGAGCATGATCCCATGGACACCAACTGAATTAATGACTGCATGCTTGGGGAAAGAATATTGAAGAGTGTCTTAATGTGGAATAGTACAGATAGTACTTTAACTGAAATGAATATCAAATTATTTTGCATGATGTGGAGGTGCTGTTGTTGGACTAGTGTGGACAAGGTCAGAACTCAGATGACACTAGGTACTGTTTGAAATCACAAGCTTTCGGAGTACTGCTCCTTTGTCAGGTGTACTGAAGAAATACTTTACTGTAGTTTGTGAAGGTAGTAGCAGGGAGTTATACTTAGTGCTTTGTCCAATATTCGTCCCCCAATCAGCATCACAAAAGTAGAGCATTACTTCACCGAATGAAAGGGCAGTGCTCTGAAAGCTTGTGATTTCAAATAAACCTGTTGGACTATAATCTGGTATCTTCTGACTCCTGACCTTTGTTATGGACCAGGCAAGACCTTCTCAAAGCATTTCAAGAAAGTAGCCCAAGCCCTAACTTCACCAGTAACTTTAAGCAGGTGTGAGTGGATATTCCAGGAGGGATGCAACTGATGAAAACACTTGCTTTTAAACAAACAAAATTTATTTGCAAGATTACTGAATGAAACACAAACAAAAGAGAATAGAACACGAAGTAACAACCTATCCCAAAACCAAACAGATTATCCCAACTTAATGATGCTGTTCCAAATAATTGCAACAATCCCCATCAACACCTCTCAACAAAAAGGGAAGAATCAAACTCAGGTTCTTATAAGAGAGATGTCAGAGAGAGCGTGAGGACTAGCCGAGATCTGCTTCTCTGGGTCCAGCAGATTCACAACTGCCTGCTAAAACCAAACCAAACCTGAACCAGAGAAAAACTGAGCTGGGAGAGATGGCCCATTGTACAAGTGCTCTATTTGAAAACTTTAAAGCCTTTTGCCTGAGACAGTACCTGTTAGCGATAATCAAATTAGCCCTGAAACCCTTCAAACGTAGATCTCCAGAGTCTGAGTCTTTATGACCTCCTGGAAAAGAAAAGTCAAGGACATCATAACCTGGTGAAAGGAGCAGCAATATCACACGTTGTCCACCCCAATCCAACTCCAGCCCCTCCATGTCATCATAAAACTATTTTCCCTGCTCTCTAGTACATTGCTATCTGTGGAAATCTGCTGTGGACAAATTGGTAGCCTCAACACCTGTATTACACCAACGACTACACTTGAAAACATTGCATTGGCTTTAAAATACTTGATCATGAATGTGAAAAAAACAAGTGTATCTTACTTTCATTGGCTGCACTTAAGAAGTGAATTTCTTTCAGTTTCAGTGTACTTCTGCAGCGGGATATGCACAGTCAATGACATCTTAAGTCATAAGGAGGTTTGCAATCTCAACAAATCCTCATGCTTGGTTTGTTTGCTTCTCCCCAGGAGGATAGAATGAAATGTAATCTGATCTCATGGTCAGAGATGGCCATTTAATTGAAGTGCATACAATGTGTTTGCTACTGGTGTGTTGTGCGGATGTAATATCGATGTAGCATAGTGCTGCACAGCAACAGTCCACCCCCTTGTTGACAACTATGACCAAAAGACAAAAGCAATGCCTGTAATTTCCAAATGATGCTGCAAGGCACGTTAAAGGCAAGGCAGAGATACTGTGAGCATCCAAGTACTCAGAAAGTGAGTGAGTGCTAAGAGAGCAAGCAATGAGCCCTGAGATGTGTGCTGGTCTAATCAATGAGGTGAGTGATTGTCCTTGCTTGCAAAGGGTCCTGGCAGCAACAATACAATGAGAGGTGACGCTGCAGCCCCATGTGTGATATTGAAGTAGACAACTGTATCCTGATAGGTGAGAGCTGTGGCATGATGACATGGTAGGCTGATATATGGCCTCCTCAGGAGTATGAGATACATCTAGAGTTGTTGCTCCTTTCAGAGCAGAGACTGAACAGTTATTACTAATGCCTGCAGGATACAAGAGACAGACATGGAAGTTTGGGTATGTTCAGAATATATTTACAGTGATGACAAAGGAAGAGCTGGGCAATGAACCTTGCAGGACACAGCATCAACACATGACTAGTCCATTCCCACTAAGGCATGGAGGAGGCGATGGATGTTGGGCTCGCTATCACTTTTTTTGGCTCTCTCTCTTCCCTTTCGTAGAATCATTTCTTCTGGAATGAATCAGTGCAATATAAAGTCTGTTTGCAAGCATCCTGTTGAGACTAATGCATTGAATTATCATAAAATGCAATTTGTGATTCAAGAATCTTTTATTCAGCTTCTGATCTCTATGTCTTAAAAGTTACTAGAGTTCTGTTGATTCTATTTCCTTTTTATTCATTGTAGGTCTAGAGTCACTTGAAAGTTGAATAAGACAAGGATGGCAGATTTCCTTCCCTGAAGGACATTAGCGACCCAGGTGCGTTTTTTTTTCTTACAACACTTGACAGTTATTATGATCACGATGATGATAATTTTTGTTCAGTTTTCCTGTTTTTTATTGTACTCATATTTCACCATTTGAGCAGCATGGTGGCTCAGTGGTTAACATTGCTGCATTGCTGCCTCATAGTTTGATTCCAACCTTGAGCAACTGTCTGGGTGGAGTTTGCACATCCTCTCTGTGCCTGTGTGGGTTTCTCTGGGTGTTCCAGTTTCCTCCCACAGTCCAAAGATATGTAGGTTAGGTGGATTGACCGTGCTAAATTGCCCCATTGTGTCCAGGGATGTGCAGGGTAGGTGGGTTAGCTATGGTAAATGCACATTTATGGGATAAAGTAGGATCTGATTCTGGGTGGGATGCTCTTTGTACAGTTGGCGCAGATTTGATGGACCAAATGGCCTCTTTCCACATTGTAGGGATTCTATGATCTGCTCTGGTAGGTTTCAAGCCCATGTCCCAAGAACTTCAGCCTGAGGTTTAGGATTACTAGTCCAGTGACATTACCATTGTTAGTAGAAATTGTCATTGATAACAAAAAATGCATTTATCATTAACCTAATTAATTCATTCCAGACTTTCATTGCATTTAAACAAATTATATCAAGGAAGAATTAATATCCTCAAATTAAACTAAAATTAAAAAGTAATCATTCAGATTCTCTCAAGTTGTGCGAAAGGAAGGGTTTTAATGGAAAAGGCTCAAATGCTGGCAAATGGAATTCGATCAGTTCGAGATATCTGGTCAGCACGGACCAAAGGGTCTGTTTCTGCGCTGTATCATTTTATGACTTGGTTGGTTTTGATATTCAAATAACTTCTGCTCAGAATTGGAGTCAGGGTGTAACCCTACCTGTAGTCTTCTCTATAGCAATTTGCTATTGATGGTCATTTAAACTAATCTGATGTTTGTTAGAATCACCCTTGACCAATTGCCATTTATTACCTCCAACTGAGAAACACCACACTTTAAGAGCAAGTGATTGCTCTTATACAGACAACCTCAAAAGGTCAGTTAGCATCCATGGAGGAGCAAGAGTTGATGCACTGTGTCTGGACACTTGCTCAAACATTCCCCTGGTCGAGAAAGGAGCTAAATCTAAAAGCTTGACTACTTTCTGCACAGATGTTGTCTGGCTTGTTGAGCATTCCTAATGTTTCTTTGATTTTTTTAAGTCTTCTAACAGCTGCAGTACTTTTTCTAATAACTCTTGATGTCCAACTTTGTTAATTACATTTGATGGATGCTTTTAAGCTTAAAATTAGAATGTGGGTACATTTTGAGATAAATAAATCAAATAGTTATAATTCCATTAGGTAAATATTTGGAAATATGTTTCAAAATTAGCCTTCCTGTTCCATAGTGTAGGGCTCTGATAAGGTATGATCAATATGAGCTGTGTTGCCTTTCTCATTTCAACTATAGTTGGGAAGAGCTGGGGATTACCCATTTATTGTGTGAAAGTAGAATGATAATCTAGACAATTTTATGTATATTAGGAGGCTCTGGCAGCATGTACCTTTCTCTCCTGAACCAAATGAACGGAAATCAGAAACAAAAACAGAAATTGCTGGAAATGCTCTGCAGGTCTGGCAGCATCTATGGAGAGAAATCAGAGTTAACATTTTGGGTCCAGTGACCTTTCCTCAGAACTGGCTAGACCAGCTAAAGATGACAGATTTCCTATACTGAAAAGATTAGTGAGCCAGAGGGATTTATGCTAGTCATTATCAGGTTAGTGCTGATGAATGCGAGTACTCCGACCAATGAACTGAGACTGACATATTTGATCACTCCTTGGAAGCCATTGTGATTGTCATATATAAAAGGTTCAAAATGAATCCAAACCCTGTACCAATTTGTTAATTTAACTCGAATTTCCTCACTTAGTAAATAAACAAGTGTACCAAGATCGAGATTATATATTTTTTTTTATAAATTGTATTGAATGCACTGGTAGTCTGAAGTTTATGTTGCATCTAAATGAAGTTTGGCAAAACTAAGAAAAACTAAAGAAGAACATTACAGTAGTGGGCCAACATGAATAACTCTTTTGAAAATGCTCAAAAGGTATGGTAATAATTTAATTATTATAATGTATCATATGTCTGTGATGTTGAAGTTTGTAATAAATAGAAGATAGGGCAATAAAATGTTGTTGGCTGATGTTTAGTACAATGAAAAGTTTGGCATGCTTTAATTGAGATACTTCAGATCTGCCAGCAAGCATAACACCTTGTCAGATCTTCACAGGTAATGTGAGGTGCCAAAACCCATCTTGAGAATTGGAACCTCTACAATCCCAAATGATGTGCCAAATGAAGTGTCTGCAGTCATCGACATGTATCTACTAGCTGTTGAGCAAAGGGCTCCTCCTGTGCATTTCTACTTAGAGTCAGAGAATCATAGAGATGTACAACACAGAAACAGACCCTTAGTTCCAACTTGTCTACGCTGCCCGATCATTCCAACCTAATCTAGTCCCATTTGCCAGCACTTCGCCCATATCACTCTAAAGCCTTCCTATTCATAAACCCATCCAGATGCCTTTTAAGTATTGCAATTGTACCAGCCTCCACCACTTCCTCTGGCAGCTCATTCCATTTGTGCACCACCCTCTGCATGAAACAGTTGCCCCTGAGGTCCCTTTTATATCTTTCCCCTCTCACCCTAAACCTATATCCTCTAGTTCTGGACTCCACCACCAGGGAAAAGACCTCGTCTATTTATCCTGTCCATGCCCCTCATAATTTTATAAACCTCTATGAGGTCACGCCCCAGCCTATTCAGCCTCTCCCTATAACTCAAATCCTCCAAACCTGGCAACTTCCTTGTAAATCTTTTCTGAACCCTTTCAAGTTTCATAACATCCTTCTGACAGGAAGGAGACCAGAACTGCACACAATATTCCAAAAGTGGCCTAACCAACACAGCACTCTGACAATAAAGAAAAGCCTACCAATGCCTACCTGTGACTTCACTTTCGAGGAGCTATGAACCTGCATTCCAAGGTCTCTTTGTTCAGCAACACTCCCGATGACCTTACCATTAAGTGTATAAGTCCTGCTAAGATTTGTTTTCCCAAAATGCAGCACCTCACATTTATCTAAATTAAACTCCATCTGCCACTCCTCAGCCCACTGGCCCATCTGATCATCATCCCATTGTAATCTGAGGTAACATTCGGTGTCCCGTACACCTCCAATTTTGGTGTCATTTGCAAACTTACTAACTATACTTCCTATGTTCATATGTCCAAATCATTTATATAAATGAGGGAAAGTAGTGGACCCAGCATCAATCCTTATGGCACACCACTGGTCACAGGCCACCAGTTTGAAAAACAACCCACCACTACCCTCTGTCTTCTACCTTCGAGCTAGTTCTGTACTCAAATGGCTAGTTCTCCCTGTATTCCTTGAAATCTAACCTTGCTTACCAGCCTCTCATGAGGAACCTTGTTGAATGCCTTACTGAAGTCCATTTGGATCACGTCCACTGCTCTGCCCTCATCAATTCTCTTTGTAACTTTTCAAAAAACTAAGTCGAGTTTGTGAGACATGATTTCCCATGCATAAACCCATGTTCACTATCCCAAATCAATCCTTGCCTTTCCAAATAAGTATAAATCCTGTCCCTCAGGATTCCCTCCAACAACTTGCCTACCGCTGATGTCAGGGTCATCGATCTATAGTTCCCTGGCTTGTCCTTACCACCTTTCTTAAATAATGGTACTAGGTTAGCCAACCTCCAGTTTTCTGGCACCTCACTTGTGACTATCGATGATACAAATATCTCAGCAAGGGGTTGTGTCTCATCTTTTCAGGTTTTCACACTTGTTTCCAAGTCATCAAGCCAAGATATCTTTAGAAGCCTCAATAATGTTGTAAAAATACAACAACAAGTGTTTTGATGGAAAAATAGTAAATTACTTTAAAAACCAGGCGAGTGAGTTCATGATTCAGTACACAGTAGCCATTCTTGTGCACCATGATAATTCTTTATCATGGGCTTGACCAATTATAACTGTCTTTAGCCACAGTGTTAAAAAGTTAAAAAACAAAGGATTATGGTGAAAGCAGCATTCTTACAAATCTTCAATGATAAAATCAAGCTCCAATCTGCTTCAAACAAGTGATTCCATAATATCTATCAATGTGTGGGTGGCACGGTGGCACAGTGGTTAGCACTGCTGCCTCACAGTGCCAGAAACCCAGGTTTAGTTCCTGCCTCTGGTGACTGTCTGTGTGGAGTTTGCACATTCTCTCCGTGTCTGTGTGGGCTTCCTCCTACAATCCAAAGATGTGCAGGTGAGGTGAATTGGCCATGCTAAATTGCCTGTAGTGTTAGGTGAAGGGATAAATGTAGGAGAATGGGTCTGGGAGGGTTATGCTTCAGCGGGTCGGTGTGGACTTGTTGGGCCTGTTTCTACACTGTAGGTAATCTAATCTAATCTAAAGGAGACATGGACTGATAATTCTTTGGCTGTTCTGTAATCATTTTTAAATTCATTCAGGCTAGACCATCATTTATTGCCCATCCTTAATTGCCCAGAGGGCAATTAAGAGTCAACCACATTGCTGTGGGTCTGGAGTAACATGTAGACCAGACCAGGTAGGGATAGCAGTTTCCTTCCCTAAAGAACATTCGTGAATTCATATCTAACAATCAACAATGGTTTCATTGTTATCAGTAGACTCTTAATTCCTGATTTTTATTGAATTCAAATTCCACCATCTGAAGTGGTGCAATTCAAACCTAGGTCCCCAGATCATTACCTCGGTCTCTGAGGTAACAGTCCAGCGATGATACCACTAGGCCATCACCCCACCACTTTCACCAGAGGTGTTTTGGAACAGCTAGGAGATAACCCCAAGTGGCAGACATGTCCACATCCCTTTCCTTCAGCTGAATACCACATCAAGGCAAATAACAATTTATTTCAGGTGAAAAAAAATCAGTAAATGTCCTTGTCCAGTAGACAAATTATTTGAGAATGTTAAAAAGATGATTTAAGAATTTTCTTTTTTTGAACAGCAAAAGAAATTTTTTCCTCAAATTCGGCAGTTGTGTATTTTATCATTTACTTGAATCTTTAATTGTTACTGTTCATGAACATTAATTAAGGTGGGAGTTTTAATCTCCAAGGATGGATGGATTCTGGATAGATACGAAGTTGAATATTTTTACATAATTATGTCCAATCCAACCTGCCCATTTTAATGGGAACAGATCAGGAGGCATGCAACTAACCCATGAAGTAAATTAGTGTCTAAGATCTTTTAAGGAGGGTGTACTATGTTATAACCTTCATATAAAGATTTATTTTATGTTTTCTTTATTCTTTTTGATTTCAAAAAAATCCTTTTTTAAGGTTCACCATTGAAAGGAAGTTTTCATTCCTCAGTTTATCTTAGTTCTATTTGTTTTTAACGTAACTGTTTGATTTTGATATCTAATAGTCTTCAGTCAGTCATTTGAGACTTTATTGTTCCAGTGTATATCCTAATTCAGTTAACATCTTATTTGCACATCTATGTGTGATGGAGCCACATCTCTTTCTCAGCTTTCTTTTGTGTGATTATACGAGAAGCATTTTGCTGAGATTAGAGTGTTTGATCTGTAGCGAGATGCTGAATAAGCTGGGGCTTTTTTTCCCTGGAGAGTTGGAGGCTGAGGGGTGACCTTATAGAGCTTTATAAAATCATGGGGGGCCTGGAGAGGGTGAATAGCCCAGGTCTTTTTCCCTGGGTAGCAAAGTTGAGATGGACATATAAAATATAGAAATCAAAAGAGAAAATGCTGGAAAATCTCAGCAGATCTGGCAGCATCTGTAAGGAGAGAAAAGAGCTTCTTACAGATGTTGCCAGACCTACTGAGATTTTCCAGCATTTTCTCTTTTGGTTTCAGATTCCAACGTCCGCAGTAACTTTCTTTTATATAAAATATAGATCTTGTCATTACTGCTTAAAGTTATATTGACAAAGTACGATGGGCAGTACAGTGGCTCAGAGGGGTGGCCCGGTGGCTCACTGTCGGGATTCTATGAACATCGTAAGAGAAATCTCATATACTCCAAGAGTCAAGCATGGGGAAGCACTCATCAAACCATTTAAAGCAGATAAGCCTTGCGCAACTTCAAGAGTTAAATGCCAGGTTTAAGATGGAATTCCCTTTTTGGGAGACTTCAAACACACCTACAAAGTACAGAAAACCTCCACTACATTTCCAAACTGTGCAAAACCCCTGCAGCACAACAGCAACACACAGGAGAAGTGGGTTTTTTTCCTATAGAATGAACGTCTTTGAAGAAGATAAAGTACCATTGGGGCCCTTATGGAACCACCAGCCTCGCACTCTCTGAAGGAATTGCCTCAGGAACTGACATCCCCCCTCCACAGGATCTGAATCCACCCCCGCCACTTGTTCATATTAGACTGGATAGAATAAACCATCCTGCCCCAGCGTCGATCTCATACTGGACCCGAGCCGACATCACCATTCCAACTGTCCCTCTGTGTACCCTCAAGAGCATTTATTTAACATGCAATCCCTCATTTGTGGTGGCATGGTGGCTCAGTGATTAGCACTACTGCCTAACAGCATGAGGGTCCCAGGTTCGATTCCACCCTTGGGTGACTGTCGGTGTAGAGTTTGCACATTCTCCCTGTGCGTCTGCGGGTTTCCTCCCACAGTCCAAAAATGAACAGGTTGAGTGAATTAGCTGTGCTGAATTGTCCAGCGTATCAGGGATGCCTAGGTGAGGTGCATTAGTCATGGGAAGTGTAAGGTTGTAAGGTAAGCAGCTGGGTCTAGATGGAATACTCTTTGGTGGGTCAGTGTGGACATGTTGGGCCAAATGACTTGTTTCCACACTGTAGGTGTTTTATGGTTCAAGAGTAAATCCAAAGAAGTCCTGAGTCATTTTCATCTGAACTATTTCCTGGCCTTAAGGTATTATATATTTTCATATGAATCCATGAACATGCATAAAATATTACATATTTGAACAGCTGAGATAATTGTTTTACAGATTGGTATTTATATTTATTAATTTGACAAATACACTCATGGTATAATAATGCTGAAGGCAGGAAAATTAAATTGAGACTAAACTGACAATAGGGAAAAGTTGAAGGGACTATGCATGGATCAAAGACAGACACATAACAAATTGAAGCAGAATTGAAAGTGATGCATAATCATTTGAAAGTGGCTCAAAATATTTTTGGTCCCATCTTTCTTTGTGCTAGGCGTGAATCAAACCAAAGGAGAATATACTCCCTGATACTGGCTGATGTAAGTTTTGCTAGTGCTCCCTGATGCTTTACTTGGTCAAAGCCCACTTTATATAAGGACTGTCATTGTCAGCTCTCCTCTTGAATTCAGCTTTATTGTCCACATTTGGACTACATTTGTAATGAGGTCAAAAGCAGAGTGGTTCCAGTGGAACCCAAACTCTGAGGCAATGAGATTAGATTCCATACAATGTAGAAACAGGCCCTTCAGCCCAACCCGGTCCTCCGAAGAGCAATCCACCCAGACTCATTCCCCTACATTTACCCCTGACTAATGCACCTAACACTACAGGTAATTTAGCATGGCCAATTCACCCAACCTGCACATCTTTGGACTGTGGGAGGAAACCCACGCAGACATGGGGAGAATGTGCAAACTCCACACAGACAGTTGCCCATGGTGGGAACTGAACCCAGGTCCCTGGTGCTGTGAGACAGCAGTGCTAACTGCTGAGCCACTGGTTTATGGCTAAGGAAAATGCTGCTTGCTAGCTCTGTTAATGATCCCTTCTGCCTCTTTGCTGTAGACTGGGGGCAACAGTTGGCTGGGTTGAATTTTTTTTGTGTGCACAGGATGTACTTGAGCAATTTTCCACATTTTCAGATAAATACCAGTGTTGTAGCAGTACTGGAACAACTTGGCTAGGAGTGCATCTAGTTCTGGAGCACAAGTTTTCAATCCTATTGCTTAAATATTGCTGGTGACGAGTGCCTTCACAGTATCCAGCGCCTTCAGCCATTTCTTGATATTTCATGGAGTGAATCAAATTGACTGAAGACTGGCATCTGTGATGCTGCGGGACCTCAGGAGGAGGATTCAGCTGTTCTAATCAAATCCAGTAAATTGCCTCTTTCAAACACATGGAGGGAATTTCTTAAAGCGAGAAAGAAAATCACATCCTCACTGTGCTGTTTTCGATGTGGCAATATGAAAAATGTTTGTGCCGTATCACAGAGGACCAAAACATTTGTTATAGCAATTACAACCAACAAATCCAACCAAAACTGGAAGTCTACCAAATGTCGGGAAGCCAAAATTAACCTCTAGAAATTGAAATTTCTGAGGCATGTTCAATAATCTGATAGTTTTCATATCTGTTTAAAATCATCTTGTAAAATTGTAATGACTTCAACGTCAGCAATCTGTTAAAGGCAAGCAGCAATATCTTAAAATTAAGACTCATTATTTCAGGACAGTGATGGGGTGGAATTGGTTTTCTCAGAGGCTTATGCATCTTAAAAGTTCTGCCTTCGAAGGCAATGGAGGCAGAGTCATTAAATATTTTTACAACAGAGATGGATAAATTCTTGTCAGCTAGGGGAATCACAGGTTGTCATCCCTAGATGGGAAGTTGGAATTTGAGACACAGACAAACCAACCATGATCAGTCTGAATGGTAGAGCAGGGTCAAGGGGCGAATAGTTTTCCTTTTCTTTGATTTTGTATGTTGGCATCCTATACACCCATACCTCCAAGTGTTCTCATTCTCCATGCACCTCTATACCTCCATAACTCCCTTATCTCCATGTCCCTTCATATCCTGGGCTCCTTCATTATTACATCCATACCCCATGCCACCTTCATTCCCACCCCAGCCATATCCACTGATGGAGAGAACACATGAGGCTTAAAATAACACTGGGGTGGCTTTGAAGTGCTCACAAATTTGTTAGGGGTGAGGGGTGAGAGCTAAGTTTCTGAATAAACGAAATTGGACCAGGGAACTGATGTGGTCCTTCTCATTGCCTGACCTCTCTGTTTACGCCTCAGGAATGTTTAGAGGGGTAGTTACCTCAATCCAGTTGCCCCTATGAACTCCTGATAACCGTAGTGAGGTCAGGAACAGTCAGGCAGGAGGCAAGACTGCAGCATCTGTAATGGATCAGCTCATGATTCCCATCTCAAAGATGAAAATCCAAGCCAAAAAAGCTACTTCCACAACTGTTAGGATATTCCTTCTCAATTAATCAACACGGCAATTGTTCAGCTTGATTTTGTTGATAGCGCAATCAAAGCTATCATGTTTGTATCCCCAAAAATCTAAACAATTAGTAATTGCTTGCTTTGTTTAATTCATTTCAAGCAGATCAATGAAATCAAGCACAGTTATGTCTTTATTGTGTAATAAGTGGACGGAATCATTGAGTTTCTCATCTAACTTGCAGGTCAATAGTCCAGTGTCAAAAGCACAATTACTATTATGTCTATAGTCTGTTAAAAAAAAGTGTATTTGTGCTGAAAAAGCCGTAAAAATATACATAAATACAAAAATAGAAGTGTTTATTGGTGCAATGGCGCATGCCATTATTTCTTATAAAGTTGATCTTCCCTCTCATTTCCTGCAAAATCTGATTTTTAAGATGTTTGTATCAGTTTGGAAAATACTGCATTAGATTCCTGAGAGCCAATGAGCCAACATGTATTTTAAGGAAAGCACTGCAACAGCAAGGTGCCGTGGATAAAATCTGATGTTTGTATTAATGTCCAGACATCGTTTGTGTTTACGCTGAAGGCTTGTGAGGTGAAGCTACACTGTGAAATCTTTTTGAGAAAAGAGACTCACAGATGAGTGGCAATGAACTTGAGGACTGGAGTTTTATCACCACGTTTGCAATAATTTTAATATGTTGCAGCTTCACGTCCAATTTTATTTGAGCAGAAATAAATTGTCACGAGAAATGGCTTCATTTCTTTGTCCAGCCCACAGAATGATCTAATGCCACAATGACATAACTATCAGTGTCAGATGTCATACTCTAACCTGCAGTTCCTGGAGCAGAGAAGGTGGAATGGCATTTCAGTGTAATTTCGAGGGAGTGCTGCATTGTCAAATGTTGTCGAAAACATTGTAAAAAATTCCACTACACTATTTTGAAGTTCTTCCCAGTGTTTCTGGCCAATATTTATCTCTTTACTATCACTACTAAAACAAATTATGGGGCCATTATCACAGTGGTGTTTGTGAGAGCTCACTGTGAAAATTAGATGTTGTGTATTCATCATCACAAGAATGACTCCATTTCGAATGTACTTCATTGGCTTGAAGTCAATTGGGAGGCATTTTGAGTTCATGAAAAATTCTATATAAGCCTTCCCTTCCTTCATTCTCCAGTTCTTCCCTCTTTCCTTTCCTTCCTCACTCACCTCATTTCTTTTTATTGACAAGCATTCTTACCGATTACTGCCAATCACTTAAAACACCAATAAGATGGAGGGATGTAAAGCTAATTCCTGATTCACAGCTCAAAGGATAAATTTCATTCTTATCTCATGCCTTCTGACATAGACAAACTCTTTCATCAGATTGCTACTTTTTTTTAGAGTTAATGCATTAGTGTCTAATCAATAGTTCACTCTCTATCAGATTGCCTATTGAGGATTTTATTAAATGATTAATTAGATGAACTCAGAATGTGATCAACCACATAAATATGTTCAGAAAGGAACCAATACAAATTCCTTTGTAAACAAGATGGGACAAATATATAATTCCACACAACTTAAAATTAATCTTAAGGGCTTTTGATTTGTCATGGTAGTATCCCTGCTTCTGGGTCAGATGATTCAAGTTCAAGGCACGTGCTGGAGCAGTGTCATAGTTTATCTGTACAGGTTGGTTAAGAACGATGGTAACAGTTCAGGAAATGATAATGAGTTGATGTAAAACAGTAAAAAGCAAATGCAAAATAAAATCTACTCAATTTCAGAAAATAAGTCAAGAGATTGACTTTCAATACTTTATCTTTCTGTGTCTTTTGTGCAATCAATTCCAGGCATCCACCTTTCATTGCTCACACAGCCGTACCGTATCTACGGAGAGAAACAGAGTTAACATTTTAGTTTGATGATCTGTCTTCAGAGCAGTGGTCTGTGCCTTGACCTATTAATAGATTGCATTTGGTTTTATTTCACATTTGCAGCATCTGCACCATTTTGCTTTTATATGCATCTTTCTATAGATGATGAACTTCATTCATGCCACAAAACTACATCTGTTAGTGTGAATCTTATGAAAACAGGCAAGACAGTTTCACTGATTCTGTACTTCATTGCATTCAGAGCTTCCCTATTACAGGATTTGTTTGAAATTCACTGCAATCACAAAAGCATATGTATCCTTCTCTTGATTGACTCCATCAAATTTATATCACACACATGACACTGATCAAATAACAGTACCCTGCATTATAGTAGTCAGATATAATGTTGATTGATAGATCATGATCACGATATGTAATGTCAAGGTTCTGGGCTTTACTTAATTGATATCTATTGGTGTTGACATCTAAGGAGCACTTACTATTCTGCAATTGTTATCCAGTGCATGATTAATCATGTCTTGAGTGATAAGGTGAAGAGGCTGTCAGTGTTAGAACCACAAGCACATTAACTGCAGCAAATAATTTGGGACACATTTCTTGTCATCAGTTTTGCTGGCCACTTAGTATCAATTGCAAAACTACATCTGCGATTGAAGTGTATTTTTAGTTATGGTATTACTGTTCATGTTTTCAAATGAAAGGAGGCCATGAAATGTTCAAGATCTTGCCAAAGGAAATTAATCCAGGTCAATTGGCAGAAGGCTAACATTTCAAAATTAGTCATTCTGCTTTGTTCAGATGTTTCTCTTGAAAGGTGCTCGAAGTTATATTTCAAGTACAGGATCTTCTCATCCCTAATTTGAACCTGGGTTTTACTGGAGGATCAGTATAGCAAGGAAACAGTAGGAGAGACAAAGGACATGTTGATCATGTTGATCTTAATAACAGGGCTTCATTCAAATAAAACTTTCCAGAGTCCTTTCCAACATCTGACCCTGTTCACATCTGTGTAAGGCATCCAGATTGCTAATTAGAGGGGCTATTGCTGGGGAATCCTCCATGACCAGTAATTTGGTGTTGCCAGAGGATGGGGAGACCCAAGAGCTTGTTGAGGGGTTTGGGGTAGAGTGAGAGGATATGGGATAATCCTTCTTCCTGACCTCCAAGCATTTTAAGACAAAAACACATTCTGCCCAGTTGCTGCTGGGACTAGGAATGCCGATAATTCCAGCCACACATTATAAAGTGATCCTCAATCCCCTCAGGACAGCCAGGAATTGATGACATTTTCCATATTCTGAATAAGGAAGAGTTTTGTTAATTATTCCTCACAGCTGTACACTTGTTGGTAGTCCATTATTCTTCTATCATTCTGTTATGGTTTGGTGACCAAGACTAAACACCTTTAACATAGTTAGATATATTTTGATGTGTTATAAAGGCTTAACACAGATCCTGTGAACATTCAAGGGTCAACTGTGCCTTAGTTAGTTTGATTCACCGATAATGTCCTTAATGAACAATACCTTGAGGGTCAGGGCCCACTCCCGAGACATGAGCACGCTGACACTCCAGCCCTAATCTGAGTGAGTATTGCCCAATTTGATGATATCTTAAACTAAGGTCCCAACTACTCTATCAGCTGAATGTGAAAGAACCGACTGTATCCAGAAATCCAGCATAGTTATTTTTGGAATTCAGGCCAATACTTACCCCTCAGTATATAATAAAAATAAATTCTGTATCTGATCAATATTACATTGCTATTTGTAAGAATTTGTTATTTGCGTACATGTCATTCTGTTACAATACGTTCTGTCAGTACCAATTGGCTATAACGCAGTTGATGAATTGTGGAAGTTGTTTGGATAATGTGAACTTTCTACTGAACGGGTAAAGTGATTTTCTATTAGTGATCTTCTACAGTGCGATTTTCTATAGCGTGAAGTCACAGGGGAACAGAACCGTCGTGTTTTGGCAGATCACCGTGTACTGGCTGCAATCTTTCCAACATTACAAGTGTGTCACAGCTTCAAAGGTGTTTTAATTAATGCAAAGCACTTTACTATAACATGAACTCACAGTGAACGCTACAAGAACGTCAGACTTTAATTTTGACTGAACTTCTGCCTACTCCCAGGAACATTCTGTGATGGAGCATGATTCTTATGTCAGCGAGACACTCTGAAGGAGTGGATTTTAGGAAATCACTGGACAGAAAGTCATGGGCTGCACAACAATTGGTGTAGATCGTCCAGTCAACAACCAACGCTACACTTCTATAACTTTCACATGTATATTCCAAACTTGTGATTTCACGCTGTTCGGAGAATATTGGACAAACTGAATATTTGTCATGTATAGTCTTAATAGACTCTCATCTTTTAAAGAATAGAATATATGGGACAACAAAAGGAACAAATTAAGTAGTAAGGTTCCAGTGAACAGCCCATAGCTTGTACTTTAACTGATCAATACAATCAAGAAAGATTCTACCCAAATATTAATACTGTTTTGAGTTTACCATATCTCATTAAAGCCCTTTTTCCTTTACAAAGGGTTCCAATTCTTCACTTCATTTCTTCACACAATTCTTCACATTTCTAGATGAATTTAGAACCAGAGAACCTTCTTAAATTCCATGACAACAGAGTTTGCTCTGGACTTCTTAACCTGGCCTGTGGAATTTTCTGAATGCTTTTAAACTATTTTAGTTCCAACACATCCCACAGCCTATCCCCAACTCCTCACTGCTGTTACTGCAAGATGGCTTAATCTCATTTCTCCAGTTTAGTCAACTACCTGCTGTTTTATAGTGCTACATCCATTAAACAGACATGGGTCACTTTCTGAATGAGTAGTTGTTTTGGTGTTCTGGCAAACATTAAAACTTTTACTTACCTCGTCTGTCCTCGACATGCTGCAGTGCTCCAGTGAATCACAGCGTAAACTGAAGGAACAACATCTCATCTTCAGACTAGGCACTTTACAGCACTCTGGACATAATATTGAGTTCAACCCCTTCAAGTTGTGAACAAACTCCTATTTCTTCCCTTTCTTACCTGTTACATTCTCTGTCAGCATGTCCTCTCTTCCCTCCCCCACCCCAATGGGACAGTCTGTATTTATCCCATTTTCTAATTCTCACCCAAAATAGCTAAAACTGAAAGTTATGCACTAAAACATGTAAACCATTGACGATAGCTCACTGAAGCAAACATTGACAGGGCAAGCACCCCAGGGTGAATCCTAATAATGTAGTAGCTCAGTTTTCAAGTGGCCAGTCCAACACTGATCCTTGTTACTACAGAAACATTTTCAGGGACAGCTGACAACATTTACTCCGTCTTTCCTATGGAGAGATTGACTAGGTTAAGGTTGTTTTCACTGGAGTTCAGACGAATGGGGGGATCTCACAGAGACTTATAAAGTTCTAACAGAATTACACAGGGTAGATGCAGGGAGGATATTCCTGATGGTGAGTGCGTCCAGAGGGATCACAGTCTGAGGATTCAGGGTAGACCATTCAGGATGGAGATGAGGAAACATTTCTACACCCAAACAGTGGTGAGCCTGTATAATTCATTACCGCAGGAAGTAGCTGATGCTAAAACTTGAACGTATTGAAGAGGCAGTTAGATGTAGCACTTGGCGAAATGGGATCAAAGGTTCTGGAGAGAAAGCAGGATAAGGCTGTTGAGTTGGAAAATCAGCCATGATTGTAATGAATGGTGGAGGACACTCGACAGACCGAATGGCCTCCTCCTGTTCCTAACTTCTCTGTTTCTATGAAAGTGTCATTGATGATGAGGCTATAGCCTACAGCATATGGGCTGCAGCTGTTCAAGAAGACAGCTTACCAAAATCTCTCAAGGGCAGGTAGAGATGTGTAATAAATGCTGCCCAGCCAGTGATGCCCATGTCTCACAAATGAATAAAAAAACTTACATGCCTCAATTAGATCTCCTCTCAGTCTTCTGAACTCCAGAGAGTATAGGCCTAAACTACTCAAGTTCCCTTCACCCCTCACCTCAAGAAAGAATCTCCTCTGAACTAGCTCAAGTGCAACTAATTCCTTCTCACATAAGGGGATCAAAACTGTACGCAATACTCTAGGTACAGTCTCACTCTTGCCTTGTATATTCACAACAACACCTGCCTACTTTTATACCCTATTGCTTTAACAATAAATTTTAGTCAAAACCTTATTTCATACTGTACCTGCATATTAATTATCTGTGATTCAAGTACGAGGACACTCAGATCCCTCTAAACCTAACTTTTCTGAAGATTAGTTCCATTAGATAATAAGTTTGTCTTTCTATTCTTCTGACCAAAATAATTAACCTCAGACTTACTCATGTTAATCTCCATTTGTCAAATTTTGGTTCATTTATCTAACTTGATCTGTATCCATTTGTAAGTTTCATTTTTTAAAAATTTTAATTTGTTTTCTGATCTATTTTAGTGTCCATCTGCAAATTTGGCTATAGTACCTTCTGTCCTGACATCCATGACTTTAAGATAGATAGTAAATAGTTGGACTTCGAAGACCGAATTCTGAGGCACTCCACTTGTTACATCTTGCCTACCAAAAAAAAGACCCATTTATCTTTGCTTACTGTAGGTTAACCAATCCTCTATCTAAACTAGTAAATTATACCCAACATCATGTGAACTCATGGGTGTTCTCCTTCTGTTTGGTATTTTATCTAATGCCTTCTTGAAATCCAGCCAACCTACATCTACAAAATCCCCATTATCAACTTTGCTTGTTATATCTTGAAAGAACGCCAGCAAATTAGTCAACTATGACTTGCCTTCATGAAGTCATATTAGCTCTGATGGATTGTCTGTTGACTTTTCAAATGTTCTGGTTACTACTTTCTTAATAAATGGATTCCAACAATTTCCCAACAATATATTAAACTAACTGGTGTATCATTTCCCACTTTCTGCCTCCCTCACTTTTTGAATAAAGATTATTCCATCTCTCATTTTTCTGTCCATCAAATAATTTTTAGTCTGTGTGAATATATGGTATTAACATTTTTCCAATTTACTGAAATCTTTCCTGCAGCCAGGGATATTACAACAAGTGATTCTGCAATCTCTACTGCCAATTCCTTTCATACTCTAGGATTTAGGCCATCGGGCCCTTGCTTTCAATCCCAATTAAGACGTACAAGCCAATCTAGAAATAGCAAGAAATTAAGTGTTGAGTGGTAAGGAGGCACTTGGGTGGATTTTACAGGTAAAGATATAATACCAGAGAAATTTATTGGCACTTAAACTTAATACATCCTCTGGACTTGTTTCAGAGATAACGGATCCTTTGGTTTTAACCATCCAGCATACTCTCAATGCTGAACAATTATTTTGGACAGAAACATAATAAATATATCCTTTTATTCAAAATGGGAGAAAAATCATGGGACTATAGGCAGTTAACCTGTCATTCCACACATGTCATTTACTGTATCCATTGTTCCCAATGCAGTTTCCTCTACACTGGGGAGACAGGATGCCTCCTTGCAGAGCACTTCAGAAAAACATCTCTGGGGCACCCCCACCAGCCAAACCCACCAATCCGTGGCTGAACACTTCAACTCCCCCTCCCACTCCATCAAGGACATGCAGGTCCTGGGTCTCCCCCATCACCACTCCCTCACCATCCGACGCCTGGAGGAAGAACGCATCATCTTCCGCCTCAGGATCCTCCAATTCCACAACATCAATGTGGATTTCACCACTTTCCTCATTTTCCCTCCTCCCACTTTATCCCAGTTCCAACCTTCCAACTCGACATTGTCTTCATGACCTGTCCCACCTGTCAATCCTCCTTCCCACCTATTCACACCACCCTCCTCTCTGACCAATCACCATTACCCCCTCCTCCATCCACCTAACGCACACTCAGCTACCTTCCCCCCACCCCCACCCCCTCGACTCACAGCTTCATTCCTGATGAAGGTCTTTTGTTCAAAAACTCATTTCTCCTGTTCCTCGGATGCTGCCTGTACTGTTGGGCTTTTTCAGCACTACACTCTCGATAATTAACCTGACATTATGGTAGGAAATTGTGAGAATCTATTGTTAAGGATGGGTAAAAGAACACTGGAAGAATCATAATATGAAGCATTAATATGGATTGATGTTAAAGAAGCAATGTTTGACAAATCTGTGTGTTTTTTTTTAAAACTGATAACTAGAGGAGCATATAACGAGAAACTAATGGAGACAGTACATTTGGATTTTCAGAAAACATTCAATACAATATCACACAAGATTATTATCCAAAATTAAGGCTCATGGGATTGGTGTAATATATTCATGTGATTTGAAAATTGTTTTGCAAACTAAAAACTGAGAGATGAAATAATCAGGCTTGGCAGACTATAACTAGTCCTGCACTGCAAAGATCAGCCCTTAGGATTCAGCAATTTTCAATCAATATCAATAATTTAAATGGTGGAATTACATCTAATATATCCAAATTTGCTGATGAGATAAAGTTAGATGTAGCAGTAAGATGAGAGAAAACAAAAAGAATTAAAAACATAGTAAGTGCGGGATGCTGAGAAACTGTTTATTTTGGACAGAAATTAAAAAGGCAGAGTTCTTTCTTTAAATCATGGGAGGCTGGAGAATGTTGGTACTCAGAAAGAACTGCGTCTGTATGTGAATAACAGAAGGTACAGCAAGCAATCACAAAAAAATACACTTAAACATCAGTGATTATTAAACAGAGATTGGAGAATTATAGTGTAGAAATTGTAGCGCAATCATTTAGGTGAGATCCCACCTGGAATATTATGTACAAGTTTTGATACATAATATCTAAGAAAGTACATACTGGCCTTCAGGATAGAGTAACAAAGTTTTACTGGACTGATATCTGGGATAAGAAGATTATTCTGTGAAGAGAAATTGAGTGGACTGAGCAAACATTCTTTGCACGTTTAAAGAATGAGAAGTATTTTTAGTGAAATATGTTAGAGTAGTAAAGATGTACCATCGATCTTTGAGAAGAATTGTGACTCAGATTGATGATAAGTATGTAAGTTCGCTCACTGAGCTGGAAGGTTTGTTTTCAGACGTTTCCTCACCTGAATAGGAAGGGTTTGGAGGGATATGGGTTGGGATATCTGGTCAGCATGGCTCGGTTGGACCGAAGGGTCTTCTTCCGTACTGTACATTTCTATACCTCTATGACGAGGTAACATCATCTCAGAGAGTCTCTGGTGAAGCGCTGGTGGTATATCCCGCCTTCCTATTTATAGGTCTTGGTTTCTTAAGGTGGGTGATGTCATTTCCGGTTTTTTTTTCAAGGGAAAGTAGATAGGATCTAAATCGATGTGTTTATTGATGGAGTTCTGGTTAGAATGCCATGCCTGTAAGAATTCTCGTGCATGTCTTTGTTTCATCTGTCCTAGGATGTGTGTGTTGTCCCAGTCAAAGTAGTATCCTTCTTTGTCTGTATGTATGGAAAATAATGATAGTGGATTGTGTCTTTTGGTGGCCAGTTGGTGTTCATGTATCCTAGTGACAAGTTTCCTGCTTGTTTGTCTGATGTGGTTATTTTTCACAGTTCTTGTATCGTATTTTGTAAAGGATGTTAGTTTTGTTAGTAGTATCTAATGGATCCTTTAGGTCCATTAGTCACTGTTTAAGTGTGTCGGTAGGTTTGTGGGCTCCCATGATGTCAAGGGGTCTGAGTAGTCTGGAGGCTATTTCTGATATGTCTTTAATGTAAGGTAATGTGGCTATAGTTTTTGGTTGCGTTGTGTCTGCTTGTTTGGGTTTGTTTCTGAGGAATCAATGGATTGTATTTATTGGGTACCCATTTTTATAAACATTGCATAGAATTTTTCTTCTGCTGTTTGTAGTTCTTGGGTGCTGCAGTGTGATGTAATTTCTTGATATAATGTCTTGATGCAGCTCCTTGATATGTCTTGACGTGAGGGTTGGGATGATTGCTTCTGAAGTTAAGTATTTGGTCCATGTGTGTTGGTTTTCTGTAGATGCTGGTTTGAAGCTCTCCATTAACTGTGCGTTTCACTGTCATGTCTAGGAATGGGAGTCTGTTGTCATTCTCCTCCTCTTTTGTGAATATTATGCCTGTCAAGATATTGTTGATGGTGTTGTAGGTTTCCTCTAATTTATTCTGTTTTGTGATGATAAAGATGTCATCCACATAGCGGACCCAAAGTTTGGGTTGGATGATGGGAAGGCAGCTTGTTCAAGTATCTGCATTACTAGCTTGAGGATGTTGTGTCTGCTGATGTGGTTGGTGCTGTCTCTCATTCTTTCTAACAGGATTTAAAAAATCAGGAGAATTAAACAGGTCAGACTTCTAGAATATGAAACCAGATGGATCCAGCACACCATGCTTCTACGGATGACCAAAAATACACAAAGTGGGGCTCCCTCGGACCCATAGTCACACCAACATACAGACTAACCAAGGAACTCCACCAAAAACTAAAACACCTCATTGAAGATTCATGCCACTCCATTCACTCTACTCAAGAATTCCTGAACACCATCAAAGACACCAAGATAGAAGAGGTCAAAATAATGGTCTCCTTTGACGTTACAGCCCTTTTCACATCAACTAACATTGACCTGGCCAAAGAAACACCGGCATCGCTACTGGGAAAGCCAGGACCACAAACACCAGACAGCACCAACCCCATTAGCAAAGACAACATCCTCAAGCTAGTGGACTTGTACTTCACCACCCACTTCACATTCAATAACAAAACCTACAAACAAGTCAACGGAACACCTATGGGCTCATAGCAGAAGCAGTAATGCAGAGACTTGAACAAGCTGCCCTTCCATCTATCCAACCCAAACTTTGAGTCTGCTATGTGGATGACATATTTGTCATCATAAAATGGAACGAGTCAGAGGACACCTACAACA
The DNA here is from genome assembly GCF_020745735.1 of Hemiscyllium ocellatum. NCBI lineage: Eukaryota > Metazoa > Chordata > Chondrichthyes > Orectolobiformes > Hemiscylliidae > Hemiscyllium > Hemiscyllium ocellatum. The sequence goes on along the minus strand of NC_083406.1, from coordinate 10,877,185 downwards.
CCATCACAATATCCTGACAGGCATAAAATTCACAATAGAGGAGGAGAACGATGATAGACTCCCATTCCTAGACATGACAGTTGAATACACAGTTGACGGAGAGCTTCAAACCAGCGTCCACAGAAAAACAACACACTTGGGTCAAATAATTAACTTCAGAAGCAATCATACCAACTCCCACAAACGGAGCTGCATCAAGACATTGTTTCAACAAGCTACATCACACTGCAGCACCCAAGAACGACAAACAACAGAAGAAATATATCTCAACAACGTTTTTAAGAGAGTGGGTACTCAAGAAACACAATCCGCCAATTCATCAGAAACAAACCCAAACAAGCAGACACAACACAACCAAAGACTATAGCCACATTACCTTACATCAAAGACATATCAGAAATGACTTCCAGACTACTCAGACCCCTTGGCATCATGGTAGCTCACAAACCTACCAACACACTTAAACAGCGACTAATGAACCTAAAGGATCCATTAGATACTATCAGCAAAAGTAACATCATTTACAAAATACCATGCAAGAACTGTAAAAAACACTACATTGGACAAACTAGCAGAAAACTTGCCACCAGGATAAATGAACACCAATTGGCCATCAAAAGACACCACCCACTCTCACTAGTTTCCACACATATAGACAAAGAAGGACACCACTTTGACTGGGACAGCACACACATCCTAGGACAGGGGAAACAAAGACATGCACGAGAATTTTTAGAGGCATGGCATTCTAACCAGAATTCCATCAATGAACGCATCAACTTAGATCCCATTGACCTTCCTTTGAAAAAAAGAACCGGAAATGACATTATCCGCCTGAGGAAACCAAGATCTATAAATAGAGGCGGGACATACCACCGGCACCTCACCGGAGACTCTCACTGATGATGTTATCCAGTCATGGTGATGAAACATCTGAAAGCAAACCTTCCAGCTCAGTGAGCTAACTTACAGATGCATGTACCGTCAATATTTGAGTTACTTCATCTTATGTTTAACATCTGGGAACTTTCATGGGATGCAAAGGAGATCATAATTGTGAAAGGGAGTCGGGGGCAATCAATGTATAAGGTAGAGATGAGGAAATCATAGTGCATTGAGTAACATGGGTCACTGCAAGGCAAAGGTGAGGTCATAACCACCCTGACTTTGATGTGGGACAGGACAGTACGATGTTTGTCTATACTAAATTGTGGGCTACCCTAGGCATTGAGGAAGAAGAAGCATTCCATTTGACATGGCTCGAAGTTGGTAAAAACAATGACTGCAGATGCTGGAAACCAGATTCTGGATTAGTGGTGCTGGAAGAGTGCAGCAGTTCAGGCATCATCCAAGGAGCAGCGAAATCAACGTTTCAGGCAAAAGCCCGAAAGTTCCTGAAGAAGGGCTTTTGCCCGAAATGTCGATTTCGCTGCTCCTTGGATGCTGCCTGAACTGCTGTGCTTTTCCAGCACCACTGATCCATGGCTCTAAGTTGGAATGCTACAAAGCATGGGTAACTTCCATAGCTTGATTCTTTAAAAAGCGATACATTTATGAATGTGTCCTTTTATTTGCAGCTAAGTGTCGACTGTGCCATCTACATTCTCTGAGAAGTGATTATTTTTGGTTCCTGCTGCACTATATGTCCAGTGAAGGTCAACACGTGACAAACAGCTCCTGACTGGCTGCACAGCTGGGCTTGAAAAATGACGCTTCTGCTGGGGAATTCTGGGAGTTCACAGTAATGGTGAGTACTCACACTTCTGACAAGAGGGAAGAGAGGATGAAATGGGCACCACAAAGGTGGGTAATGAGATGGGCTTGAAGAATAGGAAAAGAAGTCTTGCTGGGGCTCATGAAAGGAAATCCCCCACAGAACTCACCAAAATTGACATTTATCCAATTTGTGGTAAACATTCAGCCCAGTATTTCAGTTCAAGATACCATAACAATCACCTCAGGGGCTCTGTTATTCCCGAAACAGCCATTGAGAATCAACCCCAGTGTGCCTAATCCACAACTGAATTGAAATAATTGACTATGAATTTAATAAAAATACCTTTAGAATGGAATTGCAAGTTTATTCAAAGTATACAAATCAGTTTTTAAGAAAGTTAAGTATTTTTAATATTCAAAATTGCCAACTAAGCCAGGTCTACTTCTAACAGAGACTTAATTTTAAGAGCTTTCATGATGTGGACATGTCGGTTTTTATCTGGGATGGACAAAGTCAGAAGTCACGTGGCACCACACTATAATCCAATGGTTTATTTGAAATCACAAGCTTTCGGAGCGCAGCTCCTTCATCAGGTGAAGACTTTACTGAAAATGGAGCAGCACTCCGATAGCTTGCAATTTCAAATGAACCAGTTGGACTATAACCTGGTGTCATGTGACTTCTGACTTAAGAGGTTCCATGAAGGACTAGAAGTGGACAAAATTAATGGGCAGCGCTGAAAATGTGTTGCTGGTTAAAGCGCAGCAGGTCAGGCAGCATCCAAGGACCAGGAAATTCGACGTTTCGGGCATAAGCCCTTTCCTGTTCCTTGGCTGCTGCCTGACCTGCTGCGCTTTAACCAGCAACACATTTTCAGCTCTGATCTCCAGCATCTGCAGACCTCACTTTTTACTCGAAAATTAATGGGCACCTGCTTTACTAATTGGTTTGATCCAGGGCTTGACTAGATTTCCAGACAGCAATGCTTTCCAGTATAATGTTTTCAAAATCAATGCATAAAATTGTTCAAACTTAATTTGTACTGGACAGAACTTGTGCTAGGAATTCCTCCATCAGACTATCATTTTTGCTTGCTTATTATTTTGCAAGGTACCATTGTATTCAGCCAGTATAATCTAGTAGGAGCTTTACATAGCAATGAACTTTATATTCTTCACTTTTTATTGTGTGCTGTATTAAGAATTCTTTCTTGTGTCAAGTATCACCACAACATATAGCATATTATCAATAGCCACTAAACTGAACATATAGCTGTACTTAGCTTGACACAAATGTGTTTTGATAGTGTTAAGTGGGCTCACTTTAAATAATGAAAGCAGAATTTAATTGATTTTAAATCCATCCAACCAGACAGCATGTGAACTGTTAACTGATAGACTTGCCCCCATCAGTTTTAAAAAGTAATCTCAAAGTCTGTGTAGGAATTGAGTTGGATGCAATTAAGTGAAGGAGGTGGGTTGAGTCTAAAACATTTTTTGCCGTATTTGAGTGTGCTGAGGGTGTGTAAAATCAGAGCTGGGCAGTTCAGGGATGAACTTAGAAACGTGTCTCCACAAAACCTGTTGGGGAAATGAAGAACTCTCATTCCCCAAAAAGCTGCTAATTTTATGTCTACTGAACATTTCAAACTGAAACTCAGAAATGTTTGTTAAGATTATGAATTCAATTAGCTTTATTGTCACAACAAAAATTTGTAAGTTACCACTTATGGCGCCAGCTTAGGTTCAAAGGCACTCAGCTACAGATTTTAGAGTACAAATTCTGAGGGACAAAAACGAAATATAAAGTCCAGCATTACAGACCTTTAAAGTACAAAATCACAGTAAAAAATTGGAAAAATAAAGAAATAAAATGTTCGGAATAACAGCTCCTCCCCGACAGTATAATAATAAAAAAAATAATTTTAAAAATGAGAAATTAGTTCATTTCATGGCCCTGGGCTCGAGGAACTGACAACACACCCAGATGGAATCCAAGCTGAACTCCCATGATGCCGAAGAAAAGCTGAATGGAGTTACAGACTGGCGTCAAAGCCACCACATGGAGACCCAGAACAATGCCGATGAAAACCACCACCAAAGCCAGTCATTGGAATCCTGTGCCTAGGCTATGGAAGGACGATGGAACCATGTGGTGTAAATGGAGCTCAAATACAGATCAGCCCTAACCAAACTGAATGCTGGATCAGACCTGAGGGGCTGAATGACTTTTTTCTCTTCTGTGTTTGAAGTGTTTCTCCATGTGGCAGAGAGCCATACTTTGTTAATGTGAGGGGTGAGACTGTGTGCTGGGGGATAGGGTCACACAGTTTTTGTACTCGGTCCTGACTGAAGAGCAGACAGTCATGTTTCATGCTGCTTTCCTTTCTTTTAAACCATTGAACAATTTGATTGACAAATGCACAAGTCAGATTTATCTGCCACACAGTTGCTCCAATTGGTTGCTTTCTTTTGTACCGAGGGCTCTTTGGAGTTTCAGGTGGATGGTACAGCTTTTGTTCCAGCAGTACACACAGATGAATGTTTTCAATTGAGTAGATATGAGAGCTGAATCGCTGTGTTTCTTTGTTGCTCAGAGACAGTGCAGCTAAAGTGACGTAGCCTGACCACCCCCTGTTGCTCAATGACTCTTTATGAACTTACCAGCAGCTGTCATGCGAGCGCTGTCGAACACATTTTCTTTGTTCATTATAAATGGATCATATTTTCAAAAAGATCTTCTTATCGGCACTGAATCAATTGAGTTTAGGTTGTGTTTTATTTTCTGAAGGAGTTGGCACTAGTGCACACCGATTCAGTTAACAATGATAATCAAAATATACTTCTACCTGGTGTCTTATAAAAGTGAGAGTTGGGAAAGTGTTCAGAATGCTCATAGTACATGCTGCTTCGAAGGTAATTGTATTATGGCAGTGTGCAGCCCAAAAGCTTAATCATCGTGTCCCATAAAGCTAAAGGAAATTCTGCCATAAGACACACATAATGTTTGACACCTTCACTGTATCACAGCCTGGCTGATTCAGATCCTAGTGCTGTGAACGATGAATAGAAAATAGTGCATGTTTCAACCCAGCATAGCGATAAGGTGTAAGTGCATATCTTTAATCAGCATTTCCTGGGCAGTATTGTATGGGAAAATTGGCATGAAAGTACAGATATTTTCTCACTGTTTATAACAAGCCTTAAGAAAAACATTAAGGGTAAACTTACCCTTCATTGCACTTTCCATGACCTCTGGATATCCCAGTCACTCCCAGTGAATTAAAGACATTTTTAAAGTGCAGTAATGAATGCAGTGTAGAAAACATGGTTTGTGCACAGCACAGTAAACAGCAGTGCAACAACGACCAGATAATTTGATTGTAGTTATGGTGCTTTGGGATAAATATTGGTGAAAACATCAGATAAAAATAATCTCGTCTCTGTTAAAATAATGCCAAGGGTTCTATCTCATTCACAAGAGAGCGTGAATGAGACTTTGCCTTAAAGTGTCAATGAATAGATGGTACCATGGGTAGTACGATGGTTAGTGGAGTATCACACTGAATGCTGTGTTCAAGTTTCTGGAGCATGTTTTATTTATGATTTTGAAGTTAATAAAAACACTGAGAGCATTCCATGATCACACTGTTCAATTCCCTCAGAGCCGCATAGATGTGGGGCTGAACGGAATGCATCTCACAATGTAACAAATAAACCACAAGCAAGCAACATTTCTTTTAAAGTGACAACACAGCTATCTTCAAAGTACAGAAAACACATCAAATAAGCAGCATGTAACAAAGAGAAATTGATGTTTTGGTGATGGCATCCATTATGATATGAGCTTATCAATGGCCAAAATTAGGCAGGCATCATTTGTGATGAAAATTCTGGTTCTTCGCTCATAATGGGACAGAATATACTCTGCAGGTGTTCTTAAGGACATTGTTGATATGTAATCCTTCTGCAAAGTTTTGCCTATAGGTGACCTATGTGTCAGTTCCATTTCTGCTCTGTGTGATGATTAATGGACTCCAGGATTAATGTGGCTCAGAGCTTTGATTTTTCATTTTGTGTGTGTGTGTACGGTGAAGAACTCTGCTTCAGCTTGAAATAGGTTATGAGATGTCCTCTGAAGAGCAGAAAAAAAAAACTCACAATGCAGCTGTGCTGAACTCTATAATCTAGGACTTTGCAGGATTATTTATTTTCTGCTAAACATTGGAATCCTCGGACTCAAGTAAGGACATCTCAACCCATTGAACCATGAAGCAAATACAGAAATGTTAATCAAAATCAAATGTAAAAGAAATAAGATAACTGGAAACAAGTACCTCAGTGAGATGAATGTGAAATAATGTTGACATTTCCAGTTTGTTGTTGAAGAAATGAAATGTCATGTTATTGTAGCTCTTTCTATTGGCAAATTTCTTCTTGCACAGAATAATTAAATTGTGTTATTTGTGTGTGTCTATGAGAGAGAGAGAGAGAGAGAGAGAAAGAGAGAGATGTTGGTAGCTTCTATTCAGTCACTAAAGTTGTGCCCACAGCAGCATGTAATTGTTGGTGTGTACTGAACATCATTATTAATCTACCAGAATGCCAGCCTTCTCTCCCAGTGAGCCAAGCATTATTAGATAATGCAGAGGCCCCCTGGTAGCCCATCACTGTATGCTTTATAAATGCCTTTTGTGCCCTTACTGATAGACCCCTTCTCCTTATTACTGTTGAGTGTGCTCTAGAATATCTGTGGAGTCACACAAAGCTGGTCATATTGATTTTGTTTGCGTTGATTATCCATGTTTCAGTTCACAAGTCACCATCAAACATAGCCAGCAATCTTACAGATTAGTCTCTTGTCAATGAAATGTGGGGGTCACAAACATCCTTAAAGTACTCTCGATGCATTTTCATCATTAACATGTTTTTTTATTAACCCTTTCTTACAGATATAAATATACATTGTTAACACTCATTCTATCTTACATTTGAAGTGCAGTGGAAGTTATTGTTTGTTTCTTCAAAATGTATGTTAAACACACTGTGAGGAATCTTAATTTTGGGCCATATCATAAAGTTGCATTAGTTACCTACACAAGCTGCACAAATCAACCAGGTTGTTTATCAGGAAACAAGTCAATACTATGTAATGTTAATATTATCCCCAGTCTTTCATTAAAAAAAATATGACTTGGAGGTGCCCATGTTGGACTGGGGTGGACAAAGTTAAAAATCACACAACACCAGATTTTAGTCCAAAACGTTTATTTGGAAGCACTGGCTTTCGAAGCACTGCATCTTCATCAGGTGATGATGATCACCCCCTGATGAAGAAACAGCACTTCGAAAGCTAGTCCTCCAAATAAACCTGTTGGACTATAACCTGGTGTTTTGTGATTTTTAACATTAAAAAGACAACTGACCTCCTCTCCTATTTGTTATTTGACAATTCACCACTAGATGGCACATGTGAGATGGTCCCACTCTGTCCCTTTCCCTCTGTTTGAATTCACTTGGTTAGCATCATTCCTCAGGGAGTGGTTCAGATAAGGGCCCAGCTTTCTTGAAATCCTGGGCGTTTACTTTAGTTGAAGCAGAACACACAGAGGAATGAAGCAGCAACTAGAATTAAAACTGCTGCTTCCCTTTTGTATTTGATTCTCAAGAGTTACAATTGCTGAGTAGAAGTGATAAAGTGTCTAAGCTGAAGCAGAGGTGGTTTAACAATGAAGTAAAGCAGAATGTGGAAAGATGAAATTTCAAATTTCCAGCTGTCACATAACAGTTCACAGTAGCTCAGTGGTCAGCTCTGCTGCCTCACAGCATCAGGGGCTCTGGTTTTATTCCACCCTCGGGCGTCTGTCTGTGTGAAGTTTGCACATTCTCCCCATGTCTGTGTGGGTTTCCTCTGGGTGCCCCGGTTTCCTCCCACAGTCCAAAGATGTGCAGGTTAAATGGATTGGCCATGATAAGTTATCTGATAGTGTCCAGGGATGTGTGGGTTGGGTGGGTCAGCCATGGGAAATGCAGCGTTACGGAGGTGGGGCTGGATAGAATGCTCTATGCAGGCTGAATGAGCTGAATGCATGCTTTCTGCACTGTAGGGATTCTATCTCTGTTTACATTCAAAGCGAAAGCTATGGAGCTAAATAATTGAACAGAAAATTTGATATGTGAACATTGTGTAATTCTCCACTTAAGTGCATCTGCGCAGCCTTTCTATACTGTTAGTAATAATGATGACTAGTGCATTTGATACAACTTATATTGGATTTAAGGTTTTGAAAGAAAATGCACTTTGGAATGACTCTCCATTTCCTGTATGCTCTCAAAGTGTTGTTTACTAAGCTTTGATCAAGTCGACACTTGAGTTTTATTATTGTCCATATAGAATAAGTTTTGATTTTGACCTTGGCTTAACAAGGGACTGAAGGGTGGGTTAGCATGATGGCTAAGCAATAACCGCTAGGCTTTTGATTTATTCATTACCTGCACCCATTTTAACCCTGTGGTTATTGGCTGTTTGAAGACCATTCACCGCCTGTGGCCAGGACTCATTGATACTGAGATGTCAGCATTTGATGATATCATTTAACCTCAATCAGATTGTAACATCCAAGTGCAGCCTTGGTATTAAATACTTGGGACTTCTAGCAATTTAAGGCTGGCAGAATTAAGGCCAGAAAAGACATAGGTAACGACGTATTATCTAAGTATTTTGGGTCTGTCTTATCTAAGTATTTCCTGTGGCTCAGGACGAGTGGGAATTAGGTGACAGGTTCAGCTGATGTAATAGCTTTTTAATGTCGGGCAATGGAATTCTTTTCAGGAGATCTGTCCGGACATCTCAGACTGCACCAGGACTGAGATGTCCAAGGATATTTTCAGTGACTTACAAATTGTTTATTTTAAAGCTGTTATGGGGACATTCAAATCTTGATGGGCCCTGTCTGAAATGCAGTAAAGGACAGTTTGCAGAAAAGAATGTTTTTCGAGTCACGGACGCCCTTTACTCAGGAAGGGATTTAACGTAGAAGCTTAGTTATAGGCAGCTATAAGCCCTCGGAGTTGATCATCCTGATCTGATGCATAGCTGAATTGTTGTCCAGGAACAGAAAATACCTGGTGGTGTACAGAAATAGTACAGCCCTCATGGCTGGCAGCAAGATGATGGATTTTTTTTATTTTGTGATGAGGCAGAACCATTCCCAAAGCAAACAGGGGATACAACACCTGTGGGATAAGCATCTGATTGGGTCATTTACAGTCTAGAACAAGGGAAATCTCAGACTGAAAGAAACACAGTTAGAGCATGAAGAGAGTAGCACTTGATTTTAAATTCTGGAATAGATTTAGGCCAAGCTCAATTGAACCAGACATCTGACTTTCACACAGATTTAGAGCTAACAGCTTGCTACAAATTCACCTTTGTACAATATAGCCTCAGCGTGCAAAGCTGGCCCAATGCATGAGATATTGTTTTGTTACAAAGTAAATTGATTAAATCTAATAAATAGCTTATTATTATTTCAGAAAATCGAGGCAGGAAAGGAAGCATTCTGAAAAGGGAAACAACCCCTTTGTGCAATGAAGACAATGGAATTTTATCTGAAGTTTAAACAGCATTTGATTTGTACTTTATATCCAGTCATTTTCTCATCAGAATGTTTGATATTAAGAATCACAAAGTTAGTCCTGCCCTGTAAATGACCGGCTGACCAAAAGCTGACAGACAGAATAAAACTTGCAGGTCCACTGACTGGAAAAGGTTTATTTGGAAGCACTAGCTTTCGGAGAACTGCTCCTTTATAGGTGGTTGTGGAGTATGAGATTGTAATACAGAATTTGTAGCAAAAGTTTACGGCTTGATGTAACTGAAATTGTAGCTTGAAAAAAATATATAATTTCAGTTCCATCACACTGAAAAACAGTTGCTATAAATTCTGTGTCTTATGCTGTTATACTTCACAACCACCTGATGAAGGAGCAGCGGTCCAAAAGCTAGAGCTTCCATATAAACCTGTTGGACTATAATCTGGTGTTGTGTGATTTTTAACTTTGTACATCCCAATCTAACACCGGCACCTCCAAATCATGACTGGAAGAAGACAGACCCAAAAACCTTTGATTTTTATTACCCATTCATTTAAAGTGTTAGTGAATCAGCAAATATAGGCTCATGAGTTCCATTCAATATTCTTTATGTGCACATGATGTGAAGTACAGGAATATGGGATTGCATCCCAGTGCTTTATGTAAGTTGCAATCAATGGAAGATCTTCCAAGAGGGAAGGAGGAATTGTGTCCAATTAAATATTAAAAGTAACTTATTTGGAACAATTGAAAAGCATTGTGAAATATTCTTGCTATGCATATGATTGTTAACACAAGATATCAAAGGTCTGTTGACATTCTTAAGGCAGCTGTAATGGAATGTTAAAGTTTGGCTTTATATTTCAAAGAAATTTGCCTTCCATTGCTATGAATGAATTCTGTTTTCCTTTCTGTCAGGCAGATGCTTAGCAGTTAGCTTCTGGAGAGGAAATACACTAAAGAAAAAACGGTTACAAGAAACTTAATAAAGGGAAATATGAGGATCAAATATAGCTGTTGTTGTGTGCAGTTGCGCTGGCCAGGTTTAGTGCATGGGTGGGTGTGTGTACTGGTACACAGGGGTTGGTTTAGCTCAGTTGGCTGGATGGTCAGTTTGCAAAGCAGTCTGATGCCAACCATGTGGGTCCAAACCCCCATCACTAGCTGCAGTTACCATTAAAGGATTCTCCTTCACAACCATTCCCCTTGCCTGAGGTGTAGTGGCTATTAAATCACCACCAGTTGTTTATCTGTCATGAGACAGTAGCCTTATGGACTGGTAAGAATATGGTGACTTGACCATAGGTGATATGTGGGCAGGAAGGTACCTTCATAATGGGAGGGTCCAGGAAAATGCAAGTTGGAAATCATGCCCTAGTCGGAAAAGAATGAGAAATGCCATCATGGCATACATTCCACGCCAACACACCCGCGATGTATTCACACACAATACTTCTTTTTAAGAAAACTTATTTTAAAGGAGTGGACATTGTCAACCGGTGTGCTGTGTATATGCAGATAGAAGTTCTAAATTAAGGTTCAATGGTGAGTATGAAAACAGGCATCTGAAAATGCAAGTTTATCATTCTGATTATTTCAACACTTATTGAGACATAGAATCATAAAGTCACGCAGCATGCAAATGGAATCTTCAGTCTAACCAGTACATGCCAACCCTGATCCCGGATTAAACTAGTCCCACCTGCCTGAACTTGGTTCATATCCCTCCAAACATTTCTTTTCCATGTACTTATCCAAATTTCTTTTAAATGCTGGAAAAGTACACGCATCCATCACTTCTTTTGGAAGTTCATCCCACACGTGAGCCACTCTCTGTGTAAAAACATTGCAGCTTGTTTCTTTTTAAAAATGTTTCTCCTCTCACCTTACACTATGCCATTCACTTTGTCCATGCCCCTCATGATTTTTTAAACCTTTATAAATTCAGCATTTGATATTAGGTATGTCCCTGAGATGACAATATCATAGATTGGATCTATATGTCGTTTCTGCAGAATATTCTGTGCAGAAGTGTACATTAAATAAAATTGAATTGTATGAATAGAACTGCCTTAAATGAGCCAGTGAAATCCATCAATCTTTACTCCCTATGATGAATACAACCAGGTAATCCAGCTCACCCCTGTTGGAAATTCCTGGTGGAAATTCCATTTTAACAAAAGTATTTTTTGACTAACTTCCACTTGTTGCAGTGATGACAAATTAACTTGGCCAATTTCAAAAGCAGACTGAAAGAGAACAAAGTCCACGCGTGTGAGTTCTGAAATGGACCTGGGAAAGCGTAAAGCTTGTCGCTGCTGAGTGTAGAGAGAGGGAAAAAAGAAAAGCAGTTTCAGCCATAGAACTGTCATCCCCGATGAGTACAAAATAGGACTGAACAGAATGATATCCCAAGGGAGAGAAGTGAGCACTCAAAGCTGCTTTACCAACCTAAGATCACTGTGGTGACTAATGGATAGGGGCAGACACTGAGTCTGGGAAGCAAATGAAAAATTCCAGGAAATCCATGCATTTCAATATTTGAAAAATGTAGCTCTCTCTCTGCCAGAGTGACTGTTATAACTGAAGTGCTATTTGATTACACTGGAGTGAAAAGAAAGAGGAATTACCATGCTACTTTCAGAAATTCATACAAAGATACTAAAGATTCTTTTCACTAGTTTTCACCTATTTTAACTAATTGATCTACCATGATATTTCTTACAGGTAATGTTTAAAAACAAGGTTATTATCTTATACAAGCTCTCTGCTTGACTTCTGTTCTCCAATTTCACTGTCTCCTCCTCAATATGTTTTCTGCTTGTCTTCCGCTGTGCGGTGGGGGCTATGTGAATTTGTACCCATGTTTCTGGAGGCTTTTATGGGAAGACTTGCTTTGGTCATTACGCTGAATGACATAATAATTTGAATCCTGGAAACGGCTGGCTCATATTACAAGTAAAGTTGTTAGTGCATTTGTGGGCGGCACGGTGGCACAGCAGTTAGCACTGCTGCCTCACAGCGCCAGAGACCTGGGTTCAGTTCCCACCTCGGGCTACTCTCTGTGTGGGGTTTGCACATTCACCTCATGTCTGCGTGGGTTTTCTCCAGGTGCTCCAGTTTCCTCCCACAGTGCTGGTTAGGCGAACTGGCCAAGCTAAATTGCATGTAGTGTTAGGTGGAGGGCAATGGGTCTGGGTGGGTTGCTGTTTGGAGGGTCGGTGTGGACTTGTTGGGCCGAAGGGCCTGTTTCCACACTGTAAGTAATCTAATCTAATCTAATCCTTAAAATAAATGGTGACAATTGTAACAATGTAAATGAAACTACTTGCTCCTTTCTGCATAACTTACTGGATGCTGGAGACTTAAAGATGAAAATGTGTTGCTGGTTATGTGTCATGTGTTACTGACTGAACTGGTCCTCACCCTGAATAACTTCTCTTTTCAATCCTCCCACTTCCTCCAAACTAAAGGAGTTGCCATGGGCACCCGCATGGGCCCCAGCTATGCCTGCCTCTTTGTAGGATATGTGGAACAGTCCATCTTCCGCAACTACACTGGCACCACCCCCCACCTTTTCCTCCGCTACATCGATGACTGTATCGGCGCTGCCTCGTGCTCCCACGAGGAGGTTGAACAGTTCATCAACTTTACTAACACCTTCCATCCCGACCTGAAATTCACCTGGACTGTCTCAGACTCCTCCCTCCCCTTCCTAGACCTTTCCATCTCTATCTCGGGCGACCGACTCAACACAGACATCTACTATAAACCGACTGACTCCCACAGCTACCTGGACTACACCTCCTCCCACCCTGCCCCCTGCAAAAACTCCATCCCATATTCCCAATTCCTTCGTCTCCGCCGCATCTGCTCCCAGGAGGACCAGTTCCAACACCGCACAGCCCAGATGGCCTCCTTCTTCAAGGACCGTAGATTCCCCCCAGACGTGATCGACGATGCCCTCCACCGCATCTCCTCCACTTCCCGCTCCTCCAACCGCCACCAAGACAGAACCCCACTGGTTCTCACCTACCACCCCACCAACCTCCGCATACAACGTATCATCCGCCGTCACTTCCGCCACCTCCAAACGGACCCCACCACCAAGGATATATTTCCCTCCCCTCCCCTATCAGCGTTCCGCAAGGACCACTCCCTTCGTGACTCCCTCGTCAGATCCACACCCCCCACCAACCCAACCTCCACCCCCGGCACCTTGCCCTGCAACTGCAGGAAATGTAAAACTTGCGCCCACACCTCCACACTCACTTCCCTCCAAGGCCCCAAGGGATCCTTCCATATCTGCCACAAGTTCACCTGTACCTCCACACACATCATCTATTGCATCCACTGCACCCGATGTGGCCTCCTCTATATTGGGGAGACAGGCCGCTTACTTGCGGAACGCTTCAGAGAACACCTCTGGGCCGCCCGGACCAACCAACCCAACCACCCCGTGGCTCAACACTTTAACTCTCCCTCCCACTCCACCGAGGACATGCAGGTCCTTGGACTCCTCCACCGGCAGAACACAACTACACGACGGCTGGAGGAGGAGCGCCTCATCTTCCGCCTGGGAACCCTCCAACCACAAGGTATGAATTCAGATTTCTCCAGTTTCCTCATTTTCCCTACCCCCACCTTGTCTCAGTCAGTTCCCTCAACTCAGCACCGCCCTCCTAACCTGCAATCTCCTTACTGACCTCTCCGCCCCCACCCCACTCTGGCCTATCACCCTCACCTTGACCTCCTTCCACCTATCCCACCCCCATCGCCCGTCCCCCAAGTCCCTCCTCCCTACCTTTTATCTTAGCCTGCTTGGCTACTTTCTCTCATTCCTGATGAAGGGCTTATGCTCGAAACGTCGAATTCCCTATTCCTGAGATGCTGCCTAACCTGCTGTGCTTCAACCAGCAACACATTTTCAGCTGTGATCTCCAGCATCTGCAGACCTCATTTTTTACTCGGAGACTTAAAGATGTCATTGAGCCACTGGCTCAGATATTCTCTTGAATACTCCAAGCACAATTATTCAATTAGTGAGTGTGAAGACTGAGTTGATGGGAAGGATATCAGGAAACAAAAGCATTCCATTTTGACTTCTGTGGAAATCCAAAATGTACTGAGGTATATGTTCTTCCTTACAATTCCATTTTGTGAACTGATTATCCATTCTTTAGTTGCCTTCATTATTGAATGTGCCCAATTTTGTTCCATTAATTTTAAGTAGAAAATTAGAAATCAATAGCATAAAATTGTACGTGTGGTGTGTTTTTATTATCAAATTGATTTCCATGATAACAATTTGCAATATTTAGCTGGCTCCCCACCACGTGAAGGAAACAAAATATAATGTGTACTTTTGAAATTATAATTGGTTGCATACTTCACAACTCTGCCCTGTTAAATCAATAGAGATCAAAGCCTGAGAAATTGCACTGTCCACTCTTACCCACCGGTACTGAAGCTTGGAGAATAAGTAAGGAATATAAGAGTGTTAGAATAGTGGAAAACAACAGAATGCCATGTTCTTGTCAATCAGCTGCCAGAGTGGAACTTGGCTTATCCCCCTGAGAATTTCCATTTGATGCATTCTGAGACAACAGTGCTAATTTAGAAGTCAATAATGCTGTAAAGAAGTGATAATGTGACACTGGATTCTCTTTGTGTGTCTATCCACGCTGAATCAGAAAATATAACAACGCACTATTTAACAAACTCGATTTCAATGTTTCTTGAAACTGAGTATCTCAGCTCAGATTTCATGGTGTCCAGGTAGCGCAATTGAGAGGACTGTTTTCAGTACTCTAAGGAATCCCTGGTCTAGCAGATCCTATCCAGGAAGTTGAAGATTCCAACTGACAAATCCCCTGCGTGATAGACCATCTAAAGGTATTCATTTAAATCTGACAATTTAGAAGGTTCTATTATAACTAATTAAATAGTCACTGAGGACATATTACATTATTAAATACCTACTCTAACTCCTGCTTGGATAGGATTAGATCTATTGTTGTCGCGTGTATCGAGACACAGTGAAAATTGTTTGCTGTGCAGACCGATCATATCATTCAAAGTGCATCAGGGTAGCAGAACAGGGAGCAGAATAGATAATGTCTTCTCACAGCTGTGAACCTGGCATCAGCTCTCTTTCCAATGAACCTGATATCTTTCTTTCATCCCAATCTACCTGAAAGCTTTCATCATTGTCCTAGCCCCCTTGGACCATCAAAGTTCATAATGTTTTCACTCAATGAGCAAAATATTGACACACAGTTTTCAACTTAATGTCAAGGCTGTGGATTTTGCTGGTGATTCAGTGAAATGTTGAGGTTGGCCTCACTGGACTTCTCACATGATTTAAGTCACAAACCTCACAGTGTCGTTCAAGTCCCTATAATGTCCTGCCCCCTGTTCCCTTGGTAACACAGAACACCCAGGTATTAAAAGGTTCAGGTAGTCATATCAGGTGGTTGCATACATTCACAGCCACCTCAAAGATAAAAGACCTACTGCTTGCTGTTCATCATGGCCATGTGTTATCAATGATTATAAAAGTCCCAAAGTGCCCTCAGAACTTTGCTTCTATTTCCTGCCAGGGATCCACTGCTAATGTATGTTGGGACTAAATAGCAATTGTATCAATTTTATCACTTACCAGTCAGAATGAGTGGAGTAAAAAGTGAGGTCTGCAGATGCTGGAGATCAGAGCTGAAAAGGTGTTGCTGGTTAAAGCACAGCAGGTCAGGCAGCATCCAAGGAACAGGAAATTTGACATTTCGGGCCAGAGCCCTTCATCAGGATGAGTGGACCCTTCCCTTTATGGCTCTGGTTATTAATTTTTGTCAACAGGTCAGAACATGAGATGATCCACCTCTGGGTCAGTTTGACTCACACTATCACTGGTAGCTCTTGACAGAAGCAGGCTGTCATTGATTGAACTCACCTACCAATCCAGGTACATGTAGGTCAGCAAGGACAAAATAAATTATCCAGGGTAAGATTCTTCTCAAATTTTCATCTTTTGGCAAACCACCTCCCTGATCTCTTCAAACATGGAAGCTGGGAAGAGACAAGAATATGCTGTATAAACCTGTCTAATTATACTTATCAGACACTCAAACAGGAGTCCACAAAAACACTAAAATGAATACTAGGATGTATTATTGATGCATTGAAGATGGGCTTTCATGACTGGCCAGATCTGGAAGCAGCCAAGATCTCCAGGATGTAGGATCAAATTATTGCAGATGCTAGAACCTATAGTGAAAGCAAAACACACTGGAGATCAGGGGGTCAGGTAGCACCAATGGAGAGAGAGCAAACTAACGTTTTGAGTCTAGATGACTGTTCATTGATCAAGTTTATGAGACATGATTTCCCACGCACAAAGCCATGTTGACTATCCTAATCAGTCCCTGCCTTTTCAAATATATGTAAATCCTGTCCTTCAGGATCCTCTCCAACAACTTGCCCCCACTATCGATGTCAGACTCACTGGTCTATAGTTCCCTGGCTTTTCCTTACCGCCTGTCTTAAATAGTGGCGCCATGTTATCCAACCTCCAGTCTTCTGGCACCTCACCTGTGACTATCGATAAGACAAATATCTCAGCAAGGGGCCCAGCAATCATTTTCCTACCTTCCCACAGAGTTCTGGAGTACACCTGATCAGATCCTGAGGATTTATTCACCTTTATGTGTTTTCAGCCATCCAGCACTTCCTCCTATGTAATATAGGCATTTTTCAAGATGTTGCTACTTATTTCCCTCCATTCTCTATCTTCCATATCCTTCTCTACAGTAAACACTGATGCAAAATACTTGTTAAGTATCTCCCCCATGTCATGCAGTTCCAAACATAGGTGGCCTTGCTGATTTTAAGTGGCCCTATTCTCTCCATAATTACCCTTTTTGTCCTTAATGCATTTGTACAACCCCTTTGCATTCATCTTAATCCAATTTGCCAAAGCTATCTCATGTCCCGTTTTTTGATCTCCTGATACTTCTACTGCTTTGGGGGATTCACTCGATCCTTGCTGTCTGTACCTAACATATACTTCCTTCTTTTTCTTGACCAAAACTTTAATTTCTCCCGTCATCCAGAATTCCCTACACCTATCAGCTGTGCCCTTCACCTTAACAGGAACATACTGTCTCTGAACTCTTGTTATGTCATTTTTGAAGGTTTCTCACTTTCCTTTACCTCCAAATATCTGTCCCCACCAATCAACTTTTGAAAGCTCTTGCCTAATAGTGTCAGAATTGGCCTTCCTCCAATTTAGAACTTTAACTTTCAGGTCCAGTCTATCCTTTTCCACAGTTTCCCATCTTCCCATCTTTGGGGACACTGAAACTCCACTCACCTCGAGTTCTTCCTTGTCAGTGCTTATGAGGGATTATATGTTCAAAGGGGTCCTTTCAGGATGCTTTGTGGAGTTCTGAAATCTCATCTCCTGCAAAGAATGAAGAGGCATAACAGGGTCATAGAGTCATAGAATCCTACAGTATGGAGTCAGGACCGTTGGCCCAAACTGGTCCATGCTGACCATTGTGTCTATACACATCAACCCCATTTCCCTATACTTGGCCAATATCCATCTAAACCTTTCCTATTTGTCCAAGTGCTTTTTAAATGTTGTGAATGTACCTCCTCAACCCTTTCCATTGGCAGTGCATTCCATATGCATAACACCCTCTGTTTAAAAAGATAGTCCCTCAGGTTCCCTTTTGTTCTTCCCCCTCTAACCTCTATTTCCCCTCTAGTCCTTGATTCCCAACCCTGGAAAAAAGACTGAGTACAGTCACCCTAAGGGCGGCACGGTGGCAAAGTGGTTAGCACTGCTGCCTCACAGCGCCAGAGACCTGGGTTCAATTCCCGCCTCAGGCGACTGACTGTGTGGAGTTTGCACGTTCTCCCCATGTCTGCGTGGGTTTCCTCCGGGTGCTCCGGTTTCCTCCCACAGTCACAAAGATGTGCGGGTCAGGTGAATTGGCCATGCTAAATTGCCCGTAGTGTGAGGTAAATGTAGGGGTATGGGTGGGTTGCGCTTCGGCAGGTCGGTGTGGACTTGTTGGGCCGAAGGGCCTGTTTCCACACTGTAAGTAATCTAATCTAAGAATAGCTAAAATGGCATGTATTGATCTGAAGGATGGCAGAAATTTGGGGAATCTGGTTATAAAGCCAAGGCATGGCATTGCATAAGGATGAAGATGAATGCCATTAGTGGATCAAAAGATGAGGGTATGAGGAGTGAGTATGAAACGACAAATGGTGCATCTGTATGGAGAGAGGGGAGAGCTATTGGATTAGATTTGACAAACCAGAATGGGTAATTGATGCAGCAGGATATAGATTCATGTTCAATAGTATACAAGTTTCCTGATTTGCTTAGGACATTAAACCACTTTCATCTTAAATCCAGGAGTGTGACACCTCCAATCATATCTTTTTGCCTATTGTTCCTACCTTTTCCTGAAACAATACCTGTCCACGGCTTATCACTGCTCCAAACAGCACATTGTTGAAAAGAGTTGAATATTTCTCTATTGTAATTTTGCTTGTCATTTCTTGCAATTTTCTTCTCAATTCCAAACTCCTTCGTTTTTCATGCTTGGAGTTTTCCTTAAAATTCTGAACTGGAGGTTGTGTTATCCAAATTCCCGTTATGCCTGTTGCTACAGGTTGGATGGGAAATCTGAGATAAAATAATGGCAAGATAACTGAGTTAAAATGTAACTGATAAACATATTGTATTTACCTGTTTTCATAAACGCTAACAGACGTCCCCCACTTTTCAATCCCAACGTGATGCAAAATTAAGATTGGGGTCAGAATTCATCAAATATAATCCTGTCAGCCTTCTATAACAAATCAACTGATTTCAAATGTTTCTGGGGAAAGAGCATTGGCAGTTTGTATCTATATTTTTGGCTTACAATTTGAATATGGCAATAAGCTCCAATGTGATAGAAAAGTCAAGACTTTTTTTTGTTACAGCTCATAGCTTACAAGGAACAAGTCAATTAAATTAATGAGTGTAACAGTTGGGAACAAATTGAAACTGATAATGGGATGCTCAATATTTGGTTATTAAATTTACATGTAAGTTTATGCGTAAAATTCTGTTGTCATAAATCGTTTGGATAGGGAATCTGTTTTTACCACTGGTTATCTGACTTGCCAGCAAAAGAGCTGATGAGAGACAAGGAACATAGGAAATAAGAGCGGGAGTAGGCAATTCAGCCCTTTGAGCCCTTTTTGCCATTTAACATGATCCTGGCTGTTCTTATCCTGGTCCTTGTATTTTGTCTGCAGACTGGACCTCTGAACAACAAGCCAATCAGGCAGCAGGGAGGCCATTGACTGACCTTCCCCTGCAAGCAAGTACCCAGGACACAAGAGACCGGTCGCTCTTGTGCTTAGCAGTGTAACAGGGCAAGTGTTGTCTGCAGCAGTAAACACCTCTTGGAGTTCCAGGATTACAGCACCGTGGTTAAGAAATGCTAGAGGTGCTTGGAGGGGGAAGATGCAGGTATGTGAATTCACAGGGGCAGGGAAGTGGGTAGCCAGAACAGGGAATGACTCTCAGCAGCCACCCCATTCCCAATGTCCAGTCCCTCAAATAGTTACTGAGCAGCTTTGAACGATGCACCAAGCACCCACCTCCTTACTGATAGTGACAGGCTAGCTGCACTGTTTCAGCTGCACTACAGCTAGTTTCAAACCAGCAGAGGCAGGATGAGGTCCTTAAATGGCCATAATTCCAACTTTCCCATCCAGAACGTAATTCCAGTGGAGATAGTATCAGATTTGCCAAATTAATTACCCTTCCCACCTACTAAAGCAGAAGATTGCACCCTTTATCTTGCTTTTTATGTCTTCACTGCACAACCCCCAGTTAGTTCATTATTGAGTGGCAAGTCTCTGTAATTATTGGCTATGTCTCATTATTGCTAGCCATGCTAGGTAGATTAAAGTCCCTATTGTAATTTGTACATGGAAATCAATGAACAGCTTGATCCCTACTTTCATTCCATTCATTGACTTTGAAATAATATTATAGCTTGTACCTTTATAGATCCTTGTGTATTATTACTTTAAAATATGTACCAGCAGGGTACATCTAGATACCAGCAGGGGTTGGCAGTGCCAGCCTGAATATTACATCCTGGCATTGTAAGCAACTCACAGTATGTCTCTTTTCACACTGAAAATAAGGAAGGAGTATTTATAGACTGGCACTGTCTATCTGTGACTGGCATGGAATTTTAATAAAGAAAGTAAATGGAAATCACAAGCATTCACTGAACTAACAGGCTCCTGCTGTTAAAAGGACTGACGTGTTTCTTTGCTATATCTTTAGTGCCTAAGCATCGAATTTTGATGAAGGTAACATGATCATAGCTTGATGATCTTGTCCACTGGAACCACTACCTCAACAAAGCAGAGTTACATTATGGGATTAAAAGTATCTATTTTACTTTTAATTGAGAATTTTAAATTATGTTCATCAATACACATTCTTCACATGTTAAATATAATGTAATTATATCAAACTGGTTATACAAATTAAGATTATTGGATGTTAATATTTTAGTTTTTCAAACTTATATCAAATAATTAATTTTGCTTGTGTGCTTGTTTTCTCTTGCAAAGCATTTGCAAATAAAAGAAAACATACTGTTGCCTGAAATATCTAAAATATTATTGCCATGAGACATTTGGAGTAACAAAATTACAATTCTGTTTGAGAACTTTGAGTACTTAAGACTTCAAATTGGAAAGATAGATGTGTTAGACATGGATGCTCTCCTGTTCTGAGTAAAATAATGCTAACACTTATCCCAGGGTATTGCTCTATGTAACTCAGAATATGCATAGCATTATGAACAGGTGAAATGGAGATTCAGCTTTTTAACACTCCCTTGCAATTGGTTGCAACAGCCATTTTTATTATTCATTTTAGCAAGCAACTGTCACATTTCAATTAAAATGTAGTTCACATGAAAATGATAGTGCCAATTACCAGGATTTTCTTGAGTGAAAGAAAGGAGTTTCATTTCTTATTATCCTGTGAATAAAATAATAAAAATGCAATATCAAAAATGGGCACAAATACATGTCATACATTTCACAGGGATAACGTGGTACAGACAGGGAGAAATAAGGTTATACGCTTTAGAAGTCCTTTGAGGTTTTGATTTTAACTGTGAGACCACATTTGTTAAATGTATCTCCAGCAGTAGAAAGCATTTGCAGATATCTTGAGTTCTCTGTGAATGGTTGCTTTCCCCAGTTGCTTTTGCACCAAGCACAATTCACACCAAAACAATGAGAGAACCACGTAGCAGTTGACAGCGCATTTCTAAGTACTGCTGTTAGAAACCCATATTTCTCTCTCTACTTTGTGGGTGGCACAGTGACTCAGTGGTTAGCACTGCTGCCTCACAGTGCTAGGGACTCGGGCGACTGTGTGTCGAGTTTATACATTCTCCCTGTGTTTGTGTGGGTTTTCTCCATATGCTCTGGTTTCCTCCCATAGTCCAAAGATGTGCTGGCTAGGTAGGTTGGCTATGCTAACTTGTGTTCAGGGATACAGTGATTAAGCGCATCAGTCAGTGGTAAATATAGGTTGGGGGAATGGGTCTGGATAGGTTACTCTTCAGCGGGTCGGTGTGCACTTGTTGGACTGAATAGCCTGTTTCTACACTATTGGGATTCTATGATTTGCTGGTTCAAGAACAGCTGTGAAATATAGCTCACTTTGTTTTTCAGCGTTGAGCTCTATTGGCGTTCCAAGATGGCTAATGGCAAATTGCATTTTGTTTCACAATTTGTGAACTTGCCATTCATGTGTGAGTTAAACAAAAGCTGATTTTTTTTTTGCTGCTGACTCAGTTGCTTAGCTTCTATGTCTTCAAATTAAAATTATAATTGCAGTGCAGATTGCTATGTTCATTCCACATGGGTTTCAAAAAGTTTGGTTCAATCTGTGACCAGGTGACCACTGCAACCATTTTTTATTCATGTTTCTCCAACATTTTAGTCCAAGCAAGATCTCAGGCATGGAATTAAAATTTGATAATCTATATTTATCACGATTGTAAAAGAGGACATATCTTGAGAAGCATAAAGTATTGCTCAATGGAAATAGAAGAATGAAGCACCCATTAAACATGAATTAGAATTAGAACTAGAAGTTGACTATATTATCACATATGCTCAAACAGTACAAAGTTTGCACACCGCCACTTACAATGCCATCTTAGGTATAAAGGCACCTAGGTACAGCTTCTTTAATTACTAGATCTTATAAAATAGACAAATAAAAAGCCAAACATTGCAGAAATAAAAGTTCAGAATAATGATGTTCCAACACTGACCGCACTAGCACCTAGCCTCCAGTCTGCCCTGAGCTTCACCCTGAGGATCATGAGGCTGAGAGTTGACTTCAGACCGCTGTGCCAAGCTGAGAGGTCACCACACAAGAATCTGCCCTAGGAGGCCTGTGCAGTAGGCTGGGAGGCCACCATGCCGGGCCAGATGGTTGTCAGTCTTTGGAGGTTGGGGGTCATCTCCCAATGCTGGATGTCATCACCAGAGGCCGGGGTCATCACCAGAGGCCAGAGTCATCATCGAAGGCCAGAGTCAGGTTGCTGAAGCCTGGGTTCATTGTTGGATCCTCGGGGTCATCGCCGGAGGCCGGGTTCATTGTTGAATACCAGGGGTCATTGCCAGAAGCTGGGATCATTGCCAGAGGCCAGGGTCATTGCTGGAGGCCAGGGTCATCGCTGGCATCCAGGGGTCATCAGAGGCCAAGGTCATTATTGGAGGCCGGAGGTCATTACTAGTTGTGTACTTATAGTCACCTCTATTCTTATTTAATTTGGTTCTCCTCTCACATGGGGTCAGATTTTCATGATTCCAATTATGATCAAAAGGAGGAGACACTGTAAAGAAAGCAGTTATCAGACTCTGCCTCTATTCCTGCTTTTAGCCATTTTCAGGGAATGTGCAGGAAAGGACCCAGAAATCCATGCTTCCCTATAAAAAATTCTAGTGACAGAGTTGTTACCTTACTCTTGTGACATAGTGGTAGTACCTCTACCTCTGAACCAGGAGACCCATGTTCAAATTCCAGGATGTATGATAATATCTCTAAACAGGCTGATTAGAAAATATCTATCTTCAGGCTGCTATTCTTTCAGGTAATTAAGAGCAGGGATAGGAGATTCCACCCTCAAAAGGGTTCTGTCATGATATCCTAGAAGGCTTTGAGCAGTTGGAACTAAAGAAGTTCAGGAACTTAGTAGGTACAGTGACCTAGTGCCCAAGGAAAAGCCTGGAAGTTGTGGGAACTTGGAAGAAGACTATGATCCATCAGTAATTTAGTACAGCAGCTAAGAATCGAGGTGAAGGAAGACCACAAGCAGGATTTGCTTGGTGCAGCTAAGAAAGGCTGGCATTCAGAAAATAAAAGCAATACTTTCTCTTTTTATTTCAACTTTCCAGCATTCGCAGTATTGCACCATCAAGTCACCTGCCATGCCTTTCAGTTTGTCTGATAAGATTTTATGTCCATCTGCTAAGGTTGATAACACCATTATTTTTGTGAACAGTTGCAGAAAATGCTGGCAAAACTCAGCAGGATTGGCAGCACTTGTGGAGAGAAATCAGAGTTAACATTTCAGATTCAGTGCCCCTTCTGCAGAACTTCTTCATGGCTTTATTCTTTATCTGAAAGATGGCACCTTTGGCTGTGCAGCACTTCCTTACTACTGCTCTGTGAGAGTCAGGCTTGATGTTGTGATTAAGCTCCTTGAATCACAGTTGAACATATGTCTTGCTGAGCTGAAAATGTGTTGTTGGAAAAGCACAGCAGGTCAGGCAGCATCCAAGGAACAGGAGAATCGACATTTCGGGCACAAGCCCTTCTTCAGGAAAGAAGAACGGCTTGTGCCCGAAACATCGATTCTCCTGCTCCTTGGTTGCTGCCTGATCTGCTGCGCTTTTCCAGCAACACATTTTCAGCTCTGATCTCCAGCATCTGCAATCCTCACTTTCTCCTCGAAGATATGTCTTGCTGACTCAAAGCTAAGGGAACTGCCACTGAACTTTGGTAAAATAATGCAATTTCCATGGCTGACCTTATAATATTATCATTATTCTCGAAATGCTGTTCTAGTGTTAAATGATCTACTTGATCCATCTCAGTCCACATCCAGCTTACTTCTAAACTGAACAAAAGTTGCAATAATCAAAACAATTGTACTGGAGCACTCTTCAAAATGCTTTCCCTTTTCTGTTTTATACCATTAATTTCCAAGCTCATATTAGGAAGATTATGATTTCCATCAAAAATACTATATAGTTTTTCCATCTGACTTTTAGTCTCCTGGAATATGTATCCTGTATCTTTTCATCCAGACGATATACTAATGAACACTAATGTAATGGTAACTCTATTTTTTTTAACAATACCCAAATGAATTCTGACCTGGTTAAGAAAGAATGTGAGCTGGAGTGTTGAAATTGAGTCAAATGAACATTATATACTGAGCAGTGTCACAGCCTACCTACTCTGCACATTCCCTGTGCCCACGCTGTTGACATCCCTGCATTTAAGTCAGTACAGCCAACAGTATAAATGCAATGTGTAGGCATTGTTTTGCACATAAAATGCCCCCTGCAATGCCAAAATATAGGTCCTACTTGGCCTAATATGGCAGCCAGAATTAGTTGTGATTAGAATATGAACTAAATGCAAATAAATGGAGATCAAAACAAGACAAAAGTGCTTTCTAGAATGTTCAATCATGAATGTTTCAGATTAAAGTACTTGATGTCCTGAAGAGTTAAAGAAAATGTCTCTAAGATTAATTAGGTCGCAAATTGTTTTTACAAAGCACCTTTAATGTGATTTGTTTGTCTCAAAATGGTTCACAGGACTAGTGGGCTCTAGTGATTGTAACAACGCAAGCTAGGTAGGCTTCATAGAGTATGAGTTCCTTGATTGGGGCAGTTATTCGGGTACAATCAGGGAGCCCTGGCTGACAGACAAGACTAGGTGCATCAAACATCCTGTTCATACAAAGAGCAGGCTCTGAGGGAGCTGGATCAGTATCAAGGACTCTCCACGTATGAATAAATATTGACTTGATGATGGGATACCACCCAATGTGGAGTTGTTTCAAGGGCATAGCTTCAGAACCAATAAATTCTGAGATGAGGAGCATTTTTTTTCTGTCAGAAGATTGTAAGCTTTTGGAACTCCTTGCCACTGAGAGCTGTGGGAGTAGAGTCCTTGTGTAATTTTTAAGGCTGAGAGAGATCCTCAATCAGTTGGGAAATCAAGGGTTATGGGGAAAGGGCAGGAGGTGGATGTGAAGAATGTCAGATGAGTGTGACCTTACTGAATGGCATGTAGGGCCAAATGGTCTACTCCTGTTCCTTACTACTTACTGTCTTATTATCCTACAGTCAGAGAATAAATGATACTAAGTCTAAGGAGATATTGGGGCAAGTGACAAAATACTTGCTTAATGGCATAAAACATGTTAATGAAGTAGACAGAGAAGCAAAGAGCCATGGTAGAGATCACATAAGAACATTCCAGAAATTAAGATGTAGACAGAAAGGCATGGCTGACAGTTCTGGGTCAAAGGATACAAGGGATAACAGGACCGATTTAGGTCAAAGGATACAAAGGATAACTCGGCCGCTCTGAACCAAAGGATACAAGGGATAACGTGATCAATTTGGACCAAAGGTATTTGAGATAACATGACCGATCTGGGTCAGAGGATACAAGGGATAATATGGCCTGATATGAAGAAACAGAAAGGTCGCTGACAAATTTCAAATGGCACAAGTTTTCAGAGAAAATATAGAAGCCTCCAAAGTTTGAAAGTATGATGTTTATGAAGGGACAAGTGTTGAGGCCACAAAATAAGAAAGATTGTTTCCACCAGCTGGAAAATCAATAACACAACTTTATGACGAAGTGGAGAGATAAAGTAAGATTGTTTATAGTGGATAATGTTTAGGAGATGGGGATTGGGGGCAAAAATTTATTTGCTCAGCAACTTTTCAAATGGTGTCAAATTGACTTCTAGCAATTCTCCTGGGATCAGATACAACCACGAACAACTACCAGTTTAGCTTTCTTGTTGATATTATTGAAGAAGGCTGTAAAGGCAGTGGCCCATGTATGCCTCTCGGGGATTGATGCGTTTGTTAGGAATCACACTATGTGAGCACATTTTCCACCAAAATATATTTTGCACATGGTTTGAGCAGCCAACGTAACATGATTCAACAAGGATTTGATCAGTGTTTAAAATGGAAGAGTCAAAAATAAGTTGTGTATCACGTAAAAAAACAAGGTAGCAATTCCTCTCGAAGAGTAACTGTGACCACAGCCTTATAGCTGAATAGCTTCCGTATGCTAGAGAATCATATTGTTGTGAAACTTGCCTTTGGCGTCAATGGGGAAATCATAGCCTCAATCAGACAAGCTTGAAGTTGATGTCCCAAAGGGAAAGTTCTATCTCCTATTTATGGTACATTTTTTCAAAGTCATATCCATAATTATTCTAAAAAAAATCTACATTTCTGCTACGTTTCTTTTTAAAGGAACTGATACATCAGTAAAAACTGACGTTCCTTTATCAATTAGAATTCCTACAGTGTGGAAGCAGGCCCTTCAGCCCAACAAGTCCACACTGCCCATCCGAAGAGTATCACAACACCCATCCACCCTTTGCCATACATTTCCCCTGACTAATCCACCTAACCTATATATTCCTGAACACTATGGGCAATTTAGCACATCCAATTCACTAACCCGCACATCTTTGGACTGTGAGAGGAAACTGGAGCACATGGAGGAAACCCACACAGACACGAGGAAAATATGAAAACTCCACACTGATAGTTACTGAAACTGGAATTAAACCCAGGTCCCTGGCACTGTGAGACAGCAATGCTGACCACTGAGCCACATGCCACCCTTTTGTTTAGATAACATATGGTCCAAGTTAACACTGTACTAGGTCGCTTCAATACAAACAAGGAAAAATGTAGCAGACACAGTTAAATCTGGCTTGGTACAATACACGTCAAGCATGATGATGGACAAAAATAATCAAAAGGGAAACAAATAAATTTTGTACCAAGCTTTTCCGTATGTTGCATTTGAAATTTCATCTACTCTATTTTGGATTTTGTTGGTGACATTTGAGATAGTCCCTTGCCATCTATTTTCCATATAGAATTTGTCAAAAACTATTCTACTCTCAATTGACTGGGATCAGGTGTTTTCCCCTTCTGTTAATATACCCTTCAAAGGAGCTTAGTACATATTTACTACAGATTGCAGTTCTGAAAATATGGTTTAAACAGAAAGCAACCTGTATCGAGCATTTAAAATTAAACCAATATTAATGATATTTTGGTCTGATTAACAATTTTATCTCTGAATTTTAAGCTCAATATTTAAAGCTCAGTTACTGTTATACATTTATACACAATGCAAAACTGAAGAAGTGCTATTTTAGATAAAGTTAAAAATCACACAACACCAAGTTATAGTCCAAAATGTTTACTTGGAAGCACTAGTTTTCGGAGCGCTGCTCCTTCATCAGGTAGCTGTCTCAAATGAGTTTTAAAGTCTAATTTCATGATTTGAAGAAGATTTGAGGAGTTCTAGCCAGTTTCCCCTTTAGCCAATGTCTCTAAACATTATCTAAGCACTCTCTGTTTCCTACAAGTAGGGGTTTGCTCTACACAAATTGCTTATTGTTCTTAAATTACATCATGACTACAACGCATAAGTGCATCATTGGCTGGAAGATTTCTTTGGGTTGTTGTGAAGTTGTAAGATTATCCAAATATAAGTAATTATGGTACGTTTAATAGTAGCCCAGTATAGCTTATGTATATATTTATATGATATTGCTAGATATACTTTAGTGAGAATTCCCCACTTCTGAATAAATTATTACTGTAAGCTTGGTCCAAATCTTGCAGAAACTGAATAAGGTGGGTTAACCCCTCTGGAAATTATAGTAAAACAACAAAAGGTGATAGTTGTTGTGCAAGGTGTTAGGCTCTAAAAGGGTTAACACTGAGGAGTGCATTAAGTACCATACAATAGGATGAATTCATATTAACCTGGATGGTAGAACAGCTTTGGATCTTGAAGGATCATCTAAGTCATTCTCATAGTCTTGATAACAGTATTGTTATACCAATGTAACATTTTAACTGGTTGCTATCACACAATGCATTACATCTTGTGTCAGACTCGAGGCTTGTCTCATTAGATGACTCAGTGATTTTCCTCTATGGACCAAATGGGCCTTATAGATCCCAACCTAAAAGAATGGTTGCACCAAATCTGTGTCGTAGTGACCTAGAGTCCAGACAGTTCATGAAACACAAGGAGCAGTGGGGAAAATTCACTGTACAACATAGAGTTATAGAGTCACAGAGATGTACAGCATGGAAACAGACCCTTCGGTCCAACATGTCCATGCCGACAAGATATCCCAACCCAATCTAGTCCCACATGCCAGCACCCGGCCCATATCCCTCCAAACCCTTCCTATTCATATACCCATCCAAATGCCTCTTAAACGTTGCAATTGTATCAGCCTCCATCACATCCTCTGGCAGCTCATTCCATACACGTACCACCCTCTGCGTGAAAAAGTTGCCCCTTAGGTCTCTTTTATACCTTTCCCCTCTCACCCTAAACCTATGCCCTCTAGTTCTGGACTCCCCGACCCCAGTGAAAAGACTTTGTCTATTTATCCTATCCATGCCCCTCATGATTTTGTAAACCTCTATAAGGTCACCTCACAGCCTCCGACACTCCAGGGAAAACAGCCCCAGCCTATGCAGCCTCTCCCTGTAGCTCAAATCCTCCAACCCTGGCAACATCTTTCCTGAACCCTTTCAAGTTTCTCAACAATATTAGCTTGGAACGTAGCTCCTTAGCCTGATAGTGAATGAACATTTGTACATCAGAATTGCTTTGTTATTTACATTAAATGTCTCCCAGTTAAATTTGACAACCAGTTTCTAAGCTGCTGCTTATATTTTCAGCCAAACGATCAAAATGTATATCATAAAAAAGAATATTACTTCATCCAACTGTCAAAAGAACCATTTAATTACTGGGTATTCTCATTATACTGAATTACATGCATCAAATAATTTATTTTATGAAGACATTATTTATTTTGATTTATATGTGTTTTAGTTCTTCCTTGATAGTTTTTCTGATGTTTTATTTGATCTCAGCGTTCAAACCAAACTTTTATCACTTGCATTGACAAATTCCTGCATAGTACTGTCATTATTATTTGTATCTGTATCATGTTTCTTGATAGATCAGATAAGATAATGGGATTTCAATTCAGCAAAATACAAATAGGTTCTCAAAGCTATTTTGAGTATATAATAGAAATATTGATGGCATGTGAAGGGAGGCATTGAAGCACTGCTGTGTATCTGTCTACCAGATTTGGTCAACGATTGATATATGTAAAGTAAATGATGAATAGCATGTTATTTTTCAGTAAATGACGGTTTCACAGTCAGCCCTTTTGTAATACACAATGGATACAATGTGTCACCGGTGATAATTGTGAGTGATGATATTGATGCAGGCCCCATACAATTTTATGTTGTCATAATATTTCAGAAAAGCTTCAGCAGAAATTTCATTGCCTTCCTCTCCTGATAGAAGATACCAGCTTTCAGCAAGCTTTCAATTTCCCTTTTCTCTGGCGGTAGTGGGAGGTGAAATAGATGGGCAAAAGGAATGCAATGATTTTGAAGTGATGAAAGCACTGTCCGTAGATTGAAATGGGACACTAATTACAAAATAAAAATGACCCAAAAGAGGAAATACACTTCTTTTAATGTAAAGGCGCACAGGAGCAGTA
This sequence comes from Hemiscyllium ocellatum, assembly GCF_020745735.1. Taxonomy (NCBI): domain Eukaryota; kingdom Metazoa; phylum Chordata; class Chondrichthyes; order Orectolobiformes; family Hemiscylliidae; genus Hemiscyllium; species Hemiscyllium ocellatum. The sequence goes on along the minus strand of NC_083406.1, from coordinate 10,846,913 downwards.
CAATTCCAAATTATCTTACTTTCAAGTAATTTGCTTCCTTTGTAAGCAGGACATGAGGTGTATGGTCTAAAAATGTTGGTTGCATAGTTGCCAAACAGCTGATTAGTGTGCAGCATTTGATAAGATGCCAGTGCTGGTGTTAGCACAATACATCGGGAAACATTTAAAAGGGAAATAAAATCTGCTCTTCTTTCTGGACTCTAGCTTCAGCTTCAAGGGGTCCATGTTCCTCTCACCAGCTGTGGAAGTGACACAGTAGAACATGGTGCAAATCAGCATAAGGAGCCTCATACTTAGTCGAATGTAGAGCATGAGGAGGCGCGCTTCCTGACACGACATTAAAAGATAGCAGCACATTACACCTTAAATATATGCTCAGTGAGATGATTGAGAAGAGGTGAGACCTTAGTTCTTAGTCAGACATGTAAATATAGGAAACACCCTTGTACCTAAGTCAGAAGATGTAAATTCAAGTCACACTCCAGGGGGATGTACTGCTTATGAAATGAAACATAAAGCCATGACTCTGTCTGTTCCCTCAGCTGGATAGAAATAATTTGAAGAGAGGCAAGAGAGTTATCCCCAGTATTCAGGTCAATATCTATCTCTCCAATAATTTCATGAAAAAAATGCATCTGCTCATTATCACATTGCTATTCACAGAAGCTTGCTATATGAAAATTGGCTACCAGGTCTGAAGAAGGGCTTATGCCCAAAATGTCGAATCTCCTGTTCCTTGGATGCTGCCTGACCTGCTGCGCCTTTCCAGCAACACATTTTCAGCTCCCTACATTGCAGTAGTTACTGTACTTGAAAAGATGGTCTCAGTCTTGAACAATTCAGTTGACCCAGTATTTTGATGGAAATATTACATTTCCATTATTTCTCTGATTAGCCCCATGTGATCTAGATGAGCATTTTGCTGAGGCAGGTCACTTAGTGTGCAGGGACCAGCACCCAGCTCATGCAACAGAACAGGATACACCTCAATGTTTCTCATTTGTTTTCATAATGCTCACTCAGTTAGCATCTAATTGGATTCTGCCAACCCTGCCTCATATTATTTTCTGCTTCCCTGTCTTTTAGCTCAGATACAAAACCAAGCAGCTCAGCATGTTAACCAACTCTGATCAGTGGAGGGGGTGGATGCGTTGCTGCGTAAATGCCATACCTATCACATGTATACCACATGCAATAAACATATTGAATGTATTTCAAACAAGTATTGCTAAACCTAGAGTGACACGGGTAGTTTTCAAATTTGAAAACATAACTTTCTGAATCCAGTCAACTTTGAAAAATTATTGGCAAACAACATTTTCAAAATTGCAATTAATGTGCTGGAATGAAAACCCTCAGATCATTATCGCATTTAATTTTAATATATTTTACATAAAGTAAGCTCAATGCCTTCACTTAATGTTTTATTTATTGTGGGTAACTGGTCCTCTAAATCAAGATGGTGAAAATGAATATAAAATAATTACTTAATAGGTTTGCAATTTTTTTGTTATTTTCCATTGTCGTCTTGCCTGCATCTGTCTTCGCTTATCAAGCTAACTTAAATAATTGGCTAAAAGTATTTGCTAACTTACATGTCCCCAACTACTTTCACTTCATTCTCCCTTGTGTATCTCTCATTCTTCCCTTCTCTTTGTTAACTTTTATTGCTTTCCTAGACAGATTGGTTTTGATTTTACCCTGCATTTGTCTTGACATTTGCTCCCAGCTCATATGATTACAATTGGGTATTTAACTACACAAAGTTACCATCACAGGATACTCTGAAGTAGCTGTCAAGAAAGGCAGCACTGGCATCTTATCAAGTGCTGCACACTAATCAGCTGTTTGGCAGAAGTATTAACTGTTTAAGGTAATTTAATGATTTTGTGCCATACCGAGCATCCGTTTGAATGCCTCCCACTGCTGATCAGTAACAGGTCATCGAATTTGCTAAGGTCAATTGATGGTTGTCCATTGGAGAACCCCAAGGAAGTTACCAGAGGCTGAATTTAAAGTTAACAAGCCTATAGAATACTATAATAAAAAGGATGGATCTCTGGTTAGATTGAATAAATTCTTGGATTAAACCATCATTTTGTCCATTTGGAACTCAAAATGGGAACTCAAGAAGTGGAATCGATTGAGAACTGCCGACAGGGGAGGGGCAGGAAGTACAAACTGTAGCTCAAATACTGAATCAAACATTGGTCCAGAGCCTGAATGTATGACATTCATCCTGATTAATTCACAATTGCAATGATTCCAGCTAAACACAACTATTGTAATGTGATTGCAAAGAAGATAATTAATCCAGGGCTGGTAAACTGGACATCTGTTTTTGTTCGGGGATTGTTGGGGGATGGGGCATGGGAATGGGGCTGTAGGGACATAGTGGTAGGGTATGTGGTGTAAAGGGTGGGAAGGATGCTGAGGCTGAAGCTGTAGGGGTGGTGGATGTGGCAGGGAGAGTGTGGGTGTGTGGGGCTGTGAGGTATGGTTGTTGGGGTGGGGATGTGTAACATTTCCCTCGGGAAATGAATTTCTTTTTGTTAGTTTTATAATAAAATAGATTGTTCATTAAACAATCAATTAACAGATTGCATCATTGCACCAAATTGCTTGTTGATTTTGTTTGATGTCAGCACTATTAATGTTAGATAACCTCACATTCCAAAGATCTTGGAGAGTTGAGGTCATCTTAAAGCATCATGGTACCACTAAAGTTACCATCACAGGATACTCTGAAGTAGCTGTCAAGAAAGGCAGTCCAATAACAATCCTTTCTCAAACTAATATACTCAACATCCAACTGTTCATCACTTAAAACCAGCTTTGCTGGATGAAACAGGTTGGTTTTAATACTGACACCAGACTCCTGAACCAAATGCTCTACTTGGCACTTGATCACAGTCAGATACACCCAGGACAATGGATTTTTTTTCATTCATTTATTTTGTGGAATGTAGGCATTGCTGGCTGGGCCAGCATTTATTGCCCATCTCTAGTTGCCCTTGAGAATGTGGTGGTGCACTGTATTCTTAAACCGCTACAGTCCATCTACTGCAGGTTAACTCACAATGCTCTTAGGGAGAGAATTCCAGGATTTTGATCCACAACAGTGAAGGAACATTGATATATTTCCAAGTCAGGATGGTGAGTGGCTTGGAGGAGAAGTTGAAGACTGTGGTGCTGCCCTTGTCCTTCTAGCTGGAAGTTTTTGTGCATTTGGAAGATGCTGTTTGGGGAACGTGGTGAGTTTCTGCAATGCATCTTGTAGATAGTACACGCTGCTGCATCTGGGGGTTGGTGGTGGAGGGGGTGAATGTTTGTAGATGTGGTGCCAATCAAGCGGGTTGCTTTGTCCTGGATGGTGTCAAGCTTCTTGAGTGTTGTTGGGACTGCGTTTTCCATGTACGTGGGGAGTATTTCATCAAGTGATTTCGGAATTTTTAAAGCATCCTGAAGGAGTTATATGAATATTCAAACAAGGAACAAGAGATGGCATCTCACCCTTTTAAGCCTCCTCTGTCTTTCTCTAAGATCATGGCAAATCTGACTTTAACTCATCTCTACATTCCTGCATACCCCTGATAATCTTTCATTCTCTTGGCAATCAAGGATCTGTCTTCCTCTGTTTTAAAAGTAAATAAAGATTCTGTTTCCACTGCCTTCTGGAGAAGGGAATTCTAAAGACTCTTGCCCTCTAAGACAATTTTTTTTTCTCATCTCTGTTTTAAATGGGCAGCCCCTTTCATCCTTAAACCATGACCCCTAGTTATGAATTCTCCCATAAGAGGAAACATGTTTTCAACATCCAGCCAGTCAAGCCTCCTCAGGACCGCATATGTTTCAATTGAGTCACCTTTGACTTTTTGAAAGTCCAGAGGATACAGGCCTAGCCTATCTAACTTTTCCTCATGATTTGGAGATGCCAGTGTTGGACTGGGGTGTGCAAAGTTAAAAATCACACAACACCAGGTTATAGTTCAACAGCACACTACCTTCCAATTAGAAGGAGCGTCGCTCCGAAAGCTAGTGTGCTTCCAATTAAACCTGTTGGACTATAACCTGGTGTAGTGTGATTTTTAACTTTTCCTCAAATTGTCTTAAGTCAAACAACCCTGCCAATATAGTGGGTGCCTGTGACATACAAACATAAAGCCCCCAACACATTTAAAGATTTCATCAGGAATGCACAGAGTCAGTTTGAAGTGTCGGAGAGAATCCACAAACTTCTAAAGTGTTCATCGACCTGATCCTCCCAGCACAATCTACACCATATGTGGCAGAGTTTGTAGATGCCACAACGGACTTAGCAGCCAGCTTAGAACCTGTGCAAACAGAATGGAAACAAGTCAACCTTAATCCTGAGGGACTGGTAAAGAAGAGAAACATCAGATAACCATTGTACCAACGGGTTAATAGCAAGTAGTGAGATGGTGCATATTCTGTTGATCCTGTGTTATTAAACTTCTTTATCCAAAGCCTGCTTTGATCATAGAGTCTAACCGGTGACAAACCTTGAACTCACAGTTACAAAGGCCTCAGCATTGAACAGAATTGAATGATTTATTGTCACATATATTTCAAAAAATGTGAGAAGTGTTAATTGGTGCCACACTCCAGCGCCATTTTGAATTATTGAATATATTAACAGATATTATTGAAATGGAGGCCATCTTTCTCTTCCTTTCTTGATCCTCCTCTGATGCTCTGCTTGATATCAACTGGGGCCTCTATCACAGGCTCTGGATATTGGTTATGGGTGGCCATCACCGCCACTCCCACGACCATCATGTCCAAAGTGGAGCCATAGGCCAATCTCATACCTCTGGAGCCCCAACTGACCCTCATCCAGACACCAGCAGACCTCAGTCAGAGCGGTCCTCTACTAATACTGCCAGTTGTTCGGGCACCCGGGCCTACCTGCAGATCTGGAGCCCTGGTTCAGCCTATGGGTCCAAGCTGAGGAGAATTAGTTTGAGACCTGGTCCTTGCTTGCTTGGAGATCCCAAGCTGGGGTAGAGCCGCTGCTTGAGCCGCCAAATGCTTTCTCCTTTATCTTTCACTCAGCCTCAGCTACTGCTGCTCTCTAGGCCTATGCTGCCATCTTAGTCCACTATCTCGCTACAACATCCATTTCTAAAATCAGTCTTTTAGCAAATGAAGCTTATAGTTTATTTAATTTAACAAAATAACTCTCTCCTGAACGAAATCCTCAAAATAGAATTTAAGTCAGGAATCCTTACGAACATAAGAACAGGAGTAGGCTATTGAGCTTGCCTTGTCATTTAAAACAATTATTGTTGATCAAATACTTCAATGTCTTTTATCACCACTATCCTTTACTCCATTGATATACAAATATTTATCAGCCTCAATTTCAAAACTCCCAAAAAGTAAGCTTCTATGGCCCTCTGGGGTAGACAACTTCAAAGATAGCTACTTTCTGAATTGAGACAAGCTCCTCATCTTTGATCTCAATGGCATCTTTAAATTGTTCCCCCTGGTTCTATACCTCTCCCCCGAGGGAAACATCAGACCCTCCTCCTAAAGGTTGAAATCAAGTGATCAATCTCCACAAAAGTTCAGTATTTTGAAGTTTGAAAGGAATAAAGCACAAATTTACTTTGAGGTAACTAACTGAAAAAAAAGTTAGCCCAAACATTTTGAAAATTTTCTAAACTTTGGCTGCCAATGGCAGATTAATGGCTAATACATGGTATCAGGACCCTCAATTTATATAGTCAACAGCATTGGAGCGGATTAATTTTCCCAAACACAATAGGCTGCACTAAGTAGTTTCTGTTATCAGGCAATATGTCTGCTCTTTTGCAGGGCTGATCTCTAATCTTTTTTTTCAAAGTCACGATTTGTAACCAGTATAGCATAAAATCTGCCAATTCTTGATTTCTGATGATCATTGATTAATACACAGCACATTGTGCTGTTTATGCTTAGAAAATCAAATGTTATCCGACAAGTTTTATTTTTTCATTTCTGACAATGTTTTCATCGACCTAATCAAATAGATAACAGCTCTGCAATTCATTCAAAGTTAAACGAAGAGGGATTAGTTCCGGTAGTCATCAGACTTTCCTTGCTGTCACTGAGAGAAAGAAATCTTTGATAGCTTAAGATGCCCTTTATGTATCTCCCTGACCACAAGTCCTTACTGGGCAATATCAGTCTTTAACAGGCAACTGGCCAGGGATTAACCCAACAGTAATTGAGGTTATGAAAAGGCTCTTACACTCTCGAGTCCCCATGCAGAGTATCCCCTCTTCGGAAACATCAGAGTGTCCCATCACAACTGCCTTGCTGCCTTTACTGTAGGCTAAGAGAGGATCATCGAAGGTTCAGGCTCAGTCCAGAGGTGTTCCAGAAATGTATGGGTGGCATTGTCATTTAAATAATGTTAGCACAAATAGGTGTCAGTCTCGACACAGTTATCTGATTTTGAAGTTTATGGATTCAAGTCACATGGGTATGCTGTCTAAATCTCCATGTGTGCACCATGTTCAGCTAAAATCCTAATGTATTCAGCTGATTATGAACATCCTGTTATTGTTTGTATGCCCTGGATTTTATGATAAAACACTAAGTGGCTTGAAACAAATTCTGGCGCCATACTTTGGCACAACTAATTTGACACAGCCATCATGACAAATCGTGTTACTCCCTCTTTAACTTTAAATGTCCAAGTGTATTACTGAGGACTCAAAATCAATCTGTTAAATTTGTTGGAGGAATTAATTTGCATATACTACTGCTATGCAGACTTACCTTGATTTCCTCATGATCAAGGCGATCATTACCTGTATGATGTTCTTCAATAATATTGTAATTATCATTGTTAGAAGTGTTACTACATCAGTGAACCTTTCATCACTGGGAGTAAGATAAGCTTCTCCTGCATATACTGAGAAATTGCACGTAATATCCCTCTTGAGATTATTTTGTTCATAATGAAGAGTGAGCAGAATTTAGGTATTATCTGTTCCCCGTGGCCAAGTATTCCAAGTGCTGGCGAATAGGACTTGATTAGATTAAGATATCTAGTCGGCATGGATGAGTTGCATCGAAGGGCATGTTTCCATGCTGTACATAGCTATTAATCTATGTTTGTTCAACCACCTCAGGCTCAGATAAATACAATTCTAATATTTGATTTTTGTTTAGATTAGATTACTTACAGATTAGATTAGATTACTTACAGTGTGAAAACAGGCCCTTCAGCCCAACAAGTCCACACCGACCCGCCTAAGCGCAACCCACCCATATCCCTACATATACCCCTTACCTAACACTACGGGCAATTTAGCATAGCCAATTCACCTGACCCGCACATCTTTGGACTGTGGGAGGAAACCGGAACACCCGGAGGAAACCCACGCAGACACGGGGAGAACGTGCAAACTCCACACAGTCAGTCGCCTGAGGCAGGAATTGAACCCAGATCTCTGGCGCTGTGATGCAAGGGAAATGAAATACCTGTTTAGGATCACATTACCTTTAACACAGTTGGAATTGCCAACTTCAAGGAAATTTTCTTAAAATGCAGCCATGTGCTGAGATTTGTTTCACTTGGTGGTCTATGTCATGAATTACTTTATTCAATAATTTAGACAGAAGTGACAAAATTGTGATTTATAAGATTTGAAATGGTGAGGATCCATCTTCCTTGTTCACTAAATGTATGAGCACATTTTAAATGTAGAATTGTGGATAATATTTGCAGCAATAGGTGTCCGTCTCAACTCACTGTTATCTGATCCTGAAGTTTGTGGATTCAGGTCACATGTCAGAGTAAATAATCTAGGATGGTGTGTCAATGCAATATTGATGGAGTGCTGCACTGTTGGAGGTACTATCTCTCAGGCATAGTGTTAAACTAAGGCACCGTTAGTTGTTACAGGACGTAAGAGTCCAATGGCGTTAATCTAAGGAGATCTGTTAAAGTGAGGTGGCTGGATGGAGGTTAGTGGTATTAAAGCCTGGAGAAATGATAAAGCGTTCAGAACTGACATACCCCTGCTCTCTTCCACATATAGTGGGGCAAGGTAGAAGTGAGGGGAAAATTCCTTCGAATGAGTAGAGACAGTTCTTTAAAAATATCAAATGGCAAATTAATTTTTCATCCTTTTGTATATTGAGAAATGCAACAATAAAAGGGCAAGATATATGGAATTATAGCATCCCTACAGATTGGAAGCAGGCAATTCGACCCATCGAACCCATGCTGATCCTCCAAACAACATCCCGTCCAGACCCATCTCCCAACCTAATCCCTGTAACCCTGCATTTTCTATGGATAATCCACCCTAACCTGCACAGCTTTGGACTGTGGGAGGAAACCATAGCACCCAAAGGAAACCCATGCAGACACAGGGAGAATGTGCAAAATCCACACAGATAGTCGCCCGAGGCTGGAATTAAACCCAGGTCCCTGATGCTGTGATGTAAATTATTCTGATTTGCTATCCAGTAAAGCAAGCTCTATCGTGTGTGAGGGTGGTCTGTCACTCTGCTTCTACCTGGATGTTCACGGCTATGTTTTATATCATTGTCTTTTTGTGCTTTGCCCCCAAGATACCAGGAGAAAGTGAGGTCTGCAGATGCTAGAGATCAGAGCTGAAAATGTGTTGCTGGAAAAGCGCAGCCGGTCAGGCAGCATCCAAGGAACAGGAGATTCGACGTTTCGGGCAAAAACTCTTCTTCCAAGATACCAGGCCCATATTACTTCTGTCTAATCTTGTCATTTAGAGTCGGCACAAACCCAGGAAGCTCATCACTGTTGTCAACAGTCCTTGGTTTGGTCAAAGGAGATAGCTTTCACTCAGAGTATCCTGACGCAGGTGAAAGTGAGGACTGCAGATGCTGGAGATTTCTGATGAAGGGTTTTTGCCCGAAACATCGATTTTCTTGCTCTTTGGATGCAGCCTGACCTGCTGTGATTTTCCAGCACCACTCGTATCCTGATGCAGGAAGCCAAGGGCAGCCTCCAATACCTGTCCAGGACTTGCTTAGATCAGTAAGAGGCAGGATTGTCTGCTGATAAGGAGTGAGAAGCCAAATAATTGGAAGCACATTATTCACCCTGACTATTTCTGCCCTGTCAGGGGCTGTTTCATGCCTGGAATGAGAGAGAAAAATCAGACATTGTAAATTCATGCATAGACAGAGAAGTAGAAAATTGACCAAACTAAATTACAAAGCAGCTATTCACTGCAGAGAACAGTGGAACCCAAGGTGGCTAAGATTCAGGGGAACCAGTTGCAACCAGCCTGAGGGTGGTGTATTGGAGAGGTATCGATCAGACATGCTGACACCTTGACATTCAGCAAGTTCCTCAGTACATTCTCTTTATATCTCCTTAGCATGGCAACCCCATTAGATGCCACTTGCCAAGGCCATAGAACATTCTGGAAAGTCCAGGGCAGGGGGTATAACAACACATACCTGGAAGCCAGCCCCTCAGTGAAAACTCAATCTGGCCCAGCATTGGAGCTCTGACCACCTGGAGACAGAGAGAGAGAGAGAGAGAGAGAGAGAGACAGAGAGAGAGAGAGAGAGAGAGAGAGAGAGAGAGAGAGAGAAGATCTGCCTTGATGTGTGAAACTTTCCTTCATCTAAGAAAGCCAGCCCAGGTTGGAGAAAAAGGAGATTCCAACAGCCCTGTTCAAATACTTATGGGTAATATCCTTTTTCCGAAGGATAGAGCGAGATGCAACAGTCAAGAAATCACAACAATGCCTCTTCTTCCTCAGGCAGCTCAGGAAATTCAGCATGTCCATAAGGACCCTCACCAACTTTTGCAGATTCACCATTGAGACTACACTGTCTGGGTCAATAATGGCCTGGGATGGCAACTGCTCCACCCACAACTGGAAGAAACTAGAGAAGGTTGTGTGTGCAGCCCAGACCATTATGGAAGAGGAGAAAGTGAGAACTGCAGATGCTGGAGATCAGAGCTGAAAATGTGTTGCTGGAGAAGGGCTTATGCCCGAAACATCGAATCTCCTGTTCCTTGGATGCTGCCTGACCTGCTGCGTTTTTCCAGACCATTAGGGAAGCCAACCTTTCATCCATGGACTCCATTTACACGGCTCGTTGCCACAGAAAGGCTGTCAGCTTCATCACAGATCTATTGAACCCCAGTAATGCACTACTAGAATCTCTTCCATCAAGCAGGAGAGACAGAAATCTGAACAATCGCACCTGCAGGTTCAGGAACAGCTTCTTCCCGGGCGTTATTAAACTGATGAATGGATTCTCTTGCCTCAAATAATGCTGTTCTTGCTAACGTTGATCTCACCTAGCACTAGCCCTGTGCAATGTAACCTGTATACCTCTATCTAAGTCTTTTTGATCTGTACATTCTTGCTTACTGCGATTTGTCTGTACTGCTTGTAAACAAAGCTTTGCACTGTACTTCAATAAACATGACAGGAAATCAATCAAATCAAATCAAAGTTGTGGGAGATTGGGAAAATGCTCACATGGCATTTTTAAAAATGAATATTTTGTCAATAAAATCGATTTGAATCACAAACCATTTTTGTGCACCTTTGATCACTTCCCTGACAAGCATTCGGGTAAAGTATTTTTATTAAATAAACTGGGCAAAATGTCCAGAGCACAGACGATATTGACAATCCTCCAGATGGGTGGTAACCTCAGATTAGGCTGGTATGGTCTGGTCTGGGCAAAGAGGAGGTCTCACCTGACCACCAGCCTGTACTCCAGGACCATGCCTGGAACGTGGGGCTGTGATCTCCCTCTGTATGCTGTTGACTGTACAATGTGTGTTGGGTTGCACAGCAGCCTTTCCTCAGCCCTGGTGTCAGGGCTAGTCAATTCTGGTCACACCCATGAGTAGTGAGCTACTCTGAAAATGGCGAGTGGTAGGATGGGGAAGAAATCAGAATATGATATCCTCCATTGGGGGATGCCACTTTGCCTCTCTTGAAAATCACTGCAGCAAATTTGTCACAACTCCCACTGAGACATTAAAAAAAGATTAATATTCAGACTCTAAACCACTTGCTGGCAGAGTTGGCAGGTACCACAATGTGCCAACAGTAACAATCATACCAGCTTGTGGACAGTCTGAAGCAGATAAAAGCAGAAGACACAGTCAGCAGCGCCAGCAAATGATATAAAAAGACAAGTGGAGATGAGAGCTATTAAGAGAACTAAGCACAACTGAGCAAAGCAATAAAGTTTAATTAAGGGGAAAAAATGGTTGGCTTCAAAGTAGAGAGTCATTGAAAGCAAGGACACAAATCAAAAAAATTAAAATGGGAAACCAGGGAAAGGTGGAGAAGAAGATAAATGTTAATCTGGTTGGAATTTTAACTTCTGCTGGGGACAGATTGGGATGGATGGGGTCCATAAAATTAGGTACCATATCAGTGACCCGTCACCTCCCTAACTGAATGCGTTTTACACATGGTAGGGTAGGTGTCATACAGCTTGCAAGCTCCATGGATTAATTGACGATTTTAAGTGGCCAACCCATGGGGCCACATCCCACTGAGATTTTATCTAAAATATGGAAGGTTGCAGCCAAGGGTGCAAGGTGCCAGATTGTGGCTGGGCTGGAGGATTGCCTACTGATCAGATAGCTTCTGCACATCAGAAACTTCCTGAGAGTATTCGTCACCCACCCTGACCACATCTGAAGCCATGCCTCAAGCCACTTCTCACTACTGTTATGAAGATGTGGGTGTACCTTGAAGAGAGTTAAAAGCAGCAGAACTACTGGACACAGCACCAAGTGTTCTCAATAAGTCAACAATGTATGTAACACTGGGTTGAACAACTCAAGTAGTTCGTTGCCTGGAGACAAAAATAAATTCAAATTCGGTCAATCAGTTTAAATTATACCCTGAAAAAATACTAATTTCCAATCAAGTTTGAATTGAGTGTCTTGACAATCTTAAAAGCCAGTGACACAATCCGATGCTCTGGGGTATAAGATTTTTTTTAGATTAGATTGCTTACAGTGTGGAAACAGGCCCTTCGGCCCAACAAGTCCACACCGAACCGCCGAAGCGCAATCCACCCATACCCCTACATTTACCCCTTACCTAACACTATGGGCAATTTAGCATGGCAAATTCACCTGACCCGCACATCTTTGGACTGTGGGAGGAAACCGGAGCAAACCCACGCAGAAACGGGGAGAACGTGAAAAACTCCACACAGTCAGTCGCTTGAGTTGGGAATTGAACCCGGGTCACAGGCGCTATGAGGCAGCAGTGCTAACCAATGTGCCATGGTGCCGCCCACTTGGTGGGGGAGCAGGAAATTGAACAGTTGAGAAGAGAACTTCCAAATCCTAGCATGAAACAAATTGCTTGGAAAAAAATCTCTCTCAAAAGTACCTTTTTGATCAGTAACCTGTAATGCAGAAATACCTCATCAGGAGAAAATAAGAGAGAGGAAGATCCAAAGATAAGAACCTACAGCTGCCTGGTTTTGAGAGAAGAAATGCTGCTGTGTAAATCTTAATTGGGAGTTTTATTGAACTAATATTATAGAATGGAAGATAAAAGATAGGTTAGCGAAATAAATTGTAAATAATGGTTAGTTATTCTCTGTTATACTTTAAGAAATAAAGTTGTTAATTTTTACTTTACATAGTTCCCAGGCACTCGAATATTTACAGATTGCTGCATGGGATAAATCATTTTTGTGTTGTTGGTTTTAAATTAAGCAGGAGAGTTTACCCCATGTCGAAACACTACCATGAGATGCTGGCAAGGTTAGGCAAGCATGGGAAGGTGAGCTTAGCCCTGACTTCTATACCAGAGTGCAGAGACCCCTCATGAGGTTCAGCTCAAAGTTTTACTTGCCCAAATCCACAGTGTTCCAACAATCTCTCAAGTGTCTTGTCCTCTTAAGTACTGAATTAATCTAATTCCAGTATCCTCCTTCCAATCACTCTGATCTTGACAGCAGTTACTGAGTCCATCTTGGTCACACTTTGCAATGGCGTTCCTAAAGCTGCTCTGTCTCTTCATCTCTCCACAGTTAAAAACTGCAGAGATAGCCATTCATTCAGGAAGAGCCCAGTTTCAACTTGGCAGAGGGCACTATGCAGAGTATCCCCTCTCCACAGTCTCTGGTCTGACTGTCTGTCATATTACATGCTAATCCCACCCCCAACACAATGTATTTTGCAGCTTGTGTGCCAAAAGGTTACCTACACCTTAGACAACTTTGGGTAGATTTAGCAATATTTCCCTATTTTATGCTCCATTTCCTTTGAAATCAATGCCAACATTTTATTTTCCTTCCCTACTTGGATGTTAGCTTGCAATTTTTTGTGAAGATTCTTAGCTCAGGTTGTGATTCACGTTGTAAATTTACTCTCTGAGCTGATAGATTTGTTCTCAGACGTTTCATCACCACACGAGGTAACATCATCAGTGAGCCTCCAGTGAAGTGCTGGTGTTCTGTCCCTCTTTCTATTTATGTGTCTCGGTCTGTTGTGGTGGGTGATATCATTTCTGATTCCTCCTCTGTGACGTTGGTAAATGGGGTCCAAATTTGTTGATGCAGTTCCAGTTTGAATGCCAGGCCTCTCGGAATTCCTGTTCATGCCTTTGTTTAGCTTGTCCCTGGATGGATGTATTGGCCCAGTTGAACTGGTGTCCATTGTTGTCTGTATGTAAGGATAGTTGGTTGTGTCCTTTTGTGGCTCATGAATGCTCATGTATCGTGGTAGCTAGTTTCCTGCCCGTCTGTCCAATGTAATGTTTGTTGCAGACCTTGCAGGGTATTTTGTATATGACGTTCATTCTGCTTGTTGTTGGTACAGTCCTATAGATTCATCAGTCACTGTTTCAGTGTGGCAGTAGGTTTGTGGGCTACTATGCTACCAAGGAGCCAGAGTAGTCTAGTTGTCATTTCTGAGATATCTTATAATGTATGGTAGTGTGGCTAGAGTCTCTAGGCGTGTTGGGTCTTCTTGTTTAGGTTTTTCTGTGTAAGAATCAGCAGGCTGTACTTATCAGGTACCCATTGTTCTTGAATATGTTGTATGGATGTTTTTCTTCAGCATCTCATAGTTCCTGGATACTGTGGTGTGTTGTAGCTTGTTTCAAAAAAGTCCTGATGATGTGTTGGGATGTTTGCTCCTGTAGTTAAGTATCTGGTCAGTGTGTGTGGCTTTCTGTAAACGTCATTGGCTTTTTGTTCCTCTGTGACATCCAAGAAGGGGAGTCTGTTGTTGTTGTCTTCCTCTTTGATGAACTGTATTCCAGTAAGGATGTTGTTTATGTGTTTGTGGGTTTCTTCTAATTTGTTCTGATTCATGATGACAAGGTGTTGCCCACTTAACACATCCAAAGCTTGGACCCTGTACCAACAACCAGCAGAATGAATGTCATGTACAAGATACCTTACAAGGACTGCAACAAACATTACATCAAGCAGACTGGCTGGAAACTAGTCACTTGAGCACCGACTAGCCACCAAAAGACACAACCAACTATCATTAGTATCCTTACACACAGACAATGAGGGACACCAGTCCGATTGGGACAACACATCCATCCTGGGACAGGCTAAACAAAGACATACATGGGAATTCCTAGAATTCAAACAGGAACTTCATTAACAAACACATCGATTTGGATCCCATTTACCAACCTCTCAGAAAAAGAACAGGAAATTATATCACCCACCACATCACACCAAGACACATAAATAGCACGCTGGACAATTACCCAGCACTTCAATGGAGGCTCATTGGTGACGTTATCTAGCATGATGATGAAACATCTGAGAACAAACCTTCCAGCTCAGCGAGCAAACTTACAACCTGGATGTTAGCTTTTGGATTCATGCTTGAGAACCCCAAATTCCACTGAGTGCTGCAGCATTCAAAATATCCATCAAGGATGGACCCCTCAGTACGTCATTCTACCTCAGGCCCACCAAAAATCTCAGGAAGCCACACTTCTCCAGCTTCTATCCTAAACATGTTGAAGAAATCATCCCCTACAGACAAGCCCTGCGCATACACAGGATCTGCTCAGATGAGGAGGAGCAAAAGGATGCGGAGCTCAACTCATCGATTGCCAGTTCCAAAGTGCCACAGTGAAAATTTGCAAAGACCTCCCCAGGAGACAGACACAGGACATGACCAATAGGATACCCTTCATTGTCCAGTACTTCCCTGGAGCAGAGAAACTATGCCATGGTCTTCACAACCTTGAACGTGTCATCAATGATGAAGAGCATCTCACCAAGATTATCCTGAGGCCTCCACTTATCGCCTTCAGACAACTGCTAAACATCGTTCGCAGCAAACTACCCAGCCTTCAGGGAAACATCAACCACAACACCATGGTAACTGCTGCAAGACATGTCAGATCATTGACATGGTTACTACCATCACACATGGGAACACCACCGAGCCTGTAAACAACAGGCACTCATGTGACTTGGTCAATGTTGTCTATCTCATAAGCTGAAGGCAAGGATGCCCCAAGGCATAGCACATCGTTGAGACCATGCAGATGCTACGACAATGAATGAATGGACACCACGCAACAATCACCAGACAGGAATGTTCCATCCCAGTTAGGAACATTTCAATGGGTAAGGACATTCAGACTCCAATCTACATGTCAGCATCCCCGAAGCGGCCTTCGAGATACACACCAATGCAGAATCGCCGAGCAGACACTGATAGCCAAGTTCCGTACCCATCAACAGAGCCTCAACTGTAATGTTGATTTTGTGTCTCGCTGCATGTGACCTCACCACACTGTTCTGTATCTGTAAAATCTTCCTTGCTGTCTTGTGTTGACACCATTGTTTTGATAAATTGGTCTCTCTACCTTAATAAGTTTGTACAGTTTTGGATTACTTATTACTTTGTTTAGACCCTCGTCATGTGATTCTTATACCTATCATATTATTCTAGTCAAATAAAAATGGAAAGAACTGTGGATGCTGTAAATCAGGAGTGGGGCAGAGAGTTTCTGGGCAGGTCTGGTGGCATCTGAAAAGAAAAAAGTCTGAGTTAACCTTTCAGGTGCGGTGTCCTTTCCTCTGTTTTTTTTCACTGATGCTGCCAGACCTACTGGGCTTTTCCAGCAGATTCTGTCTGTGTTTCATGTTATTCCAGTTTTTGGTTTGTCTCTCTAATTTTTTTTGCAATTATCTCTCTGCTTCATTTAATTGGATTCTAGGTTATCCCTTCACGGGTTGTTCAACTGATGACACTTTACTCACGCTATCTAACTGTGGAAAAGGATATGGAAGATATAAACTGTAGGGAAATGGATGGTGACATCTTGCAAAATGTCCAGGTTACAGAGGAGAAATCACTGGATGTCTTGAAATGGGTAAAGGTGGATAAATCCCCAGGACCTGATCAGGTGTACCTGAGAACTCTGTGGGAAGCTAGAGAAGTGATTGCTGGGCCTCTTGCTGAGTTATTTGTATCATCGATAGTCACAGGTGAGGTGCCGGAAGACTGGAGGTTGGCAAACATGGTGCCACTGTTTAAGAAGGGCGGTAAAGACAAGCCAGGGAACTATAGACCGGCGAGCCCGACTTCAGTAGTGGGCAAGTTGTTGGAAGGAATCCTGAGGGATAGGGTGTACATATAATTGGAAAGGCTGATTTGGGATAGTCAACATGGCTTTGTGCGTGGGAAATCATGTCTCACAAACTTTATTGAGTTTTTTGAAGAAGTAACAAAGAAGATTGATGAGGGAAGAGCAGGAGATGTCATCTATATGGACTTCAGTAAGGCGTTCCACAAGATGCCCCATGGGAGACTGATTAGCAAGGTTAGATCTCATGGAATACATGGAGAACTAGCCATTTGTATCCAGAACTGGCACAAAGGTAGAAGACAGAGGGTGGTGGTGGACGGTTGTTTTTCAGACTGGAGGCCTGTGACCAGTGGAGTGCCACAAGGATCAGTGCTGGGCCCTCTACTTTTTGTCATTTACATAGATGATTTGGATGCGAGCATAAGAGGTACAGTTAGTAAGTTTGCAGATGACACCAAAATTGGAGGTGTAATGGACAGTGAAGATGGTTACCTCAAATTACAACAGAATCTTGACCAGATGGGCCAGATCTGCCACTTCCCAGGCAGATGGAGTTTAATTCAGATAAATGTGAGGTGCTGCATTTTGGGAAAGCAAATCTTAGTAAGACTCATACACTTAATGGTAAGGTCCTAGTGAGTATTGTTGAACAAAGAGACCTTGTAGTGCAGGTTCATAGCTCCTTGAAAGTGGAGTCGCAAGTAGTTAGGATTGTGAAGAAGGCATTTGGTATGCTTTCCTTTATTGGTCAGAGTATTGAGTACAGAAATTGGGAGGTCATGTTGCGGCTGTACAGGACATTGGTTAGGCCACTGTTGGAATATTGCGTGCAATTCTGATCTCCTTCCTATCGGAAAGATGTTGTGAAACTTGAAAGGGTTCAGAAAAGATTTACAAGGATGTTGCCAAGGTTGGTGGATTTGAGATATAAGGAGGGGCTGAACAGGCTGGGGCTGTTTTCCCTGGAGCATCGGATGCTGAGGGATGACCTTATAGAGATTTACAAAATTATTAGGGGCATGGATAGAAAAAAAAGGCAAAGTCTTTTCCCTGGGGTTGGGCAGTCCAGAACTAGCAGACATATGTTTAGGTTGAGAAGGGAAAGATATAAAAGAGACCTAAGGGGCAACTTTTTCACGCAGAGGGTGGTATGTGAATGGAATGAGCTGTCAGAGGACATGGCAGAGGCTGGTACAATTGCAACATTTAGAAAGCATTTGGATGGATATATGAATAGGAAGGGTTTGGAGGGATATGGGCCGTGTGTTGGCAGGTGGGACTAGATTGGGATGGGATATCTTGTCGACATGGACACATTGGACCGAAGGGTCTGTTTTCATGCTGTACATCTCTACATCCCAAGCACTGAGGATGTCACCTAGACAGGGGACGAAATATCTGCAACACAAACCCCCAGCTCGGCGGACAGAACCACAACAATGTACATCTCTATGACTCTATGACTCTTGGTAAGCTGCAGAGGCTCATTACTTGACACTTCACTCACACCATTTGTATGGTCTTTTGATCTCTCTGCCCTTGATCTCTATGCCCATAAATCCTGGGTCTGTGTGCTTCCTTTGCACTTCACCTGACAAAGGGGCTCTGCTCCAAAAGCTTGTGATTCAAATAGAGCTGTTGGACTATAAGCTGGTGTCATCTGCGATCTGAGTTGGTCAAAGAATGAATTGAAACTTTGTGTACTGTTTGTGTAGATGCCACTTGCACTGGAGTGTGATGACAACTTGCTGTCATATCGATTGCAATTATTTGCATTCCAGCTAGGTATCATATGAAACTTGGCTGGAAATGTTAAATTAGCATTTACTTTGGTAAAGTTCTGCCTGGGATTTTTGTCTAACTAAACCAAATGAAGCTTTGAAAGATCTGCAGCTTTTCAATTTGTAATTCCAGATAACAAGAAAACTTAGGGAAGATTAAAATCAATGAACATAATAGCTTGACCATAATACTCTGTGCTTTCGGAGAGTTTCATATAAGAAGGGAGATAGATATTATTACTGCAAGAACTGAGAGTGAAAATTGAAGTCTTTTTGCACATTGCTACATTGACAGTGAAGCAGCTGTTCAGTAAAAATGATGACAAGAGCAAGTCTAAAACATAATGCCCTTCACAATCATGAACAGATTGAAGTGAGCAGTCATATCCCAGTGATGCTTAGCAACCCAAGCTGAGTTCAGATGTATAAGAGCTACCTGCTTGGAAGGAACCAATAACATTTTTTCACTGAAGCCCAGTTGGCAAGGTGATATTGGATAAAATAAAATGAAATGCTTTGAATGACTATACATTGAAATCATTGAAAGCCTTGGGAGAGAATGAAAACGCAACTATTAGAGTGGATAGTTTGACTGAATACTTAAATGACTTAGAAGCAAGAAATCAAGATTTATAAGACCGCTCCAGAAGAAATAAGATCTCGTCAAAGGCTTCACTGAAGGAATTGAAGAAGAACCCATTAAATATTTATACAGCATCTGTGTGGGTTCCTCGATGCTAATACATTTTCATCATTCAAAAACTGACTGTTACATTGGACGATTAAGTTTGAGCACCACATCCTGGCTCCCCTCTACTTCGGTCTCAAATGTATTTGGACGTCAATCAAATCACTTGAATTTTTGTGGAGCTTTGTGAAGGTGTGCCGTGTTTATCTGTTTTACTTTTGAGGACGAAATGTGGATCCTCAGTACACCTGTCAATCTCAGTGACATCAAATAGCAGGTCAAACAAGACCAATTTTACAACGTCCTCAGCGGAGCATTAAAAATAACAGAATTAATTGAAAGGCCCATCAGATAACCAACCATACATGCAGCATATATTAATTTCTTGTAGTGCTCCCACTCCCACCCAACACCATTTTGGTTTTGCCTCCTCTCTCTGTCCCTACCTCTCCCTCAGCTTTGATGGTTTGTATTGTCCTTATGAAAGGATGGGCTTATGACTAGAAATTGAGTAGACTGGGATTATATTCATTGGAATTGAGAAGAATGAGGAGGGATCTTAGAGAAGCATATAAAATTATGAAGGGAATACATAAGATAGAAGTAGAGAGGATGTTTCCACTGGTGGGTGAAACTAGGACAAGAGGGCATAGCCTCAAGATTAAAGGGAGCAGATTTAGGACTAAATTGAGAAGGAACGTCTTCAGCCAGGGAGTTGTAAATCTATGGAATTCCCTGCCAGTGAAGTAGTTGAGGTTTCTTGTTTGAATGGTTTTAAAGCAAAGATAGCTAATTTTTTGAACAGTAACAGAATTAAGGGTTATGGTGAGAGGGCGGGTAAGTGGAGCTGAGACCATGAAAAAATCGGCCATGATCTTATTGAATGGGGGAATAGGTTTCAAAGGGTCAGATGACCTTCTCCTGCTCTTAGTTCTTATGTTTCTATATTAACTTTTGGATGGACATTATTCAGTTGGAAGCACAGGTGATTTTCTTGTGGTGGTTAATATTGTAAAAAAAAATCATGGGTTATTTGGTGAAAAAAATGTTTGTTTATTTGTAAGAGCATCTCTGGATATAATAAAAGGTACAGGTAGTGTATCTGTCTCTGAGCCAAGACCTGGGTTCAAGTACCACCTTCTCCAGAGGCATGTGTTAATATCCCTGAACAAGTTGATTAAATATCTGGAAGAGAAAATTTGAACAATTTTGACACTTAGGTCAATTAGGTCAAATTTGGAAGCCTGCCATATCATTTTGAAACATGCTTGAATTATATACAGTCATAACAGCGCCAACATCACCCATGATCATCTGAAACCAACTCTGCTGGGCCAGCCTCTTGTTAAGGATGCTTGATTCCTGACTACCAAAGCAAATCGTCTTCACCCAGCTGAAGGAAGGCACATGAACAAAGAGGGGACAAAGCAAGCATCTCAGAGTCTCCCTGAAGGCCTCCCTCAAGAAATGCAGCATAGATAGCAATGCCTGGGAGATCCTTGTTCAGAAGAAACCAACTTGGAGGAAACTCCAATATGAAGGGACGCAATTCTCCAAGCACACCTTGTGACAAGAAGAAGAATGGAAAAGGGACCAGAGAAAGGAATGGCAACTACCTCAAGGCTGCAAATGTGTTGCTGGTCAAAGCACAGCAGGTTAGGCAGCATCTCAGGAATAGAGAATTCGACGTTTCGAGCATAAGCCCTTCATCAGGATTCCTGATGAAGGGCTTATGCTCGAAACGTCGAATTCTCTATTCCTGAGATGCTGCCTAACCTGCTGTGCTTTGACCAGCAACACATTTGCAGCTGTGATCTCCAGCATCTGCAGACCTCATTTTTTACTCGAAGAACTACCTCAAGGCCAAAGGCCACTTGCACCTCTCAGAAGCATCAGCCAATTGTGTGCTTGGAGATGCAGCTCCAAAATTGGACTCATCAGCTACCCAAGGAGCCAGAGAGAACCCAAACAGAAATATGCATATTCTGGATCAAATCTCATGTGCTATCTTTTTGCAAGTTTGTTGGGTGTAGAGTGAAGAGATCTCTGGACCTATACTCTAAGAATAGCTCATGAACACATGCCAAAGGAGCTATGTCATGATGATGTAAAATCAGTATATTGAAACCAGGAGGAAAAAAATGCTAGTGAAGTCATGTTCCCCATGCTTCTATATGTGCAGTTTATAGTTAATAATATTAATAATATAACTATTATTAGCTTTCATTTGAACTGTGTTCAGTTCCAGTCTATCCCAAGCATCCAGAAACTGCTATGTGTATTATTGGGGGTGAGGGCTGGCATTTAAGCAGCTCAGAGTGTACTCTGACACATTGCTGCTCCACCCCAATTATGTCCAACGTGGTGGACTGTAGATGGCTGTCCCAGCTACCTTCTGGCTTCCCATCCCCAGCCATTGCTCTGTCTGCTGTCCCAACTCACTGAATAATAATCCCACTCCTGCTGTTTTTTTCCTTTTAATTGCCTCCCCTCACACTGCTTATGCTCCCTTCCCCACTTTGCTGCTTTCCTGGTCCTCCCCAGTCTTTTCCCAAGCTGCTCACTCCTCCCTCCCTGTTGGTCTCATCCTCCTCCTCTCCTCAGTGCTTCCCCATACACTCCTAATGATCAGCTCCATTCCCACTTTCCTCACTGTATAACCACTTCAGGCTCTTTCTGACAACATCCTCACTCTCATCCTTATTTTAAATCTGTCAACGTCCTCATCTTTGTCTATGTCTGTAACCTCCTCTAATCTTACAACCTTCATTGATCAGATGGGCCAAGGAATGGCAGATGGAGATTAATTCAGATAAATGTGAGGTGCTGCATTTTGGTCAGGCTAATCAGGGCAGGACTTATACACTTAATGGTCAGGTCCTGGGGAGTGTTGCTGAACAAAGAGACCTTGGAGTGCAAGTTCATGGTCCTTGAAAATGGACACCCAGATAGACCTGATAGTGAAGAAGATGTTTGGTATGCTTGCCTTTATTAGTCAGTGCATTAAGTATAGGAGTTGGGAAATCATTTTGCATTTGCACAGGACAGTGGTTAGGCCACTTTTGAAATACTTCTTTCAATTCTGGTTTCCCTTCTATAGGAAGGATGCTGTGAAGCTTGAAAAGGATCAGAAAAGATTTACAAGGATTTTGCCAGGATTGGAGGATTTGAGCTATAAGGAGAGGCTGAATAAGCTGAGGTTATTTTCTCTGGAGCATCAGAGACTGAGGGGGTCCTTATAGAGGTTTATAAAATCATGAAGGGCATGGATAGAGTGAATATAGACAAGATATTTTCCCTGAGGTGGGGGAGTCTGAAATGAGAGGGCATATGTTTAAGGTGAGGGGGAAAGATTTAAAAGGGACCTAAGGGGCAACATTTTGACACAGAGGTGATGTACGTATAGAATGAGCTGCCAGAGGAAGTGGTAGAGGCTGGTAAAATTACAACATTTAAAAAGCATCTGGATGGGTATATGAATAGAAATTGTTTAGACAGTTATGGGCCAAGTGCTGGCAAATGGGAATCGATCAATTTCGGATATCTGGTCGGCATGGACAAGTTGGTCCAAAGGGTCTGTTTCCGGGCTGTACATCTCTATGACTCTATGACTGTAATAATGCACTCTGATAACTCTGGCTCCTTGACCATTCCCAATTTTAATTAAGGTGAGAAAAACATAGGAGCTGGCCATGTCACCTATTCAGCCCATGCAGCATGCGCCAATCAATTTGATCATGAATGATTATCTACCTCTATGTCATTTTTCTGTGCTGTCCTCACATTCCTTGATGTTAATTGTTCCAAGAAATCTATCCCACTGCTGACTGGAACATGGGAAATAATTGATTTTCCATGGAATTTTGGTGTGAACAATTTCAAAGATTCACCATCTTCCAAGTGAAGGAATTACTCTTCATCTCAGTGCTAATGGGCCTTCCCATTTACCTGAGATTATGGCTCCAAGTTTCAGAGTCACCAAGCAGTAGGAACAGCCTAGTTTCATTCAATCTGTTATACCTGTTACACATGGATGAAAAAAACCCACCATTTCGACTGGGACAACACATCTATCCTGGGACAGGCTAAGCAAAGACATGCCAGAGAATTCCTAGAGGCCTGGCACTCCAACCACAATGCCATAAACAACACATAGATCTAGATGCCATCTATCAACCCCTCAGAAAATGAACAGGAAATGACATCACCACAAACCCCAGGCACCCCATCCAGGAGAAAGATATAAATAGAAAGCAGGAGACAACAGCTTCGCTTCACTTGGAGGTCGCCACTGATGATGTTACCTGGCCAGGTAATGAAACGTCTGGATATCAAACCTACAGCTCAGCGAGCAAACCTACACCCTATACCTGTAAGAGTTTGTAAGTTCCAATCCTTTCAACTCTCCTTTTTATTGAAACTTTAGAGAATTTCAGTTTCAGTTCTCTCAATCTTTCATCAGATGTTACTTCCACCAGTCTAAACATGAGGTCTGATGGACCTCTGTTGCAGACAATCCTTAGGAAATATCTATTTTCTCAGAGGGACTGATAGCAAATGTTGGCCAGCCAGCAATGCCCACATCCCAGAAGTGAATAAAAATAACTGTACACAATACTCCAGTAATTAGGATTGACTGTGATTCTTGACTGTGATGGATAATGATTGCTGGATGACAGTTGCTTGCTGCTTGTCATTCATCAGCAGCCCCAGGACAGCAGGGTGAAAATTAAAGGATTTTTTGCATTTCAAAAAGAATCAGAAAATTGATAGCAATAATTGGTGGATCAACGAAACGTTCTATACAGGAACAGAATTTGTTACATCAGAAGATTTCTGTAAAATTTTGCATTTACGTCAACATTATTATGATGAATGCTACTTATCACAAAACGATGCAGAAATAAATCCCACTTTTGTTTATTCAAATATGGTGTAGTTCATTTTAAGTACCAGTTAATTTAAATAAAGCATGCAACACTTACATGTAATTAAACTCTCAAAGCGCCATCTTTTGCTGAATCCTATTTTTCAACAATGTTTTGCTTATCACCTCCACAGCATAATATCAAAATGCACAGACATTGCCAACTAGATGTTTCAAACTGGCCTACAATTTTTAACATGTATTTTTATTTTGATATTATCTTCACCTATTTATTTTCAAGTAACGGTGTGGTAATTAACTTTTACATAGTGATAGCTGGTAGTATTCACCTTAGTGCGTGATTGCAGCTTGAAAGTGGCAATAAGATTTTTGCATTTACACAGCGTCTTTTATGACTTAAGGATGCCCCAAAGTGCTGCACAGCTAATGAGAAAATGTTGAACGTGTTCAACACTATTTGTAACAACAAAATACTTCAAACAGCAAGAGGATAAATGACTAGAAAACCTTTATAGAACATAGAACATAGAACATAGAAGGATACAGCGCAGTACAGGCCCTTCGGCCCTCGATGTTGCGCCGACCGAGTCCTACCTAACCTATACTAGCCCAATAACTTCCAAATGCCTATCCAATGCCCGCTTAAATGAACATAAAGAAGGAGAGTTCACCACTGATACGGGCAGGGCATTCCATGAACTCACAACCCGCTGTGTGAAGAATCTACCCCTAACATCTGTCCTATACCTACCACCCCTTAATTTAAAGCTATGTCCCCTAGTAACACCTGACTCCATTAGCGGTAAAAGGTTCTTAGTATCTACCCTATCTAAACCCCTAATCATCTTATACACTTCTATCAGATCTCCCCTAAACCTTCTCTTCTCCAATGAGAACAGCCCCAAGTGCCTCAGCCTTTCCTCATAAGATTTTCCTACCATTCCAGGCAACATCCTGGTAAACCTCCTCTGCACTCGTTCTAAAGCTTCCACATCCTTCCTATAGTATGGCGACCAAAACTGCACACAATACTCCAGATGAGGCCTCACCAGAGTCTTATACAACTGCAACATGACCTCAGGACTCCGGAACTCAATTCCTCTGCCAATAAAGCCCAGTACACCATATGCCTTCCTCACAGCACTATTTACCTGGGTGGCAACTTTCAGAGATCTGTGTACATAGACACCAAGATCCCTCTGCTCATCCACACTACCAAGTAGCCTACCATTAGCCCAGTAATCCATCATCTTGTTATTCCTACCAAAGTGAACGACTTCGCACTTAGCTACATTGAATTCCATTTGCCACATTTCCGCCCAGCTCTGCAACTTATCTATATCCCGCTGTAACCTACCACTTCCTTCCTCACTATCCACAACTCCACCGACTTTTGTGTCATCCGCAAACTTGCTTACCCAGCTTTCAAGTCCTTCCTCTAGATCATTTATAAAGATAACAAAAAGCAATGGTCCCAAAACAGATCCTTGTGGTACACCGCTAGTAACTGCGCTCCAAGATGAACATAATCCATCAACTACTACCCTCTGTCTCCTTCCAGCCAGCCAATTCCTAATCCAAACCTCTAATGTATCCTCAATGCCATACCTCCGAAGTTTTAGCATTAGCCTACCATGGGGAACCTTATCGAACGCCTTACTAAAATCCATATACACAACATCTACTGCTTTACCCTCATCCACTTCCTTAGTCACATTCTCAAAGAACTCAATAAGGTTTGTGAGGCACGACCTGCCCTTCACAAAACCATGCTGGCTATCCCTGATCACGTTATTCCTACCCAGATGTTCATAAATCTTATCCCTTACCATTCTCTCTAAGACTTTGCCCACCACTGAAGTCAGACTCACTGGCCTATAGTTACTAGGGCTATCCCTACTCCCTTTCTTGAACAATGGGACCACATTCGCTATCCTCCAGTCCTCTGGTACTATTCCCGTTGACAATGACGACATAAAAATCCAGGCCAATGGCTCTGCTATCTCCTCCCTAGCTTCCCATAGGATCCTGGGGTAAATGCCATCAGGCCCAGGAGACTTTTCTATATTCATCCTTTCCAATATTCCCAAAACCTCTTCCCTGCATATTTCCAGGGCATCCATTCTAATTATTTGTGATTCCATATTCACATCAGCAACAGTGTCCTGTTCCTGAGTGAATACTGATGAAAAGTACTGATTTAATGTCTCTCCAATCTCCTCCGCCTCCACACACAACTTCCCACTACTATCCTTGACTGGACCGATACCTACCCTAGTCATCCTTTTATTCTTGACATACCTATAGAAAGCCTTTGGGTTTTCCCTAATCCTGCCAGCTAAAGACTTTTCATGTCCCCTTCTCGCTTCTCTTAGCTCCCTCTTTAGCTCCTTCCTGGCTACCTTATAACTCTCAATCGCCCCTACTGAACCTTCACGCCTCATCTTTACATATGCCGCCTTCTTCCCTTTCACAAGGGACTCCAATTCCTTACTAAACCACGGCTGCCTCACAAGGCCCTTTACACCATGCCTGACTGGTACATACCTATCGAGGACACGCAGTAGCTGCTCCTTGAACAATCCCCACATCTCATTAGTGTTCTTCTCTTGAAGCCTGTTTTTCCAATCCACACAACCTAAGTCATGCCTCACTGCATCATAATTTCCCTGCCCCCAGCTATAGCTCTTGCCCTGCGGCGCACGATTATCCCTCTCCATCACTAAAGTAAAAGTCACCGAGTTGTGGTCACTGTCCCCGAAGTGCTCACCTACCTCCAAGTCTAACACCTGGCCTGGTTCATTACCTAGAACCAAATCCAATATAGCCTCCCCTCTTGTTGGCCTGTCGACATATTGTGTCAGGAAACCCTCCTGCACACATTGTACAAACACCGACCCATCTAATGAACTCGAGCTATAGCTCTCCCAGTCAATATCTGGGAAGTTAAAGTCCCCCATAACAACCACCCTGCTACCTTCACTCTTTTCCTGAATCATCCTCGCAATATTATCCTCTACTTCTCTAGGACTATTAGGAGGCCTGTAGAAAACACCTAACAGGGTGACCTCACCTTTCCTATTTCTAACCTCAGCCCAAACTACCTCAGATGGCAAGTCCTCTTCCATCGTCCATTCCACTGCTGTGATACTGTCTTTGACAAGTAATGCCACGCCTCCCCCTTTTTTACCCCCATGTCTGATCCTACTAAAACATTTGAACCCTGGAACGTGCAACAGCCATTCTTGTCCCTGTTCTACCCACGTCTCTGTAATGGCCACAACATCGAAGTCCCAGGTACCAACCCACGCTGCAAGTTCACCTACCTTATTCCTTATACTTCTGGCATTGAAGTATACACACTTCAATCCACCTTTCTGGTTACAGGCACCCTCCTTAGAGATCGCTGCATTATTCCTAACCTCCCTACACTCAAGGTCCTGTACCCTAAAGCTACAGTCCTGGTTCCCATGCCCCCGCGGAGTTAGTTTAAACCCTCCCAAAGAGCACTAGCAAACCTCCCCCCAAGGACACTGGTGCCCCTCAGGTTCAGGTGTAGCCCATCCTTTTTATAGAGGTCCCAACTTCCCCAGAAAGGACCCCAGTTGTCCAGAAACCGGAATCCCTCCCTCCTGCACCATCCCTGTAGCCACGCATTTAACTGCTCTCTCTCCCTATTCCTCGACTCTCTATCACGTGGCACGGGTAACAAACCAGAGACTACAACTCTGTTTGTTCTAACTCTGAGCTTCCAACCTAGCTCCCTGAAAGCCTGTCTGACATCCTCACCCTTCTTCCTACCTATATCGTTGGTGCCAACGTGGACCACGATCTGGGGCTGCTCCCCCTCCCCCTTAAGGACCCGGAAAACACGATCAGCGACATCACGTACCCTTGCACCTGGGAGGCAACATACCAAACGTGAGTCCCTGTCGCCCCCACAAAACCGTCTGTCTGTACCCCTCACTATCGAGTCCCCAAGAACTATTGCTCTACCTTTCTCCACCCTACCCTTCTGAGCAACGGGGCCAGGCTCCGTGCCAGAGGCCTGAACCTCGTTGCTTGCCCCTGGTAAGTCATCCCCCCCACAAGTATCCAAAACGGTATACTTGTTCTTGAGGGGAATGACCGCAGGGGGTCCCTGCACTGGCTTCCTCCTCCCACTCCCCCTCACTGTCACCCATCTATCTTGAACTTTCGGAGTAACTACTTGCCTAAAGCTCCGATCTATGACCTCCTCTGCCTCCCGAATGATCCGCAGTTCATCCAACTCCAGCTCCAGTTCCCTAACACGGGTTTGGAGGAGCTGGAGATGGGTGCACTTCTTGCAAGTGTACTCAGCAGGGACGCTAATGGCTTCCCTCACCTCATACATGTTGCAAGAGGAACATTGCCCTCTCTGCACTGCCATCCCTCTAAAAGTAAGCTTTCCTTAAAAAAAAACAACAAAAACCAACTAAATCTAAAGAAACAAACAAGGAAAATGCAGCACTTACTTTTTTCTCAAAGATTTTGTTTGAGGATAATGGGAGAATACATCCACTTTTTTTTCCATAATTTACTTGAGAAAAGAAATGGGGCATTGATTTATTCATTCTTTCATGGGATGTGGGTGGCACTGGCAAGGCCAGTCTTTGTTAGCCATTCGCTAATTTTCCTTGGTCATTTGGCATTTTCAGTGGAAGGTTACAAGTCAACCACATTACTGTGGCCCTGAAGTCACATGTCGGTTGGGTAAGGATATTCATACTTCCTTCACTAAAGAAGGACCTTCCACTAAAGGATATTAAGTAAAAAGGACAAAACCATATGGATTTGGACATCTATGAGAGGAAGTTGCTATGGTCACCATCCTGAGAGCCTCGCATTTCATCATTTATTGATTAGATTCAAATTCCACCAGTTGATGGGGTGGGAATTGAACCCAAGTAACCACAGTAGTAGACCAGACATCTAGCTTACTAGTCCAGTCACACCACGAGCGCTTAATTTCTCATGTGACAGACATCACTGGTGAAAATGTGGCACTCCCTCAGCACCAAAGTGACAGGCTAAATTATGTGAAAATTGTGGCATGTGTATCTGCTGTGGTGACTTCTATGTTTGTTTAGACAGTCCTAAATCAAATAGATTGAACCCCAGACCAAACATGTCTCATGCCTGTTAGGAAACAGTGGTGCTATATTTGTAAATTCTAAAGATAATTTTTCTGCAATATGTTGTTTCTTGGAATTTTTTTGTAGTACTTGCTTGAGCTCTGGTACTCAGAGTGTAACATTCCTCAAATTAAACATTGAGGAATTCAAAACAGTTGTCTTTGCCTTCCATCACAATCACTTTATATTCTAAGCAACTGACTCCATTCACATCTTTGGTTACAATCTCAAGTTTTAGCTGTCTGTGTGCAATCGAGAGAATTAGCTTAACCCTGAGCTAAGCTTCTAAACACAACTTAAATCAATAAACCAAACAATCATCCCTGAAGAAGAAAACACAAATATGATTGTAACTTTACAAATTCATATTTATTTTATGACAAAATGGAATCAATGTTTGCTATGTAATGTAACATAATCACGGTCAGTGCAGTTTATAGATCGCATATGGAATAACAGATACACTATCTCATTGAGCTATCTATTGTTAGCTATCTGTTTTAATGACAGAGGTCTTCCAAGCTGAATTCTAATGTTTTCCTTCCTGTTTTTGTGTAAAGGGGGTTTCACCGATGCTCTCTTCTCAACTCCTGGTCTTTGCGTTTCACTTCTCTTTTTGTCAGAATCTGTGTTTAGACCACCTTATACCTACAACTCACCTCTCTGACAACTCTTGTTTGTTTCAGCTGCCTCCATGACTTCTGTATCTTCCCTTGCTCTCTGTGAATACTGTTTCCCAGTTCAGGGTCATCAGCTCAAAGGGACAGATATTTGTTATGATTAAAGAAATCATAAATAATCCTTTTACAATTCATGCATACATTTATGAGTCTTTTTCAAACATTTTCTTCCCCCAGTGAAAGGTGAAATTGCTGCAGTCCAACTGGACCATAGGGTTACTCTCTCATGTGAGAGAGAGAGAGGGGGAGAGAGAGAGACAGAGAGAGAAAGAAAGAGAGAGCAAAAGAGAGAGGGACTGGTGGTGGTTTAATCTGAGGTTCACTGCACCTCAAGCAAGGAGAGACGTAGAGAGGGAGAGTTCTTAATGGTAACCACAGCCAGTGCAGCAAGTGAACCATGCTGTCTGCCTGCTCTGCATTGGGAAACCCACCATCCAGCCAGCTGAACCAACTGACCCCCTCACCCGGTAAAATATGGTCTTCCAGTCTTTCCAAAAATAGACACAAACGTGCCATTAAAATGGCTACCGATGATCATGTAATCTTTGCCAGTTGAGCAGCAGATTATATCAAAGTGAACGTTTATTGAAGTGCAGACTTACGTCACTTTACTGTTTAAGGCAACATTAACACAAAAGGGCTGTGGTCAGATAACGATTAATTATCTCAAACTAAAACTCTGTCACCAGCAGATGGAAGTGAATGACCTAATCATCATCCTATTTTCTTGAGATGAATGTTTCTCAACAAGGTGTTAAACACCAACAGAAAATGTTGGAATCAGTTTCGCCAACCCTTTGGTTCGAAGAAACACTTGGAGAAAGTCACAAGATGAGGGACATATCTTATTGTCAGCTTTTCAAATTACTAAAAGTTGTTTGCAGCCAGTTCCTTCAAAATAACTTAGTTATTTGCAAATAATTTCAGCAACCAATGTAACGAACAGCAACATCTTGTATGTCCCATTTCACAGAGAGGAAGACTCCTCCAATCTGCTTCAATTTCAATTTCATCTGAGAATGATGCTCGAAGAAGTTTGACTGCAAGAAATCCCATAGAGAATCCTTCACTTTAAAGGATCCTATCTCCAACTTGAAATCATTAAAGTCGAAGAATCCACAGGTCTACCTTATTAGGTTAGATTAGATTAGATTACTTACAGTGTGAAAAGGGCCCTTCGGCCCAACAAGTCCACATCGACCCGCCGAAGCACAAACCACCCATACCCCTACATTTGCCACTTACCTAACACTACGGGCAATTTAGCATGGCCAATTCACCTGAACCGCCCATCTTTGGACTGTGGGAGGAAACCAGAGCACCCGGAGGAAACCCACGTCGACAAGGGAAGAATGTGCAAACTCCACACAGTCAGTCGCCTGAGGTGGGAATTGAACCCGGGTCTCTGGCGCTGTGAGGTAACAGTGCTAACCACTGTGCCACTGTGCTGCACACGAGCCACTGTGCCGCCCACATGGGAGACTGTGGGAGACTGTGAATCAAAAACTATAGACTGAGTTAACTCTATTTTGGGAAAATGTACCATCTTTACCTATAATCAGTCCTTGTTGAAAGTGCCTGACTGTCTGTGGGATCAACTGAGCAATGTTGCAATATTTTCAGGATAAATGAATGACAAAACAGTGTGGTACAGCAGCACATTCATCCACTCAATTGATCATTGCTGGCAATCATGACAAGCATTGCGTCTACCCTAAAAGGCAAGACAGGACAGAAGTACAGTGAGCATGTTAACTCGAGATCAGAGGAAAAAGCCCAAAATGGCAGGACAATGCAAGGCAGAGATGCTGTGAGCATCTAAGTCTGCTCAAGGTGATTGTGTCTTAAGAGAGCAGGTAAGGGTCCTAGAGCTGCATCCTGGTCCAATCCATGAGGTGGAGGCATGGCCTTTCTCACCAAGTGTCCTTAGAACAGCATTACAATGAGAGGAGCTGGTGCACTCTCAGGTCCAGCCTTTAAGTACACAACAGTGGTATAATTGGATTGAAAATGTGCCATGATGGTGGAGTGACGTTGGTACATATCAATATCTATGGATGGATTCTGTGAGTAGTCACTGCTCGTGAAGCATGCCCCGGGACAATTGATGCCTGCTGTCTAAGATGGAGATCCAGAGGAACAAGTGGTGAGCTGTGTTCATGAGTTAACCGCTTGTATTTTCATCCTAGGAATCCTTAGAATCTCGTTTTGATCTAGTCAGTGGGAGAATGGAGGTGAGATTTAGTACAATAAAGGTGATATTGAGAGATAATCTATGCAAGAAGCCCTTTTGTCACCACTAAGTGAGAATCTCATCTTGCCCATCAACACTTGGCTGAAAAGTGGGACTTGTTGCTCTCAACATTGAGAAAGTTCTCTTTGGGCATCTCACCTGAATTTCTGAGCGTTCTCACCATGTCCCATGTGTTCAGGAGTTGGGAAGATTCCACCCATTTTTGAGGATCCACAGTCACCTGTGTGGCAGAGCAAACCAGATGCATTTTTATACCAATCCTGTTTTTCAGGGTTGCCATTATTGATATTTAGTTTAATCAATTGAATTTGAATTTCTCAGCTGCAATTACAGGATATGACCTCATGCCTCCAGATCATTAGTGAATGCTTCTTGAATACTTAGCCAACACCAAAAGCATTATGATGCCATCCCTCTTTACAATTCTTTCCTTTAGCTTCTTGATGCTTTTTGGTGTTTATAAAAAGTGTGTTATCTCCTCTCTCACTCTTTTCCTGAAGAAATAAATAGTTCTGTTATATGATTTCTACCTCATTGCTTGGAATTATAAACTCTGGTATCATCTTCGACATGTTCATCTGTTCACCACATGTAATGGATCCTGGGACAATTTGACAGGAATTTCTAACCAGATGTTATTCGTGAGGAGCCAATTTTACTTTAAAAAATATCATCTTTGAGTAAGAGGCAGCGTTACCCTCTATGTAAAAATGTATCAGTGAAATTAAGACATAGAAAACTGTAGCTGAGGCAGTGATATGAATTAGTTATTTAATGTATCTATTATTCCTCATTTTCTACAGCACCTCTATCCAAATGCTCATTCAAGAATCCATTATCTCTTTCACATGTTGCCGATAGTTGATAAACAGAATATTACTTAGACTAATAGGGATGGATTATGTGCTATCCCACCAGTGGATTTGAAGTAAAGACCAGTGGGTGGTCTTCACATCATTTACCTTCCTATTTCAGACCTGTCTGATAATGGGTTTGGGGGAGATCTAAAAGCCCATCAGCCTATTTGGCCACAGCTTAATCCATTGTGTGCGAGTATTTTACCCATGTAGAGGCTAGACCCATGCTGGTTGACATTGGATAACAGGACAAACCTCCTTTCCAAACCGCATTTGTTGATTGGAGGCACTTCTACCCCAAGGTCCTACTTCCCTTCAATCCTCCCCTAGCCCTTTGAACCTACACTTCTTTCGCCTTGACCCCAGAGCCAAGGCTGACAAATTCTCCTTACCATTTGGAATTGCTGGTAGCCCAAACAATGGCTGTTGCCTTGACTGTTTGACTGACAGGATGCCAGACTAGTTGGCTATCTGATTGTCTGGCAGCTCTCGAAGCTGGAAGTCCTCTTTAAACTGGTGAGGGACGGGCATCAGGGATGCGGGCAGGCACTCTAGAGTTGGGGGTGTCCTAGACTTACAATACAATAACATAAAGCCCATAGTGTGGCATAAAAGACAGCATTCAGTCTATCTCATTCTTTCTGAGATAAAACAAAGGGCTGCAAGTCCTTGAGATCTGAAACAAAAACAGAAATTGCTGGAGAGACTCAGCAAGTCTGGCAACATTTGTGGAGAGGGAAACAGAATTAACATTTTGGGTCCAGTGACCCTTCTGCAGAACTGCTTCTACTTTAAAATTGTCCAATTCTGAAGACAGATCACTAAACCTGAAACGTTAACGCTGATTTCTGAACACAGGTGCTGCCTGACCTGCTAAATTTCTACAGCAATTTCCATTTTTGCATTCTTTCAGATATTAGCTCTTCATGCATAGTTATTGATAGTAATCCAAGTTCCTGTTCCTTTCGACTTCTTTGCTACAATTCATCTTTTCTATTTTCCTTTAATCTTTTTTAAAATTCACTTTAGATAGCTCCAATAGACCTTTATATGACATCAAATCCCCATTACTTTTTTATCCTTTCTTCCTGCAATATTTTAACTCTTCTATTTAGTGATTGTTCCTTTTCTTCTTCCATATTAATATAAATACATAATGCATTCCAGAAACTGGTTCCAAAAGCATTACTTTCTTTATGTTATACTTTATGTGCAAACTTCTCATTTAATTGATCAAAGGATTCCCAGATGCAAACTGTGCTCATCTAAAGTATAGGAATCTTGTACTTTAATAAAGTATCTAATCATAAATGATTTATACAGGTGAAATTTGTGGCCTGTTTGATTTCCTAGTGGAATGCACATTAAAATTCCCTTTAAAATTAAACTTTAAAATGGAGTAAAATGTTATTATCAAATGAAAGACAAAGTTTCAGGCTTAGAACCTGGTCAAAGAGAATTTTATCCTTTACAGAGGAGGACACTATTACTTCAAATGGACCAATTTTTAATCTGATGATATATTAAAGAGTAAGTAGAATACATAGACAAAGCAACAGAATTGACAACAGAATCACAGAAATAACGGTATCTGAGAGCAATGGGCTATAGCATTCCATTCATCCACTTATACAACAAGGGTTACAGAGGGAGTTAAAAATTACACAACACCAGGTTTACTTGGAAGCACTAGCTTTCAGAGTGCACCACCTGATGAAAAAGCTAGCATTTCCATATAAACCTGTTGGACTATAGCCTGGTGTTGTGTGATTTTTAACTTTGTACACCCCAGTCCAACACCAGCATCTCCAAATCATTACTGAGTGAGTATTCCTGTTTCTGTTTGCCAGCAATATACTTGTCAGCAGCAGGAATGTTAATGATGTTGTGGTTCTGTTCGCCGAGCTGGGAATTTGTGTTGCAGACGTTTCGTCCCCTGTCTAAGTGACATCCTCAGTGCTTGGGAGCCTCCTGTGAAGCGCTTCTGTGATGTTTCCTCCGGTATTTATAGTGGTTTGTCTTAAATCACTACAAATGCCAGAGGAAACAACACAGAAGCGCTTCACAGGAGGCTCCCAAGCGCTGAGGATGTCACCTAGACAGGGAACAAAACGTCTGCAACACAAATTCCCAGCTCGGCGAACAGAACCACAACATCATTAACATTCCTGCAGCTGACAAGCATATTGCTGGCAAACAGAAACAGGAATACTCACTCAGTAATGATTTGGTAATGAACTGATATCTACAATATGTTTGGCTCTGATTGTATCATCAAAGTTAAAGCAACATAACTCTAGAAACATCATAACTCTAGAAGGGATACAATTATACTGTGTTGTAATTCCACAATTCCTCACATATCTGAAGAATTTCTTTATAGTATTTATGTACTCGAAGGAATTTCATGCATTGCTTTGATATTTAAAGGGGTGCTTTTTAATTTGTACCACTTTTCTATTCCAAAGGAACAAAACTCTTTGCCAAGAGCATGCCACTGGAACATTTTTGTTTGCGTATATTTCCCAAGTGTTATGGATCAAGTCAAGTTGGCATAGTTTTACCAGACCATCATTAGAGAGAGACAACTGGGGGTGATTTAATCTGAAGGCCACCACAGCTCAGGAGAGGGGAGAGGTCAAAAAACAGAGTCCTTGACAGTAACCTCAGCCGTGGGAATTCCCAGAAATGGGAATTGAACCCATGCTGTCAGCATCACTGTGCTTTGCAAACCAACCATTATACTTTTATGGGTACATTGCCGGTGGCACACATCCTAATTCATGGGACCACTCGCTAGTTTCCTGCTATTGCTGGCCTAAGTTTAAAACACTGGCAAACGATGCAGAGGTGAAGATAAAAGCAAATGCGTTATAAAAATATTAACAATGCCACCTTGACAGAGTTGGCCGCCAGTGAAGCAACCCAGGTGGCTAATGAAGCCCTGATGCATTACATAGTAGAAACTCGGCAGGTTGTGGTACCAATGGTAGAACACCACCGATGTGGCAAACGACAGAAAGAATCAATGAGTTGGGCTTGGGAAGGCCTGTGACCCAGCGATGGTCGCAAATGTCAGTGCTGGGTCCACTTTGTTTATTATTTGTATAAACAATTTGGATGAGAATATAGGAGCTATGGTTAGTAAATTTGTAGATGACACCATAATGGGGTGTCATGAACAATGAAACAAACCCTTTGGTCCAACTCATCCATGTGAACTATGTTTCCCAAAGTAAGCTGGTCCTATCAGCAGGGCCAGTGAACCGAGGAGCAACAGATGGAGTTTAAGTTAGATAAATGCAGTGTTGCATTTTTGTACGGCAAACCAGGGCAGGATACATTTAGCTAATGAGGGGACCCTGAAGAATGTTGTCGAACTAAAGGTGCAGGTACATTTTTCCTTGAAAGTTGCATCACAGGTAGACAGGGTGGTGAAGAAGGTGTTTGGCATTTTTGTCTTCATTAGTCAGAGCACTGATGGAGTTGGGATGTCATGTTGTGGCTGCACAAGACATTGGTAAGGCCACATGTGACGTACTGCATACAGTTTGCCTTGCTATAGGAAGGATGTTATTAAACCTACAATGGATGCGGAAACAATTTACTGGGATGTTACTGGGATGGGAGGGTTTGAGTTACAAGGAGAGACTGGGTAGGCTGGGACTTACTTCCTGGAGCATAGGAGGTTAAGGGGTGACCTTATAGAAGTTTATAAAATCATAAGAGGCATAGATAAGGTGAATAGCCAAAGTCTTATCTCCAAGGAAGGGGATTCCAAAACTAGAGGGCATAGGTTTAAGGTGAGAGGGGAAAGATTTAAAATGAACCTGATGGGCATTTATTTTACACAAAAAAATGGTGTGTATATGAAATAAAGTGCCAGAGGAAGTAGTAGAGGTGGATATAATTACAACATTCAAAATACATTAAGCCAGATACATGGATTGGAAAGGTTCAGAAGAATGTGGACCAAACACTTACAAATGGGACTGGTTGGCATGGACGAGTGAGACCAAGGTGTCTGTTTCCATGCTGTATGACTCTATGACCCAGCATTCACCATCTAAACCTCTGCAGGCAACAAGATAACTCTCTTAATGTTGATGTTTTTTACATATGAATATCAGTTCCTAAAGTTGCCATGGGGATGCAATTGTAATTTAACTAGTGGTCTGAGCAGGAAGAGTGTCCCATGTAAATTATTTTTACTGTCCTTGTGGAGAAAAGAAAAGCAGAAATTCTCCTTTGGAGGAAAAACTTCAAAGAAATCTTAAGCCTTGTCTACCAGGGACTCTGCATCATTATCATTGCCTGAAAACGAGGCTCTGGTAACATGACTTCAGCATAGTCTTTGGATCCCACAGTTTTCCACCCACTTCCTACCTACATCCTGACCAAAATGGTAGAATGTTGATTGATGACATATAGATGAGGTCCAACAGTTAAAAACAGCATGGGCCTCAGATTTGGATGACCCAACCCACTACTTACCTGTTCAAAATATACTTGCATTAAAACTAAGGTCATGTTTCTCAAATGTTTTGCTCTTTCTTTAGTTAATTATGGGAAACCATATTTCAGAAGCCATCTGCAAAAATTGTAGCACCCCGAAAGGCTTCTTCCAATACTGGCACAGTCCCTGGAACTGCCTGTAAATATAATGGAAGCTAATTGAACTCTACATCTTACAGTGATCAAAATCTTCCTTACAAAATGTAGAAGTTTACTTCATTCAACATAATGGATGAATTGGAATGTCATCCAGATGATCAGATATAAGAATTTATGATCACTTAATGTTGCAAAAAGATTGGCTGACCAAATTACAGCCGGGGGAAAAAATGA
Organism: Hemiscyllium ocellatum; assembly: GCF_020745735.1. Classification (NCBI taxonomy): domain Eukaryota; kingdom Metazoa; phylum Chordata; class Chondrichthyes; order Orectolobiformes; family Hemiscylliidae; genus Hemiscyllium; species Hemiscyllium ocellatum. The sequence goes on along the minus strand of NC_083406.1, from coordinate 10,809,172 downwards.
CATGGTTATATCTATTCCATCTTCCTCTGGTCCAACTGGGTAGCAATCCCTCTTTCTGATCTGTGCTTCTTTCAAGTAGTATTTACATGATTAAGTTATGAGGGCAGGTTATGTTCCTTTATGTTTAAATGAATGATGGATGATCTAATTGAAATGTTTCAAATGATAAAAAGGATTTCCAAGAGTTGATGCAGGCAACTAATTTTGTCCAGTGGGAAATCCAGAAAAAGTGGCAACAATCTTAAAACTGGAGTTAAACTCAGAAGTGAAATGGCAAGGTAGATTTTCCTTTAATGATCGTGGAAAGGTGAAATTTCTCTTCCTAATGTTGGATTCAGAGAAACATTCAAGGCTGAATTCAGCAGTATTTTACTGGGTAAGGATATCAATTGATTTGGATTAAAGCTGTATCAGATACTAATTAATAACCCTTCATCATGAAACTTCACCACTTTCTCAGCACTATCTTGCTTCATTTCAGAAAATATTACCTTGTTGACGATACTTGGCCAACAAAGTTGATTGGCCGATTGTAGCCGTGGAAAGCTTCAGGGAAGATCAAGCAGCATACACTGTCCTTTAGAATTAGAATGAGGTTTTATTGTCACATGTACTCAAGAACAGGGATCCATTACTACAGTGAAAAGTGTACACACTCGCCATTTCTGGCACCATCTTGGGTACAAAGGTGCCTAAAATATAAATATAAATGAGAAAAATAAAGAAATAAAGTCAAAAGTTCAGCATCAAAGTCCTTGTAAAGTGTAGAAAGCGAGAAAAAAGTAGACTGAGCAGGTGGGTCCGTGCTGGGTGTCACCTCAAGACCAGGGGTTCATGCTGGGTATCACCTCAAGACCAAGGGTCCATGCTGGGTATTGCCTCAAAGCCAGGGGTCCATGCTGGGTATCACCTCGAGACCAGGAGTCCGCACTGGATATTGCCTCAAGACTAAGGGTCCATGCTGGGTATTGCCTCAAAGCCAGGGGTCCATGCTGGGTATCACCTCGAGACCAGGAGTCCACACTGGATATTGCCTCAAGACCAAGGGTCCATGCTGGGTATTGCCTCAAAGCCAGGGGTCCATGCTGGGTATCACCTCGAGACCAGGAGTCCGCACTGGATATTGCCTCAAGGCCAAGGGTCCGTGCTGGGTATCACCTCGAGACTGAGAGTTCTGGCTCGGCAGCACCTTGAGATTGGGAGTCCGTGCTGGGTATTGCCTCGAAGCTAGGAGTCCGTGCTGGGCATCACCACAAGGCTGGAAGTCCACACTGGGCATCACTGCAAGACTGGCAATCCCCGCTGGGCATCACCTCGAGACCAGGAGGCCATGCTGGGCATCACCTCGAGGTTGTTCATGTTGACTTTTTACATCCTGCCGAACATTTGCAATGTTGTTGATTGTCTAAACAATGCAATATTTGCATATCATCAGCTTTCCCTAACCTTGCGCCTCCTTGTTGAGCTGTGAGGAAATGTTTCGCAGACAAGAAGTCTTAAAGGTGGTGATAACAACTTGATTCATGCATTTGTTCAAAAATGGTGGTGTTCTTATGGTGGAGTTCTACATGGATTACTGTGGAGAGGTCATTCACATTCACAGGGTGTCCTGAAGCATTGTACAAAAGTAAGAAAAAATTCCGAGCAATGTTTTTTCAAGTACATTTCTTGACAGCTGGCTGAAAATGCACTGAAAGTCATTCAGTGAGCAAGATCATTGTCATCAAAGTTTTTGTATTTGACTTCCAGTTACATTGCTTGTGGATTTTCTGAATGCTACAAGAGTAGATTTTTAGACTTGAAGTCACTTCTGTACTGCAAATTAAAGTCAACCACTTTTCAGCTGACTTAAATTCTTGCATGCCTCGCTCTTCCATTGAAATAAATCTCTTAGAAAGCATTCTCTTTGAAAAATTGCTTGTCTCAACCAAGTTGACTGTGTGTGTAGCTTTGCTCATCAATTTGCTCATCACATACACACTCCTTTCGACACACACACACACTCCCACACTCACACATGCACCCTCTCACAGACTTAGACCCCTTTACACTCTCACACATATATACACCCTCCCTCTCAGAGACACTCAAAACCCCCCACCCAGACACACACACACACACACACACACACACACAAACCCGCATGCACACGTACACATATACATTTGTGGGGTGAATTTGTACTTGTAAAGTTACATTGTGCTTTGCTCAAAAACTGCATGAATCCATATAAGACTCTTTTAACTCTTTTTTTAGATTAGAATCAGTCTAAACAGTATGGCATAGACAACAGAACACAGGGGGCTATCGCCTTCAACACATTATCTGAGCTGACACCAACTGTGAAAGTTAACCTGAGAATGTAACTTTTAAAAAAAGTTTTGTGATTTATATATGAAAGAAGTGAAACTATCATGTTCATTCTAACAGGTGAGAGACTTACCAAAAAATCAAGGTATTTTTCAATGTATAATTTCAGTTACACCATGCTGTGAGCTTTTGCTATAAATTCTGTGTTTTACAATTGTGTCCTCCACACACACTTAATGAAGGAGCAGTGCTCCAACAGCTAGTGCTTCCAATTAAACCTGTCGGTCTATAACCTGGTGTTGTGCAATTTTTAACTTTGCTCATCAATGACAGTCTTCAAATTTGCTGCCTTAATGCTGACTGCTTTGCTCTCTGCCTTTATAGTTTCATTACTTAGCATAATCTTGTGTAGATTATAGCATCACTTGAATTGATCAAAACCAACCAGAGTTTGCAAATAATTTAATGAAGAGCTGCGGATACTGAAGATCAGAAACAAAACTAAAATTGCTAGAGAAACTCAGCAGCTCTGGCACCATCTGTGGAGAGAGAAAAAATCTGATGCTTCAAGTCCAGTGAGCCTTCGTCATAACTGAGAGCAGCGAGGAGACAATGGTATGTATGGTGACGACACGTGATGAGGAGATGGGACGTGTGAAAGGAGTGAGTAGATCAGTGGAGATGGAACCCCAGTGAGGTAAAAGAAGGATTAGCAAATAATGGTATTGATGATAGTTATCCAGGGAAGGAAAGAAGCTAGGAATTTGATAATGGACTCCATAACTACTTGAAAACAGGTTGCTGTTCTGAAAGCAACTGAGGTCATGACTGGACCTGAGGTGTGGTGAAGGGGATAAGCATGAAAGGAGGTGTTCAGGCTCTGAAATTGTTGCACTTGATGTTGAGTCCCAATGTTATAAGGTATCTAAGCAGAAGATGAGTTGTTTTTCCTCCAGTTTAGCCCTGTCTTCCAGAGATTATAAGATTCATATTACAGAGGATCCCCGATTTCTGAAGGACATGGGCGGAGAGGATTTCATTCTGTTAATCAAATTCCAGATAATTGAATGCCGGATAACACAGTTTAGCCAAGCATCGGGACCTTGAGATCTTGCCAAATAATCCGAAATTCGGATAATCGAGGTTCCCCTGTCTTAAGTGAGGAGCCAAAACTTGGGCAACGAGAAACCCATTTTGACTCTTTCTGCCCTCTTCTGGTTGCTTTCCTCTTGAATGAGAGACACACAGTGAGAGAGAGGGAGAGAAAGAGAGGAAGGTATCACTGGAGCTGAAATTGGGTGGCACATGTGTAACGTTTGATGTAGATGGGGAGGTATCCCAAGCAAGTGAGTAGGCAGTGCAGAGGACAAGCAGGATTGGTGGTGTTGGTTATTGGGATTGGTAAGAGTGAGGGAGGGAAGAATTTGCAACCAAAAGTCAGAGTGATAGAGAACAAACCTTGGTGGGAAGTGGAATTTCTAGTGGCGAGAGAATGATTGTTCAGTATTGGAAAACAAGATTGTGGCATCTATTTTGGCAGAGTGGAGAAGGTCTGAAAATGTGTTGTTGGAAAAGCGCAGCAGATCAGGCAGCATCCAAGGAGCAGGAGAATCAACGTTTCGGGCTTGAGCCCTTCTTCAGGAATCCTGAAGAAGGGCTCAAGCCCAAAACGTCGATTCTCCTGCTCCTTGGATGCTGCCTGACCTGCTGCGACTTTTCCAGCAACACATTTTCAGCTCTGATCTGCAGCATCTGCACTCCTCACTTTCTCCTCAGAGTGGAGAAGATCACTGACCTATTTCCTTCATTGTTGTGCAGTCCTCCAGGTAAACTGACCAGGTGGAAACCTTGGACCAGGTCTGGCATGGTCTTGTGTCATGGCCTCCACTGCTGATCATGGAGTCAGAGATATACAGCATGGAAACAGAACTTTCAGTCCAACTCGTCCATGGCAACCAGATATCCCAACCCCTAATCCAGTCTCATTTGCCAGCACTTGGCCCATATCCCTCCAAACCCTTCCTATTCATATACCCATCCAGATTCTTTTTAAATGCTGCAATTGTCCCAGCCTCCAACACTTCCTCTGGCAGCTCATTCCATACACGCATTGTCCTCTGTGTGAAAAAGTTGCCCCTTAGGTCCCTTTTATGTCTCTTCCCTCTCACCCTAAACCTATGCTCTCTAGTTCTGGACTCCCCTACCCAAGTGAAGACACTTTGTCTACTTATCCTATCATGATCCTCATGATTTTATAAACCTATATAAAGTCACCCCTCAGGCTCTGGCGCTCCAGGAAAAACAGCCCCCGCCTGTTCAGCCTCTCCCTGTAGCTCAAACCCTCCAACCCTGTAAATCTTTTCTGAACCCTTTAGAGTTTCACAAGGTCCAAGGGAAGAGGACACACACTTTGCACCACCCATGTCTACCAGAACTTCTACATCTGCGTGCAGAGTGGTCACCAACTACCCTTTGTCTGACATGTCCGGGGCAGTATCTGCGCAGGATGGCTCAGGGCGTGTCTCAGTGCATGCTGGGTTGTTTAAAATGGAAGGTGTAAGGCATGCATGTTGATGTTTCAGTGGCATTCTGCGGACTGGGAGCTACGAGTGGTGGGAAGGGGCAAGAATTAGATGAGGGAAAGATGCCTAAGGGGCAGGGTAGGTGGTTAATGAGGCAGGGTTGGTAAGATGAGAACATGCTTAGCCTTGTGTCAAAAGCCCCTTCAAAAAACCAGACACACTTAAGCAAAAAGAAAAGTAAAGTTCAGATAATCTGTCAGAGAAACCAAGTGTTCCAAACACCAAATCCTGTGGAACCCCACTAAAAATCTTCTTTCATCCTGAAAAACATCCATCAACCATTCCTGTTTATTTACTCTTCCTCCTCAGCCAATTTTGTATCCATGTTGTTATTTCCTGTGCTTTTCAATGAGCTATGATATTTCTCACAAGTCTGTTGTTTGACTCTGTATCAAATGTCTTTTGAAGGTCCATGTAAAATGCATTGAGAGCCCTGCCCTCATCACTTTCACCGTTAGTTCTTTTAAACACTCCAGTATGTTAGTTCATCATGATTTTCCTTGAGGTATCTATACTGGGTCATCCTAATTATCCCATTTCTTTCCATTTTACTGTTAATTCTATCCCAAGTATATGTTGCAAGGAGTTTTCCCACTACTGACATATCTGTAGTTGCCTGGCTTATCCTTACACTTTTCTTTTCAAAGAATGTTACAAAAATGTGCACTTTGGACAGTTAAAATGTACGCAGAATCTTGCTCATTGCACACCTTCTTGAATGCATTGTACATCAATGCAGAACATGATGCACTTTGAATAATGCATGAAAGGCCATTCCAAACACATTAAATCTCAGAATGTTTTTTCACGGTGTGCACAATAAGAATGTGCATTGACCATTTTAGCTAACTATTTTATCATCGAGTAAGTGGTACACAAAACATACAAATCGATAAAAATTTCTAAACAATTTATGAAAGAATCTATTCTGTACAACATTACTTCAGGTTTATATTTAAAAATGGAGCTTCTATTACCTTTTTGATTAGTGAAGTGCAAAGATTCACTATGCTTTTCTGAAGAAATTTGTCTTCACCTAAATGATTAACTCCCTATTCTGAAAGTATATCCTCTGTTCCCTTCTGCAGCCAGGGGAAAAACTTCTAATTATCTATCTAGTCCAACCATTTTGAAATAAACAAAATATAATTAGATCACTTCTCATTCACTTGAACTGCCGAGAGTTTAAATTCAATTTATTTAGTGTCTCATCAAATTCAACCCTTTCTGTGCAGTATCTCCAGTATAACTATATTTTTTCTTTAATATGAAGATCAAAACTATGTACAGTACTCCAGATATGGTGTCACCAAAACACTGTACAATTATAGCAATCTTCCTTATTCTTCTATGGGTGATCGCCAATGTAGGTATTCTTAACAGGCATGTCGAGTAGGGAGAGAGACCCAGTAAGTGGCTGATTATGTGTGTGCTTTTTCTGCCATTCTTCTCTGGTGCTCTTACGGACTTAACAAGAATAAATGATAGATTTAAGATAGCTTATCAGCCTTGTTTGAAAATAGTCCATTTCAACCGAACAGGATTTATCAAATAACTTTAAGGATATCTATCTATGCTGTAAGTAATACAGTGGAATTAACTTCAATCCAAAGAACTTACTGATTCCCTGAGGTTCAGATGTTATCAAGGTCATTTTATTAGGACAAAGAGAATCTGAGCATGATTAAACCTGTACTTAAACATTTAATAGACTGCTTAAGAACAAATAATTGTCATATTATGAAAGCAGTCACACAGTAAAGTTAGAAAAAAAAAGTTCCAGAAATGGTATTAGTTTTGGGAGCAGCATTGCACAGGCAAGTTAAGCAGCTCAATGTAATAGAATGAAAGCTCCTGTCCAATTAGGATCAGTGGGTTGATCAACATAGCATACCTTCAACCACTCATCAGATCAATCAGGAGAATGTGCTGGAGATTATCTGATTGAAACTATGTTCTGAGATATCATTAACCAAAGCAGTATTCTTCTTTTTCAGGGAACATCCATGATTATTTGATGATTGTGATTTTGGAGATGTGGAGGTCCACTTAAAGTCTAATTCAGCCAGAATTGGGTGTGAACTCCACGCTGTTGGCGCTATTGTAAACCACACACTAGCCAACTGAACCAACTGATGCTCTACAGTCAGTAATACGTTGATATTTTTAAAAAATTCCTCTAACACATTAACAAGTTTATGCTAAAAGGGGTTAACATCTTTGTTAAAATAACATTGTTGAAATAACATACAAAGGAATTTCATATAAACAGGTTACCTAATCCTTACTCATATTGCAAAGTGCAAATCCAACACACATGGTTGAGTTTGGATTACCCTACATTTGCTTCAATTCTTTGTAATTAAACCTCTGTATTTATTTTTGTAAAGTGAGTATCCAAGATACCTGCCATATTTCCCTTTATTTCTTCGGCAAACTATTAGTAGACTCTGTAAGAGAAAATGTTACAATAGTTGGATTATATCAGTTCAAACATTGCCAAGAGTAATGTGAATTCTGAGTTCCCAGCTGTTGGTCACAAATGATTGACAAAACTAAAACATTGAAACTGTTGGAAATGGAAGTGTTCCCAAAAAACAAATTCCTTTAAAACCTCTTGATGATATGAAATCATGAAGTTTTGATGCTGCAGTTTTAAAGATCACTGTGTTGGACCAATATTTCTCCTGACATGCAAACAGAGGGAACATTTAAATACCCTGTAACAGTTGTGAATAATATAAGGAAATGATGCAAAACAAATGCAATAAAAATATATGACTGGTGGGAAAAGTAGTAATCCAAAGCACATTACTTGTGTTACTTGAAGAACACGGTTTCATGTCTTGAAAATAAATGTTAACATATTGTTAGCTTCACCTGTCAATCAAGTAGCTCTGACAGTATTTAGTGATTGCCCTCTTCAATGCCATTGATGTAACTCAATCTTTTTTCAGCCATTCACTAATGTACAATGCCTTACTGGTCTTGTCATAGAGTCATGGCAGACTACAACATAGCAAAAAGCCTTTCCGCCCATGCGAATGTGCAATAGTCAAAAACAATCACAGAACTGTTCTGAACACATTTTCCAGCACTTGTCTCGTACCCTTGTATGCCTTAGCATCACAAGTTCACATCTAAATACTTCTTAAAAGTTCGGAGGATTTCTGCATCCACCACCATAACAGGCAGTGAGTTCCAGATTCCCTGCACCCTCTGACTGCAAATAAAATTTCCTCACATTCCAGCTAAATGTCCTGCCCTTTGTCTTAAAACTATGTCCCAAGGTCATCGGTACCTCCACCAAGGGGAATGTCTCCTCCTGTTTACCTTACCTATACACCTCATAATTATATACATCTCAATCATGTCCCTCTGCTCCAAGGAAATCAACACCAGTATATCCAATCTCTCTTCATAACTAAAACTCTCCAATATCCTGGTCAAGCTCCTTTGCTCCCACTCCAGTGCAATCACATTCCTCCTATAATGTGGAGTCCAGACCTGTACACAACTATTTACCTGTGGCCTAACCAACATTTTATACAGTTCCAGTATAACCACACTGTTCTTAAACTCCATACCTTTAATAAATACAGGCAAGAATCCCATATGCTTCTTAAACACTTTATTTACCCAACCCGCCACTTAAGGGACCGGTGGACATGCACACTGATCCCCACGGACTACCAATCACAGGCTTCCAATCACAAAAACATCACTCGACCATCACACTGCTTCCTGTCTCTCATCCAAATCTGGATCCAGTGAGCCAAATTTCCTTGTACCGCAGGGGCTCTTACTTCATTGTCAGTCTCCTAATCAAATGCATTGGTGAAGTCCAAGTAGACTATGTCAAATACATCACCCTCATCGACTCTACTTACAAAAATTCAATCAAGACGTTCAGACATGATCTCCCCCAAACAAAACCATGTTGAATGTTTTTGATTAATCCTTGTCTCTCCAAGTACAGATTAATTCTGTCCCTCATTTTCCTCCCAATAGTTTTCTCATCACTTGAGCTGGAATGGCTGATCTGTAGTTACCTGGTTTATCCCTTGTTCATTTCCTAAATAACAATAATCATGTTGGCTGTCTGGTCCACTGAAGTCTCCCCTGTGACAGACACCCTGCTATTTCTTCCCTTGCCTCACTCAACACTTCACTTGACCCTGGAAATTTTATTCACTTTTAAGCCTGCCAGACCAGTCAGAACCTTTTCTCTGTCTATGCTTATCTCTATAAGTATATCATTGTTTTTCTCCCCTGTTCATCCCTCTTACGAGTAAAAAGAGCATAAATTATTTAAAACCCTACATGCATCCACAAACATATTATCACTGTGGTCCTAGTGGGCGCTACTCTTTCTCTAGTTAATATTTCCCCCTTAATGTCCTTAGTTTACCTAATATTTTTTCATGCCCTTTCCTCACTCTCCTATATTCCTTATTAAGTTTCCCTTACAATTTCCAGTGCTTCTGCTATTTTGAGCCCTTTGTATCTGCCATCAGCACCCCCTTTTTCTCTTTATCCAATCTGATTTCCAGTTCACTAGATTTGGTGGTCCCACTCCTTAATGATATTGGAACATGTTGGCCCTGTTTCCTTCATCAATGTGTCCCATACAGATATATCAGCGTCCAGCCAACGTTGGCTTAATCATACTCATTATTATTCAAAATGGCCTTCACCCAGTCCTTCTTCTTTCCCAAAACAATCTTCTATCTACTGGAATTATGATTGCTCCTCCACTGATATTTCAACCATTTGCCTGGCATCATTACCTAGTTTTTTATATTCATTAGCAGGAGTCACTGGCTAGGCCAGCATTGATTGTGCATCCTGCCTAGAGGGCAGTTAAGAGTCAATCACATTGCAGTGGATCTGGAGCGACATGAGGCCAGGCCAGGTAAGGATGGCAGTTTCTTTCCCTAAAGGACGTTTCTGAACCAGACGGATTTTTCCGAGAATTGATACATGGTCATCCTTAAACTATCAATTTTAGATTTTAATTGTATTCAAATTCTGCGATCTGCCATGGTGAGATTCAAACCCCTGTCCCCAGAATCTTACTTGGGTCTCCAGGTTAATAGTCCAGTGATAATACCACAGGGTCAATGCCTCCCCGAGTCCAGGATTAAGTCCAGCACTACCCTTTCTCATAGGGCTTTCTACATACTGTCTTGGATTCATTTTAAGAATTCAGCTCCCTCTGAGCCTATTACACTATGACTACATCAGGAATGTCTACTTCAAGAGGAAAGCTGCAGAGAGAGCTGTTTGCATCCTCCCAGGTAGATTGTGCACCACTGTAGCTGTGCCTCTATCCGCTCTTGCTCAATGTGAAATGTGAGTCAGCAGGTGAAATTCCAAGTAGCTGTCTGACTAAATCCAGGAAAGTGCAAACATCTGTGTTGGTGCATGGTAAAAATGAGTCGTGACTGCACTCACAGAAGAATCAGCTCCTCTGAGAACCCCCTCAGTGTGAGGTCCACGAATTGCTGCTGTCCTGGTAGAGAGAACATCCGTGAATTAATACCAGCCAGAAAGATGGTCATACCTTGCTTGCTGGTGAAATCAATTCAACATGACTGCGGGTCAGCCAAGCTCATTTCTGTTTGTAAGTAATTCGGAGGTTTAGCTTGTCATTTGAGATTTAATTAATCTGGTATTTTTGAAGACTTTATTTCAAACCATGTACATTTTTGGTCTTTGAGAGGGGAATGTCCATTATTTTCTGTATCAATGTACTATCTTTGAAAAAAGCTACAGTATACTGTCACACAGCCACATTTAATCATTAACTGTTATCAAATTATCAGCAAGTCGAGTTTTAATAGCAACTTTTGTTTCAGGAGTTTTTGAGGTGAAGAAATGGATTACCAGTCTGAAGGCAGGATGTTGGATTCTGCTTGAAGTTCATCTTGTATTTCTGATAAGTACAAATTTTGTGTCTGAGGTTTCTTAGCTGCTGGATGAATGTCTTACTTGACTTACTTATGTCTAATAAGATCTGACATTGTTCTTTAATTCATGAAGTAACATTCACACCACACAAATGTCAAGTAATAAGTGAGGTCTGCAGATGCTGGAGATCAGAGCTGAAAATGTGTTGCTGGTTAAAGTGCAGCAGGTCAGGCAGCATCCAAGGAATAGAAAATTCGATGTTTCAGGCTGAAGGGCTTTAGCCTGAAACGTCGAATTTCCTGTTCCTTGGATGCTGCCTGACCTGCTGCGCTTTAACCAGCAACACATTTTCAGAAATGTCAAGTAATGACCATCTCTAATAAGAGACAATCCAATCACCACCCCTTGACATTCAATGATGTTACCATCACTGAAGCTCCCACTATTAGCATTCTTGCAGTTGCCATTGATCAGAAACTCATTTGGACTCATCACATAAACAGTCGAGTCGAAAAATATGGTACTGGAAAGGCACGATAGGTCAGACAGCATCTGAGGATCAGGAGTGTTGACATTTTGGGCATAAGCCCTTCATCAGGAATTCCTGATGAAGGGTGTATTCCCAAAGCATCGACTCTCCTGCTCCTCGGATGCTGCCTGACCTGCTGTGTTTTTCCAGTGCCACATTTTTCGACTCTGATCTCCAGCATCTGCAGTCCTTACTTTCTCCACATAAACACAGTGGCCACAAGAACAGGTCAGAGACTAGGAATACTGCGGCGAGTAACTCACCTCCTGACTCCCCAAAGCCTGTCCACCATCTACATGGTTTAAGTCAGGAGTGTGATGGAATACTCCCCACTTGCCTGGATAGATACAACTCCAACAACAGGCAAAAAGCTTGATACCATTCAGCACAAAGCAGCCCACATCGCCAATCATCCACTCCTTTCACCACCAACACTCAGGAACAGCAGTATATGCTACCTATAAGATGCACTGTAGACATTCACAATCCTCAGATAGCACCTTCCAAACCCATGACTATATCCATCTAGAAGGACAAGGTCAGCAGATATATGGGAACGCCATCCGCTGCAAGTTCCATTCCAAGCCACTCACCATCTTGACTCGGAAATATATCACCATTTCTTCATTAACACTGATTCAAAATCCTGGCATTCTCTGCCTGAGGGAATTACGGTTCAGCTCACACTCTATGTGGTTTACAACGGTTTAAGAAGACAGCTCACCACTGCCTTCTGAAAGGCAACTCGGGATGGGCTATCAACGCTGGCCAGCCAGTGATATCCATATCCCATATAGAGAAACCTCTCCTGAAGCACTATTTAATTCATCCAATGTCTCAAACACTTATTCCACAATGATTTATACAAACTTGATTTTCTTGACAAAAACAAAATATATACTTTATACTTCTGCTCTGGTTCCTGCCTCCCTGCACAGATTGGGTCTTAGGTTCCTAGTTGGTCTCAGCCCTCACATTACTGCACTTCAAAATTTCTGTACAGGTAAGAAACTTTTGTGACTTCCTTTTGTGTAAGCTGCAAATCTCTTCTCATACTCTCTCTTTGCTTCTCTTCGCCCTTTCTCTTTTACCCTTTCCCTTATTGATCCTTCAATCATGTAGGGAGCTCTCGCTTTGTTATCCTCATTTTCTGCTTACTGAGAATGTAAGTCAATGGTATCAATCTGTCACAAGTTTTTGTAGTGAACATCGTACTGTTCGGTTAAAGTTTTACTTAGAATTTTTGATTCTAATTTATTGGAGATAGAGCTGTTCTCAGCCATCTGACATTGATTCTCTTCAATTAATCATTTTTACTTTAGATTACTCCTTGTCCTTTTCCATAAATCCCCTAAGTATTTATCGGTAGTCCCTGGCTCTATAAACTGTATAATCCCATCCTTAAACTTCCAGTTTAACCTTTCATTAAATATAAAGGTCTTGTTTTTATAGGTAAAATAAAATCCTTTTGTCTTTTTAAAATTGACCTCCAGCCCAGTATTATTACAAAATCTTTCCACTATTTTTAAATTAAATCCCATCCCTTCATAAGATTGGCTAATCAGAGCGATGTCATCTGCAAACGCCAAAGTTGCACAATGACACCTATTTCCTTCCTCTCCTAATGCTATATCAAAACATGACTGTTACAGACAGGAGAAAGAAGAAACTGGCATTTTCTTTCTCCTCTTCTGTCTGTAAAAGTATTTGGTTACTTTTCCTTTTTGAAATAGACTACAGTGTGTTCCTCCCAAATCCTCCATTTGTGAAGTCCAAGTTTTAAATGACCCACAATAAATTCTCTTTAGGTTTACATCAAAAGAGATGGTTTAATTATGTATTCAAGCATAGGGTGGGGGTAGGGAGTGGGGGGACTGGGGAGATCGCCACAATGCAAATAAGAAAAAAAAAGTTTATAATTAAGAATATTTAACACACAAAAATATGGACGTTAATCCATGGGTTTTGTCTGAATACAGAAAATCAGTTTCCAGATCTGCTTCTAGTCAATGAAAACTCAAATTCATGTGGGTGAAGTAGTAGAGTCTTTTGAAAGTTAACCAAGGTACAACAAAATTGGCATATAGGCTGGTCTGCCTTTCTAGAATAATATGAATCTCTAGGTCTTGAGGAAGGTTTGGACTTAAGGCAAATCTAGATTATCCTGGGATCTGTTTTATTGCGGAGGGTTGTGCAAGCGGTGATGTTAATAGTGACGAGCTTTATGCTGGACTGAGATAAGGTTATAGGAGATGTACAATTCAACCTTTTCTTCAAAGGATTGGTCTAATGACATGTCCATGTCATGCCCTGCCTTCTAGGAGCGTTCCATAACCACTTAGTGACATCCTGGACCCTGACACCCGGAAAGCAGCATTCCAGTCTGGCATTCCAGATTTGACCAGCTCCTGACCTATCTCCAGCCATACCTTCGCTGTCGAAACAGAAGATTGCTTCTTCCACTTGCTAGGATATTAACTCTCTCAGGCCGCTAACTGCCCTCAGCAGCACATTAGTAGGAACATCATTAAATTGGTTGCAACTCTTGAATGTGTTCAGTCCAATTTTGTAATTGGTATCTCTGTGCCAAACCACTCAATTCCTGCAAATGACATCTTTGGATGAGACTGTCAAGCACTTGAGTGGAGAACATGTCATGCAGATCTATATCTGATTCCAGGTACTTCACCCTCCTACGGAGCAGTAAAATTCAAATGAGATCGTTGAATCAAAATATCACATAGCAATGCAATGAAATTGCTTCCAGTTTTCCCAATGGGACATGGAACCTCCCTGCTCAGTGCGGTTTGATGCAAATATCTGCATTCATCAGCCTCAACTTTTATTTTAAAAGAGGTGCATTTGAGAAAGCTATTATTACAGCTCCTTTGAAAAGGATGATCAGCAGATGTGGTAAATTGCAGGACAAATAACCTAGTTGTACCACAAAGATGGAGCTGGAAATGCTGTGACCTATTGTACAGTTACACATCAGTAACTGATCCAGATACATTTTCAAGACATTGCAATGTTTTGCCATATCTACATCCGTCTTCTTTCCAAATTTTAATGTTTATTAGCTTACACTCATCAGATAAGAGAATCGGGACTTTGTTGCAAATGAAATAAAGGATAAAATAGATTGATTAACAAAGAATGAAGACAATCACATTATGAAAAGGACAAGGAAGCACAGGTGAAAAAACGGTTTTCTTTGCATCAATCCTGACAATACATCCACATGTAATCTACCCAACATATCAACCAGCTTACCTATTTAATCTCCATAAAATGCAACATGACTGTTTTTTGATTCCCAAATATCATCAGTTAGAATTGCTAAATGTTCATACATCATTGTATCATCACATAGCCCTGGTTTGCTGCTCAGCACAAAACCTTTTTCTTCCCAACATTATATGACGTGGTTCATATACTTGCCTCAGTTTGTCTCAGCTGGTAGTTATTTTCTAGCCAAGTATTTATCCAGCCCCATTTTTAGCAATTACTTTACACATCACCTATCCTGACATTCTATCCAAATTAAAGTCAATATTACATGAGGGGAAGGTTCTCTGTTGTCTCTTGTCATCTTTGAAGTTTGCACATTTAAAATTTTAATCTTATTGTTCTGTCTGAACAGTCTAAATCAATAGATTGCTTCCACTTAGATCTGTGCCTCCCAGCTCCGTACATAGTTTCTCATAATTCAAGCCTCCCGGCCCCAAAATTAGCTTTGATCTTCCTTGAACCCTGTTCAATTTACGACTTTCCCTTGAACTCCCTTGAAGGTCAAGGGCAACTCATGACTCTCTGGGGCAAACATGCTGTTTCCTTTCTGCTTGTGCAACATGATATATGAAAAATGTAATATCATAATAACAGAGAGTTCCAGCTCATAGACGGTGTTGGTTCACCTTGTGCCTGTAACTCTCCAGCATTAATTCTCGGTTGTGGCTCCTTAGCAGGGATATGTTCCTATGTTTATTTGAACTTAAATGAGGAGCAATGCAAAATGGAATTTCCCAAAATAAAATGCTTGAATATCAAATATTTTAAAGATTGTCATCTAAATAAGATTGCCAGGTAAAAAACTCAGGGCTCAGTAACCTGGCTTCATTTCCTTGCTTTTCCGTAGATTATATGAATAAACTGTTCTCAAACAAAGGGGGCAAAATGAAGAAGTTAGCAAATGATCAAAAGTTGGCCATGTGGTTGAAGATGTGGTGGAAGGCTTTGGATTGATGAAAGATAAAGGCTGGTTACTTGGAAGATGACAGTACGGAGAAATGCGAGATACATTTTGGAAAATGCAACCGTACAATTAAATATATGTAAATGATAGAATATCATGAAGTGTCTGATGATCCTTAAAGGCAGTAGGTCAGGTTTAGTGGATGGTTGAGTAGGGATATGCTGTGCTTTTCCCTGTTAGCCAAAGCATAAAGCAGTGGAGACGTTCTGCTAATGGTGCAACACGTGTCAGGTAATTCCTTGAGTACCGAACACGTCGCTAGAAAGATGAGATTGCACTGCAGACAGAGGAGATTAATGAGATGTTGCCAGGACAAGAACACTTCAGACATGAGAAAACATTGGAGAGGTTAGAATAATTTTACTTGGAGCAGAAGATGTTGAGGAGTACTCAACTAAGGTGCATAAAGTTATGAATAGCCTCATCGGAACAAATAGGGATAACATATTTGCAGTTGTAAATAATTTAAAAACAGGACACGTAGATTTCAAGTAGAGTCATAGAGTCTTAACAATGTATAACATAGAAACAGACTCTTTGGTCTGACTTGTCCATGACAACCAGATACTCTAAATTAATCTAGCCCCATTTTTCAGTATTTGGGCCATATTCCTCTAAACCATTCCTATTCGTGTACCCATTCATTTTAAATGTTGTAGTTGTACCAGTCTCCACTACCTCATTTGGCAGCTCATTCCATACACGCACCATCCTCTGCATGAAAAAGTTGCTCCTTAGGTCTCTTTTGTATCTTTCCCCTCTCACCATAAATCTTATACCCTCTAGTTTTGAGCTCTCCAATGCTGTGGGGAAAAAAAACCTTGGTTTTTTACCCTATCCACGTTTTTATAAACCTCTATAAGATCATCCTTCAACTGCTGATGCTCCAGGAAAAGTAGCCCCAGCCTATTCAGCCTTTCCCTATCGTTCAAACCTTCCATCCTTAGCAACATCCTTGTAAATCTTAAACAAAAACTGAAACAACTGCGGGTTCTGTAAATCAGAAACAAAACAGAAATCGCTGGAAAAACTCAGCAGGTCTGGCAGCATCTATAAAGAGAAATCTGAGTTAATGTTTTGGCCCAATGACCCTAACTCTGATCCATCATCCTCATGACTTTGCCAGTAGAAAACCAAGTAGAGGGCGGCAACGTGGCTCAGTGGTTAGCATTGCCGCATCACAGCACCAGGGTTCCAGGTTCAATTCCAGCTTCGGGCAACTGTCTGTGTGGAGTTTGCACATTCTCGCCGTGTCAGTGTGGGTTTCCTCCGGGTGCTCCAGTTTCCTCCCACAATCCAAAGATGTGCAGGTCAGGTGAATTGACCATCCTAAATTGCCCATAGTGTTAGATTCTCTAGTCAGAAGGAAAATGGGTCTGGGTGGGTTACTCTTTGAAGGGTCGATGTGGACTGGTTGGGCCGAAGGGCCTGTTTCCACACTGTTGGAAATCTAGAGTTTCTACTTTAATAACATTTCCAGGTTGCTATCATCTACTGGGTATAATAATGTTATCCATATCTCTGTCCTAACCTAAAGATGTTGTCAAACTTGAAAGGGTTCAGAAAAGATTAACAAGGACAAAAACAGAAATCTCTGGAAAAGGTCAGCAGATCTGGAAGCATTTGTGGAGAGAAATTGATGTTAACATTTCGGGTTCGGTGATCCTTCCTCAAAACTCCTGTCGGAGAGATGAACAGAACTTCTTCAAGATGGGTATGCCCAACAGGAAGGTAGGATTAAATTAGTAACTCTTTGTTTATCAGTATGGACACAATGGCTGAGTGGTAACCTTAGGCAAAATCTTATACATGTGCATAAAAAGAACAAATAGGTGTGAGCCATTCTGTCCCTCAAGCCTACTCTGCTATTTAATAAAATCATGACTAATCTTGTTATAACCTCAAAGACATTCCAACAAATCCTTTAACTAACCTTCAAATCCTTACTTAACAAGAATCCATCAACCTGTGTCTTAAACATATTCAAGGATCTTGTTTGTTACCACATTTCAGGAAGAGAGCTCCAAAGGATCATGACCCTCTGTAAGAGAAAAAACATATCTAATCTCTATTTTAAATGGTACTCTCTCATTATCATTCCCCAATGGCATTGTGGGTTAACCCAAGCACATGGACTGCAATAGTTCAGCAAAGCAGCTCACCAACACCTTCTCAAGGAGCAATGAGGGATGGGCAATAAATGCTGTGCCAACCAGCGACATCTGCATCCCATAACTGAATAATTTAATAAAACAAGGACACCTAATTCTACATTCCCCGACATAAGGAAACATCCTCTCCACATCTCAAGATAGCTCGGGATCCTACATTTTTTAAAATCAAGTCGCCATTTGCTCTTCTAATCTCTAACAGATACAAGCCCAGCTTGTCCAACCTTTCCTCAAAAGACAATCCTGTCATTCCAGTATTAGTCTGATAAATCTTCTCTAAACTGCTTCCAGAATTAGATAACTTCTTTGAATTAGGTAACTGATACTGTGCACAGTCTCACCAGTGCTCAGTTTAACATCCCTACCTTTGTGTTCAATTCATCTTGCAATAAATAATAATATTTTACGAGCTTCCATATTTACTTGCTGTCTCTGCGTATTAATCTTATTAACTTTGAGTAAAATTACAAAGGATGAAAAGGCTGTACAGCCCAACTGTTCCATTCTGCACTCAGATTTAATTACTAATTTGAATATTACATCCTAAGGTCCCTCAATCATCGATGTGAAGTTAAAGTTTATTCCTCTCTCCATCCTAAATTCTTTGAGCAGTGAAATTCATTGGTGAACAAACTGAATTGAAAATTCATAGTCTCCACACATCAAGACTAAGTAGCGATCAGTAAGTTTAAGTGATGAATAGGATGACTGGTGATCCTTCTAAATGTTCCACCCCACTGGATATCTCTTTGCTTCATGGCTGGGTTTATTGCAGACTAACTGATAAAGATTGATTGCTGTAATTTTTCAAAAATACCAACACCAGTGGAATATACTGGATTGATGCAGCATTATTATATTCTAGCAATCCCAGCGTCTGCAAAATGATCACCCACTTTATTCTGGTCTTTAATCGTGATTTTGTAAGTCGCACAACCAACGTTCTAGACTTTGCCAATGAGTTTTGGTCTTGAAAAGTTCAGGGGATTATTTTAGGTTCACCAAATCTATTAAGTAAATTTCTCAATTATCTCTTCATTACTTAGAGTCATAGAGTCAAAGAGATGTAAAGCATGGAAACCGACCCTTCGGTTCAACCTGTCCATGCCGACTAGATATCCCAACCCAAACTAGTCCCACCTGCAGCACCCGGCCCATATCCCTCCAAACCTTTCCTATTCATATACCCATCCAAATGCGTCTTAATGTTGCAATTGTACCAGCCTCCACCATGTCTTCTGGCAGCTCATTCCATATACGTACCACGCTGTGCGTGAAAAAGTTGCCTCTTAGCTCTCTTTGATATCTCCCCCCTCTCACCCTAAACCTATGCCCTATGCCCTCTAGTTCTGGACTCCCTGACCCCAGGAAAAAGACTTTGTCTATTTATCCTATCCATGCCCCTCATAATTTTGCAAACCTCTATGAGGTCACCCCTCAGCTTACAGTGATTTTTTTTTCACTTTTTAAATATTGAATAATTGCATAGAAACAACAAGTTATATATAACAGTGAGAACTATTGTTAATGTGCAATTCCTTTGTGAGATCTCATTGGTGAAATAAAAATTAGTTATTACACACACAAATACTATGTATTCTACATCTGGGCTACTATTCATCATTTACTTTATTTATATGGCTTCTAAAGATCATAACTATGATTTATTTGTAATTTGCTATATCTTCTCATTCCTGTCACTGTTATTGTATGATATAAAGTCACACATGGTAAACTGTGCACATCTAAATATGTGTAAACTTCCCAGGAATAAACTAAAATGAATAAACAGAGAACTTGAGCTGGATGTTTGGCTTAATCATGCCCAGAAACAAATGCAATACTCCTTCATCTTCTACAAATTACTTGACTTGTTTTCATATTGGGGTTTAGATCTTTCATTAAGATCAGGAAAGGTGGTAAAAGAGGGGGTGGTGTGGCTGTGTTAGTCAAGGACAGTATAACAGTGGTTAAAAGAACTTTTGACGAGGACTCATCTACTGAGGTGGTATGGACTGAGGTAAGAAACAGGAGAGGAGAGGTCACACTGCTGGGAGTTTTAGATATGCCTCCGCAATGTTCCAGGGATGCGGTGGAGAGGATTGGCAAATCGATTCTGGGTAGGAGCGAAAGGAACAGGGCAGTCATTATGGGAGACTTCAACTTTCCCAACATTGACCGGAAATGGTACAACTTTAGTAAATCGGATAGATTAGTTTTTTGTACAATGTGTGCACAAAGGTTTCCTGACACAGTATGCCAAAGGGCCGACAATAGGGAAGGCCACATTGTATCTGATACTAATGAACCAGGCCAGGTGTTTGATTTAGACAGGTGAGCACTTTGGAGAGACTGACCATAATTTGGTTACATTTAGTTTAGCAATGTAAAGGATATGTACATGACACAGGATAAGAATTATAAATGGGGGAAGGGGAATTATAATGTGATTGGGCCAGACTTAGGAGGCATAGAATGGGGCAGCAAAA
This sequence comes from Hemiscyllium ocellatum, assembly GCF_020745735.1. Classification (NCBI taxonomy): domain Eukaryota; kingdom Metazoa; phylum Chordata; class Chondrichthyes; order Orectolobiformes; family Hemiscylliidae; genus Hemiscyllium; species Hemiscyllium ocellatum. The sequence continues at coordinate 10,788,923 of NC_083406.1, read as the reverse complement.
TACAGGAGCTAGGGACAATCAAAATGTGGAGCTGGTTTAAGGATCAAATATTGTATGTCTTTGATAGGTATGTCCCATTCAAGCAAGGAGCAAGTGATAAGGTAAGGGAACCGTGGTTTACTAAAGAAATTACATCTCTTGTTAAGCGGAAAAGGGAAGCTTATGAGACGTTGAGGCAAGGTGTTCAGATTATATGATGGAGTTACAGAGTAACTAGTAAGGATTTAGAGAAAGAGTTAAGAAGAGCAAGGAGAGTTCATGGGCAGTCTTTAGCAGATAGAATAAAGGAGAACCCTAAAGTGTCGATAGGTATGTGAGGAATAAAAGGATGATTAGGATAGGAATAGGGCCTGTCAAAGACAGAAGTAGGAAGTTATGTGTGACCCCTATGGAGATTGGAGAGGTGCTAAATGAATATTTCTCATCTGTTTTCAACCAGGAGTAGGCATATATTATAAAGAAGAAGACCGAGATATGGGATATTAGACTTGAAAGGATTGAGGTTAGTAAGGAGAAGGTGTTATCAATTCTAGAAGGAATGAAAGTTGATAAGTTACCTGGATCAGATGGGATTTTTCCAAGAGTTTTCTGGGAACCTAGGAAGGAGATGGCGGAGCTTTTAGTCTTGATCTTTGAGTCATCATTGTCTACAGGGTTAGTACCAGAGGACTGGAGGATTGCAAATGTTGTGCCTTTTTTCAAAAAGGGCAGTAGAGGTGACCCAGGTAATTATAGACCAGTAAGCCTTAAGTCTGTTGTAGGAAAGGTTTTGGAAAGGATTATAAGAGATAAGATTTATAATCATCCAGCAAACAAGAATTTGATTGCAGATAGTCAACATGGATTTGTCAAAGGCAGATCATGTTTCTTAAACCTCATTGAGGATTTTGAGAAGGTGACCAAGAGTGTGAATGAGGGTAGGACAGTTGATGTGGTGCACATGGATTTCAGTAAAGCCTTTGATAAGGTTCCACAGGGTAGGTTATTGGAGAAAATGCAGAAGCATGGGATTGAGGGTAATTTAGCAGCTTGGATTAGACGCTGGATTTTTGTAAGAAGGTAATGAGTGGTAGTTGATGGAAAATATTCGGCCTGGAGTCTGGTTACTAGTGGTGTTTTAGGACATTGCTGTTTGTCATTTTTATGCATGACTTCAATGCAGGCTAGATGGATGGGTAAGTAAGTTTGCGGATGATACTAAAGTCGGTGGATTAATGGACAGTGTGGAAGAATGTTACAGGTTGCAGGGGGACTTGGATAAGCTGCAGAATTGGGCTGAGAGGTGGCAAATGGAGTTCAATGCAGAGGTGATTCACTTTTGAAAGAATAACAGGAAGGCAGAATACTGGATCAATGGAAAGATTCTTGGTAGTGTGGTTGTGCAAAAGGGATATTGGAGTCTATGTACATAGATCCCTGAAAGTTGCCACCCAGGTTGATAGTGCTGTTAAGAAAGCATACAGTGTGTTGGGTTTAATTGGTAGAGGGATTGAGTTCTGGATCCGTGATGTTATGCTGCAACTGTACAAAATGTTAATGCGGACTCATGTGGAGTATTGTGTGTAATACTGGTCACCCCATTACAGGAAGGATGTGGAAACATCGGAAAAGGTGCAGAATAGATTTACCAGGATGTTGCCTGGTCTGGAGCGAAGGTCTTTTGAAGCAAGACTTGGGTCTGTTTTCATTGGAAAAAAGAAGAAGGCTAAGAGGGGATTTAATAGACATGTACAAGATGATCAGAGGATTAGATAGGGTGGACAGTGAGAGTCTTTTTCCTAGGATGAAGACGTTTACTTGTACGAGGGGGCATAGCAGCAAACTGAGGGGTGATAGAGTTAAGACAGGTGTCAGAGGCAGGTTCTTTACTCAGAGAATGGTAAGGGTGTGGAATGCCCTGCCTGCCAATGTAGTTAACTCAGCCACATTAGGGGCATTTAAACAGTCCTTGGATAATCATATGAATGATGATGGGATAGTGTAGGGTGATGGGCTAAGATTAGTTCTAGGCTCTGATTTCGAGCATCTGCAGTCCTCACTTTTGCCCTTAGGTTAGTTCACAGGTCGGCGCGACTTTGAGAGCCAAAGGGCTTGTTCTGTGCTGCATTGTTCTATGTTTTATGTTCATATCCAGTCAGGTAACCAAACTTTAGGAGAATTTTGAGTCTGTCGTAACCGAAAACTATTCTCATGAGCATTTTTGAGAGCAACTCAAGGCCAAAAGGCAGTAAAAGTTGTGTTTACTTTAAAAACATTGCTTTCAATGATTTGTTTGTTTTTATTTGGAAATCTATTGGTAGATGGTGAAATGCTCTTGGGGCCTAAACATATTCTCCCATGTTCTTACCCAAATCCCATACACCAGGCATTGTCATCATAAGGGCTGTGACCACAACCAACTCAATGTCAGCCAGTTATGGACCCCATTTGCAGCTATTGATTCTCCCAGGCTGACTTATCACCATTTGTTTGTCTGTCCAACTGTTGGTCTTTCTCTCTGGGCTCCATCCCCAAGTCTCTTTACTCCTCCATCCCTCCCCCACCATCCTCAGCATATGGACCAACCTTTCCTGCTACAATCACTTCCGAAGTGTCACTGGACCTGAAGTGTTAACTCCTTTTTCTCTCCACAAATGCTGCCAGACCCACTGAGTTTTTTCCAGCAATTTATGTTTTTGTTTCTGATTTGAAGTATCCACAGCTCTTTGTTTTTTTTTTAAGTTGAGTATATGGATTGGGAGATTACATGGAGGAAGCAGTTCAGGAAGCCTGAGCAGTCAGTGATTTTAGAGGAGAGACACAAGAAAAATTGACATGGGCATTGACATTCCAAAGGATATTCTATGTAGAGGTTGTGGAAGGAAAGTAGTGAAGGAATCTCAATGGGGGTGGCATTTAGCTTCAAATTATGATTGAAGATTTAAGGTGAAAGGGGAAGGAACAAAGTGAGATGGTCAAAGGGTAGGAAATTCTTCATGATTAGGGGATCTTCCCGAACTGTAAATTGATGATGACAGCTATTCTCTGACCACAAAGATCTAATGGAAGATAAGTTGTGGAAAGTGTGATGAGGAGTGGAGATCTGTTTCAGAGAAAAGGTGCTAATGCTCCTCAACAGTTTTCCATTAAGATCATGGTGTAAGTGCGGCATGGCAAAGATTTTGTTCCCAAGTCAACATTTATTCATAAGAAATTAGATTTGCTTTTACACTAATGTATAGCTTTCTAAAGTCTATATGTTTCCCCTAAATGTTTGCCAAATCTTCTACTTCTGTGTAATCAGCAAATTTTGAAGTTGTGAATCCAATAACCAGATCAGATCATTCACAGAATCCAAGAATGAAAATGAGTCAATATTGATTGATGAACTTAATTTCCAAGCATTCTCCCAATACTAATTTACTATATCTCTGTTTATCAATCAACTTTCTATCTGTATTTCCTCCAAGCTTCCTTATGAAAATTCCATGTTTGTTCCTAACAATGTGCTAAATTAACTTGTCTTTTTGAAGACAACGCTAGACTAATTTCAGTGGCCTTAGCATCTTGAAATTAACTTTGAAAGTAAAGAATATCTTGAAAGCTAATGCATGAACCATTTAGTATGAGATCATGAGCACATCCAATTGCTCCAGTTTCCTCCCACAATACAAAGATGTGCAGGTTAGGTGAATTGGCCATGCTCAATTGCCCATAGTGCTCAGGGATATGCAGATTAGGTGCATTAGTCAGGGCAAGTATAGAGTAATATATTAGGGGAATGGGTCTGGATGGATTACTCTTTGGGTGGTCTATGTTGGGCCAAATGGCTTGTTTACACACTGTAGGGAATCTACGATTTCCGAACAGATATGCTGGAGAACAATGCAGAAAGGGACAATGACAGCTGGTTAGGCCAACATTTTGAATAGTGTGAGGGATGTTGAGGAGCAACATTAATAAGGTTACTGCCTTGTTCCCAGTGTTGTGTGCCAGGTGGGAGGTTTGGTGAGTGACTGGGTTGGGCATGCAAGGTTGCTACTGCTGAAGACACAGTGCTGAATGTCTCAATGAGCCCTTTGGAGGATATCAAGAGAAGGACAATAGGGGTAGTCTAAGTTATTGAATTCGAAGTTTAACTTAAGACAGCAGCAGGAAGGTAGGAAAGCTGAGGTGTCTTAACGATCAAACCATTTTTTAATATAAATATAAAATGTTCTTTGAATTATGAATAACACAGCAGCTTTTTTTAAAAATATACTCTTTCACAGGGTGTAGGTGTCATGACAAAGCCAGTATTAGTTGGCCAAACCTGATTGCTCTTAGCTTTCTGGTCCATTTCAAGGGCAGCTAAGAATCAACCATATTGCTGTGGGTTCAGGGTGACACAAAAGGCAGACCAGGGAGGGATGACAGATTGCCTTCCATAAAGCACATTTATGAACGAGATGGATTTTTACAACAATCAATAAGCATTTCACAGCTTGGTATCCTCTGGAAGGCTCACTGAGATAAACTGTCATTTGCAGATTTATTAATTGAATTTAAATCCCACCACCTGCCTTGGGTGGGAATTGAGTCTGTGTCCCCAAAGTATCTCCACAGCCTTTGGATTTCTGGATCACTTAAAATGAAAGTTAATTTTTTTTAAGTTAATGGAGGAAGAAGCACACTCAGTGGTTTTAATACCATTTGCACGGCAGCACAGCACAGGAGTCCCTCAATATTGCACAGGCCTGTTAGCCTAGAAAATGTGTTCACATTGCTGGTGTTGGACTGAAACTCTCAGCCTGCAAAATGGGAGGCAATACTGAGGCAGCTTGCACTAAAGCAAGATTATAGCTAGTTAGTAACATTCTTAGAACTATCTTTCGGTGAGACACTAGTTTCAGGAAATGAAGGATAATCATTGGTTCCAGTCTTCCATCAGTGTGCCTGAAAAAGATCAAATTAACACAATCAAAAAAAGAAGTCTAATTTTCATGAATGTTACTATATTTGTGTAGTCAGTGATGGACCTCAATCTTTTATTAGGAAAACAGATCAGATGTGATTTTTTTGTCAATAAATGACGGATCAGAAGATTGTGAATAACATTTTCTTCTTCCTACACCATCATTTTCACAATTCCTTCCAGGTGAGTGAAGGTCCTCTTTGAAAGAACCAGTTCAGAGAACCAACCCCATAAGGTTCAATAAATGGGAAATAGTTTAGATTACCTACAGTGTGGAAACAGGCCCTTCGGCCCAACAAGTCCACACCGACCCTCCAAAGAGCAACCCACCCAGACCCATTCCCCTACATTTACCCCTTCACCTAACACCACAGGCAATTCACCAAGCCCGTACATTCTTGGACTGTGGGAGGAAACACACGTGGAGAATATGCAAACTCCACACAGACAGTTGCCTGAGGCAGGAATTCAACTTGGCTCTCTGGTGCTATGAGGCAGCAGTGCTAACCACTGTGCCACCAGAAATATTTTAAACTTTGCTCCTCAGGCACGCATGTTTGAGTTCATCACAGTTGTCATTTCATTAGCATGACTTTGTTTCTGTTATTTTTATTTAAAACTTACAGTTCCTTGTTGACTATTATAAATTACATGTTCAAAGAAAGTGATTGTCAGTTGCCACAACACTTCAGCTTGTCAACAGTTTCCATTGTAGCTTTGTGCTAAAAAGACACATCTAATAGCCCTTTCCAGCTAAATTGTAAACTTATCCAAAGATATTGACCCAAAACTCCATGTGTTGAATGATTATATTTAAATTAAATAAACCTTCTGCTGGTTCTGTTTTCATACTTGCTAACACTGCTACTGGCATTTCCAAGTAGCTATTCTTATGGATATTGGAATGACAGTGTAACAGAAGGTATCTCAGAATTGCCTTGTTCATTACAATAACAAATTTAGAATGCAGGTGCTTATGTCAACAGAATGTGTGATGTAGCATAAAGCAGAAGTAAATCTATTGTTGCTTGCCATTGCCAGGAGAATTTGGAAATATCTGCCTTTTCCTGATTTTACAGAGTCTGCTTGCTGTAAAATGTTGCATTTAAAGAAGAAATCGTGCAAATCACAATGGAAGAGTTTTCAAGTCTGCCCCCACCTTACCAAGGTGGGATCAGAAGCTAACAAAGAGAGCTCAGTCATTCAGTGAGAGAAATCATGAAACAGTCTCTCACCCAAAAGGTAGTGGAAATCTAACACTCTCTTCACAAACGTGGTAAGAATGTTGGGTCATTTGAATTTTTCAAAATTGTAGCTAACAGTGTTTTATTAAGCATCAAAGGATATGGAGCAAAAGCATGTCACTGGAACTGAGATAGATGTCATCTTTGGCCTAGGTAAATGGCAAAACTCGAATCCAATATTAAGGAAATGGTATTGCTAGTTGGAAAATCAACATCAGATTAGACAGGATCAACATAGTTTTATGAAAGGGAGATCATGGGCAGAAAATAATAAGGGTTCAAACTGTTCTTTCTCCTCCCAGTCCCAAGAAGAAAAGGTGGCAGACTGGTGAAAGATTCTGAATAAGCTTGCCCCACAGCAATAATGGACCAAGGGTGGTCTAAATTGGTACAGAGAGAGTCTTTGGCCTTTCAATGACAGAATGTCAGACCCATTGGAACTAACAGTCAATCTAATCTATCAGGATTGCAACTAATCTTGGGTCGGCCTTGGGTGACTGTCTGTGTGGAGTTTGCACATTCTCCCCATGTCTGCGTGGATTTTCTTCTGATGCTCCGGTTTCCTCCCACAGTCTAAAGGTGTGCAGGTTAGGTGGAGTGGCCATGCTACATGGTTTACAATGTCCAGGGATTAGAAATGCAGGGTTACAGGGATAGGGTAGTTGGGTTGGTCTGGGATGGGATGCTCTTTACAGGGTCAGTGTGAAGTTGATGGGCTGAATGGCCTTCTTCCACAGTGTAGGGATTCTATGATTCTAACCCATAAAAGAAGGTCCCATGAAACTCTGAGGCCAGGGAAGGCAGGGACATTGAGGGGGAGGCTTTGGTGACCATGAGAGGGACAGCAAGGAGGGGTGGAGTTGCAGATTTTAAATTTCACACATTGAGGAAAGCAGGGAGCATATTACAGTGTGGTAACACCGTAGATATGGGAAGGGCACTTTCTGAAGATAGTACCTTCCCCATTCACTTCCAAACACTTACAAAAGAAAAAAACTAATTGCCTGCCTATTCTTATCTGCCTGCAACACCAGCCATATTAAGGTGTTTCAGATAATATCCACGTCAATTAAGCTTTTAGTAAGCTTGAGGATCCTTTAGTATTTATTTACATGTAGTAAACAAACTGCCAATTTCAGCAACCACTCCTTTCCTGGATTAAGGAGGTGAACTCGGAAATGGGTGAGAAAAGGATATACTCGGCCCTTCCTTGTTTTATATGCTTCACTTCCAAAAATACACCCTGTGGCAGCATGAAGGAGCCAGATTTGGCAAATCTTTAATAGTGTTTGAAGGTATAACTTGCATGACAGATAAGGATGAACCATCGGATATAGTATATTTGATTCTTAACAATTAGTAAGATCAGGTGGGACTAGATTGGGTTGGGATATCTGGTCGGAATGGACGGGTTGGACTGAAGGGCCTGTTTCCATGCTGTAAATCTCTATGACTCTATGACTGTATGTCACACAGAAAATTTCACATGGGATTAGGGATAATAGATCAACGTGATTGAGGATCACTTAGCAGACAGAAAACACGGAGTAAAAATCAATGATTTATTTGCAGGATTACGAAAACTAGTTGAGTTCAAGGGTCAGTGCATGACCAACAGCTATTTTTCAAACCATGTCAATAATTTGGTTGAGGAGAGTGGAGTTCTTGTGGCACAGTGGTAGTGTCCCTGTACCTAAACTAGTAGGCTTAGGTTCAAGTCCCACCTGCTCCAGAGGTATGTCATAATATCTCTGAAGAGGTTGTTTAGGAAACTATCAATACCTTAATTGGGGAGAAATACAAAATAAATGAAGAGAATGAGTGCAATGTAGCCCTGGTTTCAGAGAATATAAAGCTGAATGGGGAAATAAGCTTTGAGCATCATGTAAACAGGAGGCAAAAGGACACAGCTGAGCAAGAAGGTAGTAAGCAGAATATAAATAGGCAATTTTCACATTATGTGCATAGGTAGAAAAAAAATTGAAAAGCAGATATTTTTTGAAAAGATGAATGGCAAATAAATATTGATAGCCATAGGGATTTTATTGACCTTATGCACACGGCACAGAAAGCTATCATTCAGGTAAAGTCAATTATTGAGATGTAAATGGAGTGTTAACTTAATCACAAGGTGGGTTGGAGTATAAAAGTAGGGAAGCTGCAATTACACTGACATTTTGGTAAAATCATGTCTGGAGATCTATGTGCAATTTATGTATCCTTTCATAAAGAAGGGTTTAATTGTCTTTGAGGGATTCCAACAGACTGACTCTTGGCATGCAAGGGCTGTCAGAATAGGAATAGGCTATTTGGCCCCTTAAAACTACTCTGTCATTCAATGAAATCATGGCTGATCTGATTATGGCCTTAACTCCACTTTCTTGCCTTTCCATATAACTCATCGCATCCTTGTCATTCAACAATCTGTCTAACACAGCTTTGAAAAAGTGGAAGACCCAGCCTCCATCGCTCGCTAGGGAAAAGAATTTGAAACACTAATGTTCCTCCAAGACAGAAAATTGTGTCAAAATGCCACCTTAAGTATTCAAACCTTCAATTGAAAATGATGCACCCAACTTCTTAATTTCTCCCATGAAGAGAAAAACACTCTCAAAATCTATACTGTCAAGGCCCTCAGAATCAGAGGTTGCAATTCGTTTGCCTGTTATTCTTCTACATTTCAATAAGTACAGGTTCAACCTGCATAACCATTCCTCATAAGACTAGCCATTCATCCCGGGAATTATATTTTTGAACCTTCTCTGAATTGCTTCCAATGCACATGCGTCCTCCTGAAGCAAGATGATGAAAACTATACATGTAATTTTTTTTGGCATTGTCTCAACAATTCTGTTTAATATTGTAGCAAGACATTCCCAGTTTTATACTCCCTAAACCTAACCCTAATCCTAACTCTAAGAGCATAAGTGAGGATCCATGTAATTTTTACATGGATGCTAAATAAACAAGGACAAAGTACAGACATAACCTGGAACCCTACATCAATGTAAGTGCAGACTGACTTCTTGAAGTTCATGCACAAGGATGCCTAGATTCCTCTATCCTACATAGAAACAAATAGAATTGTTTCAATTGAGAGGGAATGTTCTGTGCTTCCTCTCAATTGAAACCATTTCCAATTCTTCCTGACAATGTTTTCCCATTTGCTTAATCTTTATATCTAGAATATATCGCAAATTCTTCATCCAAATCATTAATATGTACGATGAATAGCTGTGGCTTCAGCAATGATCCCTGCAACCCACCCTCAGTTACAATTTGCCATCCTGAAAATGAACCATTTTACCCAACTGTATATTTCCTGTTAGTCGGTCAGCCCTCTGTCCAAGCTAATGTATTCCCCTCAGTACCAAAAGTTTTTATCTTATGTAGTTGACTCCTCTGTGACCCTTTATCAAATGTCTCTTAGAACTCCAAATATATTACACCTACAGATTTCTCCTTTATCCACCTTGCTTGTTACAGCTTGCTAGAACCATTGTATGAAACAGAGCAGAAGGATGTTGGTTGAGATAGCTGTGGGAATCAATGGCTTTTTGATGTGTATTGGTGCGTAGCCTGTGTGCAGAAGCTGAGACAGAAATGTTGGTGAAAGGGCCAACTTGTTTGTGACCTACACAAGAATGTATGTTGCTGTGTGATCACATAGGAAAAAGTGAGGACTGCAGATGCTGGAGTTCAGAGACAAAGAGTGTGGTGCTGGAAAAGCACAGCCAGTCAGGCAGCATCTGAGGAGCAGGAGAATTGAGCATTTGCTTTTTGTCAGGAATGAGACTTGTGGCCCAAGACGGCTGAGAGATAAATGGGAGGGGGGTGGGGCTGGCTGAAGGTAACTGAGAATGCGATAGGTAGATGAAGGTGGGGGAGAAGGTGATAGGCCGGAGAGGAGGGTGGAGTGGATAGGTGGGAAGGAAGATGGACAGGTAGGACAGTTCAAGAGGATGGTGCCGAGTGATCACGTAATCATGCTCAGTTTAGAGACAACGTTGTAAATGTTTCTTTCAGCTACAACTGTTGAGGGTAGAATATAAAGACTAATAACTAAGATATATTTCTTAGTTTTCTCTTTATTGCAGAATACATCTGACCTCAGTGAGTTTTTGTCAACGTATGTTGATTTAGGGTTTCCAAGTTATGTCTATACTTTTTTTGATTTTGTCTCCATGTAAAATTACATGAAGCCTCTCTTAAGGTCTAAATCACAATATTTGCAGTCCTCAACATTCATAAAGAATAATCAATATATTGTTTACTGAGCTTTAGATACACAAGCCAACAAACAGCAAGGGCCTGGTAAAAGATAAAATATGATCCAGGGTAGTTGCCTTCACACCTGATCTGTATAATCCAGAAGATTGTACTAGGATTGTCAGGGCAGAATCAAGTTATCATAGTTTAAATCATTTTTTTCAATAATAGTTCCCTTAAAAGACAAAGCCATACTTTGCTAGCTAGGTTAAAATTATGTAATCTTGTGCTACACTCAACTCACAAGCTGAGGCAAATTGAGAGCATTATGATTTATCGCAAGGATCAATATTGTATATGTTCAGCATTCCAAATGAAGTGATGTCCACTGTCTGATTGACCGGTTTATATTTACTGAAGTTAATAGCAAAATGCCAACACTGTAGCAATTTTACTGAGAATATCAGAGACCACATATAACAAGAGCAACTGAAATGTCAGAGTTTGCTGCTGTTTAATTTACAGGCAGTGCACAGAAATGACAAAGATAATCACCTATTTAATAATCACAATCAATCAAAGTGGAGATTCAGATTCAGAAGGTGGTGTAAGGTTGTGATTTTTATCTGTCTACAGTGCATGGGAACATTTACCTTGACCTCCAGCTTTTTGACCTAATCCAAGCCTAGCATGACAATTAATTTCTGTGTGAACTGGGTTTGCTATTCAGTGTGATGCCTTGATATTGTCAGCTTGCATTCCCCCCAGCCCCCAGGATTTTCACTTGTTTTCAACTTGATTTGGATGCAGGCCCAAAATTATGATGCTCAACAAATTTGTTGCAATGTAAACAATTCAAGAAGGATTGAATAATACTCCATTCAGGTCCAAATTGGTATTCATCCACATAATTGACAAAGCTTGTCATTTCTGACAGATAAAACTATGCAATAATTTCTGGTCAGCCATCGAGTGTGTGTTTGTTTTTTGTGTGGGTGCCATTATGATTATAGTGAATATTTGTTGAAGGTGACAGAATAATGAGTGTCTTCCTGCTTGTTTCTAAGTAGTAATTTCTCTTCATTACCTATGTGTGGGTCATTTATTGGAAGCTTGTGAAAGATTGTAGGTACAGCTATAATTTTGAGCATGCAGTGAGCACCAAAGGATTACAACTGGACCAAGCGCAATTTTTTTTATCTTGTGTGATTATCAGTCGACCTTTTCTTACAGTGAGGTTATCTCATTTGATGATATAAATAGCATAGAAGTTAATTCTTTCTCATACTGACTTGCCTCAGTGGTAGCTGGGGCCCGACAGAGTCATATCACAGTCGGTAGAGTTTTGAGATTTAATGGACCATAGAATCATGAGCATCAAATTCAGCTGATACTCCAGTGCAGTGCGACAGCGCTGACCTGTTGGAGGTACTAACTTTTAGACGATGCATTAAAAAAAGGCCCTATCTGAAAATACCTCAACACATTATTCTAAAAAAGGGAGCTCCCCTGTTGTACAAAGAAGTTAATTCCTGAATTCCTGGGAGGACCAAAATGGAGTTGTGCCTTGTATCCTCTGCATTTTCTGTGTGCTTACCAGAATTGCCTGTAGCTGAAATATTCATGTTTATTTTCTCTTAGGTTGAGCCTGAAGGGTCACAAGAAGCAGTCATGTGTCTTGGATGCAACGTAATCAGTGAGCAATGTGCAATAAACCGTTACTGTTTCATCAAGTCTGATCCTAACTTTTGTATAAGTTGCAGTGTTGCAATCATTTCTCACATGGTATCAGTAACTCGACTAATATCAGTACGATGAATTGGTATTGATAATTTAACTCATAATATTCCAGATGGTTTTGGCAGAGCTAACATTTGCAATATGGATAGTTGCTTGGTAGTACAGAACATAAATAATGCCGGAAAATGTCAAATATTTGAACCTCAAGAGCAACTAGAGATGGGTGATAAAGGCTGGCCCAGTGGCAACCACAGACGGTGAATGAGTAATAAAATACTCCTCTATCATTCAGATTCCACTTGCCAACCAGTCACAACTCTCTTCTCATGTAATGACTTGGAGGTGTCAGTGTTGGACTGGGTGGACAAAGTTAAAAATCACACAATACCAGGTTGTAGTCCAACAGGTTTATCCTACATGTGCTTTTTACCTCTCATACAATGTTGACTTTCCTCTTGAATTGGTCTTGTTATAAATTGCCTTGATAAGTGCAAGATGAAAAGCTGTGCCAAAACAGATTCAGCAGTGCCTTCCATTTTGTGCCACAATGCATGTGTTGCAAATAGTCATTTATGTTTTGTATGTTACAATAGTTCTCCTCGTGATTGTTGCTCCTGTAAGATGTGAAGGTGTAACAAGTATATAGAGGAGGATCTGGACTGCTGTGATCAAATCTTAAAACGATGCTCATTACTCAGGATCAGAAACATGAAGGGCTTCCAGCTCATCTACGCTACCCAACCAACATCGACTTTTAGATCAATGGGATATGATTGAGAAAGCTGCAAAAATAATGCAGACCTCAGATGAATTAAGTTTCCACGAAAGCAACTAAAAACAAATTAGAATCTTTCAAAATAGTAATTCAGCCACACATTTATAACATGTAAACAATTTTGTCAAAGATATTTCCTGTTGCAATTTTGTGTTATGCCTTAATTCATCCATTCAAATTGCTGGATATTGTACCATGAGAGGTTGACGAATATTGTATTATTTATAGATACTGAGAATAAAGGCCTTGCATTAAATTGCATTTGTAGTCTTGAGTTGGGTTTAATGTATACTGTATCAGAGGCAATAATATATGCCAGGTTTTGCACCAGCTGAGTTATGCCTGACCATTCTAATGTTGGCACCTGGATTCCAAAAGGTTATCTTTTGGTGGGGTATTCACCAGGGACAGGCTACCCTCTAATTTAGAGGTGTGACGTTTGGCGCTGAAGTACTTATTTTGAGTTGTTGTCCAGGTAAATAGCTGCAATTGCAACAGATGGAGCCACAGATTTACAGAATTAGTAATAGTGGTATGTTCAAAAATTGATGGTGGTAAGACTAGTCAAGTTTTAGCATCCTAAGACACAACACTCCACAGGACAGCGGTCAACAGTATTTAAGAGGAGATAGTGCATCAAGGGGGAGCATGTTTTTGTTGCTGGATATCTCTTCTGGTATTAGAGTTTTCCTTTTTTTGCTTTTGTCAGTGAGATCTATATATCAGCTATTCTTTCTTAAGTACTTATTACAAAAAATGGTGAAGGGATCTTTTAAATGTGAATTGGATGTGTCCTTGAAATATAATTTTCAGAACTAGGAGAAAGCAGCATGGGGCTTTAGTCTAGTTGGATGTGTCTTTCGAAGAGCCGAGATAGGGATGATTGACCAAACGGCCTCTTTCTGTGTCACAAGATTTTATTATTCTTTGATTTATTGTCCCCCATAAACTGACACAGATTTTATGGGCAGATCTCCAGCAGCTATTAGTGTTTGATCATCTAGTTTCCTGCACCCTTCCACCTTCACTCCTCTCATGTTGCAAGGGTTAGGAGCATCACATCAATATGCAAATTACATCCCATCATGATATGATAAAAAGTCATTTTCTCCCAATATTCGCACAGTCCCTGATGCACGCTTCTGCAGTGGCACTGCACAATCTGTCCCAAAGTGCTCTCTCACATTCTGTTGTTAATTGCATGCTTTTACATGTGAAGTGAAAAGACTGCCTCAGTTCCTTTGAAATGTTTATCATGGTCACTCTTACAGCAGCAGGATAGAGGGCTGCAAATTCTCTCTGGAGCTGCCAGCGCTTTGACATTTGCTAAAATAGCCTAGTAAAACATGCTCATGTATGCATATATTGTATATTTAAATATGTTTATGATGGAATATACAATAATTTGTTGGGCACATTTTTATTCCTAGCTCTTGCAGTACCTTATAAATAACATGCCTGAATTGAAAATGAAATTATCAATATACCTGAAGATGCCACATTGGTTCCATTATGGATTGAGAATTTGCAGAGATTAGAACAAATTATACTCAGAGAACTAAGCTAATATAATGTTTCACATGATTTTATTTCTGCGTCTGTTCCCTCATTCATGTTCTCATAGACATTGTCAATCAGCCATCATCTCAAGCATGAAGCCCTGTAACGGTCTATTGTTGTTGTTTCAGATTCTTATGTGGCGACCATTTCTAATGTTTCTTTATCTGTATTTGCAGTTTCATCACTATACACTAGCCAGAACTGCATAGTCACCAACATTGCTCACTATCAAGCAAAGGTGAATTCAGACGACAAGCTAGAAGAGTCATAGAAGCCCTCCAGCATGTAGGCAGGCCATTTGGCCCATCGAGGCCACACGCTGACCTTCTGAAGGTCATCCCACACAGACCTGTAACCCTGCATGTTCCCACAATTATTTTCTAAATGGGGAGAAAATTCAGAAGATTCTTGATTGTCAAGGGGATTGAGGGTTACGGAGAGAAAGCGGGAGAATGGAGTTAAGAAACTTATCAACCATGATTGAATGGCGGCGCAGACACGATGGGCTGAATGGCCTAATTTCTGCTCCTATGTTTTATGGCCTTATGGCTAACTCACCTGATCTGCACATCTTTGGACTGTGGGAGAAAACCACAGCACCCAGAGGGAACGTGTGCAGATATTGGGAGAATGTATAAACTCCACACAGACAGTCACCCAAGGGTGAAATCAAACCTGGGTCTCTGGCACTGTGAGACAGCATTACTAACCACTGAGTCACCGTGCCACCCAAATCATCACAGATAAAGCTTGAGACAGTGACAGTGGAATGTCCTGTCCAGAAACCCATCTTACTCCCGTCCACAGTTGCAGAGACTTCATGAAGTCTGTTTATTAAATATGGTTGATATCTGAGTTCAAACACTATCTGAGATGTTTTGACAATATTCAAAGCAGCTTACAATATATATGGAGCTCCCATTCACTGGATTGGTGTAGTGAATGGGAAAACTATCTCACTTCTGCTATCCATTGTGAAATGTATAACAAATACTTGGACAACATGCATGATGTCTTAGCACATTTCAATCCACAGTTACTGACAATAATATCTGCAGATATATCACCCTGAAGTCTGGGTGGGTGTCCCTGTCACCCAAAGAAATGTGATAGCTCCCCCTGCTAAATGATCCTTCATCCCCAACTCTGGGGTCTTCTGAAAGTACACTGGCTGAGGTAACTTAATTCTCTGAAAGGATACCTTGGGCATCATAAATCATGTACTGAGAACAGAGCCACTCTTACTTGGTGAAATCTCCTCACTCAGATTCCAAACACTGGAGTCCAGCATCCACCTTGGGTGCAGCGAGCTGTTTAAATGACCAGCTCCCTCCAGAAACAATGAAAGCACAAAGTATGACCAACATACAATTCTTTCTCTGCAAAACAAGAAATGCTGAGTTTGGGGTTAGGTCTTAGGATTCTTAACTTCTCCGGCCATTTTCTGACGTAATAGAAAATAGCAAGTGCTGCTACTGCTACAATGTCAGACATAAGAATCCTCTGATAGTTTGGAACCAGAGAATTGGTTAACAAGCAAGCGCTCCTTGGATTACGTTTTGATTTATCTGTTATCAACTCTTAATTAACTCTCAATAATGGCAATTAAAGAATATTTTTGTATTTTGAAATATTGATGTCTTTCAGATGTCAACCAATTAACTACCTTCAGAGTATTGTCACTGATGTACAAGTGAAAATTAATTCAATTCAATTCAATGTTATGTGAGCAGCAAATGTGTAGCAAGTTCTGACAGAGAGCAAATAAGGTGAATAGCTAATTGATTTAATTTACTGTTGTCAGCAAAAGAAACGCTCAGGCCATCATGATAAACTGTTCCCCCTGTTTATATAATACCACGAACATTTTTAAAATGGTTTTCTGAACAGGCAGATCAACCTTGATTTTAGCTCATATCAATGGTGCTTCTGACAATACAGTATTTGTTCAGTATTGTTATCTTATTTGGCCATTGTATGGCGTTGTCTAAAAGTATGGTGCTGGAAAAACACAGCAGGTCAGGCAGCATCCGAGAAGGAAAGTCGACGTTTTTGGCATAAGCCATGGTAAATTCAACAATCGGCCATTTTATTTATTCTTGGATCTCTGCATTGCATTTTCTGTTTTCCTTTAGTTTCCTCACCAGTTCTCACCTTCTAATGATGAGGAAAATCTCCCATTTTTGTCAGACAAGAATGGCCTAGATTTTCTATTCAAATTACAAACAGTCCCAGGAAGAATTGAGAAGCCTGGGCTGAAAAGTCTTTCTGAGGCACTCCCTGGCTTCCTAAGTTTCTCAGCTGCAATGGAATTTTTCATTCAAAATGAAAGTCAACATCTAAGAAATCTGTCTAAAAATGGACAGGATCAATGTTAGGGAACCATGGATCTCATGCAAAGACAGAATTAAAGGAAATCAATATCAGTAAGAAATTAATATTACCAAAATCAAAATTAGTAGGAAATTAATGGGCGTAAAGGCTGAGAAATCATGAAGGGCCTGATAATTCACATTCCAGAGTACTAAAGCAGGTGGCCCTGGATATATCGGATGCATTGTTAGTCATTTTCCAAGCTTCCATACACCCTGGAGCAATTCCTACAGATTTGAGGTGGCAACTGTAAATCTACCATTTAAAAAGGTAGGGGAAAAAAAACAGAAAATTACAGGCTTGTTCACCGAATAACAGTAGTGGGGAAAATGTTTGAGTTGAAAATGTGTTGCTGGTTAAAGCACAGCAGGTCAGGCAGCATCCAAGGAATAAGAAATTCGACGTTTCGGGCATAAGCCCAATTCCTGATGAAGGGCTTATGCCCGAAACATCGAATTTCCTATTCCTTGGATGCTGCCTGACCTACTGTGCTTTAACCAGCAACACATTTTCAACTGTGATCTCCAGCATCTGCTGACCTCAATTTTTACGGAAAAATGTTTGAGTCTACTGTAAAAATTGTGATATCAGAACATTCGGAAATGATTAACAGGATTGGACAAAACTACAGTGAGTTTATGAAAAGCAAATTATCCTTAACAAATCTGCAGGAATGTTTTAATGATGTGACTAGTGGAATAGATAAGGGAGGACTGCTGGATGTGGTGTACTGGATTTTCATGATTTTGACAATAATCTTCATAGAAATTTAAAGGCTTCAAGGTGATTTCGACTCGTTGAGTGAGTGGGAAAACACATGGCAGATGTAGTACAATGTGTCTAAATGTGAAGCTATATATACTTTGGTGTGAAAAACAAAAAGGAATTGTGATACAATGGGTAATATACAGAGAGAATTGGGTGTCATTGGACATCAATCAATGAAAGTAGACAGGCAGGTGCAGGAAGTAATGAGGAAGGCGAATGATATGTTGACCTTCATTGCAAGATGATTTGAGTTTTGAAGTAGGGATGTCTTTCTGCATTTATAGAGGGCACTGGTGAGACCACACATGGAGTATTGAAGGTGGTTTGGAAAGATATGCTTACCATAAAAGGTGTGCAGTGGAGGTTCACTGGGCTGATACCAGGAATGAGAGTGTGTTGCTAGTAAAGCATAGCAGGTCAGGCAGCATCTGAGGAACATGAGAATCATTGTTTCAGGCATAAGCCCCTGGGGCAGCATGGTGGCTCAGTGGTTCGCACTGCTGCGTCACAGCACTAGGGTTCCAGGTTCGATTCCAACTTCGGGCGACTGTCTGTGTGGAGTTTGCACATTCTCCCTGTGTCTGCGTGGGTTTGCTCCGATTTCCTCCCACATTCCAAAGATGTGCAGGTCAGGTGAATTGACCATGCTGAATTGCCCGTAGTGTTAGGTGCATTAGTCAGCGGTAAATGTAAGGGAATGGGTTGGTGTGGACTTGTTGGGCCAAAGAGCCTGTTTCCACACTGTAGGGAATCTAACCTAACCTAATCATCAAGAGGACTTGATGATCAGGAGAATTCCTAATGAAGGGCTGATGCCCGAAACATCGATTCTCCTGCTCCTCTGATGCTGCTTGACTGCTGCACTTTCACAGTAACACTCTCTGATCTCCAGCATCTGCAGTCCTCACTTTCTCCTGATACCAGGAAGGCCCTATGAGAAGAGATTGATTAACTGGACTGCTATTTATTAGAGTTCAGAAGGATGTGATTCAATTTAAATTGAAACAATAACGATTCTAAAAAGGGTGGGCAGACTAGATGTAGAAAAGATGTTTTCACTGGGGAAGCTGGAACCAGGAGCATAGTTTTGGATACATATAGAACAGCCAACAATAAGATGAGGAAAAATGGCTTCATGCAAATGGTAGTGAACTTGTGGAATTTCATATAACAGAAGGCTGTTGAGGCCAAGTCACTGAATATATTCCAGAAAAAATATGATTTTTCAAAAAAAGACGTAAATAAGTATGGGAGAATGTCAGATTGTGGTTTTGTGATAGAGGATTCGACGTTTCGAGCATAAGCCCTTCATCAGGAATAAGAGAGAGAGCCAAGCAGGCTAAGATAAAAGGTAGGGAGGAGGGACTAGGGGGAGGGGCGATGGAGGTGGGATAGGTGGAAGGAGGTCAAGGTGAGGGTGATAGGCCAGAGTGGGGTGGGGGCGGAGAGGTCAGGGACCTCCTGCCACCCTGCCCCCTGTAAAAACGACCTCCTCCCACCCTGCCCCCTGTAAAAACGCCATCCCATATTCCCAATTCCTTCGTCTCTGCCGCATCTGCTCCCAGGAGGACCAATTCCAACACCGCACAGCCCAGATGGCCTCCTTCTTCAAGGACCGCAGATTCCCCCCAGACGTGATCGATGATGCCCTCCACCGCATCTCCTCCACTTCCCACTCCTCTGCCCTTGAGCCCCGCTCCTCCAACCGCCACCAAGACAGAACCCCACTGGTTCTCACCTACCACCCCACCAACCTCCGCATACAACGTATCATCCGCCGCCATTTCCGCCACCTCCAAACGGACCCCACCACCAAGGATATATTTCCCTCCCCTCCCCTATCAGCGTTCCGCAAGGACCACTCCCTTCGTGACTCCCTCGTCAGATCCACACCCCCCACCAACCCAACCTCCACCCCCGGCACCTTCCCCTGCAACCGCAGGAAATGTAAAACTTGCGCCCACACCTCCACACTCACTTCCCTCCAAGGCCCCAAGGGATCCTTCCATATCCGCCACAAGTTCACCTGTACCTCCACACACATCATCTATTGCATCCGCTGCACCCGATGTGGCCTCCTCTATATTGGTGAGACAGGCCGCTTACTTGCGGAACGCTTCAGAGAACACCTCCGGGCCGCCCGAACCAACCAACCCAATCACCCCGTGGCTCAACACTTTAACTCTCCCTCCCACTCCACCGAGGACATGCAGGTCCTTGGACTCCTCCACCGGCAGAACACAACAACACGACGGCTGGAGGAGGAGCGCCTCATCTTCCGCCTGGGAACCCTCCAACCACAAGGTATGAATTCAGATTTCTCCAGTTTCCTCATTTCCCCTCCCCCCACCTTGTCTCAGTCGGTTCCCTCAACTCAGCACCGCCCTCCTAACCTGCAATCCTCTTCCTGACCTCTCCGCCCCCACCCCACTCCGGCCTATCACCCTCACCTTGACCTCCTTCCACCTATCCCACCTCCATCGCCCCTCCCCCTAGTCCCTCCTCCCTACCTTTTATCTTAGCCTGCTTGGCTCTCTCTCTTATTCCTGATGAAGGGCTTATGCTCGAAACGTCGAATTCTCTATTCCTGAGATGCTGCCTGGCCTGCTGTGCTTTGACCAGCAACACATTTGCAGCTGTGATCTCCAGCATCTGCAGACCTCATTTTTTACTCTTTTGTGATAGAGGATTAGCCATGATCATATGAAATGGCACAGCAGGGTTGAGGGGCTGAATGGCCTAATCCTGTACCTAGTTGTCCGTCTTCCTTTTTTTAAAATGACATTGAAACTCTATGGAAATACTGGATATACCAACTAAAATATTTTTTCTTCAGGGACAGTAGATTGTTGGGCGCCTGGAAAGCTAGTGAGTTGCTGATGCTAAGTGTTGACATAGTAGCAGGGGAGGTATTGACACTTTAAGTAGACACATCATTTTGGAAATCATCTACACCATGACCCACCAATGCTATAAGCATTCTCTAACAGCTGCTAGCCAAAGTTCTGTAAGAGAGGTGGGGGGGCCAATGGATATCTGAAAAGAGCCCTGACCTGGCAGGGCCAGGGACACAATATTGTTTTGTATGGATGACTGAGATCTATTGGAAATGTGTATCAAATTCAGCTTTGCAGAGGTTAATTTATTATGGTCAGGAAAGAAAATGGAGAGCTTTTCAGGAAGCATTTTGATATTAATGTCTGCTTTAGCTATAATACAATATGATTTATTTTTTTCAGTAATCGGGCTGCCATCTAATCATGGCTTTACTTCTGATGTTTGCTTTGTTAATGACAAAATTTCATTGAAATGCTTACAGCTGATGCCTCGATGTCACAAGAGACAGACATAAATGAGAAAAGTAGAATGTTACTTAATGAAAACAGACATTTGGTGTCTGGTTTCCTTGCAAAACTTTCCAGACATAAACTAGACTATTCTGGTTCAAAAATAGACAGATGGCAACTATCTTTGTCAACACTAGCAGCTCGCAAAAAGAAGGTTAGCAAAGAAGTCCCAAGTGGGAAGCACAATGTAGCAGAAATGGAGTAGAGCAGGCTTGTTTGTTTCAGCTCCAATGTCATATTGAAATTCATTAAAATTACAGACCACAGGATAAGGGACGTTGCATAGTGTGCATCCTCGTCATTGTCTAACCTGTTAAGAGTGGAACTGGGGGTGACTTAAAACCAATTTTTATGCAATTTCAGTCCTAAAGTTTTGATTGAGATAAAGATCTATAAAATGATCAAAGATAAATTATTTTCAAATTTAATGAAGAATTTCACCTCAGTTGGCAACTTTATAATATTAAGAAATCATAAAATGTTCCTTTATTAAACAACTAATATTCGTAGAGCATATATCCATCTCTATTAGAAAATGGAGTCACTAATGCATAAAATCCCTTCAACTGCATTCATGTGTCAAAGCTTTGCAGATTTCTGCAGGTGTAAGGTAGTGGGCGGCACGGTGGCACAGTGGTTAGCATTGCTGCCTCACAGCGCCTGTAGACCCGGGTTCAATTCCTGACTCAGGCGACTGACTGTGTGGAGTTTGCACGTTCTCCCCGTGTCTGCGTGGGTTTCCTCCGGGTGCTCCGGTTTCCTCCCACAGTCACAAAGATGTGTGGGTCAGGTGAATTGGCCAAGCTAAATTGCCTGTAGTGTTAGGTAAGGGGTAAAATGTAGGGGTATGGGTGGGTTGCGCTTCGGCGGGTCGGTGTGGACTTGTTGGGCCGAAGGGCCTGTTTCCACACTGTAAGTCTAATCTAAAAAGGTGTTAACATGGAGTATTGTATTGGAGACCAACACCTTCAGATGAGTAGGTAATTTGCATTTTTCATTTCTGCTCAATTTTACACTAACAAGTTATAACATTCAAAGCCTCATAATTCCATTTAATGAATATCAGATGTTAGTACAATTCAACAGTAACAAAAAGTTTTATTTCCAGTGAAATTCTATATGTAGATCCCTTGTTCCTTTCGGGTGTTATGACTGACAGACATGTGCTGTGCTTTATCAAAATGTTCCTGTAAATCAACATAATAATCACTTAGAATCCCTCTAGTTGGAAATAGGCAATTCAGCCAAACAAGTCCACACCGATCCTCCGACAGGGAACCCACCAAACACATTCCCTCTACTTTCCCCTGACAAATGCACCTAACCTAAACATCACTGAACACTAAGGGCAATTTAGAATGGCCAATTCACCTAACCTGCATATCGTTAGATTGTGGGAGGAAACCAGAGCAAACCCACACAGTCACTGGGAGCATGTGCAAACTCCACACAGTCACCTGAGAGTGGGATTGAACCCGGTTCCCTCGTGCTGTGAGGTAGCTGTGCTAACCACTGAGCAACCATGCTGCCCAAGTTGGTAATCAATTTTAGAAAGGATAATAAAAGGGAGAACAAATTGCATTTTTTATATGTTGGACCCTTCATTTTTGTCTTTTTGATAGAGAACTATCAAATTATTTGGAAAGAATATGACAGTGTGCATTTTATTTTGTTAAATTGTGATTAAAATAATGATGAATACGTAATTAAGCATAGATTAATGATTTGGAGATGCCAATGTTGGACTTGGGTGTACAAAATTAAAAATCACACACCACCAGGTTATAGTCAAATAGGTTTAACTGGAAGAACTAGCTTTCGGAGCGCCCCTCCTTCATCAGGTGTTTGTGGAGGACACAATTGTAAGACACAGAATTTATCGCAAAAGTTTACAGTGTGATGTAACCAAAATTATACATTGAAAAATACCTTGATTGTTTGTTGAGTCCTTCATCTATTTGAATACCATGATAGTTTCACTCCTTTCATATGTAAATCACTCAACTCCTTTTTAAAAGTTACATTCCCAGGTTAACTGTAACAATTGGTGTGGCCAGATATATTGAACGTGTTAGCCGCCTGTGTTCTCTGTCTGTGCCATAATGTTTAGACTGATTCTAATCTCAGAAGTGGGTTAATAGAGTCTTACATGAATTCATGCAGTTTTTTGATCAAAGTACAATGTAACTCTGAACACAGGGGCTAACACCTTCAACATATTAACTTTGAGCATAGATTAAGAATGCAATTAAAGATGGCTCATGTTAGGCCTATGATTCTGAGTTAAGCCCCACTTCAGAGAATTCAGCTGATAATCCGAGGCTGACATTTCAAGGAGTACTTGCAGATGATGTGCCTATCTTCTTAAATTCAAACAGAACATCCATTGGGATGATTCAGTGAAGATCAAGAGACATTTTCTGATGTTGAAGCCTAAAGTTTTACCCATCCTCAACACTGTTGATGCGATGAACTGATTATTTTCAGTTCATTTTGGGACAAATTAGCTTCAATGTTTCCCAAAAATAGTAACAATATAGCAAAAGTATTTAACTTGGAGAAATGTATTTTGAGAGGTCTTCAACTCATAGCATGCTCTATAGATCTATGTCCCTCCGTTGTTTTTTACCATTTTGCTAATCTAACCCGCCGAGAATTGTAAATGTAAATTTTCTAGTGTTGGAAATTTTCCGGTTCGATAAGAGGATAATATTGACCCACACACAGACACATACAGACACACACAAACACACACATACTGACATACAAACACACGCACACATTCAGAAAACACTTCAATTGAAATATACACAAGGAAACTGGGCAATTAGGTGAGTAGTAATAATGTGCATGTATATGCAGGAAAAGCAGGAACTTGATCTTAAGTAATGTTGTACACTTAAAGAGTCAGTACAGACCCAAGGGACTGAATTGTCTCCTCCGGTACTGTAACACCTCTGTGATTCTGTGATGTATATATGCACATAAAAAGTAAATGGGGTCATTCATTTCTTTGAAATCAAATCTTAAGACATAGGATAAAGAACCACACTAAATATGCACTGCACTTATTTTAGATACTGATCAATATCCAATGTATTTAAAACATTTTCTCTTTTTAAAACCATTGAAACCAAAATGCTAAAACGTCAGTATTAATTACAAATGAATGAATAATCAGTGAATGTAATTTCTTCATTTGTTATTTTAGTTGTCAATCTATTTAAAAGAGGCAGATAACTGGCATCATTGAAATAGGAGAGAGAAGAATCTCCCGTCAATATCCTAAGCATGTGTTGGCTATTAACTGTTACAGTAGTTTGCACAGACATAGATGATGTTAGTTGTTCTCCCAGCTACTGCATCACATTAAAGTGACCTTCAATGTGAGCAGGCTAATTGAACACAGATTCCAAAGTCACAAAATATTACTGGGTACACTGTCTCACACATATATTGTTCAATTGTCTCTAATGGTATATTATAATGAAATCCCAAATATGGTAACCTCATTTTTATTCTAAATCAGCAAACTCATGATAGCATCAGTTTCATTTTTCATATTATTTCCATACCCAGTTAACACATTCACAACAGAGAATGCTGTCCGCATTACATTCTTAAAGGACTTAAATCTGCAGGCCACGTAATAGCTGCACATGCTTCATGAGGTACCTTCAAGGAAAATAATTTATTGAAAGTAACATTTTCAAATTTTGCCAGCAAATTTGTAAGATATAATTCTGATGGGGGCTACATGAATTTACCTGTACATGTGAGTCTTCAACGCCATCAGCTCATATTCATATTTTCCTGTCTAAGGTTCATGTCCAACCTCCAACAGAAACACATCTGGAATTGATTTGTTCTGATAACCAACATATCAGACTTCCGACTGTTCTGGTTTACTGGCTTTTATATTTATTCTGAGATCTGGACATTACTTGGAAGGCCAATTTGGTTTCAATGTACAGAACATAGAACACAGAAAAGTACAGCACAGGAATGGGCCCCTCGGCCCACAATGTTGTGCCGAACATGATGCCAAATTAAACTAATCCCTTCTGCCCATATCCCTCCATTCCTGACAGATTCATGTGCTTATCTAAAAGCCCTTTAAACACCCTTATCGTATCTGCCTGCACCACCACCCATGGCATGGTGCTCCAGACTCCGACCACTCTCTGTGTAAAAAACTTGCCCCTCACATCTCCTTTGAACTTACCCTCTCACCCTAAATGTATGGCCTTCATGATTTGACATCTCAAATCTGGAGAAAAGATTCTGAATGTCAATGCAACTACACATCTTGTAATTCTGTAAAGTTCTATCAAGTCTCCCTGCAGCCTCCACTGCTTCAGAAAAAGCAACCTGACTTTTTCTAGCCTCTCCTAATATCTCATATGATTGTAATTGACTACTATAACAGATATGAGAGTCAATCACATTTTTGTATGTCTAGAATAATGGGAGTGCCCGATTAGATATTTAAAGAGTATTAGTGAGCCATAAAGATCTTCCAGCAGTTGATAATAATGAAAAGTAATGTTACTGAGGCCAGTTTTCAATTCCAATTTTTTTTTAGCAATTAATTGAATTTAAATTCCCCCAGCTGCCTTGGTAGAATTTATGGCTCCAGAACATGAGCTTGGACCTCTGGATGACCAGTCCAGTGTCATTGGCCTGGATTTTCATTCTTGAAGTAGGTTTGCAGACAGCTCATGGGCTTCTGTTTGTTCTAGCAAGACTTTTTTTTAAAAAATTGGCTCAGTGAGGTGGGACATTATGCAGATTATATTTAAAAGGGCAATATATATTGTTCAATATATATTGAACAATATAGCTTTCCCACTTTAGCTTTCCCACTCTCACACCCAATGCACAATTCCCATGCTCCATACATTCCATTGTATACTCCTTCACCCACCCTCATGAAACCCTCATGCCTGTTAGCATGCTATGGCCCACCAGTCATCTACTCTGGCTCCTCATTCCCATTCACAAGCTATGCTTCTACCTATCACCAATGGACCCATACTAGATCGCTTCCATGCGCAGGTGACCATTAGTAACTATATGCAACCAACAAACAAAGGGATGTGTAAAAAAAGTTTGAAAAATTAATTGATTACTTTCCACATTTTACGAAAATCCTGATGAAATGTCATCACCCACAACCTTTAAAAAACAATAGCTCAATCTGTAAGCACTTGAGACCTCTTTATCTTTTGCAAATAAATATTGTGCATTCAGCAGAAGAGATCAGAGAGCCAGAGCTGTCAATAAGACAATGTTTTACATAGGGCTCAGTTCTCTTAATCGACTAATCAATGTCTAGGTACACGCACAATCCTCATTATGTATTATGCCATAACTTGGCATGAAGGTCATGGCAGTTCAGAGGGAAGATATAGCTTGCCATGGAGAGATTTATTCAATATTGAGTATGGTTGAGGTGTCTCACTTGGCATGGATGTGAAGGTTGAGTGGGTGGGTAGTTGGGAGTCAAGGGATTATAAGATGTATTGCCTCAAATGGAAGTGTCAAGGATGATCTGTTGAACTTAAGTTTTAAAGGTTTCCTTCATCCAGGTTATGGTTCATGACACCTCTGAGGTGTTGTTAACTTTCACTCTTTGAAAATTGGCCTGACTCCATGAAAATTGTGGAACATCAGAATGTAACTATCCCTCCAACACAGCTGACCAGCTTTGGAGTGTTGGTGTGGGGTCTTGAATCAAACCAGCTCAAGGGTGTTTCCAAATATCAGAAACTCCAGGAATGGCTGCCAGTTCGGAATCTGATCCTAGTTGTCTTTTTTCCCCTCTGCACTGGTTCTCCTTGATTGCATGGAAATTTGGTCATTACCATTACACCACCATCTCCTCTTAGTTTAGTTTAACTTAGTTCTGGCGATCTGAACTGATTAGTGAATATGGACAGTACCTAACACTAGTGAAAGAACATTTGATTTTTTTTTCCCCTGTGGAAATTTGCCAAGTAAATACAAATTGGAAATAATAAGTGCTAAGTGCAAACTGACATGATTAGTATCCAATTTGTAAACTACCTAGGCCACTGACATGTTACTCTTAAATGCTGTCAAAAAGTTGCTTCATATTATCTTGCTCATGATGAGAGATAAACTTTGTACAAAAGATAGAATGAGGAGAACAATCTGGAGAAGGATTTAAATTTATCATCTGATATAAATTAGATTTATGCAAAAAAAATCTCTGCTTCAACTGACTTGTTCCAAGAAACTTGCCCTGGAATGTTTTGTCTATTCATTATGATAAGGAAAGGCTAGAATATTCAAACCAATCATTGAAAAATGAGAAGATTCTGTCATGAGCAGTGACCCTGTTTACCACTAAAATCGAAGAAAAAAATCATAGCCACGAATCAACAGAATCTAAATCAACCAATAATATTCACACAACAAAAAGCTATAGAGGTACACATTGTTTATTTCATTTAACTCACCAAAGTGATGGAAGCTAGAGAAAAGGTACAGTCATTCATGCCTCATGGGTGAACCTTATAACAATGGCAATTGTGGATACAGTGTTGACACTCAGGCACTGCACTCAAGGGCACAGTAGCAATAATAGTATCTGTCAGACTGTGATGCATTATTTTCAGGGAAGTTGACATTCTATAATCAACAAAAGCACACCATGTTCTTCCTTTATTTACTTCAAACCTTTTGAATAGGCAATAAAATTCTTTATAGTGGTGTTTGGGGAGAGAGAGAAAGAAATAAAATTGCAGCAACCAACAAAGTCACTGGCTTGCAGCAAAATTGACAAACAAAGCAGTGCATATAATATATCAGATGAGAAAGGAAGAAAGGAGGACTTCTTATATAATGCTTTTCACAACCTTGCAATACCCTAAAATGCTTCCCAACCAATGAAGTACTTTCAAATTGTATTCACTGTTGTAATGCAGAGACTGATTTTTGCTAATTTCAGATATAAAGATTTCTGAGGGATTGCTTTGTCTGTGTTTTCAGTACAGATGTTCGCCCATCTGTACTACAGGATTACAGGGTGCATTCGAGTAATGAATAACGCAACTTGATGCGAGGGATAATTTTCTGACTTCACCTCACAAGGTACATGTTGGATGCATCCACTTCAACCTTTCACCCAATCAAAACTCAAAGACAGTGAACAAATTGCTTCTGACCCAAACATCACGGTTCCAACAAAAAGACAATCATACCAAGAACCGATGCAAACCTTTACCCGCACCTGCCGGAATAACAATGTATTTGTTCAATGAGAAAAAATTGATACCACAGAGAATTTTCCTTTCTTTCTCCAAACAAAAGATGTTGCTATGGGAACCCATATGGGTCGTAACATTGTCTTGTTTGTGTAGTATATGGAGCATCCTGTGTTCCAGTGCGTCTCAGGTTACCTAGCTGACCTTTCTTCTATCAGTATATTGCTGAATGCATCGGTGTTGTTTTCTGCTCCTTCTCTGTGTTGTAACATTTCAATTACCACCCTTCTGTTGCCTTTGCTCAACCCAACTCTGGCTTTTCATTCTCTATCTCCATTTCGGAAATAGACTATCAGCCACTATCCATGAACTCTGTCTCTCAAGGCAAACCTTAGTTATATGTCCTCCCATCCTGGTCCTTGTGATGATTATTCAATTCTCTCAGTTTGTCTGACTCTGTCACATGTGGTGTGATATTACATTTTAATTCAGGTACAACCATTGTGTTTTCCTGTAGTCTAAACCAATGGTTTCCTCCACTGTGGTTGACTGAGATGTCAATCGTTTCTGTTCAATTTCTCCTTTTTCCAGCATCACCCATTCTCTCTCTCTCTCCCTGAGGTAGGATTTGGAGATGCCGGTGTTGGACTGGGGTGGACAAAGTTAAAAACCACACAACACCAGGTTATAGTTTAACAGGTTTATTTGCAAGCACTGGCTTTCAAAGCGCTACATCATCATCAGGTGAACTACCTGATGCAGAAGCACCAGGTGGATCCAGAACAATGCGTCATGGTCTCAGGCTACTAAGACGGGAGTTTATTCATTCACAGAATGATTGACTTTGGAACTCCTTACCACAGAAGATTGTGGAAATCAAGTTACTGAATATATTTCAGAGAGAATCGATAGATTTCCAGAGGCTAAATGTACAAAGGGATACGAGGATAGAGCCAGGGTGTGGCATTGAGATATAGGGGTAAAAAGTGAGGTCTGCAGATGCTGGAGATCACAGTTGAAAATGTGTTGCTGGTTAAAGCACAGCGGGTTAGGCAGCATCCAAGGAACAGGAAATTCGACGTTTCGGGCCAGAGATGAAGGGCTCTGGCCCGAAACGTCGAATTTCCTGTTCCTTGGATGCTGCCTAACCTGCTGTGCTTTAACCAGCAACACATTTTCAACATTGAGATATAGGATCAACAAGACCATGTTGAATGGCAGAGCAGACTCAATGGACTTAATGGCCTACCCCCTTCCAATTTTCTGTTGTCTACGTAAGTCTATTAGGACTTGTTGGCCCACAGCTCCATCAGTTGCTGAGCACCAATTAGGAAGAAGTAAGGACTGCAGATACTGGAGATCAGAGTCGAGAGTGTGGTGCTGGAAAAGCAGAGCAGGTCAGGCAGCATCCAAGAAGCAGGAGAATCGACATTTCGGGCATAAGCCCTTCATCAGGAATTCCTGCTCCTGCTCCTTGGATACTGCCTGACTTACTGTGCTTTTCCAGCACCACATTCTCGACACTCATCACCAATTCTCTAATGATTGTAATTTCACTAGATTTCAGTCACCCTTCTTTCTTTTGATTTGCAGCTATGTTTGGAATGTTTTGTGTATTGTTATGGTCAAAAATGGAATTGAAGTTATGTTTGCTTTTCCCCACTTTAGCCCGAGACAGTGAGGCATGGTTCGATACAATGGCTTTCCTTTGTTACCTTGTCCCTTATTGGAATAGGCTGAGGCACCATGTCAAAAACCTCTTTTTGTTGAACTTCAGTCTTGGAGACAAATCCAGAGCACCATGCTTTAAGATGAAATTAAAGGTATCAACAAAACATTGAGAATGTGGAGAATTTCTTTGATGATTTACGCATGCATTATAGAAATAAAGATAAATGAAAAGACGTTACAACTTAAAAATGTCTTTAAAAATCAAAAGACAATTGTTTTAGTTTATATAACTTAGAGTCCGTGAGTCAGTGTTCATTTGGGAGTCTGCCAGTTGGCTGATTTTATAGCAATTCTTGTCCTGGAAATTGAGAGTTTAATGGATTGCAGTTGAAGGTGTCACAATATTTCTTCAAGGTCAGAAGTCACCTGACATCAGGTCATAGTCCGACAGGTTTATTTGAAATCACAAGCTTTCGAAGCACTGTCCTTTGTTAGATGAAGTGAAGGGGCAGCGCTTCGAAAGCTTTGAAAGCTTATGATTAAAAATAAATCTGTTGGGCTATAACATGGCGTTGTGTGACTTCTGACCTTTCCCACCTCAGTCCCACACTGACATGTTTACATCATAACAATATTTCTTGCACTTCAAGAATTAGTTCTGTTTGGCAGGCAAAGTCCAAGCTGTGCTTTGAAGATAAGCCAGTTGAGGGACAGAGAGATGGAGAGCAGGCTTTCTACTTGCTAAGGCTTGGACCTGCACTTCTTCTAATGTTAAGATAGTCACTGAAGTCATAAGTTAAAATCAGATACTTAAAGTCATTCAAACAACCCAGTTTCAATCATGTGACAAGATCATTTCTGATAAAGCATTCATTTAGTTTTGTTAAGATGATCATTGTGGGTTAAGCAGCTACCGATGATCCTTTCAGTGTCTAATTGAGGTGTCATAGCCATCTTGGAATTTGTACTTGCAGGGTTACATTGTACTTTGCTCAAAAACTGCATGCATTCATGTAGAACTCTGAGCTCAAAAACTGCATGAATTTATGTAAAACTCCGTTATCTTACTTTTTAGATTAGAATCAATCTAAACATCATGGCATAGACAGAGAACACAGGGGGCCAATACTTTCAACATATTGTCTAGCTATCACCCATTGTTAACAGCAAACCCAAGAATGCATCTTCTTATAAAAAAAGGTTTTGTGATTTACACATGAAAGAAGTGAAACTATCACTGTATTCTAACAGGTGAAAGGCTTAACAGACAATCAATTTTTCAATGTATAATTTCAGTTACATCACAATGTAACTTTTTGCTATAAATTCTGTGTGTTAGGATTGAGCCCTCCACTACCACCTGATGAAGGAGCATCACTCCAAAAGCTAGTGTGCTTCCAATTAACCTGTTGGACTATAACCTGGTGTTGTGTGATTTTTAACTTTGTACACCCCAGTCCAACACCGGCATCTCCAAATCATTAGTATCGGGCAGGAGTCATTTGCAATTGCTTTTGTTATGGTTTTTCAAGAGAGTTGGAATATCTCCTGCCAGCTTTTGTGATGATAAGTAGCAGGTCACATCTCCAAGGCTACCTGGCTTTGACAGGCAACAGATTCTGAAGGGTTCTGGGTCTGGCTTGTTCCAGTTATGTGATTGTAGCAGCTATCTTAAGAGTTCAACAATGTTACCGTTTTCTAAAAGAGATTGAACCAGAGAATATTGAGGAGAATGTGCTCTAATGAGTTATGATCTTATGTTATACGATTTCACAAAAACAAAGAAGCTGGGTTTTCTCTTCATGCCTTCTAGTCATTACAGAAGTCATGAATAGAAAATATGAACTGAAGTCAGAGGCAAAATATTTCTTATTTTCACCTGCCATTTTCTGACTATCTACTATTAACCGACTATTTCACTCTCTAGAAGACCAATTAATTCTCAGTTTACTTCTTGAAAATTCCTTACAAAACATTTGACTTCCTATATGAGGTAACTGTAGTCACAAAAACTCAAAATTTAACAATGCAGGTGTCATGCTTTCAGTATTGTTAAGATCTGTGGGTGGGCAGAAAATATGCCTTGATGCATGAGCCATGATTTATTGAGATTGTTCATGGATGAGAGAAATGAGAGCAAATGTTGAAGTGAGTCATGTCTGAGACTGTTGGTTCAATTGTAACAAGATGGCTTTTGAAAATGCGCTTATTGTCCTTTACCACTCATGTGAAGTGATTGAACCTCTCATTACATTTTGCCCAGGCTTATGATGACTATCTGATTGTAATTTGTTCTCAGCATTAACTTGGAGAGCCATCTGGCCTCCTGTTCTCTGTCCACCATTCACACCTGCACCAAGGTATCTAGAGCAATGCCAGAGAAGCTTGGAGCATTTTGAGCTTTGTTGCACAGAATGCCAGTTCTTTTTCTGTACAGCATTGTCCTCTCAGCCGTTTCCAGTGTTCACTGCAGCCAGATTGCCAACTTCACTTAGAGAGATACAGCTTTGAACTGATCTTGACAACGAGCTGTCAATAGTGCTGACCTTGCATGAATTTTGACCATCAATAAGGCATACAGTCACAAAAGAACATACTTAGCACTGGGCTGTATGTTAATAACACTAACACAAAGTTGGTATGCTGCTTGCTTCAAAAAGAACGGGTGCAGGTTAATCACACATTATGATGTCTGTGCCTGCTTTCCAGCCTTATGTAATTCTTTGCCGTAACTTTTATGTGCACCAGTTTTCATTTCCATTTTCGATCTCACAGATTAAAGGGATTGATATTTTTGTCAAATATACAAAATCAAATCCCCTTTGGTTGAGATAATTACCATTCAGCACATTGGATATTCAATGCAACATTCTTAAACATATTAGATGCATGTACTAAGTTCCAACTACATCGTTCGGACAAGTATAATTAAGTAAATATATGCTAGTATGCTTACAGTACGACAGCTGTGGAAACAATTACTCTTGACATTTTGTTAATGCACATTAGAAAGGACCTCTGAAGTTTTAATGACTTGGATTGATTATAGATTGCTAGTGTGGTGAAACTGTTAGAGCTAGCAACATTCATCATTCAACATAGTGGCTTTCATCTCCTTATTGATTGGATGATAACTAAGTGTTTCTAGCAAATGGTAAGTACATGAACAGGATTCTTATGTAACTCTATAATAATTGATTATGGTCACAGCAATGAAAAAACGATTTTAGTCAATAAGGTCAGAGAAAGTCCATTTCAATATTTTGTTAGTTACCTGCTCTACACCCAATTCAATGTCTGCTATCATGGCTGAAATTAATTTAAACGCAATGATAATAGAATCTCCAGCAGAGAAAGTAAATGCCATTTCTGTTAAACAGCTTAGAAGTTTATTGTAACCAGACTTTAATTTGTAATGCCATTTTTTTTTCTACAACAGGTCAATGACTAGAGAAGTCAAATATTATGTCAAAGTAATTGGAAATATATGTTGCACTTTTCATGTCGGGACTTTGTTATACTTTTGCCAACCAAAAGCAATCCATGGTCAGATTGTTTTAGTAGGCATTTTACAGCCTTCAGGATTCAACTTTGAGTTCAACAATTTTAAATTAACTTCTGCCCCATTTTGTTTAGTGCTTTTTTTTTGTTGGCTCAGATTTTCTCTCCGGATTTTGTTCTAATGCCATCACTTTACAAACCCTCAGCAGTCTTCCCACCATTCACACCTTCCATCTCAGTTAATCTGATTGATTGGTCTCCAGTTGTTCAAGACTGCCAAAAACTGGTTTAACCAGATCAGCTGAACTGATTTTTCAGAGCCATATTTTGTTTTTTTTAATTGTTCCATTTCCACACCTTCTGTCCTTTTAGACCTTTGGTCATTTAATCTGAGTTATCTTCCATGCTATTTCAGACTGTCATTTTTATCCATCTTCCCATTTCCTGTTTTTCATTTTCTCAAAATATGTCACATTGCTGCTTTTGTCTCAGTTCTAATGAAAGGTTGCGAACCTGAAGTGTTGACACTTGCTCCAGAGATGCTGCTGGAGATGTTGAGTGTTTTCAGCATTTTTGCTTGTCTTTCAGATTTTCAGCATGCCCTTCAGTTGTACACTTCACCTCAACATAACGTTAGAATTGTGCTAATTTCTGAATCAACAAATTGTGTTGTGTTTTGGCATTTATTTACTGTAGTGGCATGGATAGTGTCAAGTTTTACAACATTGTGCTTTTTTCATGCAACTTTTAAATGAGTAACATATCAGTTGGAATTAAGTTTAATAGCCAGGAGAACAAAAGGCAAAGTTTTGGACCAAACTAGCATGAACTTTGTGTTAAGAGACAATGGACTGGTCAGGCACGCATACTGCATCCGACTTGTATCGGCTCTGGTTTCCAAAACATTAGTTCTAAAAAAATTCACATATCTAAAGTATAACCCATCTTTTCTTTCAACAAATGCTGATAGATCTGTTGCATAATCCACACATTTTTTTGTTTTTATTTTACAATCAAAATGTTTATTATTGTTCTGTTTTTATGCTTCTCTGAAGTTTCTTTCAATTATCCTCCTCTGAAGTTTGAGTTCAGTGTTGTAACGGAAAACAGCTGGCTTGGTGAATAGCAAAAGTACTTCTCTTGTCATTCTTAACTCTGCAATTTTGTTTGTTAAGCTTCACTTGATAACGAGTTAGATTCCAAGAAGCTAGCATTTGTTTTGGCTAAAGTGTGGCCTTTCTCACAATGACATCAGTACCTAGCTATCATGAAAACATTCAAGGGAAATCCTTAATGAAGACTTTGTGGTTTCCTTATAATAGAAGCCATGCTTTCTTGACTAAAGCAAAGGCTTTCACTCAATAAAGAAAGTTAAAAATCATTCAACACCGGGTTTTAGTCCAACAGGTTTATTTGGAAGTACTAGTTTTTGGAGTGCTGCTCCTTCATCAGATGAATGAGCAGTGCTTGAAAGCTAGTGCTTCCAAATAAACCTATTGGACTATAACCTGATGTTGTGCGTTTTTTAACTTTGTCCACCCCAGTCCAACATCAGCACCTCCACATCATCAATAGAGAAAGTTCCTGCGAGATTTACATCATGCAAAGAAAAGCTGGGGCAGATCAAATAAGCAACCTACATCCTTGATGTTGATATCGGTAACTTTAAATTTCTCTTTCTTGAAAATGTAATACAGAAGTATTTATGGGATGTGGGCATCAGTGGGCATCAGATAACATTGATCATCCTTAATATGCCATGGAGTGTATGATGGTGAAATGTCTCCTTAAACTGGTGACATTTGGGGTAGACTCCCAATGCTGTTAGAAAGGAAGTTCTAGGATATGGATTTCTATGTAGTTCCAAGTGAGGATGGCGTGTGGCTTGGAGGAAGACTTCGGGCGCTGATGGTTCCAGGTGCCTACTGTCTTTGTCCTTCTTGATACTAATGATTGCAGGTTTGCAAGTCACTATTGAAGGAGCCATGATGAGTTAGGGAGGTACACTTTGAAGTTGCCACTGTGTGAGAGTGGTGAAGGGACTGAATGTTAGGATGGTGGATGGGGTGCCAATGAAGCAGATTGCTTTGCCTTGCATGGTGGTAACTTTCTTGAGGTTGTTGGAAGTGTACTCATCCAGGCAAATGTAGAGTATTCCATTACATTTGTCATGACACACTAGGGTAGCATGCTGAAAATCAAATCCCACTATTCCTAGAGGCATCACAAAATTGGAAGCTTTCAAAATGAATACACTGAATCTTCAAAGTGTCTACTTCTCAGACCCAGGTTGATTAAAAAAAAACATGGACCAGTCTTCTGTATTTAATAAGAAATCTTTGTCTATTTCAGGTCATTATATTCTAATTAAATAGAGTTATCTTTACAATTTAAAAGTCTTTCAAGTCCTATAAACACCCCCTTACACACTCATAGACAAACATAAAAGGGAAAACAAAATAAATGGAAGGAGGGAAAACTGGGAAAACAGTTTCTTAGTCTGCATTCCCAAGATCTATTGGACTGATTCTTGCTGATCTAGACTTTTCTCCTTGAGTTTCTTTTCTCAAAATGGTTCCACTTATAATGAAGTTGAGGGCGTGTACTATGCCTTTAAGAGAGAGTGAATGCTGTTTTGCACTGAGAGTTGACAAACAGCTATCATATGGTCAGCTAGCAGTTTCAGAGTGTACTGCAAATTTGAAAATCTATAACATTGGCTGTGAAATAGATACCTGAGTCGGTTGCTGTTTTGACAACAATTTGAATTTAGCCAAACAGTTTAAATTAAGCCCCAGGATACTAAAACTCAATTGAGTTTGAATTTATTACTTTGCCAACCTTGAACCAATGAGATGATCCGAAGCAGGCACTTTGAAAGTTAGACAGAGATCAACTACTCTCTATCAAAGGTAACTTTTTTCATATGAAACATCTTCACAGTAGAAAGAAAGAAAACAATCCAGGGAGATCGTCAGCCAAAAAAAGGTAAACACCAAAGATGACAGCTGCTGTGTGGTTTTAAAATTAAGTTGATGCGATTTTAATTTGGGTTTTAATTGGAACAATATATTGTTCTAGAGTTGGAGGCAGATAACAAGCAGTTAAGAGAATGGGGACTTAGAGTTGTGAATAGTAGTTGTTTAATGTTTACTTTTAGAGTTAAAGAATAAATTGATATTATTTTCTTCAAATAGTGGAATTTGGGAGTTCTTTGTCACTCAAACCTTAACAGGTTATGAGGCAAGGTGAGATTTTCTGGGTATTTAGTTTAATTAACAAAAGGGCTCACTGCTGTGTCATAACATACATGTTTACCCAAGGCACAGGGTGGCTCCTTTACTTATGAACAGTCTCTGACTTATCCAATTCATTGTCACATCTGTTGAAGGAATGCTGGTTTTATTCAGGTTGAAAGTGGCTGGTTGCAGAGAACACAGAGAGAGCTTTTGCTCATTGCAGACTTGCTAGTTTCTGTCCTGGTCCAACAAAGCTTCTGAGTGTTTTGCTTACAGCCCAAGTTGTTCAGCTACCTGGTAAGTAATTACATGGTTCAGAGTTGTCATTGATAATTAGTCCTCAGTCAGCAAGCCAACCAGCTTCACTTTTCAGCAACCCCTCAGCTCCAGTTTGTTGGCAAGTTGCTGGAAGCCACAGCTACACAAGCAGCAAACACCCTCATAAATCTTTGGGTTTCAAATCAATTATTTCTCATTTCAGTGTACAATTTTACAAAGCACAAAAAAATAAAAAAAGGTCTCTGCACACTTCTCAGGTACATCTTGTTGGTGGGTCATGAGGTGAGTTACTTGGCACAGAATTCATGGATTCTTATCTGTTCTTGTTACCACAGCATTTATCCTTGTAATCCAGTTTTCATCTGGTCAACAGTAATCCTAGAGCATTGATAATGTGTGGGTCAGAAATGGCCATGCTATTGAATGTAGTGGAGTGAATGGCATAGATTGCATTGCTTGGAAGCATGTTGGCAGCAGGTTCATTCTCTTGCTTGAGCTGGTAGTTGCCTGGCACTTGCATGGAGAGAATGTTCCTTGCCACTGATTAGCCCATGCCTAGATATTGACCAGGCCTAGACACTGTCCAGATCTAGAGATTGTCCATGTCTTGCTGCACATGAGCCTGGACTGCTTCACGACCTGAAGAGTCACAAATGGTCCTGAGCATTGAGAAGTCATGAGCATATATACACACATTTGACAGTATAATGGAAGGATGGTCATGAGATGATTAGCCTACAAAAATCACAAACATCTTTCCTTCTGCTAGGTTTGCCTCCAGGCAGTGGAGTACTTTTCCTCTTATCCTCATAAACTACCATTTTGCTAGGGCTCCTTGATGCCGTACTTGATACAATATTGCTTTGATGTCAACAGTAGTCATCCTCATGTCAGCTCTGAACTCAATTATCTTGTCCATGTTTACTCCAAGGGTATATGAAGTTAAGAGCTGAGTAACAGAAACCAAGCTGAGCATCAAGGTCACACAAAATTGCACAGCCGTTACGTTGCAGAAAGAGGCCATTTATTCCTTCAAATTTTACTGGGTCTCTAAGTATTTTAACATAGTACCGTCTCCTGTTCTTCCCCTGTAACCCTGCACCTTGTCTCCCTTTATACAATCACTCCCTCTTGAATGCTTCAACTGAACCTGCAGCCTTCTAAACAACACATTCTATACCATAACAACTCACTGTATGAAAACTTTTTTTTCCCAATTCGCATTTGCTTAGTTTGCAAAAGACTTGAAAACTATACCAACTGGTTCTTGATCCTGTTCCAAATGGGGAAAGTTTCTATTCACATTCTTTCGATTTTTCATGATTTTGAAAAATTCCGTCAATTTTCCTCGGACTTTTCTTCTCCAGAGAAAACAGTCCCAACTTCTCAATCTATCTTCATAACTGAAAATTTTCATCCCTGAAACCTTACATGTAAATTTCTTCTGCACTGACTCCTCCAGTACATTCACATCCTTCTTTATAGTGTGGCACTGAGAACGGGATGCAATAGTCCAGCTAAAATGTAACCAGTGTCTTATTTACATTCATCATAACCTGTCTGCTCTTTACTCTTATTTATGAAGCTGAGAATGCTGTTCAATTGTTATATTATGGCATGTATCTGTGACTTGTGTGATTTGAAACAGACCTTCTAACTCAGAGGTAAAGTCACTACCGCTGCACCACAAAAGCCATGCCTAGAATACTATATGCATTAATGACAGCTCTGTCTATATGTCCTGCCAGCATTAATTACATATACACACACACACATACCCAGGCCGCTCTGCACCTTTTGAATAGTATCCTTTACTTTTTACTCTATCTTGATTTTTTTTATGACAAATAGTATCACTGAACATGATCTGCCATCTATCTGCCCAATCCAGCAATGTGTCATTGTCCTTTTGAAATTTTTCACTGTTCTCCTCGCAGTACACAATTCTTCCTCATTTCATGTTATCTGCAAACTTTGAAATTGCCTACTGCACACAAAAATCCACCTCATTTATATTTATCAGTAAAATCAAGAGTTCCCAACACTAAGTCCAGGAAACTCCATTACAAACTTCCTCTGGCCAGAAACATATTCATTGACGGTTACTCTCTGTTTCCAATTACTGCATCAATTTTGCAACTATGTTACTGTTGTACCTTTATCCATTGACTTCTAACTTTTCTCACAAGTTTGTTGTGTGGCAATATTGGAACGACAGTTGGAAATCCATGCATATCACATCAATGGCTTATCCCTAATCAATCCTCTCTGTTCCCTCTTCAAAAACTTGAGCTAGTTTGTTTGATATTGTTTACCTTTTCAAAACCCATGTTGATTCTCCTGAATCAATCTACATTTTTCCACATGACTGTTTATTCTATCCTGAATGTTTATTTCTGGAAGTTTCCCCAGGGCTGATGTGTAATTGACTGATCTGTATGTATTAGGCTGATCTTTACCATCGTTTTTGAACAACAATGCAATGATTTAATCCCCTGGCACAACCCACGAATCCGGAGAATATTGAAAGACAGTTGCCAGTGCATCTGCAATTCCCATTCTCTCATCCATTAATATCCTTGATATATCTCATCTGTTCCCAGTGTCTTGTCAACTTTAATCAACAACAGTTTAGAGTAATAGGTCGTAGAGATGTATAGCATAGAAACAGACCCTTCGGTCCAACTTGTCCATGGTAACCAGATATCCTAACCTAGCCTAGTGCCATTTGCCAGCATTTGGCCAGCACTCTCTAAACCTTTCGTATTCATATACCCATCCAGATGCCTTTAAAATGCTGTAATTGTACCAGCCTCCACCACATTCTCTGGCATTTCATTCCATTCACATACCAACCTCTGTGTGAAAGGTTTGGCCCTTAGGTCCCTTTTATATCTTTCCTCTCTTACCCTAAACCTATGCCTTCTAGTTATGGACTCCCCCACCCCAGGGAAAAGACCTTGTCTATTTATCCTATTGATGCCCCTCGTGATTTTATAAATCTCTATAAGGTCACCCCTCAACCTCTGATACTCCAGGGAAAACAGCCCCAGCCTATTCAGCCTCTCCCTGTAGCTCAAATCCTCTGACCTTGGCAATATCTTTGTAAATCTTTCCTGAGCCCTCTCAAGTTTCACAACATCCTTCTGAAAGGATGAAGACCAAAATTGCATGCACCAAAACTGACCTAACCAATGTCCTTATCCAGTATATTCTTCCTATCAAATTTAAATCCTTCTATGACTTAATTTACTCATCTGTCACAATAACCTGGGCACCAATTGCTTCAATAATAGAGGAAGATGTAACTTAACAATTTAGCCATGCCTCTTGCTTCTCACACTAAGCCTCATGTTTGATCCCATAGCTCCTCTTTTAACTCCCCTTTTACTATTGATGTATTTATAGAAATCTTTGGGATTTCCCTGTATATTGGCACCAGTCTTCTTCAATAAAGTTGCATTTATGATTTATTCATCTTGTTTAGTTACAGGAAAAGCCCCAGATGACTGGAGAATAGTCAACATTGTTTCTTTAGTTCAGAAGGGCAACAGTGATAATTCAGAAGTTACAGGCGGGTGAGCCTTACTTCAGGGGTAGGGAAATTATTGGAGCAGATCGTGAGGCATGTGGCTGACTCACATTTGGAAATCATCTGGACTTATCAGCAATAGGCAGTGTGGCTTTGTGTAGGGAAGGTCGTGTCTCACAAACTTGATAGAGTCTTTTTTTGGAAGTGACAAAGATGATTGATGAGGACAGGGTGGTAGATGTTGTCAGTATGGTCTTCAGCAAAGCCTTTCTCAAGGTCTCTTATGGCAGGCTGACACAGAAGATGAAGTCACACGGGATTGACGGTGAGCTGGTAAGAAGGATACAGAACTGGCTGAGTCATAGAAGACAGAGTGTAGCAGTGAAAGGGTGTTTTTCAGAGTGGAGATCTATGACCAGTGATGTTGCTTGTAATATATATGTGTGTATAATATTTATGAATAATTTGAGTAACAATGTAGGCGGCCTGATTAGTAAGCTTCTGGATGGCCAAAGATTAGGTGTGCTAAGGATAGTGAGGAGGATCGCCAGAGGATACAGCAGGACATATATAGACTGGAAACTTGGGCAGATAAATGGCAGATGGAATTTAATCTAGGCAAATGTAGGGTGATGCATTTTGAGAGATTCAATGCAGGAGAAAGTGTACAGGAAATGTCAGAACCCTTAGTAGTATCAACATACAGAGGAATCTAGGCATACAGGTCGATAATAGATGGCATGGTGGCTCAGTGGTTAGCACTGCTGCCTCTCAATGCCAGGAACCTGGGTTCGTTTTCAGTCTTGGGCGACTGTGTAGAGTTTGCACATTCTCACTGTGTGTATGCTTCCTCTGGGTGCTCTGCTTTCCTCCCACTGTCCAAAGGCGTTTAGGTTAGGTAGGCTAGCCATGATAAATTGCCCATAGTATGCAGGCTAAGTGGATCAGCCATAGGAAAAGCAGGGTTACAAGGATGGGGTGGGTCTGGGTTGGATGCTCTTCGGAGGGGTGGTGTCATCTTGATGGGCTGAATGGCCTATTTCCACACTGTAGGGATTCCAAGATACTGCTGTAGGAAATACTACTAAACACAATTTTGGTCTCTTAATGCCTCTGACATTATCAATATTCCAGTCTGCAGAAGAATAATTAAAGTTTCCCATTAAAATGACAATATGACATTTATTTCCCTGAAATTTCCCTCTATATTTTTCCATGTGCTGGCTGTCTATGTATTACAGGAAGCACATTACACATGTTTGTTCCTTCATTCGAACAGAACTAATCTTATCCTCGAGCATTGTGATACATAGAAATTTGTGTTGCAGATGTTTCATCCCCTGTCTAGGTGACATCCTCAGTGCTTGGGAGCCTCCTATGAAGCGCTTCTGTGATCTTTCCTCCGGCATTTGTAGTGGTTTGAATCTGCCGCTTCCGGTTGTCAGTTCCAGCTGTCCGTTGCAGTGGTCGGTATATTGGGTTCAGGTCGATGTGCTTATTGATTGAATCTGTGGATGAGTGCCATGCTTCTAGGAATTCCCTGGCTGTTCTGTGTTTGGCTTGTCCTATAATAGTAGTGTTGTCCCAGTCAAACTCATGTTGCGTGTGTAACTACTAAGGATAGCTCGTCGTGTCGTTTCATGGCTAGTTGGTGTTCATGGATGCGGATCGTTAGACGTCTTCCTGTTTGTCCTATGTAGTGTTTTGTGCAGTCCTTGCATGGGATTTTGTACACTACATTGGTTTTGCTCATGCTGGTTATCGGGTCCTTCGTTCTGGTGAGTTGTTGTCTGAGAGTGGCTGTTGGTTTGTGTGCTGTTATGAGTCCTACTATTATAAGACAAGCCAAACTGAGAACAGCCAGGGAATTCCTAGAGGCATGGCATTCATCCACAGATTCAATCAATCAGCACATCGACCTGGACCCAATATACCGAGAACTGCAACGGACAGCTGGAACTGACAACCGGAAGCGGCAGATTCAAAACACTACAAATGCCAGAGGAAAGTTCACTGAAGCACTTCACAGGAGGCTTCCAAGCACTGAGGATGTCACCTAGACAAGGGACGAAATGTCTGCAACACAAATTCCCAGCTCGGCGAACAGAACCACAATGAGCACCCGAGCTACAAATCTTCTCACAAACTTTGAATTGTGATACATGCTCTTTCCCAATACTGCAATGCACTCCTGTTACGAAGGTGTAGGTGTGTACTGTACCTTTAAGAAAAACTGGAAGCTGGCACGAACGTAGAGAGACACACAATGTGCTGAAAAAATTTAAAATGTAACAATTGACTGTGAAACCAATAGTGCAGCTGAGTTGTCATGATACAAAAAAAAATCCAAATCCAACCAATCTGTTTCAATTATGCCCCAGATATTAAAATCCATTCAAACTTGAATTTAGTGTTGTGATGACATCAAACCAATGAAATGTGTTTTGAGGTATAAAACTGGACATCTTGAATAGTTAGGGGAGAACTGCCAAGAAAACCAACAAGTAAAGACTGCTCACCGAATAGCTCTCTGAAAGGTACCTGTTCATATGAAAGACCTATGAGGCAGAATACTGAAGAAAAGATGACAGAGGAAAATTTCTGGAGGAAGATACAAAGAGGAGATTCAACAGCTGGCTGGTTTTGAAATTTGATTTTTTCTTTGTAAATCTTAATTGTGGTTTTTATCAGACCAGTTTTATAGAGTGGGAAAGTAAAAGATAGGTTTAAGAGAAAGGAGTTGTAAA
The DNA here is from genome assembly GCF_020745735.1 of Hemiscyllium ocellatum. Taxonomy (NCBI): domain Eukaryota; kingdom Metazoa; phylum Chordata; class Chondrichthyes; order Orectolobiformes; family Hemiscylliidae; genus Hemiscyllium; species Hemiscyllium ocellatum. The sequence continues at coordinate 10,745,773 of NC_083406.1, read as the reverse complement.
TAATTGTTGATTTTAATATTCTCTGTTGGATTTAAAGAATAAAATTGTTAGTTCTTACTTTACATTATGACCTCTGGGATGGTCCTTTGTCTCTCGAAATTTAACAGATTATGGCATGTGGTAAGCCTCCATGTGTGTTGGGTTCTAATTAATAGAGGGGTTTACCCTGTTTCGTACTACCCCTTAAACAAAATATGTCACCTTATCACTTCCTTCTCCTTTCAAATGTTTTCTGAATACATTATAACCAGGACTATTTAAACCGAGATCTGTTTTTTTTCTTAATCTAGATCTCTCTTATCACCAGAACACCTCAATCCCACCGAACAACCTGTGGCTATAACTCCCCAATTTTATTAACTGTGCTTCATGGATTCATATACATGAGTTGGGGCCTTGATTTAGACTACATTACTTTTTCACTAACTCTGACTCCACCTATTACTATTCTCTATTTTAGTGCCAGCTGCCTCTCACTGTGCTTCATGCACCATGGTATGTTTTTCTAACATTCTCTTCTGCTTCACATATCTATGTTGAGGAGTGTAAACCCTCCTCAAAATACTAGCCAAATGCCTCATGAGGAACTCAGTTCTGACTCTTTTCAATTGCAAAGCACCTGTCTTGCATGGGTCCCATCTGCCCAGGACAAATCCCAGTGTCCCCGGAATCTAAAGACTTCTCTCCTCTGTCACCTCACCATGTCTTCCTCTGTCTTATCTTCCAATTTCTGTACTCGTTACTTCATGGAATTTCAAATAATCATAGGTTACTACTTAAGAGGACCTGTTTATTAATTTTCCACTGAGCTTCCTAAATTATGATTGTCAGAACAGACACCTTCAGTCACATATCTTCTTGATATCACAAGGAATGAAATAAATTGGCTGAAAGCTGGCATCTGTGATACCGGGGGCATCCGGGGGAAGCCAAGGTGGATCATCTGCTTGGCATTTCTGAGTAATGATTGATGTAAATGCTTCAGCCTTGTCTTTTGTGCTCTATGTCCATTTATAAAGTGTTGCTTCTTAGTTTAGACCACAATTGGCTTTTTTCTAGTCCTGGATTCACTTGCCTCCAGGCAGATTTGGAGTTAAATTATAATTAGATCCCAATGCTCAATCAGAATTTGATCAACACATTTTAAGCAGGAGGCTTCTGTTTTCCATTGGCAGGTGGAGGAGCAGAATGTTAACCCAATTGAATTAGTCATTCAAAGACCAGGCTGATGCTCTGTGGTCATACGCTCCAGTGCCATCATGGTTGCTGGGGTTTGAATTTAAAATCAAGCAATGGAAATCTTTGTCAATTCATGGAAAAATCCATCTTGTTCACCACAACTGAGCAGTGTGAACACAATGTTCTTTCCTATGTTGTAGATCTCCCTGGCTCAATGGATCTGCATTGTACCTCTATGTTGTCTTCAGGTGAGCCATATCGTAAAAGAGCATCCACACAGAAAGTCACTCCTCCTATGCTGCAAGATTCTGAAACAGAATTCACTTGAATCATTTTAACTGTTCTGCTTTGGTCATAAAAACACATCATAAATCTATTGTTCGTGAGCCTCCAACACACACGGTTAGTATCCTGCCAAAAATATTGATCAAATTTGCCTCCCTTACCTTAGTGTGCACAAACTTATCTGAAGTAAATAACTTACTGGTATTGTCTGAGTTTTTGAAAATGTATTTTTGATACCCAGTAGCAGAATAATTAATTGTGGTGAATTATGAATAACACTGATGTAAGTATGTAGTGTATCATTAAATGGGTAGGAGAAGGATATTGCATGTTTTACAGGCTATTATTAAATTGTTGCATATCTTGAGGAAGTTTGATAACAAATGATAGCTCTTGGGATGCAATCTAATTGAAGACTACTTATGATATCATAAAGTGTGCCGTCAAAACTCAGTCAGTTTATGGCATTATCAGACGCTGCAGGTGGTGCTGTGGTGTGTAACACAGTCTCAAGCATCTGTTACTTTCTATCTCATACACAAGGTAGGCAAGATGTTTTATTCATGAGAAATTATTTGCCTTTGCTTTTGAATTTTGCTGTGAGGATGATTACTGTCTCTGGGCATTGACTCCATTATTAGGATTAGCATTATGTGCAGCCACTACCTTCATATTCATGAGATTAATGTTGTCAATAATCGTGGAAAGGATGCCACAGTTTTGATACTTTATTTTCTAATCAAGTATCTTTACTGTCACCATGTATTAGACAGTGGAAATACCTCTTTCCTTGAGTTAGCAACAACGTAAATAGTTTTTTTTTGCATCGAATTTTGAGACTGTCTGCTGAAATACGTTTCCTATTTGGACTGTGACTGAACATATGGGATCATCAACGAGGCAGTGGTGCTGAAGAGGCATGTTGTTCACGGTGACATTTAAATTTATGTCACTCAAACCGATAACTCATTTCAAATGATTTGCCAGTTAGATTTAAGTTCAAATGCCGCAACTGCCATCACTGTGTTTTTCTAACATTTGACCTTGCTCGTTAGCCAAGCACTGTTTCAAGTTAGCTAATTAAATTTGCCCCTGTTTAGCAAGTAGATCTGTCGCTTCCCATTTGCTTACCTTTTCAACAGCAAAGACATTCTCTTTGTTCTGATAGCTCTGAGTTGTAACTAAACATCTGGAAATATTTTCAGCAGCAATTTCTAATCCTTTCATACTAGTTTTCAAATCCCAGTATTTGATTAACCTTGAATAAAATAGCTGGTGGAGGTTACACAGACATAACTATCGATGTCCTAATTAATCAGCTGTTTGACACCATACTGTAACGGGAGATACAAAAGGCAAGTCTGAATAAGGTGCAGAGTCACCTCCATTTTTAAAATGGCACTGTGAAATAGCAACTTGTGTGGTCATTCGTTAGTGAAAGTCTTTTTTCTGACAACTGGGCGCAACTGGTGATTTGGAAAGAGAAAACTGGAGTTTTACCAAAGCTGGAAACTGCTGAGTGCGTTGTATTAATACTTGAAGTATCCCAGAAAGTTTTTATTTAAAATTCATTCCTTTTCGCTTTCATCTCCTGTTGAACCTCCTCTGGTGACCTTCTTGACACGACAGTGAGAAAGGCTCCAATTTGTGGACTTCTTTACAGTCGCCAGCTGTCACATTAGGTGCTCTGAAACTGAGAGGTGAGTGATCAATTACAACCTTGACCCCAGCTTGAAAAAGCTCCAACTGCAGCAAGAAGTCTGCCAGTGTGATCCGACTTAGAATCAGCAGGAATTGAAGCTAAAATGGTTAAGGAGTAAGTAAGGCAAAAATTTATAGCATGCACCTCTGAATCATTAATTGAATATTAATGTTACTTTTGAAGAATTTGAAACGTGAGTATAGAGCATGGAACAGTGAGCACAGGAACAGGTCCTACGGCCCTCTATATCTGTGATGATGATGCGAACCTAAACTTATCCTGTCTGCATATTGTATGACTAAAGCAAATCCCTTCACATGCAGAGCAAAATTTCAATGGCGCTCACTTCTATCCACAGCTCCTCAGGTGGTAAGACAAGTTTATGCTGTGAATTTTTATTTTACATCTGTAGCATAAATGTGTCAAGTGATAATTATCTCCAACTAGAGAGATTAAAGCACCACCCCATATGAATTCATTGGCATATCTGTGATCAACTCCTCAAATATGGAGGTTGCCATTGGCCAGAAACACAACTGGACAAACCGCAAGAATATGAAGATTCCAGTTCCACCATATATGAGCCACAGTCAGGACTATAATAAAATGTAGTTCCAGGAACAATCAAGAAACTCAGCCTCACACAGGACAAAAGGAAGAAACAGAGTTAGTATCCCATCCTCCACCTTAAAAATGCATTCACTCCATCACCAGTACTGAGGCTGCATGAATGCAATCTACTCTGGAACAAAAGTTGTCACTGTTGACACAGGATTTTTCTGATGAAGGGCTTTTGCCTGAAACATTGACTCTCCTGCTCCTCGGATGCTGCCTGACCAGCTGTGCTTTTCCAGCACTACATTCTGCGACTGTGATCTCCAGTGCTCACTCCCTCTAGTGTTAACTCTACTCCATTCTATTAATATGACCCATGAACCTTCCTCAAAACGCTAGACAACAAACTAAGAATCCCATGGCACTTACGTAAATTGTTTTGCTTTCAAAGATCTGTTCGCCTACAATGCCAGGTCGATAGCATTCCCTTTCCCCAATATAAAACAATTGACAATAAAAAATGTATGGTTTTAATGTAACAGATTAATGTGAATCATTTATTTTGATGATATTTAGTTGATTTCAGACAAGAGCTCATTATGTTTAATCAGCCATTATTCATAGCTTTTGCAATGACATAACCAAACCACGGGTGAACCTGAAAGACTTATATGAATTCAAGATAGCCTGAAAGTTAAAACAAAACTGCTTACTGGGCAATTCTCTGTCAGTTAACATTTATTAAATGTTTATTTCAATATACATACTTTGTAACATAAGGTTCTCTGACTAAATACAGTTAACTGACGCCAAATCCTTCTCCCAAAACAAACAGAGGAAGTTTTATTTTACACAGAGGACTGTCATTATCTTCAAATTCCTGACTGGGTGTTGTTCTGTGGGCAAAGTCAACAAGTTTGCACTAGCGTTTGAATCTTGTGCAGCTCCTGAGAATCGTAAAAATTGTCTGACCAGTAATATATTTATTAGTCATCACACAATAAACCATCGTGTCAACTGTGAAGACTCTTCCAGTAATGTATCCTCTACCACTGATCATTAGACAGACCCTAGTCAAAAGAGGAATAGTGACAGTGAGCTATTTCACTGTGCCTTACTATGGCACAGTGGCTCAGTGGTTAGCACAGCTGCCTCACAGCACCAGAGACCCAAGTGCAATTCTACCCTTGGGAGACTGTCTGCATGGAAATTGCCACATTCTCCCTGCATCTCCGTGGATTTCTTCGATGTGCTCGAGTTTCTTTCCACAGTCCAGGAATGTGCAGGCTAGGTGGGTTAGCCATGGGAAACTCCAAGCTACAGGGATGAGGGAATGGGTCTAGGTTTGATGGTTTTCGAAGGGTCTGCGTGGAGTCAATGGGATTAAGATTACATAATTTAAGGCTCATAAAGAGAAGACTCTGAGCTTTGGGTAATGATTTCCCAAACATTTTTATTCCTAGCTATGCACGACAACAGTCTGGAGATTACAACACAGGAGGAGAACAATTTGACAGCAAGAAGGAAAAATCTAAGTACTCATCCTGTCAAGTCTGATAATCCATCAGGGTGATAGCTCTGGTATAGACTTTGTCATCACCTCAATCTTTTGATAAAGTAGAGGGCTGACCAAGGAGCCAAGTTGAGGCAACAATTTCAATGTTCTAGGTAAAAACAAGAAGAACACAGCCATCGAGTCATGAAATTTTATACACTATAAGTCCAAAGCCAATCATATTCTGATCAAGCAAAACTTGGAAGAAAGCATGATGGATTGATGAAAGCATTTCACATGTACTTTGGCCCCAAAATAAATTTGGTGGTTACACAAGTGACCTCAATGTTTGGAAGATTTAGTCAAAGCCTTTTTTGACTAAATGGATTATATTGATAAGCAGTACATCATGATACAGAGGAACTTCGATTACCCGGCATTCGATTATTCAAACATCTGATTATCTGGTAAGATTGCAAGGTCCCAATGCTTGGCTAAACTGGAATTCGATGAACGAAACGAAATACTACCCACCTGCGTCCTTTGGATAATCGAGGTTCCTTTGTACTTTGAAGAATTAATTAACTAGAGAGAATATAGTAGAGGGTATGAGAGGTGAGAAGTTTTCAGATTTCCTTCAATCCGAGAAGGACCTAACATCGGAACTGACAATCCAATTTGCTGCACAGGCAAAAACCAGAGGCCACCGTTGGAAATTACTATGGGGAAATATCAGAGATGCTCCAGACGCAGGAGAATGGGGAGACAGCAAAGTGGCATTGTCACCTTCCTGAAAGCCTAGCAAAATATGAAAAGTAAAGCAAGAATCAATCTCACTCACCAAATCAGGTTGTACAAGTGGTGGGTTCCAAACAGATTCAGAAGTCTATGTCCAGCAAAGGGATTTTTTACACAATGATAGTGCTCATGTAGACAGCTTTCAAAACTAAAATGTAAATTATCAGCTCCTTTATTCATCAAAGACATAGGCAGAGGTCCTGCAAAAAGAAAATTTTCCAGGGGTAAAGAATTCATCCAAGAAAGGTAAGGATAAAGAAGAAAGGATTAAGACAAGATTCATTTGGTGCCAAAATTCATCAAAAGAGAATTCTGGGTCATCGACATGAAGATGCAGCATTTGAACAAGAAGTTAAAACTCTAAAGCTGTTCCAGTCCCAGCAGACAGCATGCCATAATTGATGCCACCATCACCTTCTTCGCTGTGTTTAGGAATGGTCGATAAATGGTGGCCCCGCCAGAGGAACTCAAATCCCCTCATAAATAATAAAAACACTCTGTGCGAGTCAGATCAGTGAACATTAAAATTTTGATGTCCAGGAGCTGTGTGAGGAAATGCCACAAAGCCTAGCGACAGATGATGAAATGTTGTGAAACGTTTGCGAAACACAATATCGATATAGGATTCAGAAGATTTCCTTCTTGAGTAGAAATGCAAGTATTTGCTTAGGTCTTTTAGACAGGGTGGACACAAAACTTCAGAAGGAAGCTGGGAGAGAATTTGGGCAGGAATTTCAAAAGCTATCCAAAAGTTTAGGCAAATTTGTAGTGTGATTGGGACATTACTGTGCAAAAATATACAAAACCCATTTGCTTGTACATTCCCATCTGTTTGCATCTGTGAACAAAATTAACAACAAGCATGTTTTTCCACAAGCTGGTTGCAAACACTGGATTCTGCCAGGTATCTTTAGGGCAAGAATTGTTGGCTATATTTATGACAACATATGAGCAATCTTGTCTCAACCATCAACATTTTGGATCTCCTCTGCATCAGAGATTTTCCAAAGGTCAATGTCTAGATTCCCAGATGTGAAAAAGGGAGACATTTTCAACATGAAAAGTATCTTTTTGCATAGTAAAACAAAGAAGCAATATCCGATCATCAACAGTGTGTCAAGAGCACAATAGAATACAGGCCTTATACTAAATGAGAAATGTCAATTCTCTGGAATGGCTATTCAATTTCTAGAATGCATTTTCCAAGCACAAGACATCACAGTGGATCCAATAAGACAAGTAACATCAGTGAATTTTGACTCTAAAGTATATAAATATTGTACAGTGTTTCTTAGGTATGGTAAATCAAGCGAGAAAGTTTATCCTCAACTTAACTGTCACATATTCATCAGAGAACTTTTGAACAAAGGCCAGAGGAGGCAGTAAGAGTCAGAAACAGGCTGTACCTTTTGAAAAGATTAAAAAGGACATACTTATGACTAATATTCTAGCACATTGCAGCCTAGGCATGTCCAGTGTGGAAATATGCACTGCAGCCCATCTGGACCCTCCAAAGAGCATCCCTCCCAAACCATCTCTGTAAACCTGCATCTCCCATGGCGAACACAACATCCCTGAACACGAGACACAATGTGGCACAGCCAAACCACCTCACCTACATATCTTTGTACTGTGGGAGGAAACCAGAGCACACCTACCCAGACATGCAAAGAATGTGCAAACTCCACAAAGACAGTCACTGAGGCAGGAATGAAAACCACGTCTCTGGCACTGTGAGGCAGCAGTGCTAACCACTGAGCCATTGTGCCATCCCAAGCTGTTACTGTAGATACTGCAGGTGCATTGTCACCCAAGAGTAGAAATTGTTCCTATCCAAATTCAAATAGTTGGATACAAAAAAGTCTGGTTTATATCAAGATCTTTGATGGGGACTGAGCCTCAGTGGCATCACATTGTAAGCTTTTGCCATAAATTCTGTGTCGTATGACCTTATACTCCACAACCACTTGATGAAGGAGCAGTGCTCTAAAAGCTAGTGGTTCTGAATAAGGAGCTATTGGACTATAATCTAATGTTGTGTGAATTTTAACTCAGATCACAAAGTATCAGAATTTACAAGGGATTATAAAATATTTTCAAACTACCTCATGGGACTGAAATTCAAGACTGAGATGAACTAAAAGAATTTGATGAAGTTGTTGTCATTGAAAGACAACTCAAAAATGCCTGCAGTACTCACTCAAAGATCAGGCTTACACTGATAATATATGACTATGGTACAGTTTACAATGCAGATAAGGTGCAAAAAAACAATGGATATACTCTCAAGGGCATTAGTGGATCAAACTGAAGAGTGAATTTCATTCATGCAGAAGAAGTAGAGGTTTAATTCCTAGCTATAACCCACATTTCCCAGTAATTGAGGGTAACTTCAGACAAATTGATGCAGCCCACAAGTCTGACAAGTTGTTCACAAAAGTCAAGCAACTCTGTTTGCACGGCTCGATGGAATATAAGCAGACCAAATGCAGAAAAGGGCGTCACAAGCAAATATAGGGCTTGGCAATAATGGAAGATATCATCAAATCTCATCATAGAAACCCTACAGTGTGGAAGTAGGTCATTATGTCCATCAAGTCCACACCAACCTCTGAAGAGCATCCCACCTAGGCCCACCGCCCCCATTCCTATTGACTTACATTTCACATGGTTATTCCACCAAACCTACACATCCCTGCACACTATGGACAATTTAGCATGGCTAATCCACTGAACCTGTACATTTTCAGACTGTGTGAGGGAACTAGAGGAAACCCACATAGACATAGAGACGATGCACAAACTCCAGACAGTCACCCGAATTGAATCTGCGTCACTGGAGCTATGAGGCAACAGTGCTGACCACGGAGCCACCATGCCACCCATTTACTGGTGTGTGACCATAGAATGCTTATACCAATGTCAATGTAAGGAGAAACCCTCCAGAAACTCCATGGAGAACAACTAGGTATCACAAAGAGCAGAACAGGAACCCACCAGCCAGTGTGCTACCAGACATTTTGAAAGTGATACAGAATTACATTTCATTGTGCCAATCTTCTGCCATACACAGTTAAAAGAAAAGCATAAAGAGCAGTCAACAGCATTAAGTTATTGATAAGGAAGGAATTGGACTTAGAGTTACCCCAACTCACTTAGTAAGCAATACCAATAAATAATGGGTACTCCCCAGTATTATTGTCATTGAGAAGAAGGTCAGAACAATTTGCATCCATCTTGGGAAGTAATCTCTCAAGACAGTAGGGAGGTTAAACAACTGAGGAAGAGTGAGAGCAAAAAACAGCAGAGAATAGTAGCCGTCTAGATACAGGGTGAGAGCTCCATCAACATTAAAGCCAGGGCAGAAAGCCTGGTAAAGTGACAGAAAAGCGCAGCAGGTCAGGCAGCATTCAAAGAGCAGGAGAATTGACGTTTCGGACATGAGCCCTTCTTCAGGAATCGGGAGAAGGGCTCATGCCCGAAACGTCGATTCTCCTGCTCTTTGGATGCTGCCTGACCTGCTGCGCTTTTCCAGCAACACATTTTTCAGCTCTGATCTCCAGCATCTGCAGTCCTCACTTTCTCCTAAAGTGATAGAAAGTCAGATACCATGGTCATCAGAGCAACAGAACAACTGAGATCTTTTATTTAAACAAAGTCTGAAGATGCTGGAAACAAGCACAGAAAACGCTGAGGAACTCAGGTCTGTGGAGAGTGAAACAAAATTAACATTCTGAGCCTGACTCAATTCTTCTTCAGAAATTGAAGCAAGATCTTTTGTTGTCAGAATGCCTGAATATACAGAAGAAGCAGAAAGGCAAGAAGCAAGATCTGGAATAGCCATGCCTATGCTGCATTGCATATTGTACAGAGTGATACAGCCATTCCGGAAATGGTACAAGAGCTTCACTCTCTGTTTGAAATCAAGAGAACCCAGTTGAGATATCTAAAGTTCTAAATTATCTTAACCAATGTGGAGGCAGGAGGGTCTGAACTGATGGGGAAGTTGGTGAAAAGAGTAAAAATAGTGACTATGATAATAATGATGTTAGTAATTAGAAAGAGAATGTAAAGTATGTAAAGGGAAACTACTCGAATAATAAACACCACATTGTAAGAAACTTGGGAAGTAAAGGGACTAGTGACATGTGGTGTATTTAGATACATGAAAATCATATTAATATAATTGATGACAAGACTCTAACAGCACCATTTAAGACTCATCAGACACTGTATCAGATGATGTCCAAATGCAGCTCGAGTTGCTAATACAGCTTCCAGGCAATAACCATTTCCAAAATGAGAGAGTCTAAACATCGTCTCTTGATATTCAGTGGCATTATCATTAAATATTCTTGAGTTTATCATTTACTAGCCATATAAATACAATAGCTGCAAGAGTATTTCAGAGGCTGGGAATTCTGCAGAAAGTAAATGACAGCCATAAATACAATTGTTGACCACAATCTACAAGATATAAATCTAGAATGTGATAGAATATCCTCCATTTGTCAGGAAGTGTGCTGATCCTGCAATTCCCAAGATGTTTGCTGCCATAAAGGATGAAGTAACCACCTTGTGTTGCACCTCAACATTTACTTCCTTCATCACTGAGGCACAATAGCAGCAGTGTATAGCAGCTACAAGATATACTGCAGTCATTTACCAAATCTGCTCTAACAGCACCTTCCAAACCCACAATTTCTACCACCTAAAATGACAAGGGCAATAGATAAATGGGAGGACAACCACTTGCAAGTTCCCCTCCAAACCACACACCATTTCAACCTGAAAATTGATCGCTGGTCCTTCAAAGAAGCTGGTTGGAGCTGTCTGCCTGAAAGCAATGTGGGAGTCCCTGCATCTCAATATGGCAATGGATTTAGCAGGTAGCTCCCCAATACATTCTCCAGGGAAATTTAAGTTGAGCAATCTGTGCTTACATAGCAAGTGATGCCCAGATTCCAAAGTTGATTAATAAAATTAAACATGCCTGGCTTGTTGTGGATCACTCAGTTGGGCCCAGTAAAGAGGACCTTTTCTTTCATATCCTGAATTCTAGTTCTGTTGGGTTCAACATATGTGAAGTCAGGCATCTAGTTGGCAGAATTCCCTCAAACAGATCCGTGTTCAGTAGCTTATCAAGTCTGGAACTATGACTTCTACACTCCTGATGAAGGGCTTATGGCCGAAACGTCGGTTCTCCTGTTCCTCGGATGCTGCCTGGCCTGCTGTGTTTTTCCAGCATCACACTTTTCAATTCCACATCAAGAAGTCAGATTTGTTCTCAAATGGACTTTGAATTTTGGAATCAGGCATTGAGACTTTTAACATTTCGTAAGAGCAAGGATAGCACAGCCTTTTTGATGCTGCTGTTCTTCAGCTTTTGGTGTTTCTTTGCCGAAATTTCATTCCTGGTCTTCAAATGAAGTGAGTAAAAAATGAGGTCTGCAGATGCTGGAGATCACAGCTGAAAATGTGTTGCTGGTCAAAGCACAGCAGGCCAGGCAGCATCTCAGGAATAGGGAATTCGACGTTTCGAGCATAAGCCCTTCATCAGGAATGAGAGAGAGTAGCCAAGCAGGCTAAGATAAAAGTTAGGGAGGAGGGACTTGGGGGAGGGGCGATGGAGGTGGGATAGGTGGAAGGAGGTCAAGGTGAGGGTGATAGGCCGGAGTGGGGTGGGGGCGGAGAGGTCAGGAAGGAGATTGCAGGTTAGGAGGGAGAACGTGGCTGAAGAGTTTCTGTGCAGAAATGTGATCTGATGAAGTGGATATCTCAAGTCTGCTTCAATCAGATGAACAATACTGGCCTCATCCAACCAGAAGGATTTGGAATCCTAAGCTAATTATTAGTTGATAGATGATGCAATGGTTATTGTTTGACTGGAACAAAGTGATATTTTGTCCAGGTTATTGACAGATTCTCATATACTTCTCCAGATTGAGAAGGAATTTTCATGTGTATTATGCACCTTGTTGAAATGATGGGTATGTAGGCCAGCAATGTAACCACATTGATGACACTGATTTTCAGTATGTACTTTCAGTTTTCTCTTTTGTTGGAGTTTAACATTCTCTGACAAAATGTAACATGGCTACAAGGGCCCAATCTTACATGGTTTCCCATCACCGCCATCTTCCTCCTTCCCTCTGTCACCAATACTATGGCATATATCATGGATTCCAACTTTCAGGGTGAACTGATTTATCTTCTGTTCTGGCTTTCTATCTTGTCCAGTTATGACCTCCAGAGCCTGGTCACCCATTTCCTCCTGCCTTATGTGTGCAACTGTCTCCAATTACTGGTCTTAACCCTTTGGCTGCACGTGCTTCTATGGATGTGTATATGCCGTCCCATTTTGTAGCTTTTGTGGCATGATGGACACTCATTCTCTTATCAAGCATGTGCTCTGACCTTCTACCTGCATACTCCAGTCATGTGGTCCTTCCAAGGCTAGACATCACACACTTCAACTCTTATGTGTGCCAGCTATTCATTTGTATTTGAAATCATTGAACTTCTGTGGAAATTGCTGAAACATTTTAAGCTCTACAAGAATACTTGACCTCTCCAAAGATCTTTTGCTCAATTGATCATACGAAGCTGTGACTTGTGGTTTCTAACTGTTTGCGACAAACAAGTGAAGGTTGAGAATAACAAAGAGTCAATTGACAGTTTCTCCACATGTGTTATCTACACACATCAGGAAAAATGAAAACACAATTATTAACAAAAAAATGACGTATGATACCAGTGCTGATTGTATTGGTCTGTGATTAACTGTCTACTATTGTATTAGAGGCTAGTTCTGTTTTGGACCCCATTTTCTTTATTTTAGGATGTTTCCTACTGAGAACTGAATAAATTATGATAGGCAGCAGATATGTGAAAAAGGAGTTATTTTCAGAAAGTGTGATTTGTTCCATTTTGTTCTGAGAACACCACAGGAGTAAATCAAGGGAAGAATGCACAGTTTGGTTTACGGATATCTGACAGCAAATGGCCCATGTCGATAAGCCCCTACCTAATGACAATGACCATATTCTGAAACTTAAATATATAAGCTTATTGTGACTAATAATACAGAGATGGTCATCAAAATCTGAACGAGCTGACAATTACAGCTTCTTACTGACTGACAGAAACAGGAAGAGGGGTGATTGTGAATTGCAGTTCATTTGAAATGAAGTTTTTAAATCTCTTTCTGTGCTAGCCTGGAGAGAAAAAAAAACATAGAACAAACCAGATTGTGCTTTTTGCTTACAGCTCATTATGTGAAATGTATTTCTGTCAATTATTCAGGTGTTTTAGAAAACTGAAGCCTGCCTTAAATGTCTTTGTATCAATAATAGAATAAAGCACAGTGGCTTTCCTTAACCAGACAAACAGTTGATGTTAGAAATGGATAATAATTTAATTTAAGTACTAAACTTGTGATTTCTACGAAGAAGTTTAGCCTACTTCAGATCATTGAGTGATAGATATTTTTGACAGCTCTAAAGAAAATATCAATATTGCTAAGAAACTTCTGAAAACATGTTTTTTCCCCTCAGTATCCAGCTGGCAAGCTATGAATAAATTCCTTTTCTGAACAAAGTACATGTATGTAAAGGAGCTGGTTAAAATCTTTGTTTGCTCCACTAGACAGTTATCAAACCATTGAAACCAGAATATATTACTTATCATAGGACAATAAGGCTGTCAAGTTTCAATTTAATGTAGAATATTCCCTTCAATAGGAATTGAAAATGTGGAAATGTGAAGTGCTATGAGGAAACTTTGATACTTTAAAGATACTGAACAAAAAAAAACTCTGTAGCATCATGGATAGACATTATAGAAGGCAGAGATTTGCTGCTGAATGTAAGTTTTCAAATGAACCAGGCATTCAAATTTTTCCAACCATTGTCACATAGCCTTTTACCACATGGCCTGGCCTATTAAAAAATCATCACCTTTGTGTCCTCTGCCATAGAACTAGTGAGTGACCTGGCAAATTCTGACAAGATGGCATCTCTGCTATCCTTGACCTCTGCCCAGCGGTGTTGTATTTTTGACTGGTGTTTCACTCCATTCAAATTCCATCATAATGTTCTCTTTTGGGTGGCACGGTGGCTCAGTGGTTAGCACTGATGCCTCACAGCACCACGGTCCCAAGATCATTTCCAGCCTTAGGTGACTGTCTGTGTGGAGTTTGCACATCCCCCTCCTGTCTGCGTGGGTTTTCTCTGGGTGCTCCGGTTTCCTTCCACAATCCAAAGATGTGCAGGTTAGGCTAAATTGCCCATAGGAATGTGTAGGTTACATACATTAGTCAGGGGCAAATATAGGATTGGGGAATGGGTTTGGGTGAGTTACTTTTGGACGGTCAGTGTGGACTTGTTGGGGCTGAAGGGCCTGTAGGAATTCTAATTCTAACTTGTACACAGTGCCAAGATATCAACAAATGGATACAATGTCAAATTGACTGATGATCTGGCTGGCCAGAGTGCTATTCATAGTATCTAAAGAGAAAATAAACATCACAAATTCTGCTCTATTGAGAAGAGAGTAAGGTAGGTAGTGCATGTTTACACCATAAATATCTAGAGGGTCAGTGGAGTTAGGAGTGGTTGAATAGAGAATAGAATCTGTGGCTATCTTCACTTTTAATAACATAGGCTCTGCCAATGGCCATTGCCTCAGCAATAACCTTTCCTATATATGATGTGGACATGCCATTGTTGGACTGGGGTAGACAAAGTTAAAAAACAATGCAACACCAGATTATAGTCCAACAGGTTTATTTGACATTTCAAGCTTTCAGTGTGCTGCTCCTTCACCAGGTAGCTAGTGGGGAAGGATGCATAGGACACAAAATTCATAAGTAAAAGATCAAAGTGTCATACAAGCTGATGTGATGTATTAGCCAAATGTCTGTGGGGTGAATTTGTACTTGCAGATTTATACTTGCAGATACATTCTATTTTGTACAAAAAGTACACAATCTGTAGGCAGTCAGTCAATGTGACATTTTATACATTCCTACTTTTAGTAAAAGCTGAAAATGTGTTGCTGGTTAAAGCACAGCAGGTTAGGCAGCATCCTACTTTTAAACTAAAACCAGTCCGACTCCAGGTTGGGATACACCTCACATCTTTTAGGTATTGCCTGAGCTGACATGTCACATGTTTTTACATACTGATAAAGCCTTAAGTTGTCTTCAGGCAGTGACTTGAAAGAACTGTAGGGATTTACATTTAAGCAAACCTATATCTTCATTCTAAGTGATTAAAGACCCAGCCATCTTGGTTTGTTTAATACTTCACATCAGTTTGTATAACACTTTGATCTTTTACTTACAAACTCTGTCTGTGTCCTATGTATCCTCCCCCATTAGCTGTCCAACAATGGGGCAGCACCAATAAATCTGTTGGGCTATAACTGATTTTGTGTCATTTTAACTCTTTCCTGCAAAGCCCATGTGTACCATGAGGTTAATTATAGAGTCATAGAGTCATATAGCATGGACACACACCCTTCAGTCTAACCGGTCAATGTGGGCCATGATCCCAAACTATATTTGTCCCACCTACTTGCGCTTGACCCATAACCCTCCAAACATTTCTTATTCAAAGGTCTTCTAAACATTGTAACTGAAGCCACATCCACCCCTGCAGCCTGCGATTCTAATTGTCCTGCTGGAGAGATAGAACTATGTATATGAGTGTTACGCATTCTGTTGGTGATGTGTATATTTTAATAGCAGACAGGGTGTGATAGCTGTGAGGGGTAGATTGAGTTTACAACAGTGCTAAATGTGTGAGGGCAAAGTGAAACATAAAAATGTTTGGAAAGGTTGTTGATAGGGATAACTGGGCATTTGTGAGTTGTATACTGAAGGATATGGTATTGGAAGTTGCATTCAGTGAATGGCAAGAAAGGGCAGCACGGTGACTCAGTGGTTAGCACTGCTGCCTCACAGTGCCTGGGACCAGGGTTCAATTCCAGTCTTGGGCAACTGTCTGTGTGGAGTTTGCACATTTTCCCCGTGTCTGTGTGGATTTCCTTTGGGTGTTCCGGTTTCCTCCCACAATCAGTCAGGTGAATTTGCCATGCTAAATTGCCCGTAGTGTTAGGTGCGTTAGTCAGGGGGAATGGGTCTGGGTGAGTTACTCTTTGGAGGGTCGGTGTGGACTTGTTGGGCTAAAGGGCCTGTTTCCACACTATAAGAAATCTAATCTAAAAAAAACAGATGAGTGATGAACAGTCCTTATTTTTCAGGCTGGAGAAAAGTTTACAATGGTTTTCCCCAGCGATTGGAATTAAGGTCACTGCTTTTCATGATATATATTCATGGCCTAAACTTTAGTGTGGAGGGCACAATTTCAAAATTTTTAGATGACATAAAACATGTATTGTGAACTGCGGGAAGCATAATAATAGATTTCATGAGGATGTAAACAGGTTGGTAGAATAGGTGGAGGGCATGTAGCAGATGAATTTTAACACAGAGAAGTGTGAAGTGGTGCACTTTGCTAGGAAGAAAAGCAAAACAAAAAAGACAATTCTAAAGGAGATACAGAAACAGAACATATGCGCACATCTGGATGTATCTATCCATAAATTGTTGAATTTGATTGAAACAAATATAAATTTTATCCAATTCTAAGTACCCCACTTTTGGAAAGGTTTGAACATAGCTCAATACATGTAGACTAATATTAAAAATCCTGCACTCTCTTCTGTTACCCTGATGCACTTGTATAATATGATCTGTCTGTAAAGCACGTAAGACAACATTTTTCACTGTACCTCGGTACGTGTAACAGTAATAACTCAAATCAAACTGAATCAAAAATCATTCTAGAGAGGGAAATCATCAATCACTAGGATAGATTGGTGAAGGAAAAAAAAGATTTGATACTGGTGTTTAAAACCAGCAGAGGGTTGGACAGATTAACTCTGGAGAAACTTTCCTGTCTGATGCATATGTTGAAAACCAAAAGATACTGACTGGCAAATGAAACAAAAGCATCGTCAGGGAAAATATTTTTACATAGCAAATGGTAAGGATTTGGAATATACCAGCTGGCAGTGTGATAGAGCTAGATTCAATTATGATTTTCAACAAACAATTGAATAATTATTTACAGAAAATGATATTGCAGGATGGCAGGGGGCAGTGAGATTAGAACTAGCTGAGTAGAACTTATAGAGAACTGGCATCGATACCAAGGGCAAACCTTCCCCCCCCCACCATGTTTGATGGGCCAAATAGCCTATTCCTGTATCTATGCTGTACATCTAACTCCAGCCCCTTAACAATATGATTGACTCTTCACTGTCATCTAACATGGCCTAGCCAGACACTCAATCAAGGGGATTAATGATGAGTAACAAATTTCATCTAGTAATGTTCCATTGCATGAACAGAAGTTGAAAGAAATTCATCTTCCCTTTACAACATTCAGGCTACTTTTGAATGGTGCTCGGCCATAATGACCTTGGGGCTTCTGTTGTAGTTTGTAGTCAATGCGCTCTGCACAGAGTGTTGCTTCACGCAAAAAAACATGCAGCACGACATTCGTGTTCTGCCTACATTTCAATCAATGGGCATGAGTGAACCATGTATCCCAGTCATTGCACCTACTTCCAGGCATTATCCAACTTAACTATGTTTTGGGTGGGGACTATTTGAAATTCTAGTACAAGATGGGGATACCATAGGGTCAATATTACAATTATAGGATGTTTTGACAGGCTGAGTGTCCACAATTTTTCATTGCATGTATCGGATGAGTGAGGATTACTACTGAGAAGACATATTTTTCAAATTAATTCTCAGGTTTTGGATCTCCAAATGTGGGCATTATTGATGATTCACACCACACTAATTGGGTATTATATGTCCTTTTCAACCTGGCCTATTTTTGGTCTGGGTGCTGTACATTTGTTTGAAAATAATATTCCCTTGTTCTGGGATTTGTTGACATAAAAGAATAAGTGAAGAGGAAACTATGCATGTTAGCCTTTATTCTTGTATCAACTTTCATACAAAGTCCCTTTGTGTTATCAAGCTTTAAAGAGTCTACATCTGGTTCTCAGGTAAACAAGTGTAAAATTATTATCTACAAAGTGTAACATTATTTTTATTATAAAGAAATACAACTAATACCTTGAAGGCCAATTTGGCACTGATAAGATCGGGAATAACAGGTGTATCTCCCTCTAACGTACGAAGCTTTAATCCATCTAACTAAATTGGGGCAGCACAGTGGCTCAGTGGTTAACACAGCTGCCTCACAGCGCCAGGGACCCGGGTTTGATTCCAGCCTCAGGTGACTGTCTGTGTGGAGTTTGCACTTTCTCCCCGTGTCTGCGTGGGTTTCCTTTGGGTACTCTGACTTCCTCCCACAGTCCAAAAGTGTGCAAGTTAGTGGATTAGCCATGATAAATTGTCCATAATGTTCAGGGATGTGTAGGCTAGGTGGATTGGTCTTGGGAAATGCAGGGTTACAGGAATAGAGTGGGTCTGGCTAGGGAGATGCTCTTCAGTGGGTCAGGGATGAGTTGCTTCCACACTGTTGGAATTCTATGATCTAAATTGTAAGTCTCCAATAATATTAGTGGGGCAGTGAGTTTACCAGTAGAAATTTAACAATTAGGAAATTTGGAACCAGGTGTCCTGCTAAATTTTGAAATGGAACATGGTCCTTTTTTAAAATTTTTCTCCTTAATGGTCTCTGTCTGTCAAATTGTAGCACACATTGTGTGCTCAGCCTGTAGCCCTGCAACTACATCAGCAGTTAGGATCTGCCAGTAGGATTGTGCCAGGCTTTAGTGAAGGTGCAGGTTGGGTCCATTGGCAGGGTAGGTTACTTGTGGAAGTGCAGAGGAATGGGTGGGGTGCTCATTTGTTCCTCTTGACCCACAAATACTGTGAAGGAGATACTTAGAGTTCAACACTTCATGTAATCATTTGGGGCCGGACGGTGGCTCCGTGGTAAGCATTGCTGCCTCACAGTGCCAGGGACTCCAAGTTCAATCCCTGTCTTGGGTGACTGTCTGTGTGGGGTTTGCTCATTCTCCCCGTTTCTGTGTGGGTTTCCTCTGGGTGCTCTGGCTTCCTCACACAATCCAACAGGTTAAGTGAATTGGCCATGGTAAATTGCCCGTAGGGTTAGGTGAATTGGTCAGAGGGAAGTGGGTCTGGGTGGATTACTCTTTGCAGGGTTGGTATGGACTTGTTGGGTGGAATGACCTATATTCACACGGTAGATAATCTAATCTAATCTAATCCCTTCAGCTGCCACCTTGCAGAGATCTGAGAAACCTGAATAGCCAGTGTGAAATTTAAAACTGAGGTACAATGAAATGCATTCCAACAGTAGGATACTCACAACCCACCTTTACTAAAATTGAAGGCGAGTTTTGATTAAGTTTATGACTTATTTTGATGTTAACTTTCTCACTTTCACCATGTCCAACACAAGCCCAATACCTGTGCTCATACTAGTGTCAACAGTTGTCCTTTCAATCACAGTTCACCTCCAAATGACAGGCACAACATGTCTAGTTTGCAAAGGCAGGTTTGCCTATACAACTTCTGAATCAAAAATTATCACGCAAGATGCTGAAAATGTGCAGCTGTTTCAGTAACATCTGTGGAGACAGGAACAGGAATAACATTTCAAGTCAATAACCTCTCATCAGAAGTGGAACAAGTTAGAATCACAATAGATTTTAAACAAAGACAGAAAAGCAATAGGAAAGGTGGAAAGCAAAAGAGGATAAATGAAAATAAATGATGGTCTGGTTCAAAAATTAGGAACAATGGCAAGAGTAAAGAAAGAAAAGATCAGTCTCAACGAGGTACCAACTGGAAATAGCAGAATCATTAACAGCAGCTATTGACCAGAAAAATAAGGTTCAAGGGTTATGATCAGAAACTGTTGAACTGAATTTTTGATCCAAAAGGCTATAATGTGCCTAATCAAAACATGAGATGCTGTTCCTTGAGCTCTCATTGAACTTCATTAGAACAGTGTCAGTGTATTTCAATCTGACTTGCCGTGACTGGGACTTTAATGCAGGAAACTGAGAAAAGACGTCATGCTTCAGAGAAGCTGATAATAGGGAAAGGTGACATAACCTTGCTTCAAGAGATTTAATGCTACCATCGCCCTATGGGATTATAATTTCATTTTAAACAAACAGTGTGGTAAAATGTGGACCTGGGTCCAAATTGAAACAAACTTGTGATTGCTGAGTAATATTGAGTTACTTTAAGTTCCTTGAACACTCAATGTTTTAATAATGTTAATGGATTTGCTGCTATTATGTAAGAAAAAAAATAATGTGAAAGCTGTTGAATTGGTTTAATTAATTTTATGAATGAATAATTGTGATAATGGAATTACAAAGAAGAATTTCGTGCTGGTACAGTTCTATAAACACTCAGGACCTCTAATCGCTGGCAATTTAAACTTTAATGTTGAGGCATGAAAATCTTTGATCACCTTTTTAATGTAGGAGCTCCAGAAAGTATGGAGCAAGCAAGATATGCTTAGACTTACGATCCTCTGAAATTTGTCTTCATCAATATGCATACTTTAGGTATTAACATTTTGCTAATGATTTGTTCCTGCCACTCAGGCGATAGTTGAAGTCAATAACAAGTACCAATTTGCTGGATTTATGGTATAAACTGTGCAATAGCCATTGAAGAATACAAAATAATGATGGGGGTGACCTGATAATGACATGATTTATGACCCATACATGACCCTCAACTTGTGAGTGCTAACACATGGGACCAGGAAACCCATGGAAAAAGCTTGAAGTTGCTCCGCAATTTTCTTTTTACTCTCTGGCTTGACAGTATTTTTTTGCCAACTTTGCTGTCCAGAATCCAGGTCATGTTGGAAGGCAATGACTTTCAGAATACTTGTGAAGGGGTGAAAACATTGCAATGGACCATTTATTGAAAGTGTTATCATTACGAAGTTTACAAAAAATTTTGCATTTTGGAATTGCAGCTCTAAATTTAGAGTACATTCGGAGAGTTATATAAACTGTCCTGCCATCTGATTTCATTGGTCAAGTTCTAAGGAAGGCGGAGATTGTCTCCAAGTATGAATACTTCAGTAAAACAATGGTTTCAATTGAATAGACACAGAAGCCCAGATGTTCACTGTGATGGGCAGTCTCTCCAGCAAAGCAAAAAGGATGCAAGACACTAGGGATAAATCTATCTCTAATCCCTGCATTTCTCATTTTCTCAAGAGCTTGGATTTGGTGCTGTCCATAACTTATGCAGACACATTTCATGGAAGAACCAGGCCATCTAAATGATTAACTGCCTCCACTCAACTTGGACTTTGGAGTTCTTGGTATCTGAGACCAAAACTGTGGAGATTAGATCAGGTAAGAGCAGGTATATTCTTGTTGTAGTTCTTTTGGTAGTCAAGGTGGTAGTCGAGATAGTTGAGGTACCCTGTAGATATGGCCCGAGAGCAACGTTGTCATTGGAGTCAGGAATCCTTTGTGGGTGGCTCAGAGACCCTTTTGGACTATTAACAATGGAGGAGATCGAGCGTAAAAGGTGCGGAAACTTGCACCAACTCCAACTTGTCAAGACATGTCAAAGCCCATCAAGACTTGTTAACTTGTCAAGAAAAGTTAAGAACTGCTAAGCCATGCTTTTTTTTTCATAAAAAGGGCATTTTTTTGAAAAAGAATGCCAAAACAAGTCTATATAAAACAATTAACAAAACATTACAGTAATTTCATAGTGGGAGATAATGAGTACTGCAGATGCTAGGAATTAGAGTCGATAGAATGTGGTGTTGGAAAAGCGCAGCAGGTCAGGCGGTATCCGAGGAGCAGGAGAATCTATGTTTTAGGCAGGACCCTTCATAGTGGTAAAGAATAGACCTCATACTGTAGTCACCCACAGCAACCCCAAGAATCCATTTCTTCTACCATGATAGGTAATAAAGGTGTGAGTGTGACCATTACATCTGTGAACATTACAGGACATGAAATCCCAGTTGAAGTAAATAGATATGCATAGTTCATGGATTTTGTTTACTAGAGTATCTTGATTGAGGATAATAATTCATTCTGGAGATGAAAGTCCTACAGTGTTAATGGGTGACTAAGTGTGCTCTACAGTAATGTTTTGTTTATACTCCTTTGCAAACTATTTGCAAGATCATCAATAGCACTAACTAGTGATGGATACAATGACTGGTGAAACCTGTTGGAATTCAAATTCATGAGATCTTTGAGGATGATAGAAAACCTTTTAAAGAGCTATGTATTTGAGGAGGCAACATGGTTAACCATGGATAGACAACTGCAGGAACAGATGATAAAGGAGGAAGCATATTGGAGATGTATATTGCACAATGTACTATGTTTGCACAATAACAGAATGTTGAATAGTTTTAGGGGAGACAATGATATATTTAGCTCAACACATATGGAAACTTTCACAGTTTGATAGAACTCACTAATGGATTTGATCCATTTCTTGCCAATCATCAAAAGCACAGTGGAAGCAGTAGACCTGGGGAGTCTTCATATTGTCAAAAGCAGTATCTGATGAACTCATCCAACTGATGGCAGAAAAAACGTCAGCAGATCTATTTTGGGTGTCTCAAGAAAAGCAGCACACTTCAGTCTATCTGTTGACTTTACATCAAATCTTTCTCATTTATTGTAAGACATGTGTCACTGGATGATGGTTTTCCTTTTCAATTACTTTCAATCTTTGAATGAGAAAGGCATGGTGGAGAAGGCTTGACCAACATAGCATTGCATTATGTCAGGAATTACTGCAAAGTTCACTTCAGTAATTGCAGAGGATTGCCATATGCTACCTATATTACAAGTACTAGTCTTGCACTGAATAATGTTGGAAAGTTGCATGCTGCCTAAGAAGCAGGTTTTTTTTCACTATTCTGCAAGAAATGTACACATTCTTCTTTGTTTCTGAAATGCTGGGCATCACTCGAATGAGTCCTGATTCCACACTACCAAAACTTCTTTCTGAACTAGTTGGAAGGCAAATGTAAAATTTACTTCAGTGTTAGCTGAGAATTATAGTTCCATTATTGCTACTCTTTGACTTACAGATAGCAATGAAAAAAAGAGACACAGATAGAGATGTTGGCAGTCCACAGGAGGATGTGAGGGTGTTCGAGTTTGAGGTCATGTTAGAACTTTGGATGTGTTCGTTAGATCAGTTCTACAAAATCATCAAGGTTGTACAGGATACATAGGAAGCCCTTAGACCATTTGTAAAGCTTTCCATATCACTCACTCACTTCTTTACAGAAATCTGAGAAAGTTTCGATGAAGCTGCCCTCAAAGCAAAAGAAACCCTGCCTGATGTAGAGTATGAACTTGCGACTAAAAATGAAAAGAATGAGAATAAAGAAGTCAATGATGGTGATATACCTGTGATGATGAAACAGTTACTTTAAATGACATGTTTTCAGTGAAACCCTTCAGTCCTATGATGCATGCACTTGAAACTAACTTGAAGAGAATCATATCCGAAAATGTTGCAAACTTTTTTTTAACTTTTGGCTGATCTAAGTGCCTTGGAAGAGCAGCTGTGTGAAGCTGGAAAGCTTCTGATGAAAGACTATCCTGACAATGTTGATGCTAACCTTATTTGTCATTGAAGAAATAAAGAACTTGCAAGTAAAAATTAAGGAAAAATAATTCAGTTAGAGGTCATTTATGTCATCAGGAATTGTATCATGTCACCATCTAAGTGAAGATTCGTTGTCGTTGTTTAATGTAGAAGCAACATTGAGCTGTTTTGTATATAATGTTAACAAACTGCTCTGAAAAAAAGGTAATTTTTATAAACGTTAAGCATTACAAATGAACTGTGCACAACAGTGCTGTAAGGAAAGCTGTCTCTTCTAAGCATAATGTGTATAGAAAGTGATAAATTTAATAGCTTATTGTTGGAGGACATCAGTGAATTTGCTGTTTAAAAGTCATGAAAGAAAATGCAAACTATATTACGCCTTCCATTTCATAAGTGCTGATCATGTAATTGCTCTTGCACTGCTGCAGATTAATTTTTTTATGTATGCTAATTAAGAAATCAGAAAGTACTTTCATCTGAAAGAATTTCATTGTGTAAATAGGCTTATTACAAGCTATATGTTTTAGTTAGATTAATAATTCATTGTTATGCCTTTGCCTATGTATATATGCAAATATGAAGCTTTGATATTTCTATTTTAATTGTCCTTTCTGGCAATTCTGTAAGGCTTCAGGAACTTGTCATAGCATCTCATAATCCAGCTGTGCCTGACTGCAATGTTACCAAATCAATATTCAAAGTAATTGTGGCAAAAGTTCAGTTGAAGATGATCACTGACCAATAAACTCTTCAGGCCTGATGTTTAACATTTAGGAATCATTCAAAGTCTTTAAGAGCATTCTGAATGTCTTAAATTCAAGTCTGATGAGGAAAGTGAAACTTGATAAAGAGTGCTTCCTGAACACATCCGGATACGTGAGAAGAGAAAAAGCCCTACCAGCAAGTCATGGTCATAGAATACAAACAGAGTTGTAAGGTATCAGGGAATTAATTACACACAAAAGGATAATAGAAATTTTGATCAAGCAGCAGTAATGGACTTTGAATGCAACGGGAGAAAGTGAGGACTGAAGATGCTGGAGGTCAGTTGAGAGTGTGGTGCTGGAAAAGCACAGCAGTTCTGACAGCATCCGAAGAGCAGGCAAAAGCACTTCGTCAGGAATGGGATGACCAAATATGGGCAACAAGCTAGTTTGAAGTTCTTAACCTAGAACCTGGGCTCAGATCCTCAGTCCCTGCAGAGATGGTCTCCCACTTGCGCTCAATGACAATTTGAACTTTTAAACGATACTATTTTATGAAACTTTTAGGCATGGTTTTTCATTCCCTGGTCAGGAGTGCACCATCAAGACATTTGCTCCACAAATGCAAGAGATATTTCCTGAAAGTTCAGTTCTCTTTTGCTTTGGGATGACTAGGTTTTAGGAAAGTTGGTCTGGATGAAGTTGGAAAATTTGTAGAGGCCATCCTCTGTGAAGACAAACTGGGTGGAAGCTTACCACGGTACACTGCCACCTTGTTGAGTTTTAAAAAGACAATATAAAATACAACATCCCAATCCTTGCCCTTCACACCCCCTTGTGTCTGTACAGTCCCATACAGCCACAACCATGCCGGCCAATACTTGCCACCTGTCACATGACCTCTCATAACCGACATGCTAATCTTGGCTCTTACATTCATTTTTAATAGCTTCCCTCATTCTCTATGCCAATTCATCTCTTGTAAGCACCCCACTCTTTATAGCCTCTACACCAATTTAGTGCCAACTTATGCCAACACATGCCCTAACCCATTGTCCTATCACCTTATATGCACACAAATTCACCCAGTGTAGTTCATGGGCAGACAGCTTGACCTAGACTAAGATGAAGTAGAGTAAAATTCTTAAGTGTTTATTGAAAAAGTTACACAATGTAAAAACATACTGTGACTCTTAAAACTCATTGAAATTTAAAATCACACAACATCAGGATATAGTCCAAGAGGTTTATTTGGAAGCACTAGCTTTCAGATCTCTGCTCCTAAAGTTTAACTGCCTTTCGTCTCAGTTCAAAGAGTGTATAACCATTTTGAGCTGTCAATCAAATGGTAAACTGAGAAAGGGCACACTTTAATGATAAAATGTTGTGAGATCAATCATGCAGCACTAATTTAGTAATGACAATCATTTGGCATTTATCAACAAACAGAGACAAATACGAACAATTGTTTTAAAACCATTGGTATTTTTTCAAACAATTAAAGGGCAGAAATTTTAAAAGACTTGACTGTTTGATTTGTTTTATTTGACAACTCTTTTTGATTGATGAGTTTGACGGTTCCAATAACTTTGTTATTCACTTGTTGGATGTGGGCTATGTTGGTTGGGCAACATTTATTGCCCAACCCCATTTGAGAAGTGGTGGTAATCTGTGTTTTTGAATTGTTGCAGTCCACATGTCATTAGGGAGTGAATTCTGGGATTGACTCAGCGACACTGAAGAAACAGCAATATATTTCCAGGTCTGGATGGTGAGTGGCTTTGAGGTGAACTTGTAATTGGTGGTGCTCCCTTGTATCTGCTGTTTCTGCCCTTCTAGATGGAAGTATTATGGGTTTGGATGTGCCAGCTGCAGATTTTGATGAGTTTCTGCACTGCATCTTGTAGATAATACATATTGCTGTGAGTTGGTGATAGATGGAGTTGATACTTGTGGATGTGGTGCTAATCAAGTGGGCTGCTTTGTCCTGAATGGTGTCAAACAACTTAGACATAGACATCCTCTCTTGCCTCCCTTTTGTATCCTTTCTGTAGCATTCGCATCCTGGAACATTAAGCTGCCAGCCCTGCCCATCCCTGAGCCATGTTTCCATAATTGCTATGATATCCCAGTCCCATGTTCCTAACCATGCCCTGAGTTCATCTGTCTTCCCTGTTAGGCCCCTTGCATTGAAATAAATGTGGTTCAATTTATTAGTCCTACCTTGTCCCTGACTGTTTGACTCACTTCTGTTCTCAGTTGTATCAGTCTCTGATCGATCTCTTTCCTCACTATTTCCCTGGGTCCCACCCCCACCCCCCTCTCCCCCACACACAACCCCCCCCCCCCCCCCAACCCCCACCTTATTTGTTTAAATCCTCCCAAGCAGTTCTATTGAATTTCCCTGCCAGTATATTAGTCCCCTTCCAATTTAGGTGCAATCCGTCCTTCTTGTACAGCTTACTTCTACCCCAAAAGAGATTCCAAAGATCCAAAAATGTGAATCCTTCTCCCATGCACCAGCTCCTCAGCCATGCATTTATCTGCTCTATCCTCCTATTCCTGCCCTCACTAGCTCATAGCACTGGAAGTAATCCAGATATTACTACCCTTGAGGACCTCCTTTTTAAATTTCTGCCTAACTCCCTGTAATCTCCCTTCAGAATCTCAACCTTTTCCCTTCCTATGTCATTGGTTCCAATGTGGACAATGACCTCCTGCTGGCACCCCTCCCCCGTGAGAGCATTTTGCACCCTCTCCTTGATCCTGGCACCAGGGAAACAACACACCATTCTGCTTTTTCTCTGCTGGCCACAGAAATGTTTGTCTGTACCTCTGACTACAGAATCCCCTAACACAATTGATCTCTTGGAAGCTGACGTACCCCTCTTTGCATTAGAGCCAGTCTCAATACCAGAAACTTGGCTGTTCGTGCTACGTTCCCCTGAGAATCCATACACCGCCACCCCCCCTATATTTTCCAAAACAGCATGCCTGTTTGAAATGGGTATATCCAGAAAAGACTCCTGCCCTAGGTGCCTACCTCTCTTACCCTTCCTGGAGTTAACCCATCTATGAGGCTTTCCCCCCTTCCTATATCTGCCATCTATCACATACTGTTGCTATTGCAAATTCCTCATTGCTTCTATCTGTCTCTCTAACTGATCCACTCGGTCTGATAAGATTCGCATCCAACAGCATTTATGGCAGATATAATCCACAGTAACCCTTAAACTCTCTTTAAACTCCCACATCTGACAAGAACCACATATCACTGTAAATGCCATTTTTGTTCTTTTAAAACCTACAGACCCAGGAAATAACACCATCTTCTTCCTCTACAAACACTGCCCCAGGTTAAATTAATAGCTGTGGCTTATATTTTAAGTTTAATCAAGAGACTTATCTCCAAAAACATATAATCAAGAAAGAATCCATTATACGCACTACTGCAGCCTTTCTCTTGGACAGACTTAAAACAACAATTAACTTATCTGATTCTGTGCTGTGAACTTCGCCCATCAGTTCCTCCCAGATTAGTTGTGAATTTCACTGTTTGTTCATTTTCCCAGATGCACTCAGTTGTCCAGCCATACACGAATTCAAACAGCAAAGGTGGTAATCTGTGCAGGCTTGTTCGTTCGTTCGTTTGTGTTTTCTCTCTCTCTCTCTCTCTGTCTCTCTCTCTCTGACTTTTTTTCCCCAAAGTTCCAAAACAATGCAACAGCATATAAAACAGTAATTGCTGCTCCTGGAATTCAAGGAAATCACCTCCAACACCTAAAATATCTCAAAAGGTGTAGCTCTTACAGTCAGAAATTATTCCCATCCTCCATCTTGGATTACCCAGAATCCTCATTCTTGAGTGTTACTGGAGCTGCACCCATTCAGATGAACAAGTATATTCAATCACACTCAACAATTGAGCCTTTTAGATTGTGGGCAGGCTTTGGGAAATCAGGAGGTGAGTTCCTTGCTGCAGTATTCCTAACCTCTTACCTGCTAGGGTCACTGTGTTTATATGGTGAGTTTTTGGTCAGGGGTAGTTGGTGATGCGGTGATGATGAACATCAAGTGCCAGCGACTAGATTTCCTTTTATTTGAAATGGTCACAGTCTGGCATTTGTGTGGGTGAATATTACTTCTCAGTCCAAACCTGGATAATGTCCAGATCTTTTTGCACATTTTTTCATGGTTAGTATTAATAATCACAAAGGGCACCTTACCCCTCTCAAATAGCACGTAAGCTCCCCCAGAGGGTCCTAGAATCATATCCAAAATCGTACCTTAACTGCCTAAGCAACTCTAAAGTTTTGACAGATGGTAGCACATAACAGTCAACACATATCAAGTCTCCCATTACTGGAGAAGGAAAATCAAATATGACAGGAAGCAGTCGCTGTTTTATGTGGGCATTTGGTTCCATGAAGCACAGGTGTGCAAAACATGATTGTCCATGTTCCCCACTATTCAACAAAGAACAGGTGTTATATTCAGGGCCTGGACCTCTGGATTTTAACATTTGTGGGTGGCACGGTGGCACAGTGGTTAGCACTGCTGCCTCACAGCGCCTGAGACCCGGGTTCAATTCCCGACTCAGGCGACTAACTGTGTGGAGTTTGCACGTTCTCCCCATGTCTGCGTGGGTTTCCTCCGGGTGCTCCGGTTTCCTCCCACAGTCCAAAGATGTGCGGGGCAGGTGAATTGGCCATGCTAAATTGCCCGTAGTGTTAGGTAAGGGGTAAATGTAGGGGTATGGGTGGGTTGCGCTTCGGCGGGTCGGTGTGGACTTGTTGAGCCGAAGGGCCTGTTTCCACACTGTAAGTAATCTAATCTAATCAGACAGGCTTTGTGGTATTCTGAAAATTTAAGCCGATGTGTTTGTTAAAAGAAAAAGAATAAAAATAATCTATTTGCCTTGAGAGTTACCATTTTTTTGTTCATCTTACATAAACGGGAATATGCCTGATTATGGATTGTGTTCAATGTAATAGCAGAGGTTGCCTTTTGAAGGAAAATTGCAATACAAAGTCTTCAGGGTAACAACTTAAAATTCAAATTGGAATTCCTTCAATCATTGCATCCGACAGTTCTTACATGAATAAAGAAAGCCTTAAGTCTTATGCTCACTGAAGCACAGTTGTTCAATCCATCATTTCAACAAAATTTGTCCATATAAATTAGTTGTCGAAGGAAGCTAAGGTTGTCTAAGGACAATTGTACAAGATACAACTGAATTGCTGTTAGTAAATTGTATTTGGTAAAGAAATTTGAGATCAATCTAATCTATAAATATTATATTTATACAATCGTTGCTCTTATATATTACTTTACTTAAAAATATATAGAGCAATACAAAAAGGTAATCTCCAGATGCAAGTGTTGACAATTACTTTTAATCAATCATTCAACGTTTGTGAGAAGATTTGTAGCTCGGATGCTCGTTATTGTGGTTCTGTTTGCCGAGCTGGGAATTTGTGCTGCAGACGTTTCGTCCCCTGTCTAGGTGACATCCTCAATGCTTGGGAGCCTCCTGTGAAGCGCTTCACAGGAGGATCCCTAGCACTGAGGACGTCACCTAGACAGGGGACGAAACGTCTGCAGCACAAATTCCCAGCTCGGCAAACAGAACCACAACAATCAATCATTCGTCCCATTACATTGCAATCACTGACAATTGGAGGTAGGTAACGATCTTTCAAAATGCAATGAATCTTGTGATTTATATGTTGTCTGTAACTCTTGTGGACAATTGACTGATGCAAACAGGATTCCTTTCAGAAATATTACCATGGCTTCATAATAATAGGTTACAATTGTAAATGTGACTGTTGGTGCAGATTGGTTTGGAAAACTAGGTGTCTGTCAGGTTGTTGGGAAAATGATGATATTTAAATGAAACACTACCTTTTATTTGGATACTTTGTAACTGAGCAATATTAAAAGCTCCAGGCTGCATCCTATTTGGTGAGTGAGAACTGGCTTGTTTCCACAGAGAGTAATGCCAGTCACAGCTGACAACACATTGATGGACACAGCTTCACAGTCACCAAGAATGCAAATCAAGAAAATTGTTCTGGCACCACACATACTGAAAATTCAATGTCCCTGTATTACTCATGTGTGGATGTATAAGATATACAAGCATGCAAATTAGACATTTGAAAGCATTACACAGAGACCCAGTTATCACTGTTGTAAGCCTGGACCTTCTACTCAATGACAATGTTGAAGATATCACTGCTGGCTGAGGAGATAGCTGCAATCCCACTTTGTTGTATCCTTCCAAGTGGGTCTTTTTATCCAAACTACACCATTATGCTTCAATGCAGTCATTTCCATCGAACATTGGCAAAGAAGACACAATCTATGGCATAAATTCATGGCATAGATTATAAGAACAGGGAGATCTTTTGGGGCTGTACAGAACATTGATTAGGCCACAGCCGGGGTACTGTGTACAGTTCTGATCACTAGGCTGTGGGAAGGACCTGACAGGATAGAAAGCAGTTTCATCATGACATTGCCTGGAATGGAGCAGTTTATTTATGAAGAGAGGCTGGATAGGCATGGGTCTTTTTCCTTGAATCAGAGAAGATTGAGTGGGAACCTAACAGAGAAGTATAAGATTATGAGGGGCATTGGCAGGATGAAGAGAAAGCAGCTGTTCCCCTTAGTTGAAGGGTCAATAATAAGGAGACATAATTTTAAGATGAAAAGCAGCAAGTTTAGAGGGGTTTGAGGTATATTTTTTTTACCTTTAGGATAGGATGGGTCTGGATTGTAACTAACCTCCTATGAGAATAGTTGAGGCGGGAAACCTCACAGCCTTTAAAAAGCACTTAGATTAGCACTTGAAGTGTCACATATTTAAATGATTAGGAGGAGAATGTAGGTGGCCTGGTTAGTAAGTTTGCGAGCAAGACAAAGATTAGGGGAGTGACAGATCGTGAGGATGATTGCCAGAGACCATACATCAGGATATAAACAGGCTGGAGACTTGGTGGTGGTGGTTCGGGGTGGGGGGTGAGGGGGTGGGGGGCGGGAATGGCAGATGGAGTTTAACCCAGAGAAATGTGAGGCAATGCATTTTGGGAGATTGAATACAAGGGAGAAGTAGGCACTAAACGGTAGAACCATTAGTAACATCAACATAGAGAGGGATCTCGGTGCACAGGTTCACAATTCCTTGAAGGTGACAACGCAAGTTGATGAGATGGTCAAGACGTTATATCACTTGCTTGTCTTCATCGGTTGGGGCACAGTGTCTAAAAATTAGCAAGTCACGCTTCAACTGTCTAGAACTTTAGTTAGACCACATTTGGTACATTGTCAACCAGTTCTGGTCGTCACACTACCAGGAGGATGTGGAGGCTTTGGAAAGGGTACAGAAACAGTATACCAGAATGTTGCCTGGTTTGGAGGGTACTAGTTATGAGAAGAGATTGGACAAACTCAGTTCATTTTCACTTGAATGTCAAAGGATGAAGGACAATCTAATAGAAGTTTATGAAATTATGAGAGGCATGGATAGAACAAACAGGCAGAGTCTTTTTCTGAGGGTAGAAATGTCAATTACCAGGGGACATAGGTTCAAGGTAAAAGGGAGTAAGTTTAAAGGAGATGTGAGAGGCAGGTTTTTTACATAGACTGTGGTAGGTGCCTGGAATGTGCTGAAGGGGATGGTGAAGGTGGATCCAATAGCAACAATCAAGAGGCATCTTGACAGATATATGAGTAATAGAAGGATACAGACCACCTACAGGCAAAAAAGATTTTAATTTAGAATAACAACATATGTAAGCACAGTGTTGATGAGCAAAGGACTCATTCCTGTGTTGTACTGTTCTTTATACCATTCAAGGCTATGGGCCTAGTGTGGGAAAGTGGATTCAGTGTGGCTAGTAGTGTATTTTTGGGAGTAAAGACTGAGTGAACCAAAGGATCTCTTTGAAACTATAGGATTCAAAGATTCTATCCACTTGTTACAGCATCAGGTTCCTTGTTTCTGTATGCTTTTAAAGGCCTTAAAGCGTTTCGGTGGGTCACTGCAAGCGGAAGTGAATATGTCAGTGAGTGAATATCTAAGTAATGATTAACAATGAACGGTTTTATTGTTCTATATATTTTACATTGAGAAACAAAATAAGATGCAGTGAAAAGCTTGGCGCCACAACACAGAGCTGTTTTCTTAGTTTAAAAATAAGAGAAAGATATGTAGATATAGTTTGCAGAGAAGTCCATCTACGTTAACATGCTGAATCAGCTAAGGACCATCACTGCCTCACTGCCATCAATGCCAGATCCAACCTGTACTGAAGTTGCTGATTATTAGGTGTCATCTTTCACCGCTGAACTGATTCAACTCCACTCCTGCCTGTTTTGGACCCACCCACATGGGAGTCTTTCACTGTGGCCCACCTTGTTGATGGTTGCACTAATGCCCTTCCCGCTGCCACTTTGCCGCCACCTGTGTGAGTGGGTGAGCTGTTAGGCAAGCGTGTTGGTTAAGGGAAAGGTATGGGTGAGCAAGTGGTTGGGCGGATTGGTGTTTGAGGGAGTTGGAGTGGATCAGCGAGTGAGTCGAGGCTTAGGAGGTGGGAGTGGGGGGGTTATGTACATTTCAGACTGCATTAGAATGGATCATATGATAGTCATGACATGGCCCATGCAGAATCACGACCTTGTGGAGTTTGTTGAGTAGGACCAGCCCAGTCAAACTCATTACCTGAGCCCTACATAAACCAAGCCCTTGTGGCACAGTAGTAGTATCCCTACCCTGGAAGTGGGAGGTCTGGGTTCAAGTCCTACCTGCTCCAGAGGTGTGTAATAATATCATGGTTGATTAGAAAAATTGGCAAGACTGTGAAAAACATAAAGCAGACTCCTGGGTTTCTCTTGTAGCTCAGTGTTAGTGTTCCTATTCCTGGATCAGGAGACCTGAGTTCAGGTCCCACCTGCTCCAGAGGTGTATAATAACATCTCTGAACTAGATGATGAGAAATAAGGCAGACCCCTGCCCGCCCCCTCCTCATCTCTTACCCCCCTCCCTTTGATGGTTTTCCACGCCAATAAGGGCCTTGCTTGTATGTATTTGTTTTGTTGCCTGGGCCATTACTGGTGGTAGTTAAAAGGAAACATTCATCATTTAAAAATAGTCATGGTGATTTTTGTGATGGGAAAATCACTCAGTTGTCTATAGCAGCACCTCAGAGTACAAGATAAAAATAAAGCAGATCCAGACTTTAGTCCCTTCCCCCTCTATCCCTAACCCCTCCCCTCATCAACTTTGATAGTTTGCATGAGAAAGTCACTCAGTTGTGCATGATAGCACTTCTGGGTAATATAAAATTAAGAAATTAAAATGTTTTAAAAAGTAAAGCAGACCCAAGGATGGACTTCCTGTCTTCGGCTGGAACTAGCCTGTGTACGCCATGGGTAGCAATTGCGCTTAGATGTTCTACAATAAATGATGTTCATTTCTATTTGGGTTTCCTGAGTTCTAGGTCATGAATCCATGGTTTACAATAGTAAAATAATAGTGGGACAATCGTGGAATAAGAATCCATGCAAACATTGTATTGAGGCTCATGTCTCTAATTTTGAGCTCAGTGTCAGTGACATGTTTAAAGTGATCCAGGCAGCACAAATTAAGCTGGTGAAATTTTAAACCTCCTGGGTAATTATTATGAAGCAATATTCATAAGGTCTAAAGCGCAATAGTGGCTGACATCTCAACATTTCGCCACTGGTCATGTAAATTCCACTAAGAATTTTTCAATCACCTCATTCTGTAAATTCTCATGTGTCAGAATATGTCCAATCAATCTTATTGTCCTTTCTTGATCTTCATTAATGATCATTCCCCAGCTACCATTCGGCTCTATATTGTCTCCAACTGACCCACCCCAACCTTCCCCTCAATCACATTTTACAACTTTCTAGTTCTCTTTTCCTAAGGTCCATATTTCAGTGCTGTGCAGCAAGAAATTCCAAATCACATCTTGAAATTTATTTCTTCTCCTATCTACTCACTGCTGCAAACTTCTTTATGTCCAGAAGCATATTATTTGTTATTGTTACACTTGCTCTGATTTCTTGATGGGAGTAATTATTTTCTGACAAGCTAACTCCCAGGTACTTAAATTGTGATACCTGTTCCAGCTAGGGACTGTTTATTTTAACCTTTCTTTCCCCTCTATTATTTCTTCCAATTTTCATAACTTTCATAATTTAGAGTTATTTTTTATTCCTTAAACTGTCACCACATCATTCATTCCCTCCATTAGTATCTGTCCATCATCTGCTGTGCTTGTCAATTGGGCAATCATATTACCGTTACTAAATGACCTCCACGTTTTCCACCTTTGTGTTTTTTTTTATCTTGTGCTTCTCTTATCATGGCTTTCACATAGATGTTAGAGAACTATGATGATAATAGACAGACTTCCCTCATTCCGCACCAGTTTACTCCACTTTCAAATTAACCAAATAGTGTCCTAACATCGCAGTCTTTCAAATCAAGCAGAGCTACAATCTTATCTGTTAGCAGATTAACGTCAATATATCTTTAATTCAATGTAATATTCTGATATAAGTCTCACCTTCAGTCACTCTTTCAATGTAATGGAGTCGGATATTCGGCCAGTCAGTTATTTGTCTGTAATGTAAGTAATGTCTGTGAGCTCAGAACCTATGTGCAAATCTATGATATTATAGCAACATAACTAGTTAATGGTGATAATAAGCTGTAAAGCATCTATTTCAACAAGATCTTCATCTTTGTAGTATATACCGTATGAGCTAACATATGAGGAAATGCTTAGACCTTATCATAGTGGCAGTGGTGGTTGACCCTGGGATCTATTTCACAGTCATTGTATTACCTCTCCAGTCAACATCACCACTAGAATTTTCAATAGCTTTTGCTGATTTACTCAGTCAAAAGAGTAACAGATCACAGATTTTCATGAGCAGACTGCATTCAAATAGTTATTTGGCAGCACAGAACCATTCATTATTAATGTCAGCCATCATTTACTGGTGCCTTCTTCATGATAGTGTCTCGACCAATCAGGATCCCCATGCCAACCAATTAGCTAGTTCTTCTCATACAGTAGAAATGTTGTTTTCCATTTATTATGGTATCCCTTGCAAATAGTTCTAACGTGTTCAAGATTAAAAGCTTCGACATAATCTATCCTACTCTGTGTTCAAGTTGCATTCAGCAGAAATTGGGTTTATGCAATCTTTTGAGCTTTTTGAAAATAAAACTCTGCATGGAAACATGAAGGGGATAATGCTAGCTGAACTAATTTTCAGACCTTTTTATAAGTTAAGTCCAAACACAGAGTGGTGAATGGCCTCCTTCTGCAATAGGTGTATCTTGAACAAACCTGAGGGACCATAACCTGGTGCCATGTGATTTCTGACTTTGTCCACCCCGGTCCAATACCGGCACCTTCTGCAATGTAACAGTTCCTTGATTCCATGAAGTTCTAAAAGTTAAACTGATTCTTTTAGCAAAAGGTAACAATGCCACTTCTGTTTAAGAAAAGAATCATAATTAATATTTACTCAAAGCAGGCTTTCATTCCCTAATTTAATTAATAAATGGTTCTGTCTATTTTACATCATCTAAAAGGCGTGGTTTATGGCACTGGTGGGGGAATGGTTGAATTGTTGTTTGAACAGCGACTTGTCAAATTTCATGTTGAGTGCACTGACTCGTGACCAAAAAAATGAATTACTTGATTTGTACTATAACTGAAACTTTAGGTTTCTAGCAAAAGTGCAACATCGTGCTTCAGGGGAACAGAAACTACTTAAAACAGATGAAAAGCACAGGGCCATTTGTGCTGACATCACCCAGCAGTGCAACATGATTTGGGTTAAATCTATGATTATGAGATTTATCAAATTTTACTAATCACCCCATTCTAAAAATATCAAGGAACATTTTCCAAAGCAAAAGTTTTATTTTCAATTGTTCCAGTTCTGGCAGATGTTACATTCAGCCATGAAAGAATGAGCCTGAGCAGAATCATGAGAACTAAACATATTGCAAAATGCAACTTGCACCTTAGCCACCAACTGTTGTCAAAATTAGACACATCTGAATGTTATAGGGGGCAGGAGGAGGCCATTCAACCCCTCAAGCCTGTTCCACCATTTAGTGAGATCATGGCTGCCTATTTTACATCATCTAAAAGGCATGGTTTAAGGCACTGGTGGGGGAATGGTTGAATTGTTATTTGAACAACGACTTGTCAAATTTCATGTTAAGTGCACTGACTCGTGACCAAAAAGATGAATTGGTAGCCTAATTCCATATACTTGTTGATGGCCCATATCCCTTTAACATCTTTACTTAACAAAAACAAAAAGATCTCAAATTTAATATTAACATCTAATCCAGCATCCACAGCTTTTTGTGGAAAAGAACATTCATTATTAACATGAACAATTTTGATAAGTGGAATACAACTGTTCTTTTTTGATTCCCTTCCCAAATGACTATCATCCTGCTTCATTCTGCTGTTGGATCAAGTCGAGGTGACTTCGGCCACCTTAACTTCTCTTCTCCTTTCACCACCTCTAACCTGTCCCCCTCTGTACTTGCTGCACTCCTTTTATTCAGGCAACAAACTGACTATGGTATCAAACCTGCTGCACTGAAAATGTGTTGCTGGAAAAGCGCAGCAGGTCAGGCAGCAGCCAACGGCAGGAGAATCGACATTTCCTGATCTTGATTCCTGAAGAAGGGCTCATGCCCGAAACGTCGATTCTCCTGCTCCTTGGATGCTGCCTGACCTGCTGCGTTTTTCCAGCAACACATTTTCAGCTCTGATCTCCAGCATCTGCAGTCCTCACTTTCTCCTATCAAAACTGTTGACTAAGGGTGTTGCTGCCTTTGTCTGGTTGTTCTAACCTCTATCCCACAGAGGCTGAGTGCCAGCTCTCAGATACATCCTCCTATATCTCACAGGCTATGACCTCACCACAAAACATAAAGATGATCTTTCAAGGACTGTCATTAACCCCATCTACCCTAGAGGTCCTCCTGTCACAGCTCCCCACTTCATAGTCTTCCAACTACATACAATACAGCCTGCTTTCGCACCTTCCCAATATCCACAAACAGGACTGCCATGGTTGATCCATTATGTTAGCCTGTTCCTGCCTCACTCAACTTATTTCTTCCTATCTTATCTCTATTTTTTTGCCTCTTTGTTCGGTCTCTTCCCACTCACGTTTATAATTTTTCTGCGCTTCATATTGGATCAATAATATCCAGTTTCTGCCACCACCCTAACAATCTATTCCAATTAATCCCTTGCCTCTCTGGCAACAGAAATAAAAACCATTAAGTTCCTACCCTGACCAGTTCTGAATAAGAGTCATACCAGACTTATACTGTTAATACTTTGTTCTTTCGCCAGAAATGCTACCAGACCTGTTGAGTTTCTCCAGCACTTTCCATTTTCATTTCAAATTTCCAGCATCTGGAATAATTTCCTTTTATGGAAAAGGAAGTGTGTTTTTAAACTTGTAGGTGGGAACCTTTGGACATAAAGAGCAAAAAAGAAGATCTGTGACATGATGGAGACCAGGAAACGTTAAGAAGTAACAAAGTATATAATAATGTAACAGCCAAGAAAAGTGATAATAAAGTGAGTGGTCTTCAAATGAGGCATAAATTACTACTTATTGCTAAACCATCTGAATGTGACAGGAAGTGATAAAGAAAACAACACAAAGTGGTTCACATGTGGAATGAACTTCCGGAGGATGTAGTGAATGTAGGTACAATTACAAAGTTTAAAAGACATTTGGATAAGTACGTGGATGGGAAACGTTTGGAGGGATATGTGTCAGAAGCTGGCAGGTGGCTCTGGTTTAATTTGATATTGTGTTCGGCATGGACTGGTTGGACCAAAGTGCTTGTTTCTGTTCTGACTCTATGAGGACTAACTCAATGTAACGATAGGGGAAAAAATGAGAAACAGTAGCAAAACTCCAAAGAACGCAATTGAGGCTGAGGTTAGGTTGAATTGTTGAACTCAATTTGAGTACATAAGTCAGTGAACATTGTGTTCTATAAGATTAATAGTTCTGAAGAAGTTAATATTCATATTATTTTGAGATCCACTTAGTCTGACGATGCCATGTAATGTCTTTGAGTGAAGATAAGGATGTCTTTGTAGGGACTAGGTGCATTCTGTACAGCTTCTCAGAGCCTTCGCGCTTAGGCCAGACTAGAAATATAAGCTATACTTATCTATTGTATAAATTATTGTAACAAACCATCTTGTTAATTAAGATAAGTACCTCTCTGTTTAGACTTACTATTGGCTCATCCTCAATCGCTGATAACTCAACAAGCCTTAGACAAGTTATAGACTAAAAAATATCAGTGGCAACAAGCTACTTCAAGCATCACTTACCTTGTAGCACATGCTGGCAGACATAGTTGATATCATGAAACACTAGCAATATTGATCAGGCCAAATACCAGACATCCGAGTTCAATGCTCCACAGATGTTACCACACGATCTGAGTATGGTCAACATTTTTGATGTTTATTTCAGACTGTGGTATTTTCTATTCAGGAAGGAAGACCCATTAAGTCTGATACAAGGGTGAAACAGAGTTTCAGAGAATATCAGGTATTTTCAGAATGTTAAAATGGGAAAAGATCACATATATGATCATGGATCATGTTGATAATGGCAGACATTTGGAAATATGATTTGCTGAGTGCCGAGTTTAGAGCATGAGAGAACTTATTGATGCTCCAAGAACTAAGTGAAAGTTGAAGTACAGGAATCCAATAGACTTCAGACCACATTTCTAAACTTGCTGCATTTCCAAGAGAAAACTGTCATACTCAACTCAATTTAGGGCAGCATGGTGGCTCAGTGGTTAGTACCACTGCCTCACAGTGCTAGAGACACAAGTTGGATCCCAACCTTAGGCGACTGTTTGTTGTGGAGTTTGCACATTCTTCCTGTATCCATGTGGGTTTCCACAGGGTGCTCCAGTTTCCTCCCACAGCCCAATGACGTGCAGGTTAGGTAGACTGGACATGATAAATTGCCCCATAGTGTCCCCAGCCATGTGTGAATTAGGTGGATTAGCCATTGGAAATGCAGGATAAGGGGCTGCTCTTCAGAAGATCAGTGAGGACTCAATGGGCTGAATAATCTGTTTCCCCATCTGATTCTATGATTTTCTGATGATTCTATTAATTTGGAATACACTAATTCAAATTGGAATACCTTAGTCTGGGGAATAGAGAAGACAGGAAAATTAACAGCTTATATGCCTGCAGAGTATTTGGCTTAATAGCCATGTTACTGCCAATGTTATTTCACTTCTCATGTAACTCATTTAATAAATCTTTTGTGCTTCCGACTAAACTTTTTCTAGCTGACTTGAGTGGGGGTCAAGTTTCATTACAGAACAGGAAATGAAACTAATATGTAATAGGTAACTACCCAAAGGTTTTTCTGATCCGATCAGGTGGGTTATAATTTATTGTACCATGGGCAAAAACAAATGTCCAGTTAATGGGCGTTTGGGTAGGTGGATTTGAGAGGGAGTTTTCCCATAGAGGAAATGGGTTGAACTTGGTTGAGGTCTTTGTTTGAAGAATAGAATAAAATAATATACACTTGATTAAAAGATAGCATGTTAAAGAATGTCTGCTGATTTTGAAAGCGTCAGCTGTATCCAAGTCTTCAGATACATTCAGTAAGAAAGAATATATGGTGAATGAAACTTTTCAAGAAAGCATTCATACCACAAAGATTATGGAGGTTAGCGAGTTTTGAGGAGGTTTGCAGTTCAGGTTGAGTTTTTGGATGTAAGTTTGCTCACTAAGCTGGAAGGTTCATTTCCAGATGTTTCATTACCCTACTAGGTAACATCTTCAGTGGCCTCAGGCGAAGCAATGCTGAAAATTCCTGCATTCTATTTATTTGTTTGGGTTTCTTTGGATTGGCAGTGTCATTTCCTGTGATGAAGTTATTTCCAGAACTCTATCAACAAACACATCAAGTAAGACCCCATCTACCACCCTCTGAGAAAAGGAACAGGAAGTAACTTCACCACAGGAAATAATATCACCACAGGAGATTACATCACCAACCCAAATAAACCCAAACATATAAATAGAAAGCATGAATTTTCAGCATTACTTCGCCTGAGGTCCACTGAAGATGTTACTTAGTAGGGTAACGAAATGTCTGGAAATGAACCTTCCAGCTCAATGAACAAACCGACATCCATTATAGAAGTTTTGGGAACATGACTGATGTCAGCCAGTTAGGCCTCGTAGAATATGAGTTCCTTGATTGGGGCTGTTAATGTGGATAATAAGGGAGATATGGCTGACAGAAAAGGATAAATGTCAGGAGTATTGCCTGATTCAGTAAAAAGGTTTTGCATTTATCAATAAAAGGTGACTGGCCTTGGGAAAGCAGTCTCTGAAGAGTTACTCCAATTTACCTCCGAGATAAAGTTTTCAGAAAGTCAGTCGAAACATGATAATGGATGGGAAGCTGACATTGAATAAATACAGATGAGAAACTAAACTTGAAGCAAGGAATTTTAAGGTGAGGAAGCTGAAAGGGACCTCAGTTACAATTGATCTTAAACACTGAATTGAATGTTCCTCTGCCAGCTGACATTGCAGGTTCTATATAAAATGTGTTTAATCAGCATAAACCCGCTCCCTGTTGTGTGTGTCAGAAAAAAGGTGGATGATGTGGGAATTGAGGAACTGCTGTGCCTGCAGAAAGGATTGTGTTTCTTAGGTTTCACTTGAGGTGTATGCTTAACTGTGCTCTACCTACCCAGGTTATTAATGAAGCTTGGACTGAGTACCAGAAATGTCAAGTATTTCACCACTGACAAAAGAAATCAAAGGATGAAACACTGATTAAAATGTGTAGAATAAAGATCCATTGTGGGATTAATAATGAAACAATGAGACCTGCTAGATGCACTTCTGGTGGAAAAGAAAAACATCTTATGGATTTAAAAACTCAGGATGAGGACAAACCTGGAACTAAATAGACAGAAAAATACTCGATTTAGCAAGAAAAAAATAAGCTGACTAATCAGAATTAATGGTCATTTATTCAACTATAAGAAAAATGTAACTATTCACAAGAGATCACCATCTATTTTATATTGAAAGGGAAAGGACTTTGTGAATAAGTGCCCTGCACTTAATCTAAAATTCACAAACTCGATAATTTATGAACTATAGAATTCTATTTTGAATCATTTATATCTGATTATGCAACAGAGAGAGAAACACAGCTCTGGCTCTTGGATAATATGGGTCTCATTGCTTATCTTTCTGGGCTGACATTAGCACATGCT
Organism: Hemiscyllium ocellatum; assembly: GCF_020745735.1. Taxonomy (NCBI): domain Eukaryota; kingdom Metazoa; phylum Chordata; class Chondrichthyes; order Orectolobiformes; family Hemiscylliidae; genus Hemiscyllium; species Hemiscyllium ocellatum. The sequence continues at coordinate 10,704,004 of NC_083406.1, read as the reverse complement.
CATCTTTGTCAGTGGTGAAATGGTCATTGGACAGAGATCAGGAGTGGGTTGTTTACATGCCTTTGGCCCTAACAAATTAATGTTTCAAGAGGAATCTATCCATTTGAGAACCCTAACTCTATTATTTAAATCCCTCTGCTCTGCCATACGTGTATGGTCGATGTAGTTCAGTTTCTAGGTCACAGCTGCTTCCTCACAGATTTATCCACTTGCTGAGTTGTGATTATTTAGGCACACATGAAGAATTTTAAAACTTACTGAAAAAAAAATGCTTTTACATTCCATTTAGCAAAACCTCAACTAACAGAGTTGGTTTCTCTTTGCTGACCAATGCCAAGCAAATTCTTCAAGATCTAAATCTCTCTTAGGCTGGAATGGCTCCAAGTGTCTAATTAATTGTCACTTTGTTGATGATAGTGGAAAATGAATTAAAATCATGATTGTATTTTTGATTAAACACAGGCTACAGTTGCCAACCTATTACAGGTAGTTCTACTAATAAAACGTCTTTCATTAACATTAATTGGCTGTGACATGATTGGGTGAATAGGGAATGCTGTTTTGAAAACACAAACTTTTAAAATGTCTGTTGATTATAACGTGATTACACTGCCAATACATTCAGTGCGTTTGTATTGCACGTTTTCTGTATAGCACGGGGTCTCACAGAACCACAACTATCATGTTCTGGAAAAAAAATACCTGTATATTAAACCCAAAGTGCCTCTTCTATTAACAGCATAATCAATTATATTTTGACTGTGCCTAAAATCCCTCAATAAATTATTAATTATACAAAACATGTATCATACTTGCAGCTGGTTGGCTCCATTGAGATGGGACCCAGTTAATCAAAAGCTCAAACAAAACATTTTCTAAGCAATTGTAAAAAATATCAACAAACTTTATAATACAAAGTACTCAATTTGTTGCTGCTCCCAAACCAAAGAAATTCTACATTGGCCACCATCCCAATGTCTGGAATTAGTATCCCATGAACATACTGTGAATGATTCCCTCATCAGTTCATCAGAGTACGAGTACCTGTACTTGCTTTAGCCCAATCAAAGTTCCTCATCATCTTGTGTATTAAGCCAGTTCTTTGGCGCTATTTAATGTTTCACTTATCCCTGTTTTGATAGACAATTAATATTTCAAATGCCAATACCATCATTCTAGGACCATGCCTGAAAGTTAATGTTAAGTCAATAAATGTTTCATGTGGGGGATATCGTACAGCAACAAAATTCTGCTCAGCGATATGAATGAAACACAAAATGCTGCGTTTTACAATTATGACCTTTAAATTCCATTAACAGCAGAAAAAGAAATCCCTAACTATGTTATTAATTTCCTTTGATATTTCAAGCATCTCTATCAGTTCATTTCTTAATCTTCTCCACAGCCCTGTGGAATATAATCCTGTTTGTCTTCATCATTACTGAGTCCTATCCTCCCTGATGTCTTCCATTTGAATTACTATTGACCTCTCGTCACGTTGAACATGTGTTCCCAAACGGTGAAATGTCAAAAAAAACTGGACTCCAAGTGGGTGTTGAGTAATGCAGTGGTGCTTCCTTGCTTCAATCTGCCATGTCTCTTCTGCTGACCTCCAACATCAAATGACATTTCTGATTTGTTGTTCTGAGAGAGGAACTTTACTGAGTTATATATCTATGGAAAAGTCCACAACAAGGCTTCTAGCAGTGCTTTGCAGATGTCTATCGATTGAAGAGTGTAGGCTGTGCTGGGATCCTCCTCTTGTACGCTGCTGTCTGCAGGGAACTTCACTACATCCACACAACACTCCGAGAGGGGATGCTATCTGAGTTGATTTCTCACTCCAGTCTCTTAAATCCACGGATTCATCAATAGCAATCATTCCTCTCACTTTGTTGCAATAAACTGCAGCCAACTTCATATTGGAAGATTAGGCAATATGTACAATTGAGGGTCTAGATTAGAGTGGCGATGGAAAAGCACAGCAGGTTAGGCAGCACCCGAGGAGCAGGAAATTCGACTTTTCGGGCAAAAGCCCTTCATCGGGAAACTGATTTTGCCCGAAACATCGATTTTCCTGCTCCTCGGATGCTGCCTGACCTGTTGTGCTTTTCCAGCACCACTCTAATCTAGAGTCTGACTTCCAGCATCTGCAATACCAACTTCTACCTAACTGTACAATTTCTAAAATTGCCATTTCTTTCAGGTAAACATTGTTTTCTCTCCATGAAATCTATCACAATTAAGCCCAACAGGTAGAAGGTAATTATAATAAACATCACAACAAATGTCTTTGCCTTTGGAATAGTTTGGAGTGAAATGCTGCAGTTATCATATTTGTAGCCTTTCAACATTCCACATTCCATGAGATTATAGATACATTCTTTTAAACTGGTATCTCAAAATTCTAAGCTCAGTTCAGTGCAATGTGGTCATTGAGGTTCCTCGCAAGTAATTAACAAGAGCAGACCTCAGAAAGTGGCAGGCATAGGACTACTTTAATGTTTCAATAATAAACAAAACTTATCATATGTAAGGTCATTTCAAGCTGGCCTAATATATAAACCATAATAAAACACATGGGGAGGGGGTCTAAAATGGATCCAGAACCAATGTCCTAGATTCAATATGGGAGGCACTAGCTTTCAAAGTGCTGTTTCTTCATCAGGTGGTTGTAGAGCAGAATTAGGGGTGGCATGGTGGCTTAGTAGTTAGCATTGCTGCCTTACAGTGCCAAGGACCTGGGTTCGATTCCAGCCTTGGGCAATTGTCTTTGTGGAGTTTGCACATTCCCCCCATATCTGCACGGGTTTCCTCTGGGTTCTGGTTTTGTCTCTCAATTCAAAAATCTGCAGGTTAGGTAAATTGGCCCTGCTAAATTCCCTGTAGTGTTTAGGGATATGTAGGTTAGGTGCATTAGTCAGAGGTAAATATAGGGTAGGGGAATGGGTCTGGGTGGGTTACTCTTCAGAGTGTCCGTGTGGGCTGAATGGACTGTTCTACAATGTAGGGATTCTATTCCATAAAAAGAAAGCTAGTGCTTCCAAATAAACATGTTGGACTATAACCTGGTATTGTGTGATTTTTAACATTGTCCACCCCAGTCCAATACTGGCTCCTCCATATATCTCCAGGAATATCTGATGGAAAATTTACTCTGTAATTTCAAAGAACATAGATTTGGCTTTTGGAAATCTTCAAAGTCAGAAGTCAAACAAGACCAAGGTATAGTTCAATAGGTTTATTTGAAGTCACAAGCTTTCAGAACACTGCCCCTTCATTAGACAAAGTCCTTCACCTGACAAAGGAGGAGCACTCTGAAAGCTTGTGGTTTCCAATAAACCTGATGGACTATAACTTGGAGTCATGCGACTTCTGACTTTGTCCACCCCATCCAACACCACCACCTCCACACTTTGGAAATCTTGCAATGGGTATGACTATGTCAAAATGGTGAATACAAGAAAACATTTGATTGCAGGACAACAACTGAAGATCATATGATTGGTGCATGCTTAACAATAAATAGATCTAGGTACAATACACCCATAATAAGACGAATCTGATACCTGACAGAAAGATCCCTGATTAGCGCATTTGAAAATCAATTACATATTTCAGTAAGAGCATTTCATATCAACTTGTGGGAGAAAAATGCAGAGTTCATTCTCTTCATTCTTATTTCACTCAATGAAATCAGACAGCTGCATTGATTAAGTCTTCCTATGAAGTTAAAAATAGCAAAATGGAATCTGATATTACTTTGAAATCAGAGTGAATTTCATTTATTTTTATTTTCTTAATTGGTAAAAATTTTATATGTCATCAGATTATGTTTGCCATTATAGATTTAAATATGTTAATGAAATGGCAAATGAAAAAGATGGTTGTAAAATTTTTAACTAAATGAGACAACACCTCATGATACAATTGCAAGCTGTGAAAATGACCAGTTCCCAAATGTCCTTTGTTTTCAAAATACGCATTAGTAAATAAATGGCCTAAGTGTATCCTTGACAGCAAACACTCCGAGATGCTCTAAGTCTTGAGAGCAAAATGTTCGCAATTTTTAAGTGTCATCAAAATTGTAGAATTACATTCTGCAGTCACCTTTGGCTGAATGGGAACATTTAGTTTCTGAGATTGAAGGGGCTGAATGTTATACAGTTTTCGGGTAGGTATCAGGTTAGTCAGGTTTTTGGAAAGTTTTACCATGAGGCTTAGCGTAATCTCTTGTTGCATCTTACCATCTTATTCATGACTTATCCCATTTCTTTGGCATCCCTCTCAGTCAATTCTCACCCCAATCTACCCAGTGTTCCTGGAAGAACTTGTTACTCACCATATATCTGCCTAAAGACTGGCATCACAGTCACCTGTGCCAACTTAAAATGCTGCTATGCACCTGAACAAAGATTTGCATTCTGAAGATGATGGAGAAGGTGCTTACTTGTTATACATGCTGTGTGTTTCCCATGTAAGCTGATGGTACATAGTGCGGGTGTGAGACTCAAGTGCCATGATGCTGTTCAAAAGGATCTACCATTTCTACAAGAAGGATTACTAATCAGAATGGCAAGCTGCCCGGCTGTGAGTCTGAGCTAATAGGCAAGGCATGGTTGGGAACATGCATGTAGTGATAAAAGAGTCCATGAGTAGGCCTCACGAGCAGCCTGCTGCAGTCCATGAGCTGTCTGCTTGTCCCTGTGCACCAAGGGACCTGACAGTAGCCTTTCTAAGGAACATGACGGGTCACTCTTTAATATAATTCTAACCTTCCTAAGCAACCTGGGAGTGGATCAAATATGTCATGAGCACATTAAGGGTTTGGCAATTGGAGAACATAGTGCCCCTGGTCATGCCCTGAGATGCTTTTTGGTGCATGGTGACCAATATGGAGGGTCTTCACAGCCAATGGTGAACTCAAGTCTGGGCACTTGTTCCATGTAAAGAATTGTTGGCACCCAGTTTGCTTGTGACAGGTTTTAGGATAGGGAGCTGCATATTAATGTAAGGTCACTGACAAGCTTTTTGCCCATGAATAGGCAACTCACCACTGTTTAACAAGCATTTCATTTCAACTTCTGCAACTCTGTTAACAGATCCAGTGAATTGTTCCTCATTCATAGATTCATACAGCATGGATTCATATAGCAGAGAAAAGGTCTGCACTGACAACTACCATTAAAGGTACACTAATTTCAATGTCCTGCACTCATCCCTTATCTTTGGATGCTATGATATTTTAAGTGCTCATCCAAATATCTTTTGCAGGTTCTGTGTTTTCCAGTCTCCATTACCTTCCCAGGCAGTGCATTCCAGATTCACCTCAAACATCTCCCTGATGTTGAGATAGATCCCACCAGAATTCTTATGCGATTCTGCCACATTCCTCACCACAGCCCACATTGTTTAAGCCATCATAAGAATCCATGTGAGGACTAAATTTAGCCAGTCTGATCAGAGCACACCAGGTAAGAAACAGGAGCAGGAGAATTATGATCATCGGTGATCTTAGGTTTCAACTCCATTCTTCTGTCTGCAACTCATATTCTTTTGGTTTCCTAAAATTCTGGCTCAGCCAGCTTTCAATATATCCAACAATAGAAGACCCACAACCAGCCTAGGTAGACAATTGCTAGCATTCATAATCTTTTCAGTGCAGCAATTTCTCCTTATGTCAATCTGCAATGATAAGCTCTTTACCAGCAAGGTGGTGCTATGTTCTTGATGCTCTGACCAGTGGAAACAATTTCTGTGTCGATGGTCTCAAGTCCCCACAGAATCCTGTACGTTTCAATGAAATTGTCTCTCAACATTATAAACTGACTAAATAGAGGTCCAGTTTACTCACTGTCTCATTGTAGAATAGCTAATCCCTTCATCCCAGAGACTATTCAGTGAAAATTTAATTGACCACCTCTGATACAAGTAAATTGTTCCTTAAATATGTAGACCAAGACTGCACATATTATTCCAAATGTGTTGTGAAGAAAGCCCTGTACAGTTATGGGGGTGAGACGTGTTAAGCCTGTACACCAAACCCTTGCAATAAAGAGTTTCCTCCGGGTGCATCGGTTTCCTCCCACAGTCCAAAGATGTGCGGGGTCAGGTGAATTGGCCATGCTAAATTGCCCATAGTGTTAGGTAAGGGGTAAATGTAGGGGTATGGGTGGGTTGTGCTTCGGCGGGTCGGTGTGGACTTGTGGGGCCAAAGGGCCTGTTTCCACACTGTAAGTAATCTAATCTAATCTAAGCAATAGAACTTTTTTTTTGTTTAATTCCTTGCTGTACTTGCCTGTTAAATTTCCGCAACCCTTGTTCAAGGTTGTCTGAATCCTAACATTTAAAAGTTTCAAACCTTTGAAAAGCATTCTGTTTCCCTATTCTTACCACGAAAATGAATAACTTCTTGCTTCCTCATATTTTATTCCACCTGCTATTCTGCTGGTTACCCTATGTTCTTCCCCATAGCTTACATTTCCACCTAGTTTTGTATTGTTATGACACAACGGTAAATCCTTCTGTTAATTAAACCAAACACACAGAAAAGCTCACTTCACCTATAACCTGTTAAAGTATGAGTGACAGAGAACAACCTAAGTTCCACTATTTAAAGAAAAAAACAACAGTTTTATTCTTTAACTCTAAAATGAATATTAAACAACAACTATTTACAACTCTAAGCCTCATTTCTCTAAAAGGTTTGTTATCTACCTCCCACTCTATAACAATATATTGATCCAATGATGCCCCTATTAAATTTACTGCAACTAAATTTTCAAAACTAAACAGCAACGGTCATCTTTGGTGTCAATCTTCCTCCAATCGTAAATCTTCCTGAGTTGCCTTCGGTCTTCTGCTACAAACAAGTTTCATATGAAAAAGGCACTTTTGACAGAGAGTATTGTGAATAGCAGTCTTTCTGGCCAATTGTTCAAAATGACTGCTTCTTTTATACCCCAAACATTGGATTGTCTCATTGGTTCAATGTTGTCAAAACAGTAAAATTCAAATTCAATTGGGTTTTAGTATCCTGAGGCATAATTTAACCTAATTGGTTAAATTCAAGTGGTGGCCAAAACAACTGAGGTTTACACCAATATATTACATTATTCAGTTTTGCAGCAGACTCCATGACTGTGAGTCAGTCACATGACAATTGCTTAAGCTTTCAGCTTTCACTCTCTCTTAAAGGTACAGTACACACCTTCAACTTCATAACAGTATCAACAACAAGCTTTGATAAATTGTACTCAGTTTCTTCATAAGACATAGGAAATTTGAGTAGGAGTATGCAATTCAGCCCCTAGAGCTTGCTCTAATATTTGATATGATCATGGCTGATCTTATCTCAGCCTCGACTCTACTTTCCTGCCCGCTCTCTATAATCCTTCAACCCATCACTAATTTCAAACCTGTCTATCTCATCTTTGAATACAATCAATGTCCTGGCATCCATCACACTCTGAGGTAGTGAATTCCACAGATTCACACCTCTTTATGAGAAATAATTTCTCTTCATCTCTCTTTTAAATCTGCTATCCCTTATCCTGAAACTGTGACCTCTCTAAATCATTAAAACAAATTGTACACAGCTGATGCCCAACACTGTTCCTTTTCAGAGTGATTGGATTGTTCTATAAAGCGTGGACACGTTAGCTCAAATGGCCTCCTGGAGTTATTTTATCACTGAGATTTCCAAAGGGTCACAGGGTCAGGACCTAGTGCAGGTCGGCTTTGAAAATCCCAGTCCCTGAGGTCATCTTGACATCCCAGAGCAATTTCAAATTCAAAATGGGCTAACAGAGGGGAGAGAACAAAATCACTTTTGATGCAGATTAACAGCCCATTAAGATGCTTGGGGAGCTCATTAAGGGACCTGTCCAGCTCTAAATGCAGTTTTCAATTATGTTCCTAGTGAACCCTTGCGTGAATCATTTCACCACTGGGCCCAAATAAATTTCTGTGCTGTTGTCTTTTAACTGAATCTGTGAGGCCAATTATCACTCATGTGTGCTAGTCCTTATATTGTTGATTAAAACTACTGTCTACACCACTCCAGCCCCTTAGACAGGTTGTCATCTGACTCTATTGCTAGCACTGATCAGGTAGTTCTCATCTTCTGGAAGTCTTCAGTGCCTGGGCTGGAGTGTACTCCCAGGCACGTTCCTACCGACCCAAGATAATGGTCAGGGAGAAGTTGGCTGAATGGAGATGCACTTATCCCCACTTTTAATTATTTGGCTGATAGGCTTTTAAATATTATGAGGTGAAGTTTCTGTCCTATTTCAGGAAGAAAATTGTGCCTCACAGAGTTGCTGAGTGATCTGAGGTGGACAGCTCTGCAGTGCTAGCAAAGCCACTTTTAAAAAACTGCAATGAGGGCACTGAGGAAGCACTTCACACGGGATCAGCTCTCTGACGGGGGTGGGGGGAGGTGAGTGAATGACAGACAGGATGGGAATATGGCGGTTGAATGTGGGGAAATTGAAACTGTGGCATGTCAGTGATTGGTACCAGTGGCCTCAGGTGCTCCCTAAACCCTGCTACACATTCACTGGACATCAATCCATCAAGCCAATTCTGCATTGCCGCTCATTAGACTCACATTCCACTCAATGCTTATTAATACTGAGTCACACGTGTTCCACCATTGAAATGGTGCCCTCTTTTACAGATTCACCCACTTACTTTACCATTTATAGATGGCCAGTAAAATGAAGCCTCCTAATTATGCCATTTTTCCTTTCTTGGTAAATTACACTATGTACATTTAAAATCACATTGTCAGAACAGTGTGGATCCAATGCCCGGTTGAGAACCCAAGTTCACCCAGGCTTCAGGTTCCTGAACCTAAATCCAACCCTTTGGCTCCAAAAATACTTCATTGACGGTAAAATGGTTTTGAATTACCTGAAAGGTAAATAATAAATAAATGCAAGATTCTTCTTTTTTTAACATCCTTGAAGTCACTTCATAATAGCTTCTGACCTTTGTAATTTTACCAATTTACACCCAAAATATCTTAGCCAGTCTTTAACTATCACGTAGCCATTGCCACTGGTTCATCAACTAACCCTAGTACAATGCTAGAGGTGTGGATCCTCCAAACAACACTGATTCATGGCACTAAAGCTCGTTGTGATATGAGACAAATTGGTAAACTATTTGAAGATTCAATAGGGTCCATTATATGAGCAGCTATTTGAATAGATATAAATTTAATAATGTGTTATTAACATGTACACTTTATTAATTTGGCCTTAGTGTTATTTGGAGGGTGAGTTTTACTTAAATGTTACATTATGAACTGTGACACCTATCTGGATTGATGCTTGAAGCTCCCAAGTGTTGGAAAAAGATAAAAAGAATATTAGTTTAATGTAGAAGAACAAAATAATTTAAAATAAGTAAATTCATGTAGGGACAAAAATGTTGATGCTCTTTATAAAGATTGCTAAGCTTTGAAGTTATACATTTTTGCAATTTCGACACAAAATGTCGAAGCATGATAGAGAGTATGTAGCAAGGGATGGACCAACACATCATTCAAACTTTCCTCTTATTTGCTTGATAAAGTGCTAATGGAGAAGGTGACAAAGAGGAACATTGCCCTATTTTCCACTTTTTCTCAAAAGACAACATTGCAGCCCAGTAAAAAGAGAAGGAAACCAGAGAAATTTGCCATGACTACCCACGTCAGTTCTGTGATGCAAATCAGTTGTAGATGTCCTTGCAATGTACAACTCTGACTGACTTCTGGCTGAACCTATTTCCAAATGGTCAGTTCTATGTAAACCTGTAGAAGTGAGCTGTCCTTCATTACATCAGTGGTTATTTCACTGACAGTCGAACTTGAAGTTCATCTCCTGTTGCCTATGGATGAGAGCTTCGCAAAATGGCAATTAAATTAATTTTCACGAGCCTTATAAATATAGTGGATTTTGGCACATGTGCCTCAGTGAAGAATCATGGTTGCTCTCTGCAGTCAACATTAAACTATTTGAATGGGTTTATTTCTCTAGTATCACATCAGCATCAGAAGTTTACATGATGTCAGGTATGCAAGAAGGTCCAGCTGGAGGTCTGTGTCCCATGGATCTGTCCTGATCCATGTATTCAGGCAAACAGGGGATAACACTTGATTGTGAGCTGTTCTGAAATGCCTGTAGGTAAAAGGATTTATACTTAACAACAGATGGAAATTCTCACAACTGACTGTCAAAATCCTAAGAAAAATGGGGATGCACCCTAGTGTCAGAGATAATTGGCAATAACAAGAGCAGCCACGGAGTTTCCAGATATTTGACAGGTGTCTGAGCTCTCAAGATTCATTGCTAAAGTGAAATAAGTAGGATTTTTTTCCTTACCTAGTTGTAAACAATGAGCCATTGTACTAGTTGTTATAGAAGGCAGGTCATGGCACCAGGAGGAAGCATAATGCAGGTCTTTTGAGAAAATCAAAGAGATGCTGATGTCATCTGATATTTCATTCACTATGGTCCCAGAGCTGCATACTGTTATTGCTGGAAATGTCCTCTTCTACAGGATTAGGAGCTGTACGTTTTCAGATCCAGATGTGATATATTGTGCCAGTGTATTATAGATCTCTTTCACTGCCAGAGGCTGTATAAAGTTCTGCATTGATAGAGAAAGAAATGAGGGCTTGTGAAGTTTACAGACTACATTAGTTTCCATTTCAATTTAAAGCTGAATCGTAAACAGTGACACTCTGAAATTAGAACATAGAACAAAGAACATAGAACAATAGCATAGGAATGTGCTGAACATTGCACCAAACTAAACTAATCCCTTCTGCCTGCCCTTGTTATGCAAGTTCTATGACGTTAGCAGAAGTTCTTGCACAAATACAATGATATCCCATAGTGTTCAGGAATGTGTAAGTTACGTGCATTAGTCTGAGTTAAGTGTATACCAATAGGTCAGGGGGAATGGGTTACTCTTCAGAGGGTGGGCGTAAACCTGATGGGCCAAATGGTTTGTTTCCACACTGTAGTGATTCTATATAAAAAAAATCAAACTGAAGATGATGAATTTTAAGGAAGAGACAGAGCACATGTTAAGTACCAAACTACAGCAGATACTTTGCCCTGTATCACTTTGAGCATAGCTTGAACAAAGTGAATTAGTTTTGTAAATCAATGAAAACTCTCCCATCAACAACAGCCACTACACTGCCAGCTCACCCAAGATATCCTCAAGCCAATGGGGGAAACTAAATGAGTGAAAGCATTGTTGTAGAGATCAATGACACCCAACCTAAACCCCTTAGCAACCATTTAATTCCACTCCAAAATTCTTTTGCACCTGTAAACTCCTTATATGTAGAAAACTGAGTCCCTCCCTCCCTACCTCTCCACACACAATCATGTTTACCAGCTTTGGAAGATGTTATAGAGAATGAGGGGAAATATTGTACTAGCCAGAGGTGGAGCTATGGCTGGTAAAACAAAGCATGCAACCTGCAAAACTCTAACCAGGATAACTAGTTTTGATTCAAGACCAAGTTCGATGTGGACAAAGTGTTGAACACGCATCACATCTACAGTCTGCCGTCATCCGAACAGAATGGTATGGTGAAACAGAACAGACATGCACTGCATGTCACACAGAAACAACCTTCATAGGGTTGAAGCAGCAATCTAACTTGAACAGACTAGGAGCGTTACATTCAACTGCTAATCCAAATGACTAGCAGATTGAGAAAGTTGACTCAGCTATCAATTCTTGTTTTGCCCAGCAGAGCCTGAGAGACCACCCACAGGAGCGAAATCTCCAATTTGCACCAAAAGAGTAGAGGACACATTTAGGTCGACCTATGAAACCAGCACACTGGCTGTCCTCATTAAAATGAAGTGGATGTCAGGGACCTGGACGGAGACCTAGTATGGAAAGTTTACATCAGGAGTTTGAATATGCAATGAGAGTTAATTGAAAGTATTGCACTCTAATGCAACACAATATATTACATTACAGGAGGTGATGGTCTTGGCAAGATGAAGTCACAATAACATATTTCTTAATAACGTGTATTTTCCTTATCTTGGAAGATTTTTAAAATATTTTAAGACCAAGAATATGGAACTATGAAATACTGTCATAAAGTTGTATGGCCATCCCCCTCCATCAGCAATGGAAGGTTTGGCTGCTTCCATTGCCAATCTCTAGAGCCTCCTCTTCCATTAATGTTGGGGGGGCAATGGCTGCAACTCCAATGGCACTTTTGTTGCCTCTTGCTGCATCTTGGGTCTTCTACAATGAGAAAGAACTGAGAGCTGGGATTAAGAAAGATGGAATAAATTCTGGGGATAGAGGATGGAGATTTGGGGACGATGATTCTGAAGAATAGTGATAAGGTGCACAGGAATATGAGCGTTACCTGCTGAGATGGGAGTTTGAAGCAAACTTTGGAGAAAAAACAAGTCTGTGTTGGCAAGGTTAGTTGGTCAGAAGAGTGATGTGCAGTAGTTTGCAAGGTGGGGAAAGAGTGATGGGTCCTGGTGAAAGTTGCAGGATACTAACCATGACATCATTTAATCTTTTCCAGCACTGGATCTAAATCATCACTGGATCTAAATGATCATCAGTGATCATTTCCTCAGTCACTTTCTATGTAAACTGCTTAGATTTGCTGACATGTTGTAAGAAAGCAAACTTTGCGCTGTGTCTTCATTGTTTATCACATGACCTCCAAGGATGAATCCATGAACCAGGGCCCAGTGCTTCTGTACATTTTATACCAAATTCCCTGTTCCTTCTGCTCTCTCATATTCTGCTTTCCTCCACCTTGTACTGCCATTGTGAACATTGCCAGTACATCTTTAAACAGATGTAATAAAACAAAGAACCGTGGATGCTGGCGATCTGTAACAAACGAAAACAGAAATTGTTCAAGAAACTCAACAGGTCTGGCAGCATTTTTGGAGGTAAAACAAAGTTAATGTTTGATTCACTGGACTCAAAACTTTAAATCTGTTTACCTTTAAGCAGAAATCAATTATTGCCCTTAGAGTTGGTGGGTTTACTATTGTTGCAGGCAAGGTGTTCCATGCCCTTACTACTCTGATCAAAGAACCTACCTCTGACATCCGTCACTCCTCAATTTAAAGCTATGTCCCCTCATGCTAGCCATCAGCATCTGAGGAAAAAGGCTTTCACTGTCCACCCTATCTAATCCTCTGATCATCTTGTATGTCTCTATTAAGTCACCTCTTAACTTTCTTCTCTCTAACAAAAACAGTCTCTAATCCCTTAGCCTTTCCTCATAAGACCTTCCCTCTATAACAGGCAATATCCTAGTAAATCTCCTCTGCACCTTTTCCAAAGCTTCCACATCCTTCCTGTAATATGGCAAGCAGAACTGTATGCAACACAGCAAGTGCTGCCACACCAGTGTTTTTTTTAGATTAGATTACTTATAGTGTGGAAACAGGCCCTTTGGCCCAACAAGTCCACACCGACCCGCCAAAGCGCAACCCACCCAGACCCATTCCCCTACATTTACCCTTTCACCTAACACTACGGGCAATTTAGCATAGCCAATTCACCGAACCTGCACATTTTTGGAGTGTGGGAGGAAACTGGAGCACCTGGAGGAAACCTACACAGACATAGGGAGAATGTGCAAACTCCACACAGTCGACTGAGGCGGGAATTGAATCCGGGTCTCTGGTGCTATGAGGCAGCAGTGCTAACCACTGTGCCATCATGCCGTTTTGTACAGCTGCACCATGACCTCATGAGTCCGATACTCAAACCCTCTACCAATAAAAGCTAACACACCGTACACCTTCTTAATAACCCTATCAGCCTGGGTGTCAACTTTCAGGATCTATGTACATGGACACTGATATCTCTCTGCTCATCCACACAACCAAGAATCTCACCATTATCCCAATATTCTGTATTCCTGTTACTCCTTCCAAAGTGAATCACCTCACACTTTTCTGCATTAAACTCCATTTGCCACCCTTCAGCCCAGCTCTGCAGCTTATCTATTTCCCTCCGTAACCAGCAACATCCTTTCACACTGTCCACGACTCCACCAACCTTACTGTCATCCGTAAATTTACTAACCCATCCTTCTCTGCCCTCAACCAGGTCATTTATAAAAACAACAAACAGCAGTGGCCCCAAAACAGATCCTTCTGGTATCCCGCTAGTAACTGAACTCCAGGATGAATATTTCCCATCAACCACCACCTCTGTCTTCTTTCAGCTAGTCAATTTCTGATCCAAACCACTAAATCACCTTCAATCCCATGCCTCCGTATTTTCTGCAATGTCCTACCATGGGGAACCTTATCAAATGCATTACAGAAATCCATATACACCACATCAACTGCTTTACCTTCATCCACCTGTTTAGTCACCTTCTCAAAGAACTCAAAAGGTTTGTGAGGCATGACTTACCCTTCACAAAACTGTGTTGACTATCCCGAATCAAATTGTTCCTTACTAGATGATTATAAATCATAACTCTTATAGTCCTTTCCAATGCTTTATCCATAACCGAAGTAAGGCTCACTGGTCTATAATCACCAGGGTTGTCTCTACTCCCCTTCTTGAACAAAGGGACAACATTTGCTATGCTCCAGCCTTCTGGCACTATTCTTATAGACAATGACGACATAAAGATCAAAGCCAAAGGTTCTGCAATCTCCTCCCTGGCTTCCCAGAGAATCCTAGGACAAATCCCATCCAGTCCAGGGACCTATCTATTTTCACACTTTATAGAATTGCTAACACTTCCTCCTTGTGAACGTTAATCCCTTCGCATCGAATATCCTGTATCTCAGTATTTTCCTCAACCACATTGTCTTTTTTCTTTATGAATACCGACAAAAATATTCATTTAGTGCCTTTCCTATCTCCTCTGACTCCATGCATAACTTCCCACTACTGTCCTTGACTGACTCTAACCTTACTCTAATCATTCTTTTATTCCTGACATACATTTCAAAAGCTTTAGGGTTTTCCTTGATCTTACCTGGCAATGACTTCTCATGTCCCCACCTGGCTCTTCTTAGCTCTTTCTTTAGGCCTTTCCTAGCTAACTTGTAATTCTCACGCACCCTAACTGATTTTTCATGTCTCATCTTTACATAAGCCTTCTTCTTCCTGTTGACAAAAGATTCAAATTCTTTAGTAAATCACGGCTCCCTTGCTCGACCACTTCCTCCCTGCCTGACATGTAAATACTTAACAAGAATACGCAGTAGCTGTTCCTTGAACAAGCTCCACATTTCAATTGAGCCCATCCCCTGCAGTTTCCTTCCCCATCCTGTGCATCCTAAATCTTGTCTAATCACATCATAATTGCCTTTCCCCCAGTTCTAACTCTTGCCCTGTGGTACATACCGATCGCTTTCAATTGCTAAAATAAATGTAACTGAATTGTGGTCACTATCACCAAAGTGCTCACTTCAAATCTAACTCCTGGTCTGGTTCATTACCCAGTATCAAGTCAAAATGTGGCCTTGCCCCTTGTTGACCTATCTACATATTGGGGTAAAAAATGAGGTCTGCAGATGCTGGAGATCACAGCTGAAAATGTGTTGCTGGTTAAAGCACAGCAGGTCAGGCAGCATCCAAGGAATAGGAAATTCGACGTTTTGGGCATAAGCCCTTCATCAGGAAGGGCTGATGTACATATTGGGTCAGGAAACCTTCCTGTGCACGTTGGACAAAAACTAACCTATCTAGATTACTCAAACTATAACATTTCCAGTCAATATTTGGAAAGTTAAAGCCCCCATAATAACTACCCTGTTACTTTCCCTTCTATCCAGAATCATCTTTGCAACCATTTCCTCTACATTTCTGGAACTTTTCAGAGGCCAATAGAAAACTCCCAACAGGGTGACCTGTCCTTTCCTCTTTCTAACCTCAGCCTATCCTACCTCAGTAAGCAAGTTCTCATCAAACGTCCTCTCTGCCACTGTAATACTGTCCTTGAATAACAATGCCACACCAACACCTTTTTTTACCATCTTCTCTGTTCTTACTTAAACATTTAGATCCCACACCTGTAACACCCATTCCTGTCCCTGCTTTATCCATGTCTCCAAAATGGCTACAACATCGAAGTCCCATGCTGCAAGTTCACCTACCTTATTCCAAATGCTCCTGGCATTGAAGTCGACACGTTTCAAACCACCTTCTTCCCTGCTGGTGCACTCTTGCGACCTTGAAACCTTATTTCTGACCTCACTACTCTCAACCTCCTGTACACTGGAGCTACAATTCAGGTTCCCATCCCCCTGCTACATTATCCAGGTATCCAAATCCCTCCCTCCTGCACCATCCCTGTAGTCACATGTTCAACTGTTCTCCCTCCCTGTTCCTCGCCTCACTAGCACGTGGCACGAGTAACAAACCAGAGGTAACAACTGTTTATGCTACTTCTGAGCTTCTACCCTAGCTCCCTGAATTTCTGCTTGAAATCCCCATCTGTCTTCCTACCTATGTCATTGGTATCTATGTGGACCATGACGTGAAACTGCTCCTCATCCCCTACAAGGATCCCGAAAACACAATCAGAGACATCATGAGCCCTGGCATCTGGGAGGCAACACACCAACTGTGAGTCTCTCCTGTTCCCACAGAAGCTCCTATCTGTCTCCCTAACTATGGAGTCCCCAATGACTAATGTTCTGCTCCTCTCTCCCCTTCCCTTCTGAGCAACAGGGACAGACTCTGTGCCAGACACTGTTCTCTAGTGTTTACCCCAGGTAAGTTGTCCCTTACCCCCCCACCCCAACAGCATCCAGAATGCTATACTTGTTATTGAAGGAACAGCCGCAAGGACTCCTTGCACTGTCTGCCAGTTCACTTTCTATCCTCTGATGGTAACCCATCTACCTTTTACCTATGCCTGAAGTGTGACTACCTACCTGTAACTCTTCTCAGTTAGCCTCTCAGTTAGCCTCTCAGTCTCCTGAATGATCCGAAGTTCATCCAGCTCCAGCTCCAGGTCCTTCACATGGTTTCTGAGGAGCTGGAGTTAGGTACACTTCCTGCAGAAGAAGTCAGTGGTGACCCTAACCTCGCACATTCTACAGGAGTAACATTCAACTGCTTGACCTTCCATTCCCACTGTTGTGAATTCCCAAAGAGACTACTGACAAAAAACTAGTAATCTTCCCAATCTGGTACACAGAATCGTTGTTTTGATTAGAGGAGGAGGATGGGTGGGAGACACTACCTAAGTAGTGTTTCTTTAAAGCAACCATCCAAATATATCACCTCGCTTACTCAGCAGTCCCATGTCTGTTCCTTCTCTGCGTGCGCTTGGCCTATTCATGAAATAGCTTTTTAATGATTAATTTACTTACCCAGCAGCTCCTTGGTCATCACTCCTGTTGCAGCTGAAAATAGAGCATTTAAATGGTCATTGGATAAACATATACTGCGCTGGAAAGTTCTACATTCTTTGCTTCATTAGGTGTGACATCCCTCCCAATTGATTTGATTGGTCTTGGAGACCACAGGCTGCTGTGCAACTCACTTTTCTTCCGAAAAGAGAAAATGGTCACAGTCAGCTACTTGGCTCATGAACATTAAGGCCTGCTGGGAATAATTTGATAAGATCCTGTCCGGTAACAGGGAAGACGATGTCACCTGATTCTACTCCATTTCTGTCACATTTTTGTTTTGGAAGTTCACACAAATTAAAAAAAGAAAGTCTCCTTCATTCTTCCTATGAAGTTACAGGGTTAGAACAGCAGTAGCTCATTCATTGTGTGGGTATGTTTTTATAGAATCCCTACACTGTGGAAACAGGCCATTTGGCAGAACAAGTCCACATCGACCCACCGAAAGAGTAACCCACCCAAACCCATTCCCCAACCCTATTACTCAATATTTCCCCTAACCTACACATCTCTGAACACTATGGGCAATTTAGTGTGGCCATTCACCTAACCTGCACATCTTTGTATTGTGGGAGAAAACCAGACCACCTAAAGGAAACCCATGCATACACGGGGAGAATGTGCAAACTCCACACGCCTGAGGCTGGAATCAAATCGGGGTCCCTGGCGCTGTGAGGCAGCAGTGCTAACCGCTGAGCCACCATGCTGCTCCCACTGATCTACCATAAGACCATAAGACATAGGAGTGGAAGTAAGGCCATTCGGCCCATCGAGTCCACTCCACCATTCAATCATGGCTGATGGGCATTTCAACTCCACTTACCAGCGTTCTCCCCGTAGCCCTTAATTCCTCGAGACATCAAGAATCATGCCACCCCTTCCTTGCTTGCTTGCACAGGAGTGATGGCACTTCTCATAGAAGCACTCAGATTGTAGAACATTTTGGGATACACTGAGGAAATTGGTTATAATTGCAATGTTTTTCTTCTTTTCTTCACTTGCAACAACAATGGTATTATTGATAAAATGACAAAATTAATAATTTAATAACAAGGTTGCATGGCAAGTTAAATAATGCCTATTTTTGTATAGTCACATCGTTAATGTATTTCACACCATTGAGGGCAGGAATAAGGAGGTTAGGACTGAGAAAATAACTCCCCAGCTATTACTTCATACATCTAGAGGAGCATTCACGTCTTTTCTGTATTTGCAAAACCACTTTTCTGCCCTAAAGGTTTCCTCTGAGCTCAAGATGTTACAAACTTAAACAACTGTTCTTTGCAAACAGATTTACTTCATTTCACCGAGGACACAGAGGCATCTCTCCCAATGCCCCCTGCTCTTTTGAAGTGTGATTGGCAATTTGCTGCCAATTAATTCTGAGCTAGAAGCTTAAGCTCATTAGAAGCTAAATTAAAACTGTCCAGACCCATTTCACACAAAATCGTCACTTCTGGCAACCAGTGGAGGATTCTACCCATTGATTCAGGGCGGGATTAAAGGTTGGGTCTTAGGAAAAGTGAATCTGATCAAACACACAATGCCAGACAGCCAGCCAACCCCATATGATCTTCACTTTTGAAAGTGATATTATCAACACTGTGAATTTAAAATTTTCACAAGTTTTGGAACACTATTTTCTGTTTATTAATATTAAAGAATTTTGCCAGGATGTAACATAGGATTGTGTTGCCTATAGTAACTTCCATTTTAGCATAGATAGAATTCAGCACAAAAACCCCCGAAGAACAGCAGATGTTGGAAATCAGAAACAAGAACAGAAATTGCTGGAGTTCTGAAGAAGGGTCACTGAAACAGTAACCCTGCCACAACCGCTGAGTTTATCCAGCAATTTCTGTTTTTGTTTAGAATTTAGATTTAATCATTATCAAAACACAATATCTCAGAAATGTTCATATTGACTGTGTTCAAGTCTACACTGAACATGTTGGATCCAAAACATTTTAGACAGCTAAGTTTATTCATGCATATTGATGGCTTAATTATCAGCTCCTGAATTCTCCAAAATCTTCTTTTTGCTCAGAAGTAGATGAAACCTTTGCTTGAAAAAATTTTTGTTGCAGGTGTTGATGCAAATAACAACTTTATCACAATTGTGAGGGAAAGACAATTAAGTTTCTGAAAACTAATCATGGGAGTCGTACATTAATGAATCCTCATGTTTTTCTGATATCCAAGCATTTCCAAAGAATCTGCATGGACATTCTTTACATAATTTTATAATTATATGATATTAAATATTTGTTGCATCCATTTCTGGTGCTTAGGTGATATCAATGATGCAAACTTGAGATATTTTTAGCCAACACCAAAGATCCACGTATTGACTTGTACTTTTGATCCATCATGTCTGGGAGTTGCATATACACAAAACACTCATCAGTGCTTCTCCCTACATTAATATCTTGAAAAATATCACAATGAATGGCTAGGTAAGAAGATATGCAAGCATGCTAAACTCCTACAGTAAATGACAAAGAGGACTGGTTATGCACATTATGTAAGAAACATTTGTCAAAGGGGAAATAATTTATATAACTATTAGATTGCTACCGACTGCAAAACTGATCTTAAATTCCCTAGAAAGTTAGAAGAGCAGAGTTTTCAATGATATGTCTGAGGATGCATCCTTGTGCAAGACATAAATAAGTATGAGGTAATCATGTTTTTATTCAAATTAATTGTGAATTTAACTAATGAATTTTAAATTTTATTTATCTATGCCCCCTGTTATTAATATAGGCACTGTGTTATGGTGACTTAAACACTTTTCACTTTCTTTGTAAAATTACAAGTGACAATAAATTCTATTGCACTAATTAATTTGCTAATGCACTTTTCAGATATTTTTCATTTTTATTAATCAGCAAATACGAGTTTCAAATTCTGTCAGTCTTCAGATTTGATCTTGATTTTGACCTTGATCTTTACATCCCGAGAAGCCTGTCTGTTTTCTGTAATGTTTCAATTTATGAAGCTAAGGAATTTTTGAGCTTGCATTATTTTTAGGACAGTGACACCTTCTAACCAATAAGATTATACATATAAATAAATACGTGAAAATCTCCTGTGATACTGCTCTCACTCCAGAAAGTTACTAAAAATAGGTAATAGAATTCTAGGTTTTATCTGATGAGGAATATAATACAACAGCCTGGCAGTAATGATGATGTGTTTAGAGTACCGTGTGCAAAGTTGGACTCTTCACAATCAGTAGGATATTAAAGCTTTAGTCAGGTTATAATAAATTGCTAGAACAATGCTGTGCATGAAAAGATGCCGAATGACTCAGGGAATTAGGGATTTTAATAGAACAATGATGTTTGTGGGGTGATTTGATCGTAGTGTTCAACATCTTAAAATGATGGAATATCTTATTTAGAAATGAGTTAATGAAACTTTATAGGATTGAAAATGAGCATGAGAATCAGGTTGAGCATTTCAGTGCAACCCTAACCTAAGAGTGGTAGAGTCATACGCCATGGAGACAGACCCTTTGATCCAACCAGTCCATGCCGAGCATGTTCCAAAACAAAACTGGTCCTACCTGCCTGCATTTGGTTGATATTACTCCCCTCCCTAACCTTTCCTATTCATGCATTTATTCAAATATCTTTTAAACATTGTAACTCTGCCTGCATCCATCACTTCCTCTGGTAGATCATTCCACAGCCTCTGTATAAAAAAGTTGCCTCTCATACCCTTTTCACATCTTTCTCCTCTCATCTGAAAAAATATGTCCCTAGTTTTGAATTCCTCTACCTTTGGGAAAAGATGTTTGCTAGTCACCTTATCTATACCCCTCATGGTTTTATAAACCTCCATAAGGTCACCCTTCAACCTCCTATGCTCCAAAGAAAAATGACCAAGCCTACGTAGCCTATTTCTAAAACTCAAACCCTCCATTGCTGGCAACATCCTGGTATATCTCTCCTGAAATCTCTCCAGTTAAATACTATGATTCCTACCAGAGGGTGACCAGAACTGTGCACAGTACTCCAGAAGAGGCCTCATCAATGTCCTGTACAACCTCAGTATGACATCCCAACCCCCATATTCAATGGGCTGAGCAATGAGGGTAAGCATGCAAAATTCTTCTTAATCACCCTGTATACCTGTGGCTCAGATTTCAAAGAATTATGTGTTTGACCCATAAGTCTCCCTGTTTTACAATACTATCCAGGACTCTACCATTAATTGTGTAAGGCCCTGCCCTTGTTTGTTGTCCAAAACTTCATTCCTTTCCTTTCATCAGACAGTGAAATAACCGACAACCTGGTCAGCTAGTGATGCAGGAGCAAGTTGTAGAGGAAGAACAGACTGGCATTGAAACCCCACTGCTTGTTCTGAAAGTCACTGGCTCTGTGCATACTTGGAGAACAATTTAAAAATGAGACATGCATAAGGTGAGACAGCTGGTATGACTGGCTGCGGGTAGATCAGGGTAAAGGGTAGAGCAGATGTCAGATTGTTGGAGAATGAGTTTGTAAATGAGTTCTGCTGTGGAGGATTAAAATGAGAGTTTTAATGGGATAACTGCAGGAAAAGGCTGATGGAAATGCGTAAAGAATTGCTTAGTGCAGCATGCACGCAAGTCAGAGAGCCTGCAATCATTATAAGGGATCTGGAAGATTATGGCACCAATGTCAAGCAGTGCTTTGCACTGTACTTGATCATCATAGTTTCCATTATGGGAGTTGTGGCCAACTCCATGTGAACTTGTGCATTCTGACTGTAGTACACCATACTGGCTAGTGATTCAATATCATTTGCTGCAGAAGCAAATACGACACAATCTCTGAGTGAAATTTCAGGTTGAAAGAAAGCAAGCTTAATTTGTTGTTGCTGTACAACTTGCACCATTACTCACACTGCTACTATCATGGCTGCGGATAGTTTCTGGTCTAACAGCAGTTGCAAGATTTCACAGCAGTCCACCGAAGCATCACCTTATGGAAGCAGCAATGGCACCTTAGTGAATAAACCTGCTGTCACCTCTGATAAAATTGTGTGCTATTCCAGTTCTCTAATCTGCTAGTGCCTTGCTGTTATCTCTCAGCCTGCAAGCTCAGACTGCTGCAACACATGTGATGATGCGATTTAAAGCTTTGTTTTCTAGCGTCAGATCTACAAAACACCATCTGTAGTCTTTGGGGAAATGCAATTGCACTCTTAGGTATTCATTGATTAGCTGTAGTCATGTGACTTCTATCTTTGCTGTAACTCCTCATATGTGCACTTTGTGGGAGCCATTAAACTCACGTTACTTAAAATATGGTGTCAGAGTAGTGCAGCTGAAAATGCTAAGGCTTTCAGAGCTACAAGAGATGATGCCCTAGATTCATCAGAATGTGAACATCTACACAAACTCGCTACCAAGAACATGCAGAGATATTGGGGCAAAGAACCGACAACAACTTGTATTAGAATCGAACAATTACTGATGACAACCCATCGCTGAGCTATGACAATGTGAATGGAGAAATGAGCTTGCCAACAAGAAAGACCTTGAAGCAACCCTAATGTAGCAAGGTCAACCAATTGTTTTTGCATCTTGGGCATTAGTACTGCCTGAACGATGCTTTACTCAGACAAAGGAGGAGTATCTGGCTATTGTCCTTGCTTATGATTATTTTAATCAATACCTATTTGGGAGAGGTGTGTGACAATGGAGTTGACCAACAAGCCACTTTAAAACATATTCCTCAAACTGTTTCCATCCATTCCAAAGTATCTACAAAGAATATTAGTTTATTCACAGAGCTATTGCATGGACATCAGTACAAGCAAGGGAGACATGTACATTGCCGACATGCTGTTGAGTGCATTACACTCTCAGAAGAAAGAAATGATGTTAAACAGAGTGTGGAATTCCCAGATTCAATGAGAAGGATCAGCTCAATGTGCTTTGGAAATCATCAACTCAGGAGAGACAATGACTCTGCAAAACATGACTTTCTCACAATAAGCAAACTACACAACAAGGTGCAACTCTCTGTGCTATATGGAGCAGTGATGAAAAAATGGCCAGGAAACATCAAGGACACATCTGTTCCAAGAAGTGAGTTTAGAGCATAAAGAGATTAAGTAGTGAGCAACGTAACATTCTGTCCAAACACAACTGAGTCATTATCTCTCAGATTATGACAAATGAGAAGAAATGCCATCAAGAAATTGAGTCTAGTCTGAGAAATGCAAGAGAAGTGTTCTACTGATCAGTCTGCAGAAGAGAAACCTTGTATTCTGTCAAATGTACTTGCTCCTCCTGTTTTATCTCTCTGGAAAGAGAGGGTAAAATATATTCAGCCAATTTTTCATACAGACCTCCAGTGGCCTCCTTCATCAGAACAGGCTCAATGCTTAATCAACAATCTCTGTATATCCATACAACAGTGAACTACACGATACTGGAAATATCAGCTCCAGCCTAGAGATTTCATGGACATACTTACCTTATGGTATTGTTATTCCCCAACCTGCACTGAGCTTGCAGTTCCACCTTCAAAGGGCTGCAGTTTTCAGTGGGAAACTCCTGTCAAAAGATGCAATAGGGCCTACCCTGTTCCATGTTGAGACTTTAGGAGCAGAAATGTTCTGCTTCCTGCTGACAACCCTTCCCCTCTCTATTTGAGCAATTGTGTTCAACTCTCTCCCACCCCTGCTCACTCTCCCAGTTATGCTGCAAAACAGGAGGGAATGTAAAATGCAGCAGGAGTAAGTGGATTGAGCAGATCCCTTTAAGTTTAACTTGTGTCACATCACTCCTTGTAAGTCATACCAACTTCAAACAGATGTTCAAATTTCTAAAATACTTCTACTAACCCCTAACAGACATTAGAAATCAATCAACAACTCAGAAGTTAATGATCCTTTCAGATTTTATTGTTTGAAGAGGAAGTTCCTTCCTTTTGCTGAATACACACTGAACTCTTTAAGATAATGAGAGTGGCGACTAAACTAGCACAACTGGCATAAACTCAGCATTATAAAAAGGTTAAGTCACCGCAGTAGGGCTGCTTTCCCAGAGGGGAGAGAGAAGAGCGGCTGTTGGAGATTTAACCTGAGGGACACCGTGCCTCCGGTGAGGGGAGAAGTTGAGAAGGAGGGTCCTTCATGATAACCTCAGTCAGTGAGGCAATTTAACTCCTGCATCACAAGCTCATTGTCCAGTCAACTGAGCTAAGTGACCACCTGCTTTATCATTACATGCTGGCTATTCTATGATTTGTTTATTCAGCATTCACTCCCAGTGACCAAATTAACAACATACTCAAAACTGCATCTGGTGCAATCAGTACCAAAATGTGCACAAGACGTATGGAAGCTATGCTAGCCAGTGAAAAGCATCCATAGCACCAAAATTCTTATGTGATGCACCCAAACTCCCAGGCTACATTAGTCATTCTAACAAAGAAGGATCGAGAACATAAGGTTAAACGTAATGGATTTAGAACTTGATGTGTGAACGTGTACGAAGCCTGGAGAGTTTTAGTCAAACATGCAGGTCTACGTTTAAACGATATTACATAATATCAAAACAAATCCTTAAACTCTTCAGGGATTCTACTGGTCTCATTTGAGTGGAAGATTTAAGAAATCAGTTAAAAAACAAAGTGACCAGTTATTTTTAGTTGTTTGCATTGTTACAATATGATGCCGTGAGTTTGTCATGCTTTAGACCTGTCACTTTCATTTTGAACAAACCAGAAGCATGAAGCGAGTCATGTGACCTGCCTTGATAATATTTTCAGATCAATCTTTTCAGAGTTGCTAACACACACCTCAGGAGCAAGTCGAACTTGGCTTCTGCCTTACAGAAATCCTGGGTGCATTGGTTGTTAAAGGACTATTTTACTGGGAAGAAAGTACAAATTATTCACACTTGTAAACAATGATCCGTGCGTGCTGAATCGATCGTTGCAGTGGAATCTTATAAGGGTGTCAGCAACACGGTCAATGACAAGATATGTGGCAGATTCCTGAAAGAAATCTGGTATTTAATATTGAGTGGTGCTTGCTGCATCTTTATTCAGTGGTGAGGCGTGTTTCTCACTAAACAGCCAACTCAGGGAGATGTTAGCTTGTTAAACCGTCACAATTCACCCCATTAACATTTAGATTCCCATCATAGTAAACACACCTAGCAGGCACCGAGTTGAGAATTCAGATGTGTTACCAGCTCAGCATTGTCTGCCATGTTGTTCAGCACCAAATGACATCTTAGAACACCGACAGCCTGGTCGCTCATAGCACTAGGGACCTCGGTTCAATTCCAGCCTCAGGTCACTGTCTGTGTGGAGTTTGCACATTCTCCCAGTGTCTGCGCGACTTTCCTCCAGGTGCTCTGGTTTCTTCCCACAATCCAAAGATATGCAAGTCAGGTGGATTGGCCAAGCTAAGTTGCCCCATAGTGTTCAGCGATGTGTAGGTTAGGTGCATTAGCCATGGGAAATGCAGGGCTACAGAGGTGGGATGCTCTTTGGAGAGTTGGATGGACCTTTGGTAGCTGAATGGCCTGTTTCCACACTGTGGGGATTCTATGATGATGACTATCTATGGGTACAGCAGAACAACATGGAATATTAGATTGCCATTGGTGAAAGTGCCAGCATTTTGTTTGAACTATGGAGATGAACTGCAACTTCTATTTTTTTTTTTTGCCTTTTGGTTTTGCTGTCTGTAAATGAAACCTCATCTTTGGAATTGTCTGATCACTTGTCTGCGAATAATTTCCCATCCTGGACAGTGGCAAGCTGCGAATACCCAGTAATCACTGAGGAGAGTACAGGTAACCTAGAGAGAGTGCTCAGAGGGATGTAGAAGAGGTAAACTGTGGTCTGGTGGTCAAACAGCAACTAAGCTGAGACAATGAGCTGACTGTGTGCTGTACACAGTGTGGCTTTGTGGATGCTGTGCCATTATGATACTGGTGAGGAACTATGTTAAATTGCCAACTCTTGTTGTTGAGTGGTAAGTTGCTTTAGGAATTGCGAGCAGTTTCAGGCCCCATATCTGAGGAAGAAATATGCTGGCACTGGAGGGAGGTAAAAACAATGACTGCAGATGCTGGAAACCAGATTCTGGATTAGTGGTGCTGGAAGAGCACTGGTACTGGAGGGAGTCCAGAAGAGGTTCAGGTGACTGTCTGTGTGGAGTTTGCACATTCTCCACACAAGAATGGTCCATTGGATGAAGGACTGGTCGTATGAGGAGAAGTTGAGGACTCTGGCTCTGTACTCAATGGAGTTTAGAAGATCTGATTGAAACTTGCTGAGAACCCTGGGTAGAGTGGATGTGGAGAAAATGTTTCCACTAGACGATGAGACTAGGACCAGAGGGCACAGCCTCCAAGTGAAAGAACATACTTTTAGAACTGAGATAAAGAGGAATTCCTTCAGCCAGCGAGTGTTTAGTCTGTGGAATGCATTGCCTCGGTCAAAGAGTGTGGTGCTGGAAAAGTCTGGCAGCATCTGAGGAACAGGAGAGTCAACGCTTCGAACATAAGCCCTTCATCAGGAATGAAACATCGATTATGCCCGAAACGTTGATTCTCCTGCTCCTCGGATGCTGCCTGACCTGCTGTGCTTTTCCAGCACCACATTCTTTGATTCTGATCTCCAGCATCTGCGGTCCTCTCTTTCTCCGAACTAATTGCCACAGAAGAGTGTGTGGAGGACAAGTCAATGATGGTCTTTAAGATAGAAATAGCTAAGTTCTAGATTGGTAAGGGAATCAAGGGTTGTGGGAGAAGGCAGGGGATTGGGGTTGAGAAACATATCAGCCATGATTGAATAGTGGAGCAGACTTAATGAGCTGAATGGTCTAATTTTGTTTCTATATCTTATGCATTTATAGAAAACGTCCTGGTAAGTCATGAATAGGATCGGATGTAAAGGGCACCACAAATGAAGAGTCCCACTCTTTGGAAGATGGTACAGGATGAAGACGAAGACAAGATTTCTGACTGCACCAGTTGGTAGGCACAAAGACAAAAGCAACGCAAGGACACATTAACGTTACACCAAACTCAAAATTCATTTAAAATGCTGCAAAAAATGGATGACACCAAGGCCTTTGCTAAGTATAGGGTCAAAGGGAGGAATATCTAACCATGTTATGAGGAGAATAAAAAGCAAGATTTAAGGAGATGTTGCAATCCCTTAACCAAAAAGGGAAAGACAAGCCCTTCATCCAATGGACCATTCTTGTGAACCTCTTCTGGACTCCCTCCAATACCAGCATATTCCTTACACAAAGGTGAGGTGAAGGATTGAGATTTAATTGTAAACAAAGAGAGTTCAAGAATATGCATGTAGCACAACAGGATGTTAGTTTGGATGAGGATGCAGTGAGAACAATGTAACAGTCTAACCCAGGGATAACAAAGACATAAGTAAGCATTTCAAAGGGCAGACCAGTTAAGAGAGGGATAGTGGCAGGTAAGAGAGACAGGCGTGACTATTGTCAATCTTCAAGATGGAGAGGAATGAGATTAGAAGCTCAACTCCTATTGAATAGAAATCTACAGCTGTGTAAATTTTATTTCAACTTCAGACAGCAGCTGAGGAGGGCACTGACATCAACAACAAGGGCAGAAATATATTTTTTGAATAATTAAATGTCTTAACTGAGTGCAATTGGTTCAGTGATGACACAGCTATTTCCACAAACATATCTAAAGAGTTTGACTGACAGTCTAAAGTTTAAGTGTTTTACTTTTCATTAGAACCAATAATGTTAATGTACTTCATTTTTACACGTTCGGCTGTCCTTGTGAGAAGGGATTCCATTCTATTCACAGCTATTAATGCACTTGGGAATTATTTGTGCATGTTATTGATTTCAGCATTAATTCTGTAAATCTATTAACAAACTTGGCCTTCAATAAAGCAGTCCTTTCAGTCAAGTCTACACCGAACAAGTCATGGCTACAGTTATAGACATGTGATAGTTTTATTGTGGGAATCCAGATTTTGCAGGAAAATAGTCTGTCAAACCTGAGCCAAGAAAATCAGCAAATTTCACCCAGTTAAAGCTGTGTACACAATAATGTCTCAAAACACTTCTTTGAAACTTAAATAAACAGAGGCAGAGCCAAAAGATATTGTAAACATGTTGGAAAGCTGTTGGAAAAGGGGGCCTTCAAATCCAACAAACTTCTTTCGCCCCATGTTTAATCGTCTCTTATATTCTGTAGCTGATGACTTGGCTCAAACTTGTGCCTAGATGGAAGGGATCTGTTCTTTAGCCAAAATGGTGCCTGAGCCCTGAATCCAAGCAGTGTTTCCTTTTCTGACAGCTATTTTCTCCAGGGTGAGGGTGGAAAAGGGAGCAAGGATGTGACTCATACACATGGGAAGCTGTAACTCAGCAGGGCCATTTGAACTTGATTTTTGTTTCATTTATTGAATGTGAAGCCTCAGACCTCAGTGACAGCCTCCTCAATTGCTGAGTTTCAGACAATTAGCGGATGAAATAGTCTGGAGAGGAGACTCTACCAGGTAGTGAACATCATTTTTTATATCTGCCTGCACATGCACCAGGATTTGTACTGACTCCTAGTGGTGGATGTTGGCTGCACCAAGGCCCCAGTTTGTACTGAGCCTGATTAATAGGGACTAGTCTCAGCTTATTCGTTCAATGCCTGCCATTTAATGGATGGGCGTTTGGCATAAGGTATTTGTTAGTGCCTTCCCATCCTTCCGATTCCTTAATCTAATGGAGATCCATTTCTTCAGGAACCTTGTTCTATTTAGGATGCCAGGTCTGTAAACTGGCAGTGGGTGGATTGAGTCATAATTGATTTGCAGCATGGGTGAGTCACTGCAGATGAGGGACGTTGAACAGACAATTCCTATAATGATGCAAATTGTTGTCTTCAATTGAATGTTGCTTGATGGATTTAGGAAAGTGCAGTGATTCTCAATCCCAAGGGTCACAACGATAATATAATCAAAGAATACAGCAAACAAACACAAAATATCACTTTCTGGGTAAAAAGAAATAAAACTGGGAACCGCAATCACTAGGACCAGTTCACAAGGTTTAAAGCCAATTATCCTTTTATTTGCTGGAGCATTGAATTTCTTTCCCCAGGCTCTAACACTTCTTCACAGGGAAACAGGGTGTTTGGTACATTAACAGCAAAGTTCCCTCAGTCAGGGGTAACAGCTTGCAGTGATTATTGTTAGGAAATAATTTGTTTTCTCTAGATGTTGAGCATATTTTTTATTGTACAGACAGATACACCAACTTCCCTCCCAGAGGTCTGAATTTCTTTTTATACCTGGATTGTTTACACCCAGTAATTAGCTGTTCAACTGCCCCGGAAGAAACCAGAGAGTTGTCATCAGGCTGATGACCTTTGGAATGCACAACTGGTCGCAAATGCACAACTAATTGTGGTGGTGGCATAGTGGTGATCCAAAACAGTATCCTGAGGATGTTGTTTCAAATCCTACCAAGGTGAATGGGAAACTTTGAATTCCAGAATTCGGTAAAATCTGAGATGGGTGATCTAATAGTAACCAACTCTTGTAAAAAGCCATCTGATTCACTAATGTCCTTTGATGAAGAAATTTGCTGCTTTTACCCTGTTCTGGCCTACATGTGACTCCAGAACCATAGAAACATGGTTAATTCTCAGCAGCCAACTGAACAATTAGGAACAGGCAATTAATGCTGGTCAAACCAGTGATACCTAAATCCCATGAACAATTTTCCAATTAATTAGCTACTTGTAGTTACGTAACTCTCTCCCTGCATACAACGCTGGTGCAAGACCATCCACAAACATCTTTTGTCCCGGCTTTAACAAAGTAGCAGAGTAATCACAATTTACAATGAGTTTTAGAAACTTGCTTTCAAATGCGCAACAACTCCTTCCAGAATTATTGGCTTTGAAGCAATCAGTTTTCCACGAAAAATAATGATAAGGTAATACTATCTTTATAGTTTTAACGGAAATGTTTGTTTGATGACGCGGCTGATAGGTCCCGACAATGATAGGATATGTATGAGAGTGAAGGACAATGGCAGCAGGTCCAGGGATTTCTGGAAGTCAAGAGCTATCAAAAGCTTTGTAAAGAAAAATAAGGAAACATGTAACAGATATAGTGCAATAAAAGTGGCACAGTGCCTTCAAAAGTAGGGAGACTGTAGGAGATTGCTTAAAAAGGAAATTAGGAGGGCAAAGAGGGTAAAGAAATATTGTTGGCAGGTGGGATTAAGAGAAACCTCAATGCTTTTTTATAAGTATATTCAGGGTTAGAGGATTTTTAAAGAGTGGTGAGATTTTTAAGAGACCAAAAAGACAGCGTGTGTGTGAAGCAAGCATATGTGGGTGTAATTTTAAATGAATACTGCTCATTGCCCTTCACAGAGGAGAAAGAGATTATACGCAAGGATTTTAGTTAAAAAATCACACAACACCAGGTTAGAGTCCCATTGGTTTATTTGGAAGCACTAGCTTTCCAAGCGCTGCTCCTTCATGCAGCACTCTGAAAGCTAGTACTTCTAAATAAACCTGTTGAACTATAATCTGGTGTTGTGTGATTTTTTTTTAACTTTGTACACCCCAGTCCAACACCAGCATCTCCAAATCAGGATTTTAGTTTGGATGGTGAGCTTCCAAAACTCATTAAGATTAATAAGGAGAAGGTATTAGACATTTTAACAGGCATACGAGTCCACAAATTCCTAAGGCCTAATGATACATATTCCAGGTGCTATGGAAAGTAAGGAAGGAGTTTGCTGGGGCCGTGATGGAGATATTTAATACCTCGTTGGCTACGGGTGAAGTGCTGAATGACTGTAGCTAATGTGGTTCCTTTGATCAGGAAGTTCAGCAGGCATAGGCCAGGTAATTACAAACCAGTTAGTTTGAAGTCAGTGCTAGGGACATTATTGGAAAAAAAATTGTGAAGAATGGGATTGATGGGAAAGGCTGGGATTGATCAGGAATCATCAGCATGGATTTGTTAAGGTTGAATCCAATCTGACGAATTTAATTGAGTTTTTTGAAAAGGTGATATATTAATGAGGGTAGGTAAAAACAAGGACTGCAGATGCTGGAAACCAGAGTCTAGATGAGAGTGGTGCTGGAAAAGCACAGCAGGTCAGGCAGCATCCGAGGAGCAGTAAAATCGACATTTTGAGGTATTGAGGTACAGATTGTTGTGCATCCAGTCAGGTTGGTTCATGAATCGTTTCTGGTTTTGATGTTTGTTCATGTTTTTTTCAGATGTTCCCGGAAAGGCAAGGTCACGTCTAAAGTCACTCTCCTGGATCTTGGGTTGGGCTTGTGATTCTGACTGTCCGTGTAGTTTTGCAATTCATGTTGACATTGGAAATCTGAAAATGGACTGAGTTTTTTGGAGATTTTTTAAAAATCTTAGGCACCATGGGCTGTCATCTGTCAGCTTTGTAATGTTTTTTCTTTATTCAAGATTTGGTGCAGGGTACATCAATATAGTTGAGCTAGCAAAATATAGGAATCAGTTGGTCATTTGTACATATGGTGTATTGCATTGTGGCGAGCACTAAGGCCTGTGTTAGCTGTTAGCCAGTTTTTTCCATACACTTTTCCCTGTCCAAAAAGGCCTCTAAATCATCCGTTGTGTATGTGAGTTTTAACAGTCCTTAGCCTGTCTGAAATGACATCTGTTTTACACAGGGTGAGAGTTATAAGTATGAGGAGATATGAATGTGTGTAAAAGAAAGATAAGGTTCATAGAGCTGGCAAATTGTCCAGTTACATCACTTTTCTGCTTTTTAAATTTTGAAGGTAAACATCCAGCCTGCTGAGACTCTGATTTGAAAAAAAATGCTGCTTTCAAATTCTATTAATCTTTGTTGGTGGTGGCAATTGATTAGTAGTATTATCACTGGATTAGCAATCCAAAGACTGAGGTAATATTCCAAAGATCCTGCTTGGAATATAAATTTGAAAACCTCGAATTAAAAGTCTAATAAGAACCATGAAATATTTATGAATATAGTAAAAATAAATCATCTGGTTTACTAGTGTAGTATTGAACTGATGACAGAATGTAGTAATGTACAAATGAAAGCAATCTATTGTTCTTACCTGTCTGATGTATGTGTGACTCCAGACCCACAGCAATGTAGTTAACTCTAAACTGACCTTTGATATGGCCTAGGAAGCTACCCCTGCTGTGACAAAGTGCTCAAAGGCTAATATGAGTGAAACTAATGGACTACCCAGCATTAACCAAGACACAGGAAACAACAATAGCAAGATCAGTCCTTGCAAAGTTTTCCTCACTTATATCTGGAGGTTTATTCCAAAATTGGGAGAGCTGTCTCACAGACTGGTGAACTATCGTCCTGATATAATTGTACTCATGAAATCATACATTGAGAACTATGTCCAATGTGTCACCATCACTGTTCCTGGTTATGAACTCCCCCACTGGCAGGACAGAGCCAGCGGAGGTAGCAGCACTATAGTACATAACCAGGAACAAATTGCTGTTGGAGTCCACAAGTTGATTGTAGACCCATGAAGTCTCATGGTATCAGATCAAACACGGGGCAAGGAAATGTCCTGCTGATTACTAATTAGACAAGTCCTCCACTCCGCCCATCCTACCTCAGCTCATGGTCAGCACTTTTTCATGTTGAACTTCGAGAAAATAATGAGAGTGGGGAGGGCACAAAATGGGACTTCAATCTCCATCACCAAATGTGACTCCACTGCACCACTACTGACTGATCGAGTCCTAAGTTATCTTACTGCATGATGAGAATGAGGCAGGTAGTGAGGGAACCAACAAGACGGAAAAAACTTTATTTTGCTGTGACTGAACAAATCACCAGGATACTCAGGTGCGGGTTATAATGCTTTATTCATGCATACAAGTGGAGAGTCAGCCTCAGGCAGTGTAAGATAATCTTCTAAAAGTTCATCTCTTAAATCCATATTTGATAATTTATACATATTCAATTCAGCAACTTACAATCACATGCTGGATGGAAGTCCCCAGCTTCAGTTCCTTATTCTGTTTATACATACACCAAACATTGTTGATATTCATGCAAGATTCCCATATCAAGCTGCTTCCTAGATTCTATCACCTACTCCATTTACCTCCCACCATTGCTCTTTGCTGCAGTAGCTGCATTGTTTCATTCTTTATCCTTTCAATCTCACCCTTTGTCTCATGGCCTAACCCAAAGCAGTACCCATTTTGGCTCTTGGCCTGAGATAAGATGGTACTTAGTGGCATTGTACTTTCCCTTGGCACTTCACTGTCCATAGATACTGGTGAATTACTGTGTTCAGGGTTCTAAAGGCAGTTGGTTATACTATCTAAGCAGGTCAGCTGAATAATTCAGATTCTCGCTTCATCTGTCTCATCCTTGAATTCTCCAAATGCTGTACTTCTGTGTCCTTCTGGAGTATTGAACCAAATGCACTAAATATAGAAACATTACTAACTGGGTGATAGTGAAAGTGTTGGGGATGATCCTAATCTGAGTGTCTCTGTACAATTGATTACAAAGATGCTCCAAAAAAGTGATGTTATCCATTTGTTTGACATCATTAGCCAGTGGAGAAAGTGAGGACTGCCCTATCTTGTTACTGCAGTGTTTACATGTTCTATGCATTTGTTGGACTTGATCTCAAATAATTGTAATTTATTCAGGCAACAGTTGAAATATATAGGAAAACTGCATCAGATATGGTACTAGGTTTTCCTGAATACCTTCCTTCTCCTGTACGTTGTCTGTTGCTTTCCTGAAGATTTTCACCAGGTCCACCTTTCCTATCGTATCCAGTCCCGAAGGGTATTAACACACGACATGGCTTGTTTTAGAATAGGGTCAATATCTATTTCAATACTATTTCTGTCACATTGGTAATGCAATATCTCCCAGTCCCTAACTGAGTGCTCAGTACCCATACCCAGATAAGCAAGGTAGGTTGATTCAATTGCATCCCATATAGCTTCTATGGCGCAATTGGCTGTTAATTGAAACCTGCACCTTTTTCTTTCTCTTACATCAGATATGGTCAGACAACAGAAGAGGCTTGTACTCTGCATCGATCAAAATTGATGCTTAACATCTTATCTTTTATGGTGATATTGTATGTTACACAGTAATTCAGATACTAGAGTAATTAGTATTCTCTACTCTATATAATGTTTTAATGGGTGTTCACTCTGACACAGCTAGGATTTCCATTACCATGCCGATTAGCATATTCTTGATTATAATGCAGTTCACCTCAGTTTAATATACATGTCTCAAAGCCCTGAGCTGGCAACTGGTCAGGCTATGCTCTTTGTGTAGTGACTTAAAACAAGTACACTTTTTAATCCACATGGTCACTTCACCCTCACAAATTTGGCTGAAGTTTTCCTGCACCTGCTCAAGCATCTGTGATCCAGAGATGCTGCAGACATCATTTCTGACCGCATCAGCTGACTGACTTTTCTCCACATTAATCAACCTGTAAATGGTCCATGCATGACTCTGTAGTGCACTGGCCAAGTTCTGAATTACCCATGTCAGGTCTTGATCTGTTGCAAGCTGTCTCTTTTCCAAAGTTATTTTAAACTAAGGACTTAAGGTAACTTTTGGACAACTGTTTCCAAATCAAGCAAACTTACAAGTGAGGTCCCTGTGGGGACACCATTAACAGGACTATGTTTCAGGTTGACCCTTTCCCTGAACAGTGGATGATATCTTTGGCTATCCTGGACTGGAGGGGTAAGCCATTGTAGAATACAATCCCTACAGTGTGGAAGCAGGCCATTTGGCCCATTGAGTGCACAATGACCCTCCAAAAAGCATCCCACCCAGACCCACCTTATCCCTGTATCCCTGCATTTCCCATAGCCAACCCACCTAGCCTGCACAACCCTGGACACTATGGACAATATGACATGGCCAATCCACCTAAACTGCATATCTTTGGACTGTGGAGGGAAACCAGATCATCTGGAGCAATCTTTTAAGAAGATGGGAATGTTTTCTCCATGAAAAATCATAAATATTTTGCTAGAGTTTTATTGCAATCTTGTTCCTTTTCAAAAGCACTTGGAGTTCATCCTCGGTGGAATTGAAGCACCCAAAAATGAAACAAAGATTTATGAGACTATAAATCTGCCAGATCAATATTTCTACCATCTGTCCTCCTAAACAGTGTGTTATTTACTAAATTATTCTTCCAGGTTCTGAATTAAACTCAGCTGGATACAAACAAGCCAGTTGCTGTTATATCCCTGTATGAGTTTATTTCATTAAAATACATTGAAGGACAATTCAGTTTTCTAGCTCTGCTAACACTGTATAGGAGGGCAGTGGTGCAAGGTTCTGATGTGTTGTCCACGTCCCCTCAAATACACCAAAGTCAATGCTACTTATCAGATTTGGCAAATGCATTGGCAAGATATGCAGCTTTGAGAATTTAGGAAACTGGGGATATATTTTCTACCTCAGCTTTTAAATCCTTTGAAAATTCAATCAATCATTTTAGCTAAGGAGCGAGTTCTTAATTTTGTTACTTGCAACCATGAGTTCTGATGATCTGAATGGTCTATATCCAAACGCATTCAGTGTTAACATGTGAATATCCATTCATTAGTGGCAAGCTGATATAATTTCAACACAGCAGGTATTCATTAAGCAATAAAGGCTTCTACAAGAATACTGAGGCTTAGCTGAGGTTTGGCACTCTTGAATAGGTGAAAGTAAGGTCACTTTTGTCCCAGAGACTATCCTTTTATCAGGTGACTGGATGTGAGTTTAACCTGAGAATTGTCTCAGTTGAGGGGCGAGATTAGGCAGGTGGGAATTTTGTCATTTCCTGTTGGTGCTAGACTGCAGACTACATTGCAGACCAGATGTCCAGTTAACTGAGCTGATTGGTGCCCACCTCCTGCATCACACACAGATGAAATGGCGCCAACCTGACACAGGAGTGACTCTCCCATCTCTTATTCAGAAAGTTGAAGGTTCAAATCTGACTCATGCACACAATATGAATTGACGTTTCGGCAAAATACAAAGTGCATCGTTGGGAGTGTCGGCAGATTTGGATGAGATATAAACTGAAATGTTCTGTGTGGCTGAATACCTGGCCCTTATCAATCAGGAGAAGAGTGAAAGGCAAAGTACAGGGGATTACTGAAATTGACAACCCTGAGCTCAGCCAAGCGCTAAAAGGGGTAGAATTTGTGCGATTCTTAAGGGAGATAGACAAGCTAGACAAATGTAATGTGCATTTTAACAGGTATGAACCTTGAACACTCATTGGGTTCACAATTACAAAAACAAATTGGAGAAGAACCTTGTACAACCTGAGGTATGTATCAGTCTTTAGAGTAGCACAGAGTATTTAAACAGATTTCTGTAGCCAGCATCAGAAACAAATATTGTATCAGCCCATCTGAACTCATCATCCCTCAAAATAGGCCCTTGCAGGATTGCCTTTTTTCTTAATGAACAGGTTTAGTTATTTAATTTCTTGCATATATGTTACAGCGAACGCACTGAAGCTGCTAGAATTATCAATATTTAAGCTTTGGGCAGTTCTTGAACTTAAGAAGAAGCCTAAAATGCGATAGTGTTTTGGAGAGTGGCAACTCTTTACAAGAACCAAGATTAAAGGAACAAAAATGGGTGGTGCAGTGGGTCAGTGGTTAACACTACTGCCTCATAGCACCAGGGACCCAGGTTCAATTCCACCCTCTGGTGACTGTCTGTGATGAGTTTGCACATTGTCCTCATATCGATGTGGGTATCCTTTGGATATTCTCGTTTCCTCCCATGATCCAAAGATGTGAAGGCTAGGTGTATTGGCCTTACTTAAGTTTCCCATAGTATCCAGGTGTATTAATTGGAAAATGTAAGGTTATTGAGGGGGGAGTGGGACTGGGTGGGATGCAGTTCGGAGGGTCATGTGTAGACTTGGTGGACTGAATAGCCTGTTTCCACACTGTAGTGATTCTATGAAAATGGAAAGGAAAATGCCTAGATCACCATCAACACTAATACTGCCATGAGTCTTGAGACGGGTTCAGCTATTCCATCTGTGCTCAACCCACAGTGCTGCCATCTCAAATTCTGTGCCTTGTCGCTGCCTGTACCAGACCCACTGACCTTGAAGCCACCATGCTCTGCTATTATCACTCACCACTGGGGCATACCTCGCTGACAGTG
This sequence comes from Hemiscyllium ocellatum, assembly GCF_020745735.1. Classification (NCBI taxonomy): domain Eukaryota; kingdom Metazoa; phylum Chordata; class Chondrichthyes; order Orectolobiformes; family Hemiscylliidae; genus Hemiscyllium; species Hemiscyllium ocellatum. The sequence continues at coordinate 10,666,388 of NC_083406.1, read as the reverse complement.
CCGCCATCTTGGAATCAACCTAAGTGTCAGAGTCCACAAGCTTCCTGAGCAAATGCAAGAGTGTAACCCTTTATCCAGCGCTAACATCAGAGCCACCATCATTGCTGGTACCACTGCCATCATCTCGAGTCCTGCTCTGGGCCCCACCAACATTGTAATTGCCATGCTCCTATGGTATCTCTCGCTGCTGGGCCCAAACTTGCTGCCTTCGTCAATGCAGTAGGTTTTGCCACAGCCAAGCTCCCCAAAGGCAAAACGTAGAGAGAATTGTAGAGAAAAAAAACAATAGTGGGAATAACAAGAAAAAGAGAAAAGGAAGGAGGGCAGCAGCTGACAAGCAAAAGCCTAAATACTGCTACTCTGCTGCCGTCTTTGATTGCTCAATCCCAATTTCAGAAATGTGTCTGTCCAGGCTTGATGGTTTCAAGCAGTGATCATAGTCAGTTCAGGATTCTCCTATTCGCAAACACTTTGTCTCAGCTAGACTCCTGGGTAGCTCATACTGTTCTTGAACCCTGTTTAAAAACAAAAAGAAAACAAAACCCACTGAGGCAATGTTTGAAGCCTAATAGGTTAATATTTGTAAATTCCGATATTCAAAACATAGTCCTGACCAAAATCACGCATCTAGCCACACGGAGGGTGTGTAGTCTGATTTAAAAGCTGTCAGCAGAAAGTGTCAACTCTCTGCTTATCTGATAAGGGGACAGGGAAGGCAGAGTGTTCCTCAAAGCTGTTCTGTGTTTTTTTCTCACTCATATCTCTTGTTTACAGGTTTTTCTTACCCCACTGGAAACTAGAACAGAAGTATGCATGTTCAAATTGGATGTCTGTCAATTTTACTTATCTGCATGTAACAATCCGGACTTTGTTTTACAACAAAAAGAACATTTTCCAGCAATTAAAAAAAATCACTTTTTAAACATAGGTTCATCCTATTCACAGTGAAATTCACTTTATAAAAACTTGCAACCAAATAAAATTTGTATCAGTGATGTTTTTAGACTTACCCCTTGTTTTATTGCTGATTTCAATTAAATGTAAAGGATGGTCACATAATAATAGTTATAGGAACTCTGTAAATACAGTCCATTTTTCACAGGGGGCATCTTTAACTTCAGTCAGGGAAAGCAACCCTTGATGTTTCCTTGACTATACCTTAGGTCACCCCTTCCACCTGCTGGGTAACATCTCCATTGGAGATGTGGAGCAGCGGGGAAAACACTATTTCTAATGTTTACTGTCTTGTCTCATGAGATAGTAGCTGCTGTTTGTTCACAGATTTTGGGTTGGCATCTTTTGATTTCAGGTAAATCAGGGAGAGGTCCGTTCCATGATCTGTTTCAAACTCAATATCCATTGGAAATGAATACAATGGGTCAAATGCGTAGTCTTTTCCTCACGTTACAGTTAGCATTGGGATCATTGCTTTCCTGCTGGCAATCAGCTTTACCCTGCAGCTCTTTTATTAATTCCCACAGATTTTTATTTTTTTTACCTAACCGTAAAGCATGGGCATTACAGGTTAACTTATTACAGCCTGTTTCTAATTCAATTTGTTCCTTTCATACCTATTTCTAAAGTTTATCAAGGATGAACTCATAATTATCAATTCTTCAATTTCCAGTACAGCTTATGCTGCTATAGGCCCTATCTCTTCCATTAAAATATCTATCAATCGTATTTTAAAATACTCTACTGTGACTTCTTATTTCACTTAAAGAACCACGCAGCATATGTTTAACTAAAATTTAAGACCCTTTCTCCTCATACCTAAAGCCAATTAAACCTTGATATCTGTGATATCCCACTATTGAGACCACAGTTGATTTTGGGGTTTTGTAAGCAATTTACTATGTGTTAATAATTTTGTGATAACTTATTCAGTTTGTTAAGAGGCAGCAGTTTAGAAAAAAAAGAATACACTGGTGATGGTACACCAATACCAGAGGACAAACAGGCTGTTGGTGTGAACTGTATTAGTCTTTTTAAAGTTAAGAAGGTCACATCTTGCTCCCTAGCCGAGGTGTTCGGGAATTTGTCGCTGGATTTTCCTCCATTTCTTCTGGTTCATATTCTATCTGAGGAAGACAACTCTCTGAGGACCATGTGATGAGTACTGACCTTTGCCCCTGAGGCAGTCTACCATATCTCCGCAGTCAGGTAACTTAT